>NC_057814.1:118347216-119022378 GCF_018294505.1 Triticum aestivum
CGCGACGGGGCGGCGGCGGCGGCGGGGTGGGAGGAGAAGGGCGAGGCGAGGACGAAGTGAGTAACGGGCGGGGGGAACCTGCCGTTAGGCAAGTGCCCTCTTTGCCGTCCGCCAGCCTTTGCCGTCCGCCTTTCTGCCTCTTTGCCGTCCGCTAGGGGACGGCAAAGAGGTGGGCCGTTAGGATTTTTTCAAACGAGCGGGGGGTGGGGGCCACCACACTCTTTGCCGTCCGCCAGTGGACGGCAAAGATTCTTTGCCGTCCGCTGGCGGACGGCAAAGAGCTGGCAGATGGCAAAGAGCTTCTTTGCCGTCAGCCTTTTCTTTGCCGTCTGTTTATGTGTAGCTGATGGCAAAGAGCTTCTTTGCCGTCAGCTTGCAGACGGCAAAGAGCTGGCAGATGGCAAATTAGCTGATTCCAGTAGTGCCAGAAGGCCGGTTTATGTTAATGGTGGGCCGGTTTAAGAGGAAAGGCGTGAAGAATATTTCCCTTACAAGGAGTCAAGACCCGGACTTGTATCTGGTTTGTATTAAAACGTAGACTAGTCCTAATCCTAATAGGACTCCACATGTAGCCCGCCCCTTCAACTTAGATAAGGAGGGGCAGGGCTCCCCAAAGAGTACATGTAAGAAGCTCAATAATCTCTAGGGCTAGACACAAGTAGAGGAGAGCCAGTTTACCGCGACTCCCTCATAAGCATAATGAGACCTAGCCACAAACAACATGTAGGGTTGTTACCGGATGATGTTTCCCGGGGCCCGAAGCTATCTAAACCCTTGTCTTGTGTTGCATCTCTCAGTTCCGCTCAACCCCTCTCAAGCTACCACATAGATGCGCTGGCCTCACGACTAAGTCCTCACCCTAAGACATCTGCCGTGACAATTCTACGATAGGCCTTGATCGACACACTCTATACTCTCTCACGCAGATTGTCTATATAGGTCAATCCATCCAAGCCGCCCCACTCTTTTGACCTCATGGCGGGCCACGCTCGCTCAATCTCTCTCTCTCCCTCTCTTTCTCCCTCTCTTTCTCTCTCTCTCTCTCTCTGTATGTCTCGATTGACCTCGCTCTTTCTCGGACACAAACGATATATCTCCATGTTTGAGCCCAATTCGACATATTCATATTGTATACTCTCTGATGCACATTATCTATCTAGGTCACTCTCTCCAACCCGTCTAACTCTTTCGATCACACGACGACCCACACTCGCTCAATCTCTCTCCCTTTATGTATGTAATCGATTGACCTTGCTTCCTCCCACGCACAAAATATATCTACATGTCTGTGACTGGATCATCTCTCAAGCTCTATCTTACAGCCCTCACCCTTCCCAAAAGCTCAATCGGACAATATCTCACCAGAGCATATATATCTTTTCAATGAATGTCGGACCACACTCACTTTCTCACGTCGTATCTTCCACACATTGAAGCTACCTCTCCATCCCTCGCAAAGCCGGAGCTATTTACATTGCGAGGGGGACTCCAACCTTGGATTAATCTGTGTAGGCATTTATTCTGGTGGGTTTAGATTATATTTTCGTAGCATTCGGCCCACAACTACTGCAAACACTGTTGCAACCCCCGCACCTCGCCCAATTGATTTCCCTCTGGCACGGTCATTGCTCTCTCACACGTCCTTTCTCGCCTTCAACGTCGCACCATGGTATTATTGCAAAAAACTCTGTTGTTCTCTTTAATTATTACAAATAAGCTACAAAACTACACACCGATAGTCCATAGAATGGAACAAATTTCGACCCACAGATTAAAGTGCTACAAACTACACACCGAGGGGCCCACCTATCATGAAAAAAATTTGGACCCATATACAAATTAAAAGGAGGACCAGGATCGAACATGCGACCAGGGCCTTCAAGCCGCACGTCAATAGGCAACAAACGTAGAACAACAATGTTTGTTGTACCCCCCTTTGTTCATATAATGTTTTTATATTACCACAGCCTATTTAATGGATAACATGTAATATTATTTTTAGTACAGTAGTACGACCGGCTCATTAGCACGTACTATTCGCCTTCACTTACTGGTGAGTTCAATGTGTGCTCTCTCGCTCTCTCTCTCCTCCCCTTCTGCGTTTAGACGCACGGGCAAACACGAAGAACTCGCGAGTGATGTTGCCGTTGACCATATCTGGATGCGTTCACAAGTTATGGCACCAGTTTCACGTACTAGTAGTACTAGTCAATGTGTACGTGCAATGCACCTTAATTTGGAAGTATATTAAGTGCATGCGGATATTAAGTAGGATATTATTTGCGTGTTTTATGTGATTAGCACTATTTTGGCATGAAATTAACTACACGCTAAACGTGTCGAGCGCTCGACATTGAAGCAGTCTAGGTCGTTGGATGAGAAGGAATACATGTGGCTTGATGACGTTTTATATTTAATTTGATATGGCTCTAGCAGAACATTCAATCGATCAAACCATAGATTTCATTCAGTCTGACTCCGACTTTACATTCATACGACAATCGGTCTAAAATAAACGGAAATGATAAACGTTCGAATTTTAAGCATGGCAATCCGAACGTTTTTCATGGCAAATTTAGATTACGCAGCGGCGGCGGGGGCGTCTTGCGAAGGGAAGGGGCTCCTCTATCATGCTATGTGTGTCATCGGGCCACTGACCGATGGCGACGGTGACGACGACGGTGACGACGGCGTCTTGCGCCGTTGTTGGCGTACTCCTGGACGTTGGCCCTAGCTTCAAGGAAGGCCACAATGTTTTGGACTTCGGTCTCCAGGAGCGAGTCAACTGGCGGGAGGAGGCGACTGGCGTTGGTGCAAGGAAGCGGTCGACGACAGCCATCCATGCCGCTGAGGGGGGCACTGGCACCCGTGCGGGGACAGGCGCTAGCAACGGCACGGCTGAGGCATTCGTGTGCACGGGCACCGACATGGGCACGCACGTCAATGCACGCGCAGGCGCATGCGCTGGCAGGTGCACTGGCGTGCGCGTCAGTGCACGCGCAGGCGCATGCGCTGGCAGGTGTACAGGCGCGTGAAAGTCGGCGGGGACCTCGTGGAATCCCGTGGCATCAAGCTTGGCGACAATGTGCGGCTCCCTGCCCATCAATGCCGCCATGGTGGGCGCTGGCGCAGTCGGGGAGATGGGAGCCGGAACGGGAGCGGGGACAGGCGCGGCTTCTTCCCGCAAGGTCGGTTCAAGCTTGTCCCAAAGCGCCTTATGTTCTTGAGACTCCGGCTGGGTGTCTTCCTGTGGAAACTAGAAGACTAAGTGCAGACCATCGTGATGCGGCATGGCGTACGGTTAGGTTAGGCTGGTTGGAGGTAGACGACAGGAGAATTGGAGAGGAAGAGAGAAGATTGTTGTGATACCGGGTATTGCGGGGTTGATTTTAAACTGCGGCGCCGACTACATTAAAAGTGGGAGCAGTTGGGATGAAGGTGGGCGGCGAAGCCTAGTCAAAGGGCTCGCCTCCCGGTGAGCCTGCGCAGCGGTCTGCTCGCACGCCTCCCTGTCAGCCGGCGCAACGGTCTGCTCGCACGCCTCACGTCCACTCACACGCTTTCTCGGACGGGACCTGCCGACGTGAAGCGGGGCTCGTGGCGGCACGTAAACGCCCACGGTTTCAATAGTGAAAGTGTTCGCCTTAATGTGATAGGTCTTTCTTCCAAAATACCTTGGCTCTTCATTTGTGCAACTTCTCATAAGCAGCTTGTCTCAAATTGAAGGAAAAAATTACGTAGGAATATTTGTGCCATATCACGTGACCATGCTCGGTTTCATGAATTCCTGGTCACTTTTGGATTTTCTGAAATTTAAAATCCAGGACTCGAAACAATATCATAACCTGCATCATGCAATAAATTTTCAAGCGATACATCTGTCCTGTTGTATTTCTTAAGAAAGGATTTGGTCAAATATTTTGCTTAGTTAGACTTCAGACAAGTTATATATGCAGAGTAAAAGGATAATCCCTCCGTACTAGTGCATTGCCTAATATATTAACTCAAGTACTAGACAAACAAACGGGCTCAATTATGTGCTCATCCTGGTGTAGTAGTAGTAGTACTAGGCAATGCAGTTGACGGGTGACCTTGGGGAGCGCCGACCGAGGGAATTGAACCGTGCTCGGCACGGTAGGTAACGTTTTCTAGTTAGTAAAGCATCCCTCCATTGTTCATCGGTAGTCATTATGGACCGGGGACATGAGGGGAATTTCCTAGGGCTGGAATTCTGGCCGCCAGATATTTCGACTCGAAACGCAGAGGCTCCACTGGTTGGGGTTGGCTAATGTGCGTACCATGCACGCCACCAGATGGACACGAGCCCCTTTTAGGATCAACACGAGCCAAGGTCTGGCTGGTACACCATTGGGTCCTACCATTCAAGAATACAAAAGGAATCTTTTAAATTGCCGAACAAATCTTTGTGTATTACAGTGCCCGTATTTTCCTTGCAAATAGTAATCTCAACGTGGGAATTGATTTATGACGAGTTCTTGAATTAGAGTGAGTTTGTGATATAGTGATCTCAACGTGGATTTCACATTTCATGGTATCCCTAGTAAGTTTTTCATTGGAAATTCAAATTTAAAAGATGAACGGTATGGTGGTGAGAAAACTTTGTATGTATCAAGCATATGACCACACACACACACACATGAACACAACAACAATCCAATAAGTATAGTGCATCTATTTTTCCAAACCATGCATGTATGACACGAATTCAAAAATACTCCTTCTGTTCCTAAATAGTAGTCTTTTAGAGATTTCAACAAGTGACTACATACGGAGCAAAATGAGTGAATCTACACTCTAAAATATGTCTATATACATCTGTATGTGGCAGTCCATTTGAAATCTCTAAACAGACTAATATTTAGGAACGAAGGGAGTAAAATGTAAGACATGCATGGTCCTCCATTCAATATTTAAATGAATAGGAAACTGAAACATGAATATTAAGTCTAGTACTACAGTACATACAAATGTTGTGTTTAGGTGGAGCTATGTAGATAGTCGGGGGTTAACCCCTCGACCTTAGATAAAATTGTGACGCTCTGTTTAGGATTGTTTAGATTATATTTGTCCCCACCCTCCCAAACACCGATTGATTGTGCACCCCCCTCCTCCCCGGGAGAATATCATGTGCCCCCAGACCTTAGATGCTATGCTGATACGAGTTGCTTGGAGCTTGTAGATATGAGATATAGCAGCTCACAGGATGTCTTAATATTTTTATAGGAAACCTTAATGAGTTTGAGAATTGCACACAATTTGTACAAAAACTACTCAGATGCCCTTGGATCCCATATCCAACGACCTTGAAGCTCGTATCACCAAAGCATCTAAGAGAGCAGGACATCATATTCTCATGTATGTAAGAATATCATGTGCTACCACACCTTAGATGCTTTGGTGATACAAGCTCTTCGGAGCCGTTGGATTTGTGACCCAACAACTCCTCGGTGGTTCGAATGTTTTTTTCCAGAAAAGCCCCCAAAGAGTTCGACCACTGCTTACAAGCACAAAGACTGCTCAGATGCCATTGGATCTCAGATCAAACGACCTCGAAGCTCGTATCACCATAGCATCCAAGCTGCAAGAGCACCTGATGTTTTCTCGCACGGGAGAATATGAGGTGCTCCCGCACCATAGATTCTATGGTGATACGAGTTCACGGAGATCTAACGGCTCATAGTAGGAGGTTTGAATGTTTTTACAATATACGCCTGAGAGAGTTTGGGAATTGCGCAGAAAGTACAAGTACTACGCATGTGGCATCTGATCACAGATCATACGACCTAGATGCTCGTATCAACGTAGCGGCCAATTAAGCTACGGGGAGCACCTAAAGCAACGGGGAGCCGTTGGATCCAAGATGCAGCGGCACACACGAGGCCTGAATGTTTTATTTGCAAAAAAACCTTGGAGAGTTTGGAAATTGCGTATAATTACAGACTACTCCCAAGCCATTGGATATCAGTTCCAACGATGTAAAAAATCGTATCACCATAGCATCTAAGCTGCGGGGTGGATGTGATATTCTATGCGGCTGTCATTTTTGTTCGTAAACTTGCAATATACGTGTAACTCATGCCGTTATTTGTCTAACCGCGCACGTTTTCTAGGTCCTCCTCGGTCGTAGCGCTGAAGCAAGTAAATGAGTCATCAAATCACGAAAGACCACCTTTCCCACCGACTACATCAGTGAAGCACGGTGGCTAGCTAGTTGGGCTAGTGCGACTGATTAGCTAGGCCGCCGCCACATTTATTTTTTCATCCCTTTTTTTATCTCCTTGCCGGCATGTAAATTTAAATATCCACCGCGGCGTTGCTCTGGTGTTTGGGTGCGCCATGTTTTTTAATTTTTTGATTGATGGGGGCAGGCGCGGTAGGATTTTTAATTTTTTGATTGACGGGAGTAGGCACGGCAGCAATTAGTCACGATGACTCCGCCTGTAAAACCCACTGCTCCCTGATGTGAGAAGTCATCGACTGGTGTTTTCCCGTGGTGAAAACCAAAAGATTCCCCGCTCCTCGGCTGGCTCCCTCCGCCTTCCCGTAGATTGCATTGCCTTTCAGCCGTTTCGCCCCCATTGCTTCTACCTAGTGCCATGGCAGCGCAGTAGATCACGGAGTCTGAGGTGAGGCTCCTGACACAGAGCTCCAGGCCAAGGATGCGGAGCTCAGGGAAAAGGACGTGGAGCTCCGTGAGCTCAAGGAGGAGAGGAGTGCCATGCTCCTCCGTTATGTGCGGGAGTTCATGGAGCTTCAAAAGCAGCAGGCGTCCACCACAAAGATGCTCGAGGCGTCAGCGGCATTGCTGTAGAAAGCGGGACATACGATACGCCGTCAGGGGAGCCAGCTGGAGCGCGAGCGGGCCGATGGTGACGAGGTCCATGATCGCCTCAGCCACTTGGTAGACCAAGTTGCCACGCACGTGTTGCAGCTGCGCGATGCCTACCGTCGTGCCAGCGCGACCATGCCGGCCGTTTGGCTGAACCCGTTCGACCACCCCGCCGACTTCAACGAGCTGCGGCTTCCTGACCTAGTCTCCTTCTTCACCTATATCTCTGAGGAGCTGAGCCGTCTCCGCGTGATGGTGGGGGCGGAGCTGGACAAGGAGGGGTTGCGGGCTGCCGTCGCCGTTGCTGGGTGAATCCTCTCGGGGCTCCGTTACCGGAATCCATTCATGCCATTGGACGCCGTCTTTGACGAGCTGGCTCCCGTCGACCGGGCGCGGGCTCTGCGGGCGGTTGCACCCTGCATCACCAATGTCGTGTGCATCGAGAAGCAGAGGGACTTCGGTGGTGTTTAGGCGTCCTCTGCACGGGCATGTCCATGTCTCGTGGCAACATGACCGTTGGATCAAACTCAGAAGGTGCAGATCAGTCACTGTAGCACAAAGCATGTGGGTGTGTTTGGTTGCATTCGCATCTCAATATAGTTGTTCCCTCTTCGTGTATTTGTGTTAACCTACTAGTGTGGACCCAGGCACCTTTCATGCACTCTACCAAACACCCAAAAGTGGGTCGAGAAGGGAACTTTTGCTCCCATCCCGTGCACCCTTCATACACCCTACCTAACACTGAATCGTGCTTCATATCGTTCATGTTTCGTGGAGTACTGTAGCACCGTACTCTCCGTGCGCTGTAGACCTAGTTCTGTTAACATTGATCTCACCGTTCATTCTCGACCGGACAGTCGAAAAAGTGGTACTATGTTACATTACTGTTCATATAGTTGACATGCGCACAACATCATTTGTTATCGTCATATCTTACTACACTAGCAACAAGATTATCTAGTACTAACGTATGAACCACTGCACATGCCTAGTAGTAGGAGCACTGTGTATGTTCTAGTGGCTGCCGTGTTTCACACTCCTCCGTCGTAAGAGTGGAAACGCTTGCTGTAATCATTTTTTTCCAGAAAAACAGTGGAGACGCTCTACCGTGCGGATCCTCCTTGACAGTCATCGGGAACCTTGCTACTCACTTTCGCTGACGTGTGGGACAGCCAGCATCGGGGTCCACCAGCCATGCACTAAATTACTCCGTAGTAGAGTGCCCAACTGCATGGTAGACTATCCCGATCGAAGCACCGCATTAATGCCCAATGAGCCGTCAAATCACAAAACCCCCTCCTTTCCAGCAGTAAGTTGGACGGACGAAGCAACCGTCATTTCACTCTTCTCTCTCAGCTTCCTCTCTTGAAGAAAACCCCCACTCGCTTCTCCCTCATCGTGTTCCTCATTTATTCAAGAAAACCCTGACCTGCTTCTGCCATTGTTCTTCTCTCCCAAAGAAGGAAAGGTGAGCGCATCAATGGTGTTGATTCTGGCCAAGGCCCGGTCTTGCAACCCCGACACTGATCCTATAACTCCCTCTCTATTCTTCTTTTCGGTTTGTGATTATGGTTTCTTTTCTTTTATTTATATTTGACAGTTTCTTGGTGGACGCTGGAGCACCGGCTGAAGTGATGTCTATGGCTCTGGCCAAAACCGTCGAGGCTCATGGTAAGAAGAAGCGCAAGCACCCCGCCAAGACTACTGCAGACAAGCTCAAAGCCATCGCCCTGTCCAAGCCCCCCTCTCCGAGATCCCTCATTAAGCAAGTCCAGGTAATATCCCTTCTTGACGATCTTTTTCTCGATCTTGACCGTGGTTTTTCATCTAACACGCAGTACTAGTAGTACAACTTTCCGGGTGATCTTGCATGTGATTTTTGTGGGCCAAATGACGGTTCTAAATTCCTATTTTGACCAAAACATGCAAGAGGTTGACACTAATTTCTTATAGATTACTTTCAACTACTTTATGAACATCAATGCTACCTTTTAAGAGGGTATATTTGCCTCAGTAACTTGTGTTATGGATATTGCAAGTAATCCCTCTGCTCTCATGCCTTTGAAGACATGTTCTAGTGTCTTTGTTCACTCATTTCTGTGCGTATATGTAGTCATCTATGGAGTAACATATCGAAAATCATCTTATATTTCTGAACGGAGGTAGTAATAAATATTTGGTTTCTGTTTGAATTAGAACCAAGTCCGCGGTGGAGATGAAGTTCTCAAAGTCATGCCGTGTGAACTGGAAGACATGAGGATGAGTTCTAGTGCTAAACTATCCAGCTGCTGTGTCCTTGTCGCCACGTGTCCTGAACTAGTGTTTTCCTGTAGCATTGTTGTCAGGCGTGTTCTCGAGGTTGTACTTGACCACAACAATTTCCTGGTTGTACCTTCGATTGTGAAGCGTGTTGTTCTTGTAAAGCTTCCCGACAAATCTGATGTGGCATGTCTTCATCGTCATGTTTATGAGTGGAAAGACCACTCTGTTAGGTTCTCCAAGGTTGACGAGATGGTGATGGTGCAGGTAGACATCTCTCACAAAGTCCATGGCCTAGTCAGTTATGCGGTGTTCATCCCGTAGGTCGGTGGCAAGAAATAGTCTGCAGAGTTTATGTAACAGCCCCAAAATTGGGTTATCAATTTTTGTGCTGTTATTCTCTCCTGGCACTCATTTTCAATTTTCTCCTGAGTTTGCTGGATGACCCTGAGAAAATTTTGTCATTTCCAACCTTTCAAAATCCTGCTCATGTCTTTTTCAGTGGGCAAGACCTCATTTGCATCAGCTCAATTCCTCTTAAACCCTAATTCCAAATTTTTGGAATTTGGATATGCCCTTGTGATTACAAAGGAGCCACCATTTTCCTTGTTCCGTTGATCCTCCCAATTGATCCCAGAGATCATCCTATCTTTCTTAACCTTGGATATGCAAAAATATTGCTAAGTCCAATGCAATATTTTTGAATTATGATTTATTCCTTTTCTTGCCTTTCTGAGGAATAAAATCCAAAGGCATATCTAGCCATCTCCTAAATTCATGAGAATTGGTGGAGTTGATGCTTATGCCTAATCCAAGCTCTGGCAAGTATATTGGCCATAATTAAATAAGGAAAATTGCCTTTTCCTATTTAATTCCAATATTGCATTTCTGCCAATTTCCAAAGAAACTACTATTTTTGTAGCAGAGAAAATTCCCACATAAATTGTGGAGCTTGTCCTTGCTATATAATCACTAGTTCCATCCTAATATCATGATTTCACAGTTCAAAATTTGGCACATGATCCAATGCAAGTTTCTGCCTTCTCTCAAATTTTGCAAAGGAAGTGCTTTATTGCTAAGTCCAATTGAGCTGCAATTTGGCAGGGTGTTTAAATTTGTTAAATAACCCATGGATACCAAAGATGAGCTCAATCCATTCACCCTAGCTCCCTGTGCAATTTTTCAAAGTTTCTAACCAGAACACAAGTTTGTGAAGGAAGTACCTTCATAGTGTTTCCAAATGGGATGAAACTTTTTCATCCTCTCAAGTATCTCAAATTGTTATCCTCCACCCAAATTCAATTCATTTCATTGAACTATGTGAGCACAGAAGCAATTCTTGTTTTCTGTCCAAATTTTCAATTTGTGAAGCAAGTGTATTTTATCTTACTCCATTATGGCTGATAATTTTCCCAGGCCTTCTCCTACTCATATAGCCTATCTCCGCAAGATTGTGTCTCATTTCACTTGACCAATTGCCCTGAGGATTTTTCTGAAGTTTTTGGACAGAAATGATAGCTGTGAAGGAAGTACCATTTTGGTGACTCCATTTGGTATGAACTTTTTACAGCATCATCGTATGTTCAAATCATCAGGCTTTGACAAGTTATATCCCAAGCCATCACTCCTAGTGAGTGTTTCATCATGATTAAGTTTCTGTGTCAGTTTTGGTGGTTGTACAGCAACTATGGTAAATAGTTGTCCATTTTACCTCAAAACTCCCAGGACCGTAGTCCTTTCTACCCCAAGCCTCCCGGACATCAAGTTTACCATTTACCCTCTCTGGTTTAATCTCCAGGATGTTGCCAAGTTTGCAACAACAAACTTGTGGAGCTTGTTTCACTCATCTCCATTTGTCTCTGCCCGATCTTTCACCATGTTAACACCCCACGCTGGAAGGACTACGCGGTAGACATGAATTTACATCAGTAAAAAAGCAGAGCGTGCCATGCCAGTGGTGACCACGCGTGTAACCATACAAAACGGTGGTCTAGCCACTATCGTCGTCGGCATCGCTGCCCCGACCGTCTCTGGCCTCGCCATTAATGCCCAACAGCTCCCCCTCGACGTCGTCTTCCCTCTGGACCTCTAGCCCCCTTCGTTTTCTTCTCTGACGAGCCGTGCCAACGCTCGAGCAGTGCGTGCCCATGAGCTCGTCCTCTTCCTCGCCGGTATCCGCTTCCTCCTCTTGTCCTCAAGCCTTGCTCGTCTCCGTGAGCCTCTGCGCCGCGTCTGCTCCCTCCTCGTCGCCTTCCCACCGCTTCCCATGAGCTTTGGCCGTGCCTGCCGACGCTGCGCCCCTCGCCGGCACACGGACACGTCGCCTGCCGCGTGCCACCTCCTACCCTCCCCCTCGAGCCCTCCCGCGGCTATTTAAGCACGCCCCAAGCATCGTCGCAGTCCACAACCCCCTCCCCGAGCTTCTCCCCGAGCTCAGAGCCCCTCTCTGACCCCATCACCGCCGTGGTCGCCACCTCGGGTCCCTCTTGATTCCGGCGATCCCGCGTGCTCCTTGCCATTTAGACTCCACCAGAGCCTCGCCCGGAGTCCGTCAAGCCTCCCCGTAGCCTCGGCCGACCGTTTTCCCCACCGGAGCCCCTACTTCACCGGAGGCCGAAGCCCCTCTCCGCCGCAGGCCGTGTGACTCCCTCTCCCTTGCTCGTCGCCGGCAACGGAGACCACCACGGGATGCGCCTCCTCCTCCTGAGCACGTGGGTAGGTCGCCCGTTGCCTGCCGTGGCCGGACGCGCCGGCAAGCGCCGTCGGGGCGGGCGTCTCCCCTCGGCCAGGCGCGCGTCGAGCGGGAGCATGAAGAAGATAGCCAGGCAGGCCCCACCCCCTCGCGGGTCCCCCTCGTCAGGGACCCCGCTTCACCACGTCAGTTAAGTGGCGGCGCCTCGGGCCGTTTTTCGTTTTCGGAACCCCGGAGGCGTAATCCGGATTGTGCGCTTTCCCTAAGCCGAAGGCGTATTCTTCCTCTTCTTCGGGTTAGAATGCGCTTTCCTTTCTGGAAAGCGTATTTCTGAGAAAGACGCGATCTGTTTTTCTGCTAGGGCCCCGTTTGTAATGATTTTCTTTACAGATTGGTCCCTGATAGTTAAACGGTCATATCTTTTTACCCACAACTCCAAATGAGCTGAATCCAAAGCCCACGTCTTTGTTTCGTCGAGCCCGTTCCATTGATAACATTTTCATAATGTTTTCACATTGTGAAAATGACCATTCTGCCCTTGCCCGTAAACAGCCCCCTCCAAGAGAGAACTGTTTCCGGCAAATCTTTCCGCGATCGTTTCCCATTTCTTCCCGGAGTATTTGTCGACCCCCAGGCAAGCCAGCCTCTTATCATGAGCCCCGAACTTGCATGTTGACTTTGCTTGCACCTTGTGTGTGTGTAGTTGCAGTTGTTTCACATCATTTTCGTCTGCAGTTATTATGCCTGTTATGCATGCTTGTGTTTTCATGATATCTTTTGCCATGCTAATTAAAATGTTGTTATTGATAATGCCATGTCACTACTCTACTTTATTTGCATGTCATCGTTATACAATGTTATGAGGATTGTAATGCACCGTTGATATGCTATTACTTGGTATTGTCATGTTCTTTATGCTATAGCTGTGCACTTGAGTAGTTCAATATTTTGTTCATGCAATCGTATGCCGCATACTCATTGTTGCATTCATGTTCATGATGATGGAGCTTGTCCTTGCTATATAATCACTAGTTCCATCCTAATATCATGATTCCACAGTTCAAAATTTGGCACATGATCCAATGCAAGTTTCTGCCTTCTCTCAAATTTTGCATAGGAAGTGCTTTATTGCTAAGTCCAATTGAGCTGCAATTTGGCAGGGTGTTTAACATTGTTAAATAACCCATGGATACCAAAGATGAGCTCAATCCATTCACCCTAGCTCCCTGTGCAATGTTTCAAAGTTTCTAACCAGAACACAAGTTTGTGAAGGAAGTACCTTCATAGTGTTTCCAAATGGGATGAAACTTTTCCATCCTCTCAAGTATCTCAAATCATTATCCTCCACCCAAATTCAATTCATTTCATTGAACTATGTGAGCACAGGAGCAATTCTTGTTTTCTGTCCAAATTTTCAGTTTGTGAAGCAAGTGTATTTTATCTTGCTCCATTATGGCTGATAATTTCCCCAGGCCTTCTCCTACTCATATAACCTATCTCCACAAGATTGTGGCTCATTTCACTTAACCAATTGGCCTGAGGGTTTTTCTGAAGTTTTTGGACAGAAATGATAGCTGTGAAGGAAGTACCATTTTGGTGAGTCCATTTGGTATGAACTTTTTACAGCATCATGGTATGTTCAAATCATCAGGCTTTGCCAAGTTATATCCCAATCCATCACTCCTAGTGAGTGTTTCATCATGATTAAGTTTCTGGGTCAGTTTTGGTGGTTGTACAACAACTATGGTAAATAGTTGTCCATTTTACCTCAAAACTCCCAGGACCATAGTCCTTTCTACCCCATGTTGGGGAACGTAGTAATTTCAAAAAAATTCCTACGCACACGCAAGATCATGGTGATGCATAGCAACGAGAGAGGAGAGTGTTGTCCACGTACCCTCGTAGACCGAAAGCGGAAGCGTTAACACAACGCGGTTGATGTAGTCGTACGTCTTCACGATGCGACCGATCAAGTACCGAACGCACGGCACCTCCGAGTTCAGCACACGTTCAGCTCGATGACGTCCCTCGAACTCTGATCTGGCCGAGTGTTGAGGGAGAGTTTTGTCAGCACGACGGCGTGGTGACAATGTTGATGTTCTACCAACGCAGGGCTTCGCCTAAGCACTGCTATGATATTATCGAGGTGTAATATGGTGGAGGGGGGCACCGCACACGGCTAAGAGATCAATGATCAATTGTGTGTCTAGAGGTGCCCCCCTGCCCCCGTATATAAAGGTGCAAGGGGGGGTTCGGCCGGACTAAGGGAGAGGCGCGCCAGGAGGAGTCCTACTCCTACCGGGAGTAGGACTCCCCCCCTTTTCCATGTTGGACTAGGAGAGAAAGGGGGAAAAGGTGGAGGGGAGGAAGGAAGGGGGGCACCGCACCCCTCTCCTTGTCTTATTCGGACTAGGGGGAGGGGGCGTGGCCCTGCCCTGGCCTCCTCTCCTCTCTTCCACCTACGCCCACTAAGGCCCATTAAGTTACCAGGGGGTTCTGGTAACCTCCCGGTACTCCGGAAAAATCCCGATTTTACCCGGAACACTTGCGATGTCCAAACATAGGCTTCCAATATATCAATCTTTATGTCTCGACCATTTCGAGACTCCTCATCATGTTCGTGATCACATCCGGGACTCCGAACAACCTTCGGTACATCAAAACATATAAACTCATAATATAACTGTCATCGTAACGTTAAGCGTGCGGACCCTACGGGTTCGAGAACTATGTAGACATGACCGAGACACCTCTCCGGTCAATAACCAATGGCGGAACCTGGATGCTCATATTGGTTCCCACATATTCTACGAAGATCTTTATCGGTCAGACCGCATAACAACATACGTTGTTCGCTTTGTCATCGGTATGTTACTTGCCCGAGATTCGATCGTCGGCATCTCGATACCTAGTTCAATCTCGTTACCGGCAAGTCTCTTTACTCGTTCCGTAATACATCGTCCCGCAACTAAATCATTAGTCACAATGCTTGCAAGGCTTATAGTGATTTGTATTACTGAGTGGGCCCAGAGATACCTCCCCGACAATCGGAGTGACAAATCCTAATCTTGAAATACGCCAACCCAACAAGTACCTTTGGAGACACCTGTAGAGCACCTTTATAATCACCCAGTTACGTTGTGACGTTTGGTAGCACACAAAGTGTTCCTCCGGTAAACGGGAGTTGCATAATCTCATAGTCATAGGAACATGTATAAGTCATGAAGAAAGCAATAGCAACATACTAAACGATCGAGTGCTAAGCTAACGGAATGGGTCAAGTCAATCACATCATTCTCCTAATGATGTGATCCCTTTAATCAAATGACAACTCATGTCTATGGCTAGGAAACATAAGCATCTTTGATCAACGAGCTAGTCAAGTAGAGGCATACTAGTGACACTCTGTTTGTCTATGTATTCACACAAGTATTATGTTTCCGGTTAATACAATTCTACCATGAATAATAAACATTTATCATGATATAAGGAAATAAATAATAAATTTATTATTACCTCTAGGGCATATTTCCTTCACCGCAAGCCTCCCGGACATCAAGTTTACCATTTACCCTCTCTGGTTTAATCTCTAGGATGTTGCCAAGTTTGCAACAGCAAACTTGTGGAGCTTGTTTCACTCATCTCCATTTGTCTCTGCCCGATCTTTCACCATGGTAACACTCCACGCTGGAAGGACTACGCGGTAGACATGAATTTACATCAGTAAAAAACCCAGAGCGCGCCATGCCAGTGGTGACCACGCGTGTAACCAGCCAAAACGATGGTCTAGCCACTGTGGTCGTCGGCATCGCTGCCCGGACCGTCTCTCGCCTCGCCATTAATGCCCAACAGCTCCCCCTCGACGTCGTCTTCCCTCTAGACCTCTGGCCCCCTTCGTTTTCTTCTCTGGCGAGTCGTGCCAACGCTCGAGCAGTGCGTGCCCGTGAGCTCGTCCTCTTGCTCGCCGGTGTCCGCTTCCTCCTCTTGTCCTTGAGCCTTGCTCGTCTCCGTGAGCCTCTGCGTCGCGTCTGCTCCCTCCTCGTCGCCTTCCCACCGCTTCCCATGAGCTTTGGCCGCGCCTGCCGATGCTGCGCCCCTCACCGGCGCACGGACACGTCGCCTGCCGCGTGCCACCTCCTCCCCTCCCCCTCGAGCCCTCCCGCGGCTATTTAAGCACGCCCCGAGCATCCTCACAGTCCACAACCCCCTCCCCGAGCCTCTCCCCAAGCTCAGAGCCCCTCTCTGACCCCATCACCGCCGTGGTCGCCGCCTCGGGCCCCTCTCGATTCCGGCGATCCCGGGCGCTCCTTGCCATTTAGACTCCACCAGAGCCTCGCCCGGAGTCCGTCAAGCCTCCTCGTAGCGTCGCCCGACCGTTTTCCCCACCGGAGCCCCTAGTTCACCGGAGGCCGAAGCCCCTCTCCACCGCGGGCTGTGTGACTCCCTCTCCCGTGCTCGTCGCCGGCAACAGAGACCACCACGGGATGCGCCTCCTCCTCCTGAGCCCGTGGGTTGGTCGCCCGTCGCCTGCCGTGGCCGAACGCGCCGGCGAGCGCCGTCGGGGCGGGCGTCTCCCCTCGGCCAGGCGTGCGTCGAGCGGGAGGAAGAAGACAGGCAGGCAGGCCCCACCCCCTCGTGAGTCCCCCTCATCTGTGACCCCGCATTGACCCTGCTTCGCCACGTTAGTTAAGTGGCGGCGCCTCGAGCCGTTTTCCGTTTTCGGAACCCCGAAGGCATATTCCAGAGTGTGCGCTTTCCCTAAGACGAAGGCGTATTCTTCCTCTTCTTTGGGTTAGAATGCGCTTTCTTTTCTGGAAAGCGTATTTCTGAGAAAGACGCGATCTGTTTTTCTGCTAGGGCCCCGTTTGTAATGATTTTCTTTACAGATTGGTCCCTGATAGTTAAACGGTCATATCTTTTTACCCACAACTCCAAATGAGGTGAATCCAAAGCCCACGTCTTCGTTTCGTCGAGCCCGTTCCGTTGATATCATTTTCATAATGTTTTCACATAGTGAAAATGACCATTCTGCCCTTGCCTGTAAACAGCCCCCTCCGAGAGAGAACTGTTTCTGGCAAATCTTTCCGCGATCGTTTCCCATTTCTTCCCGGAGTATTTGTCGACCCCCAGGCAAGCCAACCTCTTATCATGAGCCCCGAACTTGCATGTTGACTTTGCTTGCACCTTGTGTGTGTGTAGTTGTAGTTGTTTCACATCATTTTCGTCTGCAGTTATTATGCCTGTTATGCATGCTTGTGTTTTCATGATATCTTTTGCCATGCTAATTAAAATGTTGTTATTGATAATGCCATGTCACTACTCTACTTTATTTGCATGTCATCGTTATACAATGTTATGAGGATTGTAATGCACCATTGATAGGCTATTACTTGGTATTGTCATGTTCTTTATGCTATAGCTGTGCACTTGAGTAGTTCAATATTTTGTTCATGCAATCGTATGTTGCATGCTCATTGTTGCATTCATGTTCATGATGATGGAGAAGGAATTAAAATGACTTACTAATAACAAACCTCCTCCGTCATCGATGGGATTGAGTCATAGTGCCACCAAATCGAACTTTTTCAGTGCAGCCACATTTGCCTTTGTGGGAAGGCCTTAATGCGAGCTATTGTCGTGACCTCTCGCCGGTGCCTCCCACTAGGGAAGGTTATGGGCGTGCTTACCCTGATCAGGTAAGCGGACATAACCTTGTGTGCTCGTTTTTGAGATTTTTGGTACCAGTCCGCGAGTGGGAGTGTCCCTGAGTGGGAGTTGACCATGACGGTGGTTGGGGTGTGTTTGGTAGACACGGGGCCACCCAGGACCAGCCCGTTGGGGATTGGGTCGGAGTGGCCGGGAGAGCGTCATGGCAGTAGGTTGGTTTCGTCGGAATGTCGTTGGTCCACCCAAATGGGATGACGAGGCCATGGGTTCCGTGGTGTGGGTACAGTGTGCTACCTCTGCAGAGTGTATAAAGTCTATCGATAGCAACAGTTCGTAGTAGGTCCCACTATCAGGTCTTGGTCGAAATGGAGGACAAACTGAAATAATTAAGTTGATAAATAAAGATGTGATAACAAGAATATGGTGACTTGAACAATGAGATAGTCGTGAGAAGTCACGAGATGTTTTGACATGATCACGTGACGAGGTCTCGATAAGTGTTGGAGACCAAGTGTTGGTCATGGTTGTGTTCGTCGGAAAGATCACCGTTCAGTTGTGAGGCAACCCGCTGGTAAGAGAGTCCGAGGGACTCGTTGTATGAGTTTGGTTGCATTGCATGAGTAATATGTTGCATTTAAAAACCTAAGGCAGAACAGAAGATGATTGTATATAGTTAACATGCTATGTCTGCATTGGATATAATCGGTAGTTTATTTTCAGCATAGTTTCATGATGCCATGCCATGCGTTGATTTATATGTTAAATTATGCCATGTTTGAGATGATATGATAGGTTTTGCTATTACCATGTTATAATCTTGTTTTATTATGCCTTGTTATTGCCATGTTAGTAGATGCTATGATTTTGTTCATGCTTAGTTGATTTTTATCATGCCATGTTTAGTAATGGATATGAGATAGGTTGTTGCATACGCTCGGTTCTCGCTTTGTCTTCTGCTTGTTTGGATGCTATGTATTTGGTTGTCTTGCAAGTACATTCAATGTACTGACCTGGCTTGTCAAGCCAGTTTTGTAGGTCATACCCGAATTGTTCGCTTGATCCGTCGTGCTAGGCCGTAACCTTGCCAGTCCTGTGAGTGTGGAGCCCAGCCAGAGTTGATGAGCCGCCAAACCAAGACTTCCGCCGCCTTTTTATAGACTTCCGCTGTCATTTAATAGCCTTAGGGCTATGTCAGATAATTGTATTCATCAATGATGTACTCTGATGCACATGTATTTGATGAATATTATTGTACCTGGAATGCTGTATTATGGACCTGTCGCGCGTCAGGTGTTATCCTGGGCTGACGTGCGAAGGTCCCCTGCTCCATGCGGATCAGGGTGCCACAGTTTAGTTAGTGCAACTTTGCTTGTCTGTAGTAAGTACTATTGTTCAGTACTTGATTTGTGTTTGTGAACCCTGTATTGTTTAGTACTGCCACTTTTGGTGTGTGGTGAATCCTGAGAACAGTCTATGTTAATGTCTGTCCACTCAATTCAGTCTGTATATTTTGAAGTATCCAGATCATCTTTTTTGTGAGGGCGGTTTATCAATTATGTTTACACTCCAATATCGGTATGCATTGCAGGGTTTATCGCACCCACCAGGATTTCCAGTCCCATGGATGTTCGGTCCATATGTTTTGTTACGACCTTTGGACTGTCCTGCTTGTGGGAGTAGGCGGGGGCCCCGTATCCCACGCGTAGTTGGATGATCAATATTATGTTTAGTACTTCAACATAGTGATTTCCTGGTAAGGATTCACTCGTGTCACATCAAGTAAATCTTATTGATTTACTGCCTAAATCTTATTGATTTAATGTCATGTTTTCTTTCTTTTGCTACAATATTACGATGCAGGTTTTGCCATGTGACATTCATCATAGAATAAACCGTTTGGTTTGCTCTACGATGGCTATTTTTGTAGGTTTCACTTATGATGTCGTGTCAGTAATGAAGGCACTGTCCATCACTTATATTACTGGAGAAAATTGGTTCGGTCTGTTGTTTGAGTACAACCTGAATCCCTATGATGAACTGCAGTTTGGTTTAACAAACATGCCACAATTAGTCCTCTCGCGTTTAAAAGATATGAAGAAAAAGACAGGATCACGGTCACGGAGCCTACTCAAGTTAGAAAGCTGATCATAGCAGACCAGATACGATCGCCGCTGCCGCGCACATCAGTACTACTTTCAGCAACGGATCGAGCACCGACAGTTGCTCTAGCACTGACAGCAGCAGCAACTCAGTCTGATCCAGCTGAGGATTGGGCGCCGACCGCGTCAGCGGATCAGGCTGATCTACTGGAGGATCGTGCATCGACACCTGCACCTACTCCGACACCGGCACCAGCTCTACAAGGAGCACCATCTCCGGCAGCAGCAGCGGCACTACCAGTCGCACCGGCACAGGCACCAGCAATGGCTTCAGCACCTTCACCAACACTTGCACTTGCATCTGCTCCGGCCCGTGCAGCGGCAACAGAACCAGTAGTTGCACCGGCAATAGATTGGGCTGCAGTTCGCACTTCATATACCAAAGTCCTTAAAAAAACCGACATGTCCAACTTCTTGGTAAGCATTGGCCGCCCAACTGCGTCGTTCTTTTTTCTTTCCATGTTGTTTCACATGATTCACTATGTTGATCTAACTGTTTTTGTATGTCTTCTTGTTCGCCAACAGAGAATTCCTAGAGCAACGAGGGAGTCGTTCAACAATCCGGGCGACCCTGGCCAAGTTTCTCTTACCATGCGCAGCCTTGGTGTGAATGAACCTGCTCAATATACCGTAAGTACAAAGGATGGTCGCATGATGATTGATGCTAAAAGATGGTCAAGGTTCAAGTCTAAATCATATCTTGTGGTAGGGGATGATGTCAAAATCGAACTTTCTCGGCAAGGAGAGCTGGTCCAAATCAACTTTGAAATTCTTCAGTAGCAGCACGCAACTGCCGAACTGATCTATCCTCCGAGAGATTTTGATGTAATAATCTGGCATGGTGAAACAAGTGTCATGTGTGTATAAGTAGTGCGATAGTATTATTTATCACACAGTATATCGTTGATAGAATTGCAACTATGATTGCTGGTTAGGAACTGTCGTTCGATTTCATTCCAACAACTGTCATGCTTTATTCAATTTTGTGTATTCGCCTTGCCACAGCATCTAAAACCAGCGCCGTACCAATCACTTGCAATATGAAAAGCACTGAGCTAGAACACATGGCCCCCCAAACATGCAGGCCCACCGGACTGTGGCCCAAAGTCCAGAACCGTGAGCCTGTCTGAGTATTATATTCTCATCTGAACCCCTATAATTCCGATGCATTGCACGTAACATCAAGATGCATTTGTATGAGTATTTTATCTTGTGAGAGAAAAGGATGAACGAGGGAAGGCCTTATTTGCAATGTGGAGATGTGTGTGGGTGCCTTTTTGCAAAATTGCCATAGTTTCCTTCCTATCCGTCAGATATAAATCGGACGGCCTATATTGCAGGATGGCAGGCACACCATCATCACCAACTCGTCTATACTGTGTTAAAAAACTCTGTTTTTATAATTATATAAGTTATATATATTCCCCTTGATTTTTCTTATGTATAAAGTTGTGATATGAAAGATTTTTATATTTCTTTACAGAGGGAGTACCTCTCTGTCAAAAATATATTTATGTGTAACTAGTTACTCCTGTCTTTCTACTTCCTTTCGCTGATACGTGGGGCATCCGGCAACGGGGTCCATGTGCCATATGCACCAAATTAGAGTGCACAACTGCACGGTAGACACACCCCAGTCGTAGTGCCGCAGTAATGCCCAATGAGCCGTCAAATCACAACCCCCCCTTCCAGCTTTAGCAGTAAGCTGGACAAACGAAGCATCAATATTTCACTAGGCCTGATTCCCCTTCTCCCTCGTCTGCTTGTTCAGAGAAAACCCCCTCTCGGCGATTGCATAGGGTTTTCTCATGGAGAACCAGGTACGGATTCTTCATCCATCCCCGATAAATCCAAGTCCCTTGGTCGCGGATAATCCTAGGATGGCAGCCGTCGCCGTTGATGCATTTTTCTTCCTACTGAATCTAGTGTGTTTCATTTGCAGTGCCCAAAGTGCGAGGACCCTACAAGTTTCTGCGCCCTCGGCAAGACGCCACACTTGTTCCTTCTCATACTAACACAGGATTTTAAAACGCGCACAGGATTTTAAAAGGTACTAGTACCATGGTCAACACTGACGTGAAGGAGGAAATTATTTCTAGATTTGGATAGGGAATACATTGTATTCTCATTTTTTTCTGCAATGCATTACTTGCTCTGCCAGAACACACTACTAGAAAAAGGCCTACTAATGGCGCACCTAATCTGGCCATTAATGGCGCATCAGTGGTGCGCCATTAGTAGCACGCCATTAGTATATTTTACTAATGGCGCACCACTGGTGCGCCATTAGTATCTGGTATACTAATGGCGCACCCCAGATGCGCCATTAGTATATACAACAGTGCGCCATTAGTATGCCTCCCAGGGGGCCATGTATACCCAGGTGCTTTGGCATACTAATGGCGCACTACAGATGGATGCGCCATTAGTAACTTCGGCATACTAATGGTGCACTGTTTAGTGATGCGCCATTAGTATCCTTTGGCATACTAATGGCGCACTATGATGTGATGCGCCATTAGTATGAATATTAGGTTTTTTATTTTTTATTTTCTGTTTTTTGCACAGGTTGCAAAATGTATAATTGGACAAAATATAGACAGCACACATCAACAACAGATTCATCGAATACAATAAAAGATTAGTCTCTGAATACAATTCATCATTTTAGTCTCCGAATACAATTCATCATATTAGTCTCCGAATTGAAAAGACCGAACAAAATGTATAAGTATGAATCATTATATTACAAGTCTCGAGACCGCGAGTTTGTCTTCACATTACAAGTCGATATCGATCATCTAAACTACCATCACATAGAAGAGAGCTGCGGTCATCACGATGAGCATCATCACGATGAAACTCGTCTTCATCCGGTTCCTCCAACGCTCCCTCCCCTCTCCCGCTAGATAGCGGGCGTATCTAGATTCGGCCTCGACCCTAGTGGCGTACCCTTTGTAACTGTTACCGCTGAATCGGTGAACCTGTCTCCGACACTCCTCCCAGTCGTCGTAGACTCCGGGAACCTTACCCTTGTACACGACATACCACGGCATCGCTATGCAGTAGCCAAACGAAACGTTAGTACCAATTCACAGACAATACATAAGCAATATATAAGTATGCAACAGAACGATCGGAAGAGAAAAGCAAGACATTAATAGCATCGATTACATCTAAGTTGAAGGACTCTCGAAACCAAAGAGACATACTACAAGTTCATTAAAGTTTAATTACAACATGAGCCAATCGATGTTTCAGAACTAGACACAGCATCACTGCTTTCGACTCGACTCAAGGGACCGGAGCGTGGATGAAGCCGCCGTCTATCGTGGGAGTCATGAAACAACGGGCGTTGTCAGCCTGCATTTGTAGGATTGTGTCGATGTCACTGTTGGACGGTTGATTTCTGAGGTAGAACTGCCCCGAGGTACGAAGGACATCTTGATGGATGATTTACGCAAACTCCGACTGGATGCGAAAGAATTCTTGTCTGATGTCCGCGTCCTGGATTGCCCCCAAGCTTGCGGCCCAATCTTTGAGATTATTTGGTAGGAGAAGGTGATTATGGTCCCGCACGATCGCCCGCATGTGATGGATGGCGTAGTAGGCACCCTTCTGACCGCCAGGCGGCTGCTTGACGCAGCAGAACGTCGTGTTGTGGGAGAACACGTGCTTGCCGTACTTACGAATAGGCCTGGTGAAGGTGCCTCCAGATTTGACGTAGCCGGGGAGAACATCATCAAGAACCTTCTTGACATTTGTGTAGTCTACGTTCGACTGACGGTCCGGGTCGAAATACGTGGCCATGGAATATTTGGGGCTTAGGAGGATGAGCGTGCAATGTGTGTCACTGCAGAAAACACGGAATGTTAAAAGAAAAACGATCGAAATCTAAGAATTCATATGTTACGGGGCGGTTGAGGGGAGGACTTACTCGGGAAAGTAAGGCACGAGGAAGTTGTCCTTATCTTGGTTTGCCAGAATGACGCCTTCGAGGTAAGAACTCGCGACTTGCCGGTCCCCAGCGCTGCCCAAGATCTTGGCACGCATGTAGAAGGGGTCGACTATCACGATGTCCGGGGTCTTGTCGCGAATGATCCGCATCTCCATACTCAGCGAAAATAGCCGAACGAAGGTGTAGTGCAGCGGATGAAGGTTCAACATAGCGTGGATGTCATCAAACCGCAGGACGATCGTACCCCCGATGGAGTTATCCACAAAGCCCTTGCCCTCTGGCACCTTGGCCGCGAAAACCGGGTATGCCACATCCTTCTCTCGGAGACGCCGCTTCTCCAAAGAAAGCACACTGTCATGCAGACTCCGCATAGCACCGGTTGCAGCATCGAGCATATTTCTCGGTAGCATCGGCCTACCCGCCACATGCACCCTCCTCGAGATATCCGCAGTTGAAGGTGGCCCGTCCTGAGCACGGATCGTACTCGGTGCCGGCTGGCCCGCACCCTTGTTAGTCTTTCTTTTGCGTGCCTTCTTCTTGATCTCCTGTAATGGGACCGAGTTCTGCTCACAGACCGCCTTCTTGAGTGTGTTGGGGCTGATCATATTTGGCACCTCGCCTATCTGAGGCTCGGTGAAGTCGGCAGCTGGAGGCGTCTCCTGAGAGCTGAACAGCAGACGACGCCTGTTGCAACTTGGCTTCTCCGCGGTACCAGCTAGATCGCACACGTCTTTTGTTGGGTTGGGTTCTTGAGAAGGAGGCCCCATGAAGTCGCCACCATCCCCATGATCGGCAAAGTACTGATCGACGTTGGCAAATGTATCGTCGTCGTCGTCGTTCTGATCCTGTGCCATATGCATGTTTGGATCCAGTGGCATAGGGATGTCCGGCACCGTTGCGGCGGTCTTGCCATGGGGCCGACTTGGCGCCGGCACGACTGGCGGTGTTGTCTTTGGGGTGGTGTCCCCCGCCCCCAAACGAATCTGGCTCTTCGGCCAAAGCAGGGGCCAGCTCAGGCAGGCGCTGAGGTTCATCACGTCATCATCGTCGGCCCCCATTGGTCGAATCGGAGGTAACACCTCGTCGCAGCCTGGCAGCACCCGAACCAGTTGAACCCTAAACAAGTTGGGTGGCATCTGGGTACCGTGGAACAAGGGGTTGCCCGGTTGAACGATTTTGCCCTTGGCGACATCGACCAACTCGTTGTTCACGAAGTGCAGGAGAGTGCACGGAACGTCGGCGGCGCCCTGCGAAAACATGTAGGGCGTTAGGGATGCCCAGTCAAAGGCAAGGAGATGAAGTCCTCGGCCGAGAGAGGCTTAATTAGTTACCGTGATGATGGCGTCGAGCTCGGCTAATGTCGAGGCACCGCCAACGGCGGGCGTGCAGTTGACGGAGGGGCCGCTTGCTGCAGAGGTGCCGGCCGGCGTACACCCGGGTGCATTAAGCTCCCGTGCCGGCGTCGGAGACACCAATGCCGGCTCCGCCGGAGACACCAATGGCCCCGCCATCGCGTTCTGCGAGTTGCTGGCCGTGAAGCTAGGAATCGGGGGCGGCCCCTGTTGGCCGCCCGCAATCCACGCACTAATCCCCTGGATCAAGGTAGGCACAATGGCGGTGATCGTCGCTCCGAGTTGTTGTTGCACTTGCTCTTGGACAATCTCCGGAATCCGCGCCACCTGTGCCCTGAGTTCTTGAACCTCGCGCGCCTGGCTTTCCGAGCTGGTCTTTTTCTCCTTTCGCCCAGCAGTGTCATAGTATGACGACCATTTTGTCGACAAGCCTTTGCCGGCCACACGACCAGCTGACGTCGGCTTACTGAGCTTATCCTTGTTCTTCATTACATTCAACGCCCTATTTAGAGTGGTGTCCCAAGGGTTGCTCTTAGTCGACCCCGCGCTACTGCTTTCAGTCGCCTGCGGAAGGAATGTGAACCATTTAGAAATTTGGCTTCATTAATTAGAATGCAACCATATGGAGCTAATTACGAGGGGGTGTATTCCTTACCAGAACAAGCTCAAGCGCCCTGGTCTTCGGATCCGTGGTAAGCTCCTTTGTTTTCGGGTCCTTCTTGTACCGGGCCCTGACAAAGTTCCTGGTCTGCTTGTCACCGTATTTATCGAAGAGGGGCGGTAGGCCTTGCTCGGCACGGTCCGCCTCCTCCTTGTCCCATATAGGCTCCGCCACTCTGTAACCGCCGGGACCGAGTGTGTGTTCCCCTAAGTTCAGCTCCCGCATTTCTTTCCCCCACTTACTTGATTCGGAGTTTGCGGTGCTCGAGCAATTGATCTTGAAGTCGTTGTAGTCATCTTCGGTGATCGAAGGATTTTTCTCCTTGATCTTCTCATAACTCTCACCTTTCTCGACCATTCTCTTCACATTGCTTTTCCAAGTAGACAGGGCCTTGCTCATCTTCGTGAGGGCAGCATTGTTCACTTTATTCCCTTTGAGGCTTGTGTTTTCAAATTCAGCGGGGAACTTGTATCGTTCGTGCAGCTTCGTGAAGAGGAGGTTGCGCAAATTCCCTCGGTCAGGATGCCTCAGGTTCTCGGTGTTGATCGAGACGGTGCTCCGGAGAATGCACCCGAGCTGAAGCGAGTACCCCTTGACTATTCGTTCGGGCGCCGTTGGATTCCCGTCGGAGTCCACTTCAGTAACTTCCTCCTTGAGGGTGCGGAGCACGGTCGGGCGCCGGTCCTTCCGTTGCCTCTTCGGTTGGCTGCCATCTGTGCGTGCGCCGCCATCATCAGTGGTGGCATCCTCGGCGGCACCATCAGTGGTGGCATCCTCGGCGGCACCATCAGTGGTGGCATCAGTGGGGTCATCCTCGGCGGTACCATCAGTGGTCTCAGGATCGGTGGGGAAGGCGGCGTCCTCATACAAGTGAGGTTGTTCCTCCATCTCCTGGGACAGCATCCAGAATGGCTTGACGCTCGAACCCCCGGCCTCATCGTTGTTGGCCATGTTTCTCTCTAAATAGGAACAAAGTTTGGTCAAAAAGTTGGTTATTGTCAAGGAACAAGATCATGGTCTCATCATTTAGGGTTTGTCGACACCGAGGCATCCTAAAAGCTAAGCTTTTATCATTGAGGGTTTTTCGACGCCGAGGCACCCTAAAAGCCTAAGCTTTCATCATTTCGGTTTTTATCGACACCGAGGCACCCTAAAAGCCATGCATTAGTCACAAGTACGCCGGGGCACTTGATCCTACTTAATTAACTACTAAGATACCCCGGCCCATGCATTAGTCACAAGTACCCCATATGTCCTATTTTTAGCAAAGTCATGCTAAAATTCACGGAAAATTTCAGCATGACCTTTGCTGAAAATAGGACATATGGAGTACCCGAATTTGCCGGAACGGAAGTTAATCGACATTCCGGCAAACTCAAGGGCCTCTCGGGTGGACAAGGCAAAAAAGGCCTCCATCACAACATGGAAAATACACCAAGCAGTATCATCCAAGCAGTATCATCTCCAAGCAGTATCATATTTGTAATGACTGAAAATATTTACTTCAGGAAATATTTACTACTGTAGTTTCTGTTACAAACAAAAAAAAGACTGAAGTTTGTCCTAGCTATATTTCAGGATGATTTTTCAGTTGCTCATGCTTTTTACAAATTGTAGCTACTGTTTTTTATACCTAAACAAAATTGCCCTAGCTATATTTGCTACTGTTTTTATACCTAATTTTTTGCTACTGTTTTTTAATTTGCTACTGCTTTTTTTTATTTGCTACTGTTTTTATACCTAAACAAAATTTCCCTAGCTATATTTGCTACTCTTTTTTTATTTGCTACTGTTTTTATACCTAATTTTTTTGCTACTGTTTTTAAAATTTCCTAAAAGATTTCTAACTTTGCTAACTGTACTGTGCTAGATTTGCCCTAAAATCTATGCACAAAAACACAGAGAAGGCATTAGGCATTACACAAAAACACAGAGAACTGCTATAATGTACAACAGGCTTTTGGTTTCTGGAACCATTTCATGCCCAAGTGATCTGATCCTTGTACTTTTGCTACAATGATACAGTGATACAAGTAGAATATGAAGGCATTAGGCATTACAACAAAAGGAACAGAGCTGCTATATTTACAACATGCTTTGATACATACACCACCAAAGTCCAAAGAGTAACCACTTATTAGCTACCAGGAGTAAGTAACTAACTAAATACACGACCAGAGAATAACTCACTTTGCCTCTCACTTGCTTCCTTCACCTCAGAGCGATCTTCTCTTATTACTACTCCTGCACAACATTGTCATAATTTTTATTATCTTCACAACCAAGGTACTGCATTCTGTAACAACCAACTACAAAACTACAAATCAATCAAGGACATGTGGTTATTTCCTCCGCACTAAATTGGCAGGTGAGTCACAAAAGGAACCCCGCCAAGTTTCATAGCACTATCACCCAAACAAGGTACTGAGTTTCTTGGAGCAACTCATAAGCTGGTCTGTGGTGCTAGTTCATGATGAACTATGCAAACGTGTACAGAGATACACAAGAGATTTAGTCTTATACTCCATCCAGCACTGTGTCCACATATTTGGCAATATCTGCCTAATCAAAGCGAGGTGCTAGTTTGCTCACTCTTACTTTTACTGCTCATATACTGTTCAAATATGTTGGTTAGAAACATGTGCTCTAAAAAAAGAAACTTATTATCTGTTCAATATGAGTAGGATTACTCAAGATTCCCCTTGTATGTAAGTAGGCGGTGTTTAATTTAAAGTTATGGTGTTCTATGCATTGCTAAAAAACTCTGTTACCGCCAAAAAAACTGTTACCTCTGCCTTTTTTATTCCATGGTTTTAGTCCAGCATGAGCATCCTAACCATTTTTACTAAGGTTTTTTCTTTTGACACACCATACACGAAGAACTATCTGGACAGGTAGTTGCTACTGACTGGCAAGCAGGCTTCTAGGTTGCTGCATGACCAGAAACGTCGGCGGGGAAAAATGGAGGCCGGGGTGGGTTTACAGTGTAAATCCACTTAGAATTATAGTGTAAATTAAATCCACTAGATTCTAATTACAGTGGAACTCCGGTAAGAAAAACACTATAAATCCAGTAGGAATTACAGTGTACATCTACTTAAAATTGTAGTGGAACTCCACTAAGAAAAACATTGTAAATCCAGTAGGAATTACAGTGTAAATCCACTTACAATTACACTGTAAAAACATGAATTACACTACAAATCCAAACAATGAGAAGTACAGTGTAAATCTACTAGGAATTACACTATAAATACAGACAGAAATTACACTGCAAACCCAAAAATGACAAGTACAGTGCAAATCTACTAGGAATTACACTCTAAATCCAGACAGGAATTACACTGCAAATCCTACAAGGTTTACACTGTAAAATCCATTGAGAAATGCAATCACAATTCCCAAGGCGACCAGCATACCAATCCTGACAACAAACCATTGAGAATTACAATCCCCATCTCATAGACTGATAGAACTCACAAATTAAAGGAGGGATATGATAGGTACAGAGAACAGGGGAGAAGGTTCAGACTAAAACTCACACATCACACACGGCATGCCAAGCTAAAAAAAGCGCACACACCCTGTAATGTTGGCGCATCAGGAGTCCAAAAGCGAAGTTCAGAGACAGATTGTTGTATTAGGAGCAGAGAGGGAGAGGTGGGAAATGGAGGCGGGGGTGATTTGGATGGGGTACCTGCGGGCGTAGAAGACGGGGGCGTCGTCGGGGACGAAGACGTCGACGCTGTGGATGTTGGTGGTGGTGCGACGAGGTCCGGGAGGCGACGAGGTCCGGGTGGTGGTGGTGCTCCGAGGAGACGAGGAGAGCGGCGCCGAGGAGACGAGGACGACGGGGCGGCGGGGCGGCGGCGTCGGGAGAGGAGAGGGCGGCGTCGCGGCGTCGGGGCGTCGGGGCGGAGACGAGGACGACGGGGCGGCGTCGAGGCGGCGGGGCAGCGGCGTCGGGAGAGGAGAGGGGAAGGGGATCGAGGGCGAGGGCGAGGGAGAGAGGGGATAGGTTATCCAACAGGTACATGCATACTAATGGCGCACCTCACCCTGGTGCGCCATAAGTACATCCATACTAATGGCGCACCTCACCCTGGTGCGCCATTAGTATTTTTTTTTGATTTCTGCTCGAGCCAACAGGTTATCTTCCACTTTACCTGATCCACACCAAGTTCTCTCTACTAGCTCGACTGGTCAGCAGCCAGTTCTCACACCAGGAGGTCCTGGGTTCGATTCCCAGGCTCCACAATTTTTTATAAGACAGTAATAATTTTTTATAAGACAGTAATAATTTTTTATAAGACAGTAATAATTTTTTATAAGACAGTAATATTTTTTATAAGACAGTAATAATTTTTTATAAGACAGTAATAATTTTTTTATAAGACAGTGGGGTGCGGGGGGCCGGTGGACCGGGGGGTGCTCGGCGGCGAGGGGGACCGGATCTGGCGAGGTGGGATAGCTAGCGATCGAGATGGAGGGGGATCGAGATCGAGTGTCCATGAAATTTAAAAATATTCATGATAGTTCAAAAAGTGCCCATGAAATACAATCGAGAAATGAAGGCTACGATTTAAATACAATCGATCTTAGCTAGCTATCTGTTCACAATCTTCTTGCCCTTCTTTTTCGTAAATGGAGTTCTTCTGTGGAACGGACGTCCTTTAGGTAGGGTGGTCCTGCTTCTTCTTGTGGTGTATGCTGCTACTTCATCATCGTCGTCATGTTCGATTCTCGGGTCGCCGTACTTGTCGAAGTCTTGCTCATTGGCTACTCCATCCATTCCGATGATCTTCCTTTTGCCTCTCCTCACGACAACACGACTGGGCTTTGACGGGTCGGTAATGAAGAAGCATTGGTCCACTTGGGAAGCCAGTACCCATGGCTCATTTTTCGCGGTGACGTTTGCGCCTGCGGTCTTGGATTTGGCTTCGGGTATAACCATGGTGGTGAAATACCGGTCTTCTTTTAGGACGCTCTTGGCCCATCTGACACGGAACATCGGGACCTTCTCTCCAGCGTAGCTCAGCTCCCAGATCTCCTCGATCCTTCCGTAGTATCTGTCCTTGTCGTTACCGGTGTAGGATTCCATCGTTACCCCGGAGTTCTGATAACCATCGCTCTTCATGTCCTTGGCCTCGGTGTAGAATGTGTAGCCGTTGATATCGTACGCCTCATAGGTCATCAGGTTGTGCTCGGCGCCCTGTGACAAGGCGAATATGAGTTGTTCTTCCGCGGAAGAATCCTCATGTAAAGGGTACGACAGAAGCTTCTGCTTGAACCAACGCGTGAAACATGAGTTGTGCTCTTTGAGTATATCTCCGTCCGTCCTCTGTTGGCCTCGGTCATTGTACGTCTTCTTAATAAAGGTTTTGTGCTCTACCACCCAAGGATCGACCACGTCTATGTGTTGTAGCGCGACTAGGTTTGCTCTTTCAAAGTCGGCGAGTCGACCCTCGAAGTCGACATGCATTTCGCGGCGACCCTCACGGTGACCCCATCCAGCGAGCCTGCCGAGGTGCCTGTTGACGGGCAGACCAACGGGGTTCTCGATGCCTAGATAATTCGTGCAGTAGGAGATGCACTCTTCGGTCAGAAAGCCCCTGGCTATGCTTCCCTCTGGACGTGACATGTTGCGAACGTATCCTTTGATGACACCATTCATCCTTTCGAACGGCATCATGCTGTGCAGGAACGTCGGCCCGAGTTGGATGATATCGTCCACGATATGGACCAGCAGATGCACCATAACGTCGAAGAATGCGGGCGGGAAGTACATCTCAAGCTCGCATAGTATCACCACGATCTCTTCCTGTAGCCTTCTGAGTTGCCTCACGCCAACAGACTTCCGAGAGATGACGTCGAAAAAGTTGCATAGGCCAAATAGCGTTTCACGGACGTGCGCGTCCATGATCCCACGGATTGCAACTGGAAGTATCTGCGTCATCAGCACGTGACAGTCGTGAGACTTCATCCCGCTGAACTTCAGCTTCGCTAGGTCTAGGTATCTGCTTATCTTCCCCGCGTAACCGTAAGGAAGTTTTACTCCTACGAGGCAGGTGAAAAACTGCTCGATCTCCTCCTGACTTAGAGTGAAGCACGCGGGAGGGTAGTCATTTCCGGTCTTCTTGGCCTTTTTGCCTTTGCGACGACTTTCCGTGTCCTGCTTCGCCTCATCATCATCATCATCATCATATATAGCGTGAAGCTCCTGCCTGATGCCCATTGATTTCAAGTCTGCCCTTGCTTTCGGCCCATCTTTGGTCCTCTCTGGCATGTTGAGCAGGGTACCAAGCAGACTCTCGCACACGTTCTTCGTGATATGCATGACATCAAGGCTGTGAGGCACACGGTGGATCTTCCAGTACGGCAAGTCCCAGAAAACAGACCTCGTTTTCCATACCTTCAGCAGCGGCTCTGGCGCCTTTCGCTTCTTTCCCGGCTCTGGCGCCTTTTGCTTCTTTCCCGGCAGTGGGCAGTCTTTCCAATTTTTCAACAGCTCGTCTATTTCCTCGCCGCTCCTCGTACGCGGGCGTCCTCGGGGTTCGGTTTCACCATCGAATAGATCCTTGCGTTTTCTCCACGGGTCATCGTCGCGAAGCCACCTTCGATGTCCCATGAACACGGTTTTCGAAGACCCGGGATCTCTATCTAGCTGGCGATACGTTGTGTCATCCATGCACCTGACGCATCCAGAAAATCCGTGGACCACCTGCCCCGCGAGATATCCGTAACCGAGATAGTCGTGCACCGTCGTGAGCAGCGCGGCTCTCATAGGGAAATATTCTTTCTCTGCGGCGTCCCACGTATTGGCTGGCGTTTTCCACAGCGTGTCAAGCTCCTCTTTCAGCAGCCCCAGATACAGATTGATGTCGTTCCCTGGTTGTTTCGGTCCTTCAATTAGCATACTCATGTGAATGTACTTCCTCTTCATGCACAACCAGGGGGGAAGGTTGTACATCCACACAAACACAGGCCAGGTGCTATGTGTGCTTCTCTGGCTGCCAAACGGATTGACTCCATCGGTGCTCGCGCCCAGCACGATGTTCCTTGGATCGTTCCCAAATTCTAGGTCTTCGAAGTTCAACGCTTGCCACTGGCTCGCATCCTTAGGGTGACTCAGCATCTTGTCTTTTTTATCTATCTCCGGATCATTTGCGTCATCTTCTCGCTTCTTCTCCTCCCTATCCGCGTGCCAACGCAGGAGCTTTGCTACCTTAGGGTCCGCGAAATACCGCTGCAGACGAGGAGTGATCGGAAAGTACCACACCACTTTTCGAGGAGCTTTCTTCCTCTTCTTGTATCGAGTGACGCCGCACACCGGACATATGGTAGACTCCGCGTGCTCGTCCCGATAAATGATGCAATTGTTCATGCACACATGGTATTTCACGTGCGGTAAATCCAGAGGACACACGATTTTCTTCGCCTCCTCCAAACTGGTCGGGCACTTGTTCCCCTTGGGAAGACGTTCGTGCCAGAATGACATGTTCTCGTCGAAGCATGCGTCGGTCATTTTGTGTTTTACCTTCATCTCCAGAGCCATGAGCGTTACTTTCAGGCGGGTATCCTCGGGCCTGCATCCTTCATACAATGGAGTAACCGCGTCTAACTCAAGTTGATCCATCTTGGCTTTCTCTCGGGCGGCAGCTCTTGCGTTATCCGTCTGCTTGAGAAGCAGCTCTTGAATATGAGGGTCCTGCACCCAGCCCATCGATGGTCCAGCGTCGTCTGCTCCGCCGGCATCATCATCTTCATGATCATGCCCGTCGTCTGCTCCGGCATCTTCCTCATCATCATGTCCTGCATCTTCTACATGATGACTGTGTACAGCATCACCGTCGTGATCATCTCCTGGGGATTCTTCGTCTTCTCGCCCGCCCGAGCCGCGGTGGTTGTCTTGCTGCCCTTCCTCATTTCTTGCCCGGCCCCCATGGACGACTTCGTAGTCATCTTCATCACCTTGCCACCGATAGCCATCCATGAAACCACGCAAGAGCAGGTGGTCCCGCACCTGCCAGGATTCCGGGTCCGCAATAAGGCTCTTCAGCTTGCATCTTCGACACGGACATCTTATCTCCGTCTCGTTCTTTTGAAGCATCTCGGCCTTCGCGGACCTCAAAAACCTATTCACGATGCCTTCGGTCATCATGCGGACCATGGTCGCCTGCGGGGTAGAGCAAAACGATATTTTAGAACCAACAAAAAATTTGGCATGACTTTCCCTAAAAATAGGACCAAAAAGAATGCTTAATGCCAAAATTCTCGCCGAAACGGAAATGAATCAACATTCCGGCAAAATATTGGCAACTATCGCATTTCAAATACCGGTACACCTCCAAACACAAACACATATGCAACACCACAAACATATGCAACACCACGAACATACATAGATCTAGCTAGGCCATAAAAAGTGCATGTGCACATTGTTGTAGGGAGAACAACATAAATATAGCTTCCCCCCTTACTTACCTATCAAAACAAGGTAATTTAACCACTTAAATTGAATGAATCTATGGTGGAAATGAGGTGAAAAAGAGGAGGCACCCGAGACAAGGAGGAGGTGGAGAGAATGAAGTGGGGAGAAAGTGAGTGTGGGTAGGAGAGGCTGTCCAAAATATCTTGTTGCTGCCCACTTACTAATGGCGCACCAACTCCAGATGCGCCATTAGTAATCCAGGTTACTAATGGCGCACCTTCTGGTGGTGCGCCATTAGTATGTTTGGACAGGCGCACTAGTTAAAAAAAACTTTTTATACTAATGGCGCACCCTGGGCCAGGTGCGCCATTACTAGTTACAACTAGTAATGGCGCACCGTGGGCAGGATGCGCCATTAGTATGTTTGGACAGGCGCACTAGTTAAAAAAAATTTGATACTAATGGCGCACCCTGGTGCAGGTGCGCCATTAGTAGTTTCAACTACTAATGGCGCACTGTCTCTGGATGCGCCATTAGTATGTTTGGACAGGCGCACTAGTTAAAAAAAAATTTGATACTAATGGCGCACCCGGGGCCAGGTGCGCCATTAGTAGTTTCAACTACTAATGGCGCACTGTGTCTGGATGCGCCATTAGTATGTTTGGACAGGCGCACTAGTTAAAAAAAAATTTGATACTAATGGCGCACCCTGGGCCAGGTGCGCCATTAGTAGTTTCAACTCTAATGGCGTATCAGAAGGTGGTGCGCCATTAGTATATACTAATGGCGCACGGCTTGTCTGGTGCGCCATTAGTGTCAATCCCATCTATAGCCCTTTTTCTAGTAGTGACACATGTACTCAAGATGCTCGGCCTTTCCATAACTGAATACACCAGTTTAATGGTCACAGGGAAGACAAGCCATGGATATAAGTTCCGAGTTGGGTTCATGAACCAACAAGATCGCTGCTTTTTTTATGGCCAAACTTGGATAAACTTTCTCAAGTGTTACGATCTTCCACCCCGACGTCATTCCAATTGTTCATCCATGTTAGTTTTGTATCTGGTTCTTGCTTGTTGCCTCGATTACTTCTTAATCCACCTATTCTGTCTAACTAATCACAATTTAACTTTAGAAGTAGCAACGAATCTCTCACGAAGATACTACTTCTAACTAATATTTTGTTATAATTGGTGGCACGTGTAGGTTTTTTCAGAGTTAAGCAGGCTACTCGTTTGTTATTCTGTAAGAACTCGGCTGTTACTGATGGCACTGAAGTTGACTGGGACGACATCCACAAGTTCCTACACTTTATTGATCATCTTGAGGTCCTTGTGGGGCGTTTCAATGGTGGAAGGCCACGTGGGATATGTGTGCCACTGCTGCACTCGTTGAACAGGTCCAACTGTGTCGAGAAACTTATGGTACGAGCTATTTTCTTTTATATATGTTGTTCATAAACTATTGCTTATACACAGTTTTACACGTATGATCTTCTTGAAATAGAAACTGCCCAGTTCTATTGTTCCTATACAGATGCCTGACCATGGTCGGGTCAGACTTGCGCTTGGTCACAACATGATGTTTATGTCGACCTACTCCATTCCCCTTGGAGGTAAAAAATACTTATTCATGGGTGGTCTCAAATAATGAAGGCCCGTCCATCTTGGATAATAGGATAGAAGATTATGTGCCTGCTTTTCCATGGCTCTAAAGCCAATATCGTGTTTATTGACCACATTGCCAGATGAAGCCGCTTTCAGAAGGTTGTGGATGCGCGGGGTGGCGCCTGGGCCTCGTCCTGGGGCTTGGCGGCCTCACCCTTGGTTAACTGTAGGCAAAGTAGCACTGTTCGAGGCGTGCTTTGTACAGTTGAACCTGCATAAGTACTCATACTGCTTTCAGCTATGCTTGTTAAGTGCCCCTGCTGGTTTCAGTTAAGGTTGTTAAGTACTCTTGCTGCTTTTACAGTCTGACGTGTTTCTTCAGTCCTGTCTTCCTCCAGCCCCCAAAACCAAACCAGCGCTGGCGGGGCCGCCTTCTTCCGCCTCCCACGGCTCGCTGCGCCTCAGCGCACGCATCGCCGCCCCACCGTCTCCTAAATCATTAACGCCGACGTTCAAGGCCTCTTCGTCGTCCTCCACGCGCTTTGGTGCGCTCGCCGCTTTGCCGCCCTCTCGCGTTGTCAACATGGTCAACAAACAACAGGAATCGGCAGAAGTACGTGGAGAGGATGACAGTAGGGGCCCACCATGTCAGCATATGGAAAAAAGGAAATGCTTCCTCCTAGTGGTTTCCTGACATCTGGGACCCACGACATTGTCAGCGTATATAGTCAATAGACAAGAGAACAGCACAAGATCGGCTGACACCTGGGACGTAGCTGCTCGAGCAGTCTTTTTTTTTGTTATTGTTGAGACAGAGCAGGGTTTCAACTGGGCTGTGGCCCGTCTAGACCAAGCTTATATTTTATGTTGACCATATGACCAGCCCAACTATTTTTTTTCTTTGTGAAAATGAGCCCAGTTTATTTTTTCTGAAGAATACCTAATACAGGCCTACTTATTTTTCTACGCCCTGATGGGCTGAAACTCTTTCAAGACGCCTCCAAATCTTGAAAGTAATATGAAATGGGTTGTAAACATAAAAACAGATGACAAATTGGCAATTACTTTATTATTTCTGAATTTTTTCACATTATCATATTCCTATTTCACTGGGCTTTAACCTAATTTAAATATATCTTCAAAGTACTTTAAATCTGGCTCGACATTTCGGTATTAAAAATAGTTTGGAACCCACAGAAATATGCGGAATTTTGTTTAAATTTTTAACCCTGGCCCTGGCCAACAAAAAAATGGACTGCAATAAATTGCATAAGAAGTTACAATGAGCTATATATAAATTATTAAAAAAATAGGGAATGGTCTGACTTGTGGGCCTATTTCAGTTGACGTGTATGCAAGATTTTTTTTACTTATTGTATACGTCAATAAACGATTCTAGCAGACGTAACCGTTGGATGTCAATCCAACGGCCATCGGGTTTCTTCAATCTCTGATCTTCTTGCTCCAGCCGCCAAATCCAGTGCTAGCAAGACCGCCTGCTCCCGCCTCCCATGGCTGGCTGTGCTGCCGCGCAGGCCTCACCGCCCCTACTATTCCCGCCGCTGGCCAGGCCATCCCTCTACTCACCCACATCCCTCCACTGCTGTGGCTTCGCCACCGCCGGGTCATTCCCTTTCTGGGTCTCGCCGTCGTCCATCGCGCTGGTGTTCTCGGCACTGCGTGGTCAACGTTGTCAACAAACGACAACATCTGAAGAGGGATGTACATGGAGAGGCTGACAGTTGGGACCCACATGGTCCATGGACGCACGCAAGCAAGTACCTCCTTATTACGCCAAAAAGAATGTATACTCCCGCTGACAGCTCGGACCCACCAGCTATATCTTCGCATGCAAGGAAGTTTATTCCGCACAAAAAATGAATACTCCCCCTGCTAGCTGGGACCCACCATAGTGGGAGGCTAACTTGTGGGCCTACTAAGTTGACGCGGACGGAGGGCTTTGTCAACTTAGTCAACAAACAATTCTATCACCAGTGACCATTGGATTGTTAACATCCAACGGTCGTCCTGCTTCTTCAACCTCTGATTTTCTTGCTCCAGCCGTCCAAACCACCGCGTGCTCTTGCCTCCTGTGCTGCCGCAGAGGCCTCACCGTCCCCTACTACTCCCACCGCTGGGCAGGCCCTGCGGCGACGGCAGCCTCACACCGTGGCCGAACCAGTGAACCGTTGTACTCCTCTCCGTGTGGGCATCCACTGCCACGACTTCCCTAGCTCCGCGTCATCCCCTTCCTAGGCCTCGCCGTCGTCCACCGCCTTGGTGCTCTCGGCGTGGCGTGGTCAATGTGGTCAAGGAACGACTTCCATCGGAAGAGTACTGTACGTGGAGAGGTTGGCAGCTAGGTCCACGGCCGCAGCAAGGAAGTGCTTCCTTATTACGCGGAAAATAATGATTCCTCCACCTGATAGCAGGGACACACCGGATGGGCCACCGTATTTCGCGAAAAAAACATTTCCCCCTGAATGCTGGGACCCACCAGCTAGATCTTCGCATGGAAGGAAGTCCGTCCATATTACGGGTAAAAACAATGATTCGCCCCTAACTGCTGGGACCCACCAGCTACATCTTCGCAGGCAAGGACGTGCCTGACAGTCGGGACACACCTGGTCGAAGTGTACGTAGCGTTGTCATTCTGGTCGCGAACGTGTATGTACATACTGGTCGATCGGTCTGTCTGCAGCCTGCAGCGATGAACCGTGGCCGTGTAAGGAAAGGCACGTGTCGTAGTAGAGGCGCGCACATGTCGTAGAAGAGGCGCGCATGTAGCATGTCACGCAGTCCCGTTAATATCATCTACACATACGTACAGCGGCCAGGATGCAAGAAAGTAAATACGGCCACGTACGTACATACGGGCAGGGTCTCGAACGCCTACTCGTGCATACGTACGGCCAGGGCTCGTGTACATGGCTGGGTCGGAATGGAGAAATTGCGTCGTCACCATGTTCATCGGGAGCCAACCGGCTTGGATGAAACAGTCGATCGAAATGAGGCCTCGCGTATCACAGAACGGAGGTAACGGCCTTGTGTTCGACCGGCCACGGTCGAAACGGGATCCTGTTCATCGGGAGGGGTCGGGCATATCGCAAAACGGATGAAACGGACTTCTCTTGGACCTCCTACGGTCGAAACGGGGTCCTGTTGATCGGGAGCAGTGTGGCATATCGCAAAACGGAGGAAACGGACTTGTGTTGGAGCGCTACGGTCGAAACGGGAGTCCTGTTCATCGGGAGGTGTGTGGCGTACCGCAAACGAGACTCCACGGGATACTGTTCATCTCCACCGTCGACTGCCTCCACGGGCTACTGTTCATCCACCGTCGACCTCCTCCAGCCTCCACCTGTGACTGTTCATCCACGGGCTCATGTTCATCCAGCCCTCCACCGCTCCTCCACCAGCTACTGTTCAACCAACCCTCTCCACGGGCTCCTGTTCAACCACCCCTCCATGGGCTACTATTCATCCAGCCTTCCACCGGCTACTGTTCAACCAGCCCTCACGGGGTCCTGTTCATCCAGCCCTCCACGGGGTCCTGTTCCTCCACCCCCAAAATAGTGGGATTAACATTAGCTAAAGTCATGACCTCTCCAAACCCACTTTTATCAAAAACTTCATAAGATTGATCAAAATCCAAATATGTGGGATCTAAAGTTGACACTCTTCCAAACCCACTTTCAATACTATCGCAAACATTATTATCAATCTCAAATTGATCATGGGGCTTAAATAAATTTTCAAGATCATAAGAAAAATCACCCCAATCATGATCATTACAACAAGTAGTAGACATAGCAAACTTAGCATCCCCAAGCTTAGGGTTTTGCATATCATTAACACAATTGACATTAATAGAATTTATAATAAGATTATTGCAATCATGCTTTTCATTGAAGGAACTATCAAGTATGGGTGCAATAGCAACGATCTCATGTTTAACATAAGGAACTATAGCAAATTCGTCTTCATAAATATTGGCATCCTGGCCACAAGAATAGCAAGCATCATGTTCATCAAGGGATATTTCAATCAAATCATCGGAATCATAATTATCTATAGATTCATGCATATCATTATTTTCTTCCAAAGCAACGGTCATTCTCTAAATAAATTCCTTCACATAGGCATTATGAGCATAGTTTTCATAGCAATATCTAAGTATGTCGGAATTTTCAGATTTGTAGAGAGTAATATCATACTTTTCAATCAAAGAAGCAACTTCATGAGCACCCTTAAAAACGACAAATTCTTCAATTTGTTCGATATCATAGTAACTATAAACACCCTTTCCATAAGACGATAAGATTTCATTATCATTAAACTCACATAGGTAGGGAAGGTGTTTTTTAGGGTTCTCAGAGCAACAAGTAAAATCATAAATTTCACAAGGATTCCAAGCATAGCATAGCAAACTATTTATTTGATACCATAAGAGCTTCCCTTTTCAAACAAACGATGACACACAAAATGTGCATGCTAATCTAAAGATTTTCCCTCAACTAAACTAGTTGGGGTTTCAGCACGAGCACATATAGATCGAAGAAGATCTAAGTAGAACACTTTAAGTGGATCCATATCAATAGATTTTTAGCAAGCAAAGATGCAAGAAAATAGAAGGCACATGGAAACACAAACAAAAAGACATACGGGAAGAAGGTGAAGAAAAGGCAAAGGTGAAGTGGGGGAGAGGAAAATGAGAGGCAAATGGCAAATAATGTAATGCGAGGGATAAGAGTTTGTGATGGGTACTTGGTATGTCTTGACTTGTGAGTAGACTCCCCGGCAACGGCGCCAGAAATGGCTCGTTGTCGGGAGATCAAATCTTGACTTGTCTTGGTGTAAGCCTCCCCGGCAACGGCGCCAGAAATCCTTCTTGCTACCTCTTGAGCACTGCGTTGGTTTTCCCTTGAAGAGGAAAGGGTGATGCAGTAAAGTAGTGTAAGTATTTCTTTCAGTTTTTGAGAACCAAGGTATCAATCCAGTAGGAGACCATGTTCAAGTCCCACGTACCTACACAAACAAATAAGAACCTTGCAACCAACGCGATAAAGGGGTTGTCAATCCCTTCACGGCCACTTGCAAAAGTGAGATCTGATAGAGATGATAAGATAATATTTTTGGTATTTTTATGATAAAGACTAAAAGTAAAGAAAGCAAAATAAACGGTAATAGAAATAACGGTAGATTAATATGATAGAGAATAGACCCAGGGGGGCATAGGTTTCACTAGTGGCTTCTCTCAAGAGCATAAGTATTACGGTGGGTGAACAAATTACTGTCGAGCAATTGATAGAATTGAGCATAGTTATGAGAATATCTAGGTATGATCATGTATATAGGCATCACATCCGTGACAAGTAGACCGACTCCTGCCTGCATCTACTACTATTACTTCACACATCAACCGCTATCCAGCATGCATCTAGAGTATTAAGTTCATAAGAACAGAGTAACGCTTTAAGCAATATGACATGATGTAGAGGGATAAACTCAAGCAATATGATATAAACCCCATCTTTTTATCCTCGATGGCAACAATACAATACGTGTCGTTTCCCCTTCTGTCACTAGGATCGAGCACCGCAAGATTGAACCCAAAGCTAAGCACTGCTCCCATTGCAAGAAAGATCAATCTAGTAGGCTAAACCAAACTGATAATTCGAAGAGACTTGCAAAGAAAACAAATCATACATAAAAGAATTCAGAGGAGATTCAAATATTGTTCATAGATAATCTTGATCATAAACCCACAGTTCATCGGATCTCGACAAACACACCGCAAAAGAAGATTACATAGAATAGATCTCCAAGAGAATCGAGGAGAACTTTGTATTGAGATCCAAAGAGAGAGAAGAAGCCATCTAGCTAATAACTATGGACCCGAAGGTCTGAGGTAAACTACTCACGCATCATCGGAGAGGCTATGGTGTTGATGTAGAAGCCCTCCGTGATCAATGCCCCCTCCGGCGGAGCGCCAGAAAAGGCCCCAAGATGGGATCTCACGGGTACAAAAGGTTGCGGCGGTGGAAATAGGGCTTCGGCTCCTGTTTTGGTGTTTCCAGGGTATATGAGTATATATAGGCGAAAGAGGTCAGTCAGGAGAGCTACGAGGGGCCCACGAGGGTGGGGGCGCGCCTCCCTGCCTCGTGGCCTCCAAGTCCTCTGGATCGCGTTTGTTCTGAAAATCACGTTCCCGAAGGTTTCATTCTGTTTGGACTCCGTTTGATATTCTTTTCCTTCGAAACACTGAAATTGGCAAAAAAACAGCAATTTGGGCTGGGCCTCCGGTTAATAGGTTAGTCTCAATAATAATATAAAAGTATATAATAAAGCCCATTGAACATCCAAAACAGATAATATAATAGCATGAAACAATCAAAAATTATAGATACGTTGGAGACGTATCAAGCATCCCCAAGCTTAATTCCTGCTCGTCCTCGAGTAGGTAAATGATAAAAACAGAATTTTTGATGTGGAATGCTACTTAGCATAATGTAATTCTTTTTATTGTGGCATGAATATTTCGATCCGAAAGATTCAAGATAAAAGTTTAATGTTGACATCAAAACAATAATACTTCAAACGTGCTAACCAAGCAATTATGTCTTATCAAAATAACATAGCCAAAGAAAGCTTATCCCTACAAAATCCTATAGCTAGGCCATGCTTCAATTTCATCACACAAAACGTTCTCATCATGCATAACCCCGATGACAAGCCGAGCAATTGGTTCATACTTTTTAACGCGCTTCAGCCTTTTCAACCCTTACGCAATACATGAGCGCAAGCCATGGATATAGCACTATGGGTGGAATAAAGTATAATGATGGGGGTTTATGTGAGAAGACAAAAAGGTAGAAAGTCTCACATTGACGCGGCTAATCAATAGGCTATGGAGATGCCCATCAATTGATGCCAATGTAAGGAGTAGAGATTGCCATGCAACGGATGCACTAGAGCTATAAATATATGAAAGCTCAACGAAAGAAACTAAGTGGGTGTGCATCCAACTTGCTTGCTCACGAAGACCTAGGGCATTTTGAGGAGGCCCATCATTGGAATATACAAGTCAAGTTCTATAATGAAAAATTCCCACTGGTATATGAAAGTGACAACATAGGAGACTCTCTATCATGAAGATCATGGTGCTACTTTGAAGCACAAGTGTGGAAAAAGGATAGTAACATTGTCCATTCTCTCTTTTTCTCTCATTTTTTTGGGCCTTCTCTTTTTTTCTTTGGCCTCTTTTTTTCTTTTTTTTTCTTAGTCCGGAATCTCATCCCGACTTGTGGGGGAATCATAGCCTCCATCATCCTTTCCTCACATGGGACAATGCTCTAATAATGATGATCATCACACTTTTAATTACTTACAACTCAAGAATTACAACTCAACACTTAGAACAAAATATGACTCTATGTGAATGCCTCTGGCGATGTACTAGGATATGCAATGAATCAAGAGTGACATGTATAAAAAAATTACTAATGGTGGCTTTGCCACAAATACAATGTCAACTACATCATCAAGCGAAGCAATATGACAATGATGAAGCGTGTCATAATAAACGAAACGGTGTAAAGTTGCATGGCAATATATCTCGGAATGGCTATGGAAATGCCATGATAGGTAGGTATGGTGGCTGTTTTGAGGAAGATATAAGGAGGTTTATGTGTGATAGAGCGTATCATATCACGGGGTTTGGATGCACTGGCGAAGTTTGCACCAACTCTCAAGGTGAGAAAGGGCAATGCACGGTACCGTAGACGCTAGAAAATTGTGGAAGGGTGAGAGTGCGTATAATCCATGGACTCACATTAGTCATAAAGAACTCATATACTTATTGCAAAAGTTTATTAGCCCTCGAAAAAAATACTACTACGCATGCCCCTAGAGGGATAGATTCGTAGGAAAAGACCATCGCTCATCCCCGACCGCCACTCATAAGGAAAGCAATAAAAGAACACCTTATGCGTCAAATTTTTCACACAACTTTTACCATACATCCATGCTACGGGACTTGCCAACCTTAACACAAGTATTTCTCAATGTCACAATTACTAAACTAGCACACTCTAATATTAACCTTTATATCTCAAAACACTTATCAAGTATCAAACTTCTCACGATATTCAATGAACTCAATATGGAAGTTTTTATTATACTCATCTTGGATGCCTATCATATTAGGACTATTTTCACATTTAAAGCAAATTACCATGCCGTTTAAGACTCTCAAAATAATATAAGTGAAGCATGAGAGATCAATAATTTCTATAAAATAAAACCACCACCGTGCTCTAAAAGATATAAGTGAAGCACTAGAGCAAAAACTATATAGCTCAAAAGATATAAGTGAAGCACATAGAGTATTCTAATAAATTCCGAATCATGTGTGTCCCTCTCAAAAGGTGTGTACAGCAAGGATGATTGTGGTAAGCTAAAAAGCGAAGACTCAAATCATACAAGACGCTCCAAGCAAAACACATATCATGTGGTGAATAAAAATATAGCCCCAAGTAAAGTTACCGATAGACGAAGACGAAAGAGGCGATGCCTTCCGGGGCATCCCCAAGCTTAAGCTTTTGGTTTTCCTTGAATTTTACCTTGGGGTGCCTTGTGAATCCCCAAGCTTAGGCTCTTGCCACTCCTTGTTCCATAATCCATCAAATCTTTACCCAAAACTTGAAAACTTCACAACACAAAACTCAACAGAAAATCTCATGAGCTCCGTTAGCGAAATAAAACAAACCACCACTTTAAGTTACTGTATAGAAATCATTCTTTATTTATATTGGTGTTAAACCCACTGTATTCCAACTTCTCTATGGTTCATAAGCTCCATTACTAGCCATAGATTCATCAAAATAAGCAAACAACACACGAAAAACAGAATCTGTCGAGAACAAAACAGTCTGTAGTAATCTGTATCTAACGCAAACTTCTTCAACTCAAAAATTCTACCAAGATAGGAAATCCTAGATAATTTGTTTATTGATCTACTTCAATTGGAATCAGTATTTTATAACTTTCTGGTGATTTTTAACAATTGTTTTCGTGAACAGAAAGTTTCTGAAATTTTCAGCAAGATCAAATAACTATCATCCAAGAAGATCCTATAGGTTTCACTTGGCACAAACACTAATTAAAACATAAAAAAAAATAACCATAGGCTAGATCAATTATTTATTGAATAACAGCAAGGATAAATATTGGGTTGTCTCCCAACAAGCGCTTTTCTTTAAAGCCTTTTTAGCTAGGCATTGAGATTTCAATGATGCTCACAAGAAAGAAAAGCATTGAAGCACAAAGAGAGCATCATAAAACACGTGCCAAACACATCTAAGTCTAACATACTTCCTATGCATAGGCATCTTATAGGCAAACAAATTATCAAGGCAAGCAAAAACTAGCATATGCAAGGAAGCGGAAAGAAACAATAGCAATCTCAACATAACGAGAGGTAATTTAGTAACATGAAAATTTCTACAACCATATTTTCCTCTCTCATAATAATAACATGTAGGATCATAAGAAAATTCAACAATATAGCTATCACAAAACATATGCTTGACACGATCCACATGTATGCAAAGTTGACACTCTTCCAAAATAGTGGGATTAACATTAGCTAAAGTCATGACCTCTCCAAACCCACTTTTATCAAAAACTTCATAAGATTGATCAAAATCCAAATATGTGGGATCTAAAGTTGACACTCTTCCAAACCCACTTTCAATACTATTGCAAACATTATTTCAATCTCATATTCATCATGGGGCTTAAATAAATTTTCAAGATCATAAGAAAAATCACCCCAATCATGATCATTACAACAAGTAGTAGACATAGCAAACTTAGCATCCCCAAGCTTAGGGTTTTGCATATCATTAACACACTTGTCATTAATAAAATTTATAATAAGATTATTGCAATCATGCTTTTCATCGAAGGAACTATCAAGTATGGGTGCAATAGCAACGATCTCATGTTTAACATAAGGAACTATAGCAAATTCGTCTTCATAAATATTGGCATCCTAGCCACAAGAATAGCAAGCATCATGTTCATCAAGGGATATTTCAATCAAATCATCGGAATCATAATTATCTATAGATTCATGCATATCATTATTATCTTCCAAAGCAATGGTCATTCTCTCAATAAATTCCTTAACATAGGCATTATGAGCATAGTTTTCATAGCAATATTTAAGTATGTCGGAATTTTCAGATTTGTAGAGAGTAATATCATACTTTTCAATCAAAGAAGCACCTTCATGAGCACCCTTAAAAACGACAAAATCTTCAATTTGTTCGATACCATAGTAACTATAAACACCCTTTCCATAAGAAGATAAGATTTCAATATCATTAAACTCACATAGGTAGGGAAGGTGTTTTTTAGGGTTCTTAGAGCAACAAGTAAAATCATAAATTTCACAAAGATTCCAAGCATAGCATAGCAAACTATTTATTTGATAACATAAGAGCTTCCCCTTTTCAGACAAACGATGACGCACAAAATGAGCATGCTCATCTAAAGATTTTCCCTCAACTAAACTAGTTGGGGTTTCAGCACGAGCACATATAGATCGAAGATGATCTAAGTAGAACACTTTAAGTGGATCCATATCAATAGATTTTTAGCAAGCAAAGATGCAAGCAAATAGAAGGCACATGGAAACACAAACAAAAAGACATATGGGAAGAAGGCGAAGAAAAGGCAAAGGTGAAGTGGGGGAGAGGAAAACGAGTGGCAAATGGCAAATTATGTAATGCGAGGGATAAGAGTTTGTGATGGGTACTTCGTATGTCTTGACTTGTGCGTAGACTCCCCGGCAACGGCGCCGGAAATGGCTCGTTGTCGGGAGATCAAATCTTGACTTGCCTTGGTGTAAGCCTCCCCGGCAACAGCGCCAGAAATCCTTCTAGCTACCTCTTGAGCACTGCATTGGTTTTCCCTTGAAGAGGAAAGGGTGATGCAGTAAAGTAGCATAAGTATTTCCCTCAGTTTTTGAGAACCAAGGTATCAATCCAGTAGGAGACCACGTTCAAGTTCCACGTACCTACACAAACAAATACGAACCTTCCAATCAACGCAATAAAGGGTTTGTCAATCCGTTCATGGCCACTTGCAAAAGTGAGATCTGATAGAGATGATAAGATAATATTTTTGGTATTTTTATGATAAAGACTAAAAGTAAAGAAAGCAAAATAAACGGTAATAGAAATCACGATAGTTTAATATGATAGAGGATAGACCCGGGGGCCATAGGTTTCACTAGTGGCTTCTCTCAAGAGCATAGTATTACGGTGGGTGAACAAATTACTGTCGAGCAATTGATAGAATTGAGCATAGTTATGAGAATATCTATGTATGATCATGTATATATGCATCACATTCGTGACAAGTAGACCGACTCCTGCCTGCATCTACTACTATTACTCCACACATCGACCGCTATCCAGCATGCATCTAGAGTATTAAGTTCATAAGAACAGAGTAACGCTTTAAGCAAGATGACATGATGTAGAGGGATAAACTCAAGTAATATGATATAAACCACATCTTTTTATCCTCGATGGCAACAATACAATACGTGTCATTTCCCCTTCTGTCACTGGGATCAAGCACGCAAGATTGAACCCAAATCTAAGCACTTATCCCATTGCAAGAAAGATCAATCTAGTAGGCTAAACCAAACTGATAATTCGAAGAGACTTGCAAAGAAAACAAATCATACATAAAAGAATTCAGAGGAGATTCAAATATTGTTCATAGATAATCTTGATCATAAACCCACAATTCATCGGATCTCGACAAACACACCGCAAAAGAAGATTACATCGAATAGATCTCCAAGAGAATCGAGGAGAACTTTGTATTGAGATCCAAAGAGAGAGAAGAAGCCATCTAGCTAATAACTATGGACCTGAAGGTCTGAGGTAAACTACTCACACATCGTCGGAGAGGCTATGGTGTTGATGTAGAAGCCCTCCGTGATCAATGCCCCCTCCGGCGGAGCGCGGGAAAAGGCCCCAAGATGGGATCTCACGGGTACAGAAGGTTGCGGCGGTGGAAATAGGGTTTCGGCTCCTGTTTTGATGTTTCCAGGGTATATGAGTATATATAGGCGGAAGAGGTCGGTCAGGAGAGCTACGAGGGGCCCACGAGGGTGGGGGGCATGCCAAGGGGGCAGGCGCGCCTCCCTGCCTCGTGGCCTCCTTGTTGATTGCTAGACGGCCACTCCAAGTCCTCTGGATCATGTTTGTTCCGAAAATCACGTTCCCGAAGGTTTCATTCCGTTTGGACTCCGTTTGATATTCCTTTCCTTCGAAACACTGAAATAGGCAAAAAACAGCAATTTGGGCTGGGCCTCCGGTTAATAGGTTAGTCTCAAAAATAATATAAAAGTATATAATAAAGCCCATTGAACATCCAAAACAGATAATATAATAACATCAAACAATCAAAAATTATAGATACGTTGGAGACGTATCAATGGCTTTTGCAAACCCGACATGCGGTGATGTGGTTCATGCCAACAGCAAATATGCACAACTTGATTCGTACTGATATCTAGATTGAGCCATGTATCCTGCTGCTATAGCATGACCCTCTTTTGTTGGATATTATGTACTGTTGTTAGTTTAAAGCACTCCTCTGGTTTGAAGGATAGATACCTTTCTGGGATCAAGTGCATCCTAACTCACCTGCGTACGATGTACTGATAATGATGATGGAGATATTGGTGAAAGTGTTGTCCAATGGGAATTATATATCAATTAGGCTACAAGTGCATACTTGTTGGTGAAAGTGTTGCCCAAGGAGAATTATATTTTGTATTACTCATGTAGCCTACAAAGTCTGTCGCATAGCCTTGTAACTTCTTACTCCATTTATAAATTTGTACTAGTCCTCTATACTGTATATTGCGCTACTCGTACTACTACCTCTCTCCTAGTTTATTGGTCCCCTTCATAATTTGTGTCAAATTTTGACCATAAATTTCACTAACTAAATGTTAATGCATGTCACAAAAAATTATATCGTTTTATGTATTAGAACATAGTTTCCAGTGGAATAATTTTCGGTGACATGCATTAACATTTTGTTAGTTAAACCTATGGTAAAAATGTGACACTAAATATGACTAATAAGTAGTATAGTAGCAGTACTAGTATACGTCGTTCAAATTATTCATCATGTCCTCACATTGAATTGACGTGACAATACGCTGCGCGTGAGGTGACACAAGAGTCCCGGCGGCGTTTTCGGGTATTGTGGACTTCAGATTTGGAGTACCACTTATCTGTCGAAATCTTTCATCATTCACTTAAAACAGTCGATTGATCATACATTGAGTACCATATAATTGGAATTAACCAATGCAAGTCCAAGAAGGATTGGACGGTGCTGCCGGCTGGCGTCAAGTTCGATCCGACGGATCAAGAGCTGATCGAGCACCTTGAGGCCAAAGTGAGTGCTGACAGCGCGAGATCTCACCCTCTCATCCATTTGTTCATACCAACCATCGACAGCGAGCACGGCATATGCTACACCCATTCTGAGAAACTTCCAGGTAAGACACTGATCGGCTGTCTACTTGCACAAACATATTCCTTTGTTTATAGCTCTATTTTTCTTTTTAGACGTAGACCTAGTGAAGCAATTAAAATTTGAAAGTTAATAAAAAGTGAAACAAGTGACTGCAACATGCCAAAGATGGTATGAAAATGCCAACTACGTACACTAAAACCTGTATTCGACAATACTGCAGGTATCACACTGAGTGGCCTAAGCAAGCATTTCTTCCAGTGCAACTCCAGGGCGTTCAAAAGGGGCACGTGGACGCGTCACAACATACAGTCGGAGTGCGGCATCCACACGATGTGGCACAAGACCAGAAATACCTTGCCGGTGATGGTCAACGGCCGGCAGACGGGTAGCAAAAAGGTTCTGGTGCTGCACACCAACAAGAACTTCGACCAGCAGAGGACCAACTTGGTGATGCACCAGTACCACCTCGGGGACCTGGAGCAAGAAAAGGAGAGGGAGCTGGTCCTCTGCGAGATTTTCTACCAGACGAACACTAGGGCCAGGACTAAAAAGATTATAAGTTAGTTTGGTATTGGTACTTGTACTACCTTATCATCCGCAAGTTGGTATTGTTGTTAATTATCTTTTGGTATGAACTTGCATTTGCTTCCAACCATCATGCCAAGGGTCGACGTGGATATAAAGCTGAATCATTTGTTTCGAAAATAATTTTCAGGCACCTGATTTTTATTTGATGGGTAGCATAATCATCTGCCGTTCGAATTCCCAGTTCTCCAAATTTTTCGAAACAAGTGCATGCACTTATTATCACGATGAAAGAACAATATACCTTTTGGATCCCAGTTATGAGTCGGTACTTGCAGAATTCTCTTGTTTATTGAGCAGGTATATTGTTTTTTCAGATTGAGCAAGTTTCAACTGGGTTGTAGACTGCCCGGGCTTGGTTTTGTATTTAACAGGCCCAGCCCATGACGACAACGGGGCACAAAGGTCCAGTAGGTATCTACTGGCCTCTGGCCCGCCGGCATTAGTTATATTTTGTCTTAGAACATCTACAGGCAGTTTTTTTACTGAATCAAACACACAGCCCAGTCCTATTTTCCTCTTGAAACGTCATGTCCTACTTCCGTTTTCTAATCTCTACCTATAGTTTTACTAGTTCATATACATGTATGATTACATTGAAAATCATATTTACATCCTTATTTTTGTTGTTGTTTTCCCTCCCAGCGCTGATTTTTTTACCACTAGTTTTTCCTTAAACCAACTCAATTGTTCCATGTCTTATTTTCTCACAAAAACAAAACTATTTTTTTGGCAAATCAATAAGTTCTTAAAAAAAATGTTTATCATTTCGGGACTACAACAGTTCGGACTCCACCAAAATATGCAAAATAAGGTTGAACTTTTTGGCCGCGGTCCTGGACAAAAAATGGGCTGTAATAAATTACTTAAGAATTAGAAAATGGGCTGCAAATTATTAAAAAAATAGCAAATGGGCTCTATGTTGTCTGGCACAGATTTAGAGGCTGGCTTGTGGGCCTACTAAGTTCATGCATACACAAGGTTTCTCAAAAAAAGAAAGTCAACAATCGACTCTACCAGCGTCAGACCGTTAGATGTCAATCTAACGGCAATCGTGCTTCTTCAGTCTCTGATCTTCCTGCTCCAGCCGCCCAAACCAACGCCGGCGGAATCGCCTGCTCCCGCCTCCCGTGGCCGGCTGTGCTGCCGGGCAGGCCTCACGGCCCCACCATACTCGTATCCCTGGCCTGGCTATCCCTCTACTCACCCACACCTTCTGTTATTTTTCGGCGACGGCAGCCGAACTAGTCAACCCTCGTACTCCCCACCGCGTGGGCAGCCACTGCCGTGTCTTCCCCGGCTCCGTGTCGTTCTTTTCGTAGGCCTCGCCGTCGTCCACCGCCCTGGTGCTCTCGGCGCGGCGTGGTCAACGAACGACATCCATCAGAAGTGAACTGTACGTGGAGAGGCTGATAGCTGGTTCCACGGCCGCACACAAGGAAATGCCTCCTTATTACGTGCAAAATAATGATTCCTCCACCTGACATCTGGGACCCACCAGAGGGCCTCTGTATTTCGTGAAAAAAACTTTGCCCCCGCTGACAAATCGGACCCACCAGCTATATCTCTGCACGCAAGGAAGTGCCTCCTTATTACGCACAAAAAAATGAATACTCCCCCTGCTAGCTGGGACCCACCATATGGGAGGCTGACTTGTGGGCCTACTAAGTTGACACAGACGGAGGGCTTTGTCAACTTAGTCAATACGAATGATTCTAGCTCCAATGACCGTACGATGTCCATACAACGGCCGTAGTGCTTTTTCAACCTCTGGTCTTCTTGCTCCAGCCGCCCAAACTAGCGCCGGTCGTGCCGCCTGCTCCTACCTCCCGTGGTTGGCTGTGCTGCCGCGGAGGCCCCACCGCCCCTACTACTCCCACCGCTGGCCAGGCCATCCCTTTACTCACCCACACCCCATGTTATTATGCAGCGATGACAGCCTCACACCAAAGCTGAAGCAGTGAACCCACGTACTCCTCTCCGCGTGGGCATCCACTGCCGCGTCTTCCCCGGCTCCGTGTCGTCCCCTTCCTAGGCCTCGCCGTCGTCCATCGCGTTGGTGCTCTCGGCACGGCGTGGTCAATGTGGTCAACGAACGACTTCCATCGGAAGAGTACTTTACTTGGAGAGGCTGACAGCTAGGTCCACGGACGTGGCAAGGAAGTGCCTCCTTATTACGCGGAAAATAATGATTCCTCCACCTGACAGCAGGGACCCACCGGACGGGCCACCGTATTTCGCAAAAAAATGTTTCCCCTGACTGCTGGGACCCACCAGCTACATCTTCGCACGCAAGGAAGTGCCTGACAGTCGGGACCCAGCTGGTCGAAGTGTACGTAGCGTTGTCATTCTAGTTGCGAACGTGTACGTACATACGATCAGTCTGTCTGCAGGCTGCAGCGATGAACCGTGGCTGTGTAAGGAAGGGCATGTGTCGTAGTATAGGCGCACACGTGTCGTAGTATAGGCGCGCACGTGTCATAGTAGAGGCGCGCACGTAGCATGTACACGTACGTACAGCCAGGGTGCCAGAAAGTAAATACGGCCACATACGTACATACGGGCGGGGTCTCGAACGCCTACTCGCGCATACGTATGGCTATGGCTCGTGTACATGGCTGGTTCGGAACAGAGAAATTGCGTCGTCGTGTTCATCGGGAGCCAACCGGCTTGGACGGAACAGCCGATCGAAACGAGGCCTGGCGTACCGCAGAACGGAGGAAATGGCCTTGTGTTCGATCGGCCACAGTCGAAACGGGATCCTGTTCAACGGTAGGGGTCAGGCGTACCGCAAAACGGAGGAAAAGGGACTTCTCTTGGACCTCCTACGGTTGAAACGGGGTCCTGTTGATCGGGAGGGGTGTGGCGTACCACAAAACGGAGGAAACGGACTTGTGTTGGAGCACTACGGTCGAAACGGGTGTCCTGTTCATCGGGAGGGGTGTGGTGTGCCGCAAAACGGGACTCCAAGGGATACTGTTCATCTCCACCATCGACTGCCTCCACGGGCTACTGTTCATCCACCGTCGACCTCCTCCAGCCTCCACCTGCGACTGTTCATCCACGGGCTCCTGTTCATCCAGCCTCCATTGCTCCTCCACCGGCTACTGTTCAACCAACCCTCTCCACGGGGTCCTGTTCAACCACCCCTCCACGGGCTACTGTTCATCCAGCCCTCCACCAGCTACTGTTCCACCAGCCCTCCACGGGGTCGTCCTGTTCATCCAGCCCTCCACGGGATCCTGTTCATCCACCAACAACCGGCTCGATCAATCGGGGTCCTATTCATCCAGCGGCAACACCACGGGGTCCTGTTCATCCAACCCCCCCCCCATCGGGAACTGTTCATCCAACCCCCCCCCCAACGATGCTCACTGTTCATCAAGGGAAGGAGGCGGTAGGGTTCGATCGGCTTCAGTTAGCAGCAATAGCGAAGGAATCGCTCGATCGGGTTCGGTTAACAGCCAGAGATCGATCGATTGCTCGGGTTCTGTAACGCGTAGCCTGCAGTGCAATCGCTCGGGTTTAGTAGGCGAACGCCTCACTCGGGTTCAGTTAGAGCCCAACGCCTCGCACCCACTCGCATACGTGTACGAGAGAAACGCGCATCGCTCGGCCCCCAACCACCCACCGTAACTGGGAACTCCCCGATATTTTCCTCGCCCTCGCTTCTACCACGGTTTTTTCCGTCATGGACGGCCCAAAGAATGTCATGCAGCAGCGCCTCTGGCCCGCCCAGGACGAAAAGCCCATTTTCTGTCATGATTTTTTTAATAGAAGTAGGAGCCCGCCACATCTATGATGACACCGGGTTTTGTCACAATTATCGTCATAGAAGTGTCATAAGCATGACAGAAAAAAATTCGTTCGGCCAAAAATGTCACGGATGTGTCTTTTTTTTGTAGTGTATATCAATAGAAAAATTGAGTAACACATCAATGTGGGGTGGAAGCTCACCTTCATTGTCCTGGTGCCCGCTCAACTCATATGCGACAGCGGCAGCATGGTCCTGCTCCTCTTGTAGTTTCAATTCGTCGTCCATGGTGGCTCTAGGTTAGGAGTTAGGGAGGAGAATCGATTGCTTCCAACTGTGGAGATTGGAAGATTGTTTGGATGGGGGAATTGATTGACTACCTTGGAAGATCTACGGGATCATGAAGCAATGGCTTGAGATATGCTATTGAGGGGTTCATATATTGCAACTAGCTATTGCAGTGGAGGGGATGGTGAATGCGAGGCAACTAAAGTAATGGGGAAATTAGAATCTTGCCTCCTTGTTTGACGATAAGGCCAGAAAGTTGCTTGTTCAAAAGGCGGGTAAGAAAATTTTCCACCTAAATAGTTGTGGTGCGACAATGAGCCTTCCAATCACTCTCTGACGTACGTACATGTGCACCAATGTAGCCTATTCTCGGAGGAATCTATGAATAAGAATAGTGGATATATCGGTGCACATGCACGCGACTCAAATAGAGTACAAAAGGCTCGCTACCGCATCACAATGATTTATGTGGCAATTTATTGCCTGCCTTTTGAACGGTCAACTTTGCAGCTGTATCGTGAAACAAAGAGGTGAAATTTGGTTTTTCCTCATTACTTTTACTCACCCCACATTTGTTGGGATACACATAACAGGTAGGCGGGTCGAAATATCATAAAATATGGGGTTCACATATCATGTGGGTTCAGATAAATCTCATACAGACGTACTATCCACTCGGACATATCAACGTACCGTCCACTCGGAAGACAGTCAACCACTCGGTCATATGGCTCACTCGGATATGCGAAGACCAACAGTCGACAAGGCAGCCGAAGCATCACCTTAGTAGTAGGCTGACATTACGGCATCAATGCCCCACTTTGTAACATAGGAGGTGAAGGGGTGGCACACTCTATATAAGCCACCCCCCACCACTAGACTAGGCAGGCCCTCATTCTTCCCCTCGCTCTCATCTCTCTCACCACTAGTCTCAGGACACAGCTCAGGCATGGAGATTCGTTCTCCATTCTCTCTCAAATACACCATGTAACTCTGTGTTCATGAAAGATAAAGGAAAGCCTCTCCGGAGCATGAGACATAGGGTTGGTATCTCCACCGTGAGAGGCCCGAACTCGCTAAAACCACTGTGTCACCCATTTGCATCTCGATAGATCATGCTCCCTTACACTACCCCTCTCTATTGTCGAAATCATTTTCACGACAGTTGGCGCCCACCGTGGGGCCTGGCGTCTATCGAGCCATGATGCAGATGGTTTTTTCATTCGTCTATCCTTAATTTCCTGTTCACGCAGTTCATGAAAAGATACATCTTCACTCGACTCTGCGGGCGTGCATGACCGTTCACAAACGGGTCGATCGGGTGATTTGTTTTCTACACTGTGGGCCTCATCATCAGTTGCCGGCACCGCTGGACGTACACGCCGCCGTCAGACGGCGTGCGGCTCCTCTTCACCAAGCACTCCGGCGGTGCCGCCTCCATGGTTGCCCATGACCCGCGCCAGTACCTCGGGTCCACGGGCGATGAACATGACACCACCGAAGACACTGAGGGCGAGGTGAATCGCCCGCTCGACCAGATCGGCCGGGGAAGCCACCAGTGCGCCTCCCACTTCCTCTTCTCCGTTGAGCCCCGCACACCCGTCCGCTGGCTGCGGCGACCGCAGGCATTCAGCAGTCACTCCGGTGACACAGGCGCTCGGCTGCTCCATGACACCCAGGCCTCTGGCGCATCCATCCGCGCCGGATCGGCACCTCTGGCGATGTTTCCGAGTCCCGTCGCTGCAGTCGTCATTCGGAAGCAAGGGACCAACCCTATCAAACCGTTTGCCCCGCTTGCACGTTTGGTGCGGTAACCGCATGCGACTGCAGCCCACCGGCATCGGGCGACCTCCTCGTCTTGCAGGGAAACAGAAGAATGTGGGATGACCGTTTCGCTAAGGTACTTGCCTCATTAAGCGGCTCATCAGGTGAGTATTTCTTACGCCAGTTTCCTAATTACTGTAGCCAAAACTTATGCTATTCCCGCGCCAGTAATTGGTGCATGCATGCATGTGCAACTGCCCGGACATTAATTTCGTGGTTGTGCGTGCTAAGAGCATCTCCAGCCGTGTCCCCAACAGGCCCCCAAGGCCATTTTATAGCACCGGCGCTGAAAAACGGCCTAGTCGCGCCCCCACGAGCCCAATTTTCGCCGGTTAGGCCCGAAACTGGCGCCGGCGGACCCAGGTGGAACCCGGCATGCTAGGGCGCCCGGGGGCGCCGGGGCAATCATTTTTGGCATGAAAGAATGGCAGGCCTGCCAAGCCAGTGACCCCCGCGCCTCGTCGTTCTCATCGCCTCGGTTTCCCGCGGGGAATCAATGCCAAGGCTGCCGCCGGCCAGCCTTCCATTTATTCCTCACGGGGGGCGGTGAGGCGACGCGCCCCCTCCCGCCACGCGTACACACGATGCCGCCCCCCGGCCGCTATATAAGCCGCCCATCCCTCACCGGTGGACGCACCCTGCCCCCCTCCCTCCCCGTGCACGCACAGCCGCCGCCGACGAACTCTCTTTTCCTCTTTCCCGTGCACGCACAGACGATGGGCGAAAGATTCCCCGGCGATGATGCGGAGGCCAATGGCTACGGCCGCTGCTCTCTGCACGAGTGGGAAGCCCATCTCCTCCATGCAGCGAGCTACCTGGCGCCTCCCGACATGCGCGCGCTGGGGCAGTGGAGGCTCAGCGCCTGGGGCGTCCCGGTCCCCCCGCTGCATGACGTCTACTACCCCGACTACTTCCAGGCCGAGATTGACCGTGTGCGGGCGTCTCTGTCGGAGGAGGAGCAAGCCATCCCGGAGTACGACGCCGGCAAGCACGAGGCGTGGGCGGCGTACTTCAAACGCCAGAAGGCGGAGCGACTGCCTCCACCAACAACGCGCCAGTGGTGAGGGGGCGCAACAAGAGCGATGGCCGCCGCCTGTGGTGGGGCGCCCCGGCCACACGCTCCACGCCATCCTCGAGTACCTCGAGGGCGGCAAAGATCCACCGCTGACGTACCCGGCCGCTCCGGTCCCCCGCCGGAGTTGCTGTCGAGGAGGATGCTGGGTGGGTCCTCCTCCTCCCGCTCCTCCTCCCACTCCTCCGGGTCGCCGACGCTCTTCAGCGTCAAGGTCGAGCCCGTGGAAATGCCACTCGGCCGGCACAACCGCGGCGTCGTTATCAATGAGGGCGGCGGCGCTTCCTCGGGTCCTGCCTCCCGCCTCGTCAGGCCGAAGACGGAGCCGGGGCTCGGCCCCATGAAGCGCGAGCACGACGACGAGGCCGCCTTCGATGACGAGGCCGCCATGAAGTGGGCGCGGGAGGACTGTGCGCGGATGGAGATGGAGGGCCAGCGCCGCGCCCTGGAGAGGATATGCACTCGGGCCATGGCTGCGACCAGGGAGGCGTCGTCGTTCTCGATGAAAGCGACGATGAGGCGGCGCCGCCGGCCAAACGAGTCCGCCGGGGCGACCCCAGGCAGGGGTCCAGTAGGGATGACCGTGTGAAGGAGGAGAAGGAGGACGACAATGGCGGCGACTTCGGCGTGTTCAGCGAGTTCTTCGGCCTGTAGGCGCGGCCATATTTTTCCTTCTTTTTAGTAGACTTATTATTATGTTTCTATATGTAAAAAACTGTGAACCGCCTAAATATCGCCGAATGTATGTCGTGTTTGCCGTAATTTGCCTAATTATGTTTTTTCAAAAAAATAAAAAAGAGCGCCTGGGGCCGACCTGGGGGCGGCGGCTGGGAAGCCGATCGCCCCCACGCCAAAAATATCGCCGGTTCATCCCCAAGCGGCGCGTTTTTCTAGCACCTGGGGGTGAACGGCTAGAGATGCTCTAACTGGCTAACTTGCAGGGGCGTTCGCATCCAACAAAAAATATTCGTCGCTATACTTGCTACTAACTTCTTGCAGGGTCAGTCGTCCCACCGTCGTCTCCGACCTCGTGCATGACGCCTTCGTCAAGCACGCATGCACGGTCACCGGCAACGTCTACCGCGTCGTCGTCTCCGGCCTCGTCTACCAGAACGTCGTCGTGCCCCCGAGCACGGCACCTCCTCCCACTGGCGTCGATTGCTCAGCAATCGGTCTCATGTCTCTTATGCACTCGGATGGAACAAGGCGTACCACTCGGACGTGCGCAATGTTCATTCGGACGGCTTACTGTTGCGCGATCACTGGTAGAAAAAAGGCCTTTAGTCCCGGTTCGCAAAGGCCTTTAGTCCCGGCTGTGCAACCGGGACTAAATATGCGCGACTAAAGACCCCCCCCCCCCTTTAGTCGCGCCTCTTACGAACCGCGACTAAAGGCTTTAGTCCCGGTTCTTGTGGCTGACCGGGACTAAAGGCCCGTCCTTTAGTCCCGGTTCTCGTGGCTGACCGGGACTAAAGGCCCGTCCTTTAGTCCTGGTTCTCGTGGCTAACCGGGACTAAAGGCCTCCTCCGCAGGTTTAAACCTGGTTTTTTTGCGAATTTTTTTAATTTTTTTTATTTTCAAATTTCTGAATTATTTTAACCTCTAATCTCTAATCACCACCCCTCATCACTGCCACCCCTCATCACTGCTCAATTTATCCTCTAATCTCTAATCACCCCTCATCATTCCAAATCATCTAACTTCCCGGACGGTCACCCATCCTCTCACTACTCCAGCCTGAGCACGCTTAACTTTCGGGTTCTATTCTCCCTCGTTTCCAAGTCTGCAATTGTTGTTTTCCTGACAATAGTAGGATGTCAATTCTATTAACCCTCAAGAATTTAGCTTGAGCATGAAGTGACACATTTCACTGTTTGAGTTTGAAATTATTGTTTTAAAAAACAATAATTATTTAGTAACACTAATATTTCTGGAATAATTAGTTTGACCATTGTTTGACCACAGTTTGACCAGATTTGACCAAAATTTAAAAAAATGAAATAATTATTTAGTAACACTAATATTCTAGAATAATTAGTTTGACCATTGTTTGACCACAGTTTGACCACAATTTGAAATTTTTTGAATTTTTTTGCCTCTCCAGATCTTAAAAGCCCCGTATCTTTTTTTCTGTTAGGTTTTTGAGGATTCTAAAAATGTTTAACGGGGTTCCCCTGATTAAATTTGGATGTAACTTTTCGAGTAGATGATTTTTCATATAAAAAACTTTTTCATCCGAGTTCGTATGCAAAAGTTATGCCCATTTTAAGAATTTCCAGAGAGATTTTGCAAATAAAGTCAAAATTCATATTTGTTAATTTTCCCAACAACTCATGGGAAACTTATTTTATTTTATTTTTTTGACATTTCCATCATTTTCTTTTGTTTTTTCTAAAACTGAAAAGGCGATCCAAGGGGGGGGGGTAGAGTTTGAAAATGAGGCCTCAAATCCCTTTAGTCCCGGTTGGTCTGGCCAACCGCGACTAAAGGTTAGACCTTTAGTCCCGGTTGGTCTGGCCAACCGCGACTAAAGGTTCGGGCCATTAGTCGCGGTTGGCCAGACCAACCGCGACTAAAGGCCTTCGGGCCAGCCTGAGGACCTTTAGTCCCGGTTGGCCAGGCCAACCGGGACTAAAGCCCCTCCCGTCCGCCAGCACGCACTGGGCCCAGATAGTTGGTCGCGGGTCTCCTCCCGAACCGCGACTAAAGACCCCTTTGGTCGCGGTTCGATTATTTTGGGGACTAATGGGGGCGTATGGAAGCCTCTTTTTCTACTAGTGGATGGTGATTCGCACGCGACCTCCTCCAGCGCGACGGCCCTCGAACAGTGACTCCATCCTCTTCCGGTGACTCCAATCAACGGTACCTTCCTCGTGAAGGCATGGACCCGACGCGGCACCGAGTCTGACCACACCCCAACCACGGCATTCCCTCGTCCACTCGGCTGCATGATGGTGACCTTCGCGACTGTGGCACCGGCGCTGCGTGGTACGGACGTCGGGACTTTTCATGCTCCGACCACGACAACTCCACCCTTCGGCGTCAACGGCCCGACATCGGCCTCTGCGTGGGAGACACGGGTCTTCCGCAGTGTAGGTGTTCGGCGGTCCCTTCCTCTGGCATCGACAAGACGACACATCGCACGCAGGAAAATGCTCCTTTATCCGCCGTCAACTGACTGTCGCGGCATTATCAGCTCCTCCCGCATCATCAGCTGCTCGGCAGCAGGCTCCCGCGATAGAGGCGGAGGCTAGCCCTGCCCCGCATTGTCACTCTGACACTTCAACTTACCCGACTCGGCCACCCCGCATGTCGTCATCAACATACCTGACTCGGCTGCCCTGCGCGCCCGCACCGTCACTCGGTTGGGCACGTCGTCATCAACTTGCTTGACTCAGCCACCCCGCGCGTCGCCGCTCGGCTGGGCACGTCTTCATCAACTTACCCGTTCAACCGTTCCATGCATTGTCGCTCGGTTGGGTTAGGCCTCACCCGGAATTTCTACGGTGAATCGATCCGATTGATTGCCCATAGTTCCTTTCCTAAATGACATCTGTCAGTCCGACTGACCATCCTCCGCGGGGACCCGTGCACTCATGACACGTAAAACACTCGACTGAAGTCACCTTTGGGATTGCTATGAGATGAGCTTGATGCCCCTCCGTGGGTTAACTTGGCCCTTTCACTAAGGCTCCAAGGCGCATGCCTCATAAACTTGGACTCGTAGATGGCCTACGCTGGCATTCCCCCGTGATAAGGAGTGGCATCTCCTCGGAGAGTCAGACCACACACCGGTGTCGCCACTCGGGTTTTTATGGCATGTCCACATTCGGACCTCAAGTTTATCTCTTCCGAGAGACATATGAATGCCACCAAGTTTTGCTCGGCGATCAACAACATCCGATCATTCGGAGAACCTTTTAGTTCAGAATCCATTGTGTTTTCATCCAAGGCGCAACTAACCATGATTCGGAAACATATTCCGAGTGCCCCTAAAGCACTCAGGCTGAACAAAAAGCTCGGTCCCGCGCGTCGCCACTCTGTCAGACATGTCCTCATCACTTGGTCGCCCCGCGCGTCGCCATCGGTTGGACACGTCCTCACCACTTGGTCGCCCCGTGCATGGCCACTCGGTGAGCCACATCTACATCAATCGGTCACCCCGCACGTGGCCACTCGGTGAGCCACATCTACATCAATCGGCCGCCCCGCGCATGCATCGCCATCGGTTGAACACATCTTCACCACTCGGCAACTCGCGCGCTGTCAGACAGCTAAGTCATTCTTCATGAACTGCATTCTATTATTTCCACGTTCCCGACTGTCCCATAATTCACACATCACGTTCACTCGGAGGCCACGCCACTGAGTGTGTACCTCTACGCTCGGTTGTTTGTTTTCACGTACTTGCTTAGTACTGGTTATTTGACTCTCGGGTCCAACTTTCATTTTAATGCATACGTTGCTCACGATCACCATGTGCTCTTCATTTCGACTTTGCATCGGTCCTGGGTCGCTGCAACTCAGTCGGAACACTACACTTCCGCTTCATTTGGGTCCATCACTCCAACGAGTTCAGTCGAATCCTTCACTTAGACAAGTTCAATCGGATCCTTCGCTCTTTTAGACTCTTGCTGGTTCTGAACCTGCAAGCCCCTTGCACTCCCGGTGGGTGTCTATGGGCGTTATCATCACAAATCATTTCAGCACACATCAAATTACATCGAGAAATTATTACGTTGGCTTGTGCTATTTTTCATACACAAGTTACAAGATCACTCGGCAGCAGTGTGCTCCAACTTCATCGCTGCTCAGACTTGGTCACCACACCAATCCTAGCGCACCGCAACACCGACCTTGTCGCTCTGTTAACTTCGAACACATCTGGCCGACCCCTTCGTGGAGTCCTCTTCATCGTGTCAGCGACATAGACCTCGTCGTCTCCTTGGGCATGAGACAGATAAATCCTTTTTATAATTAAAGTACATACTTCACTTCTTTGCGAGTTTGCCTCTTTTGAGAATCACTCAAAAGCTGCTCCTCACCTGTACCCGAGTCTGACTCATTGAATTCAGTTTATCCTTTCAAAACCATATTTCTCGTGTTTTGACAGGACCACGGTCGAACCATGTAGTACGCTGATACGTCTCCAATGTATCTATAATTTTTGATTGTTCCATGCTATATTATATTCTGTTTTGGACATTAATAGGCTTTATTATACACTTTTATATTATTTTTGGGACTAACCCATTAACCGGAGGCCCAGCCAAGAATTGATGTTTTTGCCTATTTCAAAGTTTCGCAGAAAAAGTATATCAAACGGAGTCCAAACAGAATGAAACCTTCAGAAACGTGATTTTCGGAACGAACGTGAACCAGAGGACATGGACCCTACGTCAAGACATCAACCAGGAGGGCACGAGGTAGGGGGCGCGCCTACCCCCCCCCCCCCGGGCGCGCCCAACAACCTCGTGGGCCCCACGTTGCTCCACCGACGTACTTCTTCCTCCTATATATACCTATGTACCCCCAAACTACCAGATACGGAGCCAAAAACCTAATTCCACTACCGCAACCTTCTATACCCGTGAGATCCCATCTTGGGGCCTTTTTCGAAGCTCCGCCGGAGGGGGCATCGATCACGGAGGGCTTCTACATCAACACCATAGCCTCTCCGATGATGTGTGAGTAGTTTACCTCAGACCTTCGGGTCCATAGTTATTAGCTATATGGCTTCTTCTCTCTTTTTGGATCTCAATACAATGTTCTCCCCCTCTCTTGTGGAGATCTATTCGATGTAATCTTCTTTTGCGGTGTGTTTGTTGAGACCGATGAATTGTGGGTTTATGATCAAGTTTATCTATGAACAATATTTGAATCTTCTCTGAATTCTTTTATGTATGATTGGTTATCTTTGCAAGTCTCTTCAAATTATCAGTTTGGTTTGGCCTACTAGATTGATCTTTCTTGCAATGGGAGAAGTGCTTAGCTTTGGGTTCAATCTTGCGGTGTCCTTTCCTAGTGACGGTAGGGGCAGCAAGGCACGTATTGTATTGTTGCCATCGAGGATAACAAGATGGGGTTTATATCATATTGCATGAGTTTATCCCTCTACATCATGTCATCTTACTTAATGCGTTACTCTGCTCTTTTGAACTTAATACTCTAGATGCATGCTGGATAGCGGTCGATGTGTGGAGTAATAGTAGTAGATGCAGGCAGGAGTCGGTCTACTTGTCCCGGACGTGATGCCTATATACAAGATCATACCTAGATATTCTCATAACTATGCTCAATTCTGTCAATTGCTCAACAGTAATCTGTTCACCCACCGTAATACTTATGCTCTCAAGTAAAGCCTCTAGTGAAACCTATGGCCCCCGGGTCTATTTTTCATCATATTAATCTTCCAACAACATGCTATTTCCATTGCCTTTTATTTTACTTTGCATCTTTATCATAAAAATACCAAAAATATTATCTTATCATATCTATCAGATCTCACTCTCGTAAGTGACCGTGAAGGGATTGACAACCCCTTTATTGCGTTGGTTGCGAGGATTTATTTGTTTGTGTAGGTGCGAGGGACTCGTGCGTGGCCTCCTACTGGATTGATACCTTGGTTCTCAAAAACTAAGGAAAATACTTACGCTACTTTGCTGCATCACCCTTTCCTCTTCAAGGAAAAACCAATGCAGTGCTCAAGAGGTAGCATACGCTCGGGGGCTACGCCACACTCGGGGGCTACGCCACACTCGAGGGCTGCGCCAAACTTGGGGGTTGTGCCGCACTCGGGGGGCTGCAGCTCATTCGGAATCACACTCTCCTAAGTGGTCGAGTACTTCATCACTAGTCGGATCCGCCCCTTCGACAAGTTACATGATCACTCAGACGCTCTGCGTGCCATCTTCGTTCCTACTCAGACTTAGTTGCCGCATCGGTCTTGTTGCACCGCAACCACGCTACACCGACCTCATCGTTACATCGGCTTCGAAAGCATCTAACTAACTCCTCCGAGGACCATTTTCGCCGCTTGGTTGGACACGTGTTCATCACTTGGTCGCCCCGCACGGCGTCGCCATCGGTTGGTCACGTCCTCACAACTGAGTCGCCCCGCGCGTCGCCATCAGTTGATCATGCCCTCATCACTCAGCCGCCCCACGTGTTGCCACTCGGTTGTGCACGTCTTTACCACTCGGTCGCCCCGCGTGTCGCCACTCGATTGTGCACGTCTACACCACTCGGCCGCCCCGCGCGTCACCACTCGGTTGTGCACATCTTCACCACTAAGTCGCCCCACGCATCGCCACTTAGTTATGCATCTCCACACCACTCGGTCGCGTCGCGCGTCGCCACTAGGTTGGTCACGTGCTCACAACTGAGTCGCCCCGCGCGTCGCCATCAGTTGATCACGCCCTCATCACTCGGCCGCCCCGCGCGTCGCCACTCGGTTGTACATGTCTTCACCACTCGGCCGCTCCGCGCGTTGCCACTCGGTTATGCACGTCTTCACCATTCAGCCACCCCGTGCATTGCCACTCAGTTGTGCACGTCTTCATCACTCGGCTGCCCCACACGTTGCCACTCGGTTGTGCATGTCTTCACCACTCGGCCGCCCCGCGCGTCGCCACTCGGTTGTGCACGTCTTCACCACTCAGCCGCCCTGCGTGTCGTTACTCAGTTGTATGTGTCTTTATCACTCAGCCGACCTAGCGTCGCCACTCGGTGAGACACATCTATATCAATCGGCCGCCCCGCACGTTGCCACTCAATTTAATACGTCTCCACCACTACGCCTCCTGCGCATCGCCACTCGGTGGGACACGCCTTCACTTTGACTGCCCTGCGCGCCGTCACTCGGCCGCCCCACACATCGTCACTCAGTTGGACACGCCAGCATCACTCTGCCGCCCCACGCATCGCCACTCGGTGAGAAACATGTCCACCTCTCGGCCGCCCCACGCGTCGCCACTTAGTGAGACACATCTCCACCTCTCGGCCGCCCCGCGCGTCGTCACCATCAGTTGGGCATGTCTTCACCACTACACCCCCAACGCGGGAACGACTGAGTTACTTATATGATCAAACCTGATATCGCACTCTATAGCGAGCTTACCTCTTTCGAGCATCACTCGGGGGCTACGCACAACCGAGGGCTACGCCACCCTCATGGGTTACGCCCATTTGATCAACCTATTGATCACATTAGGAATATCTTTTTGACCATACACGATCAGTCCGCCGAAGATCTATGAGGTAGCACTGTCCACTCGGACGATCGCCCAAATCATTACTTGGAGTCATCTTCAGGGCTGCAAAAGGGTGAAAACAACACTCCTCTATGGATAGACTTGGCCCTTCTTCTAGGCTCCAAGGCGCAAGTTTCACAAACTTGGACTCGGAGATGGCATGTGCTGGTGTTCCCCCGGGATAATGGGTGGCCTCTCTCTGGAGAGTCAGTCCACGCGCTAGCCTCACCACTCGGGTTTCATGACACGTCCACATCGGACCACTAGTCTATATCCTCTGGGATACATACGAGTGCCACCAAGTTTTTCCTTGTAGTCAACATACCCTGATCATTCAACAAGCACGTCCACTTGGACAAATAGCCCTTTCATGCAAAAGGGTGAAAATGATTCTCCTCTATGGATACACTTGGCCCTTCTTCTAGGCTCCAAGGCATCAGTTTCACAAACTTGGACTCACAGGCGACCTGCGCTGGGGTTCCCCTGGGATAGTGAGTGGCATCTCTCCGGAGAATCAGCCCACACGCTGGCGTCGTCACCCGGGTTTCATGGCATGTCCTCACTCGGACCTCTAGTCAATCTCTCCCGAGAAACGTATGAATGCCGCCAAGTTTCACCAGCAATCAACGCAATCTGAGCAATCAGAAAACGTATAGTCCAGAATCCGTTGAAGTTTTGTTCAAATCGTAGTTGGCTAAGGCTTGACGATAGGCACCACGTGCCCCCGCAGTGCTCGGGCCAAATCAAGTTTTTAGCAAACTCGTTCTACTAAACCTCAACTGATTCGGGGGCTAAGCCTATGGGAGCGCCGTCAGCCGGCATGTTCCTCACCCAGCTTTCTACTTTTTCATAAAATATACCGTCAGCCGGCATGTTCCTCACCCAGGTGAATCTTTGTCTCCAGCGCGGTCCCAACCCGATCGTCTGGTTGGCAAGAGCAAAAGCTAACGGTCAATGCAAGAAGTACTACTGGAGCAATTACTCCCTGGAGTATCCAGCTTTTTTCTATAGTCAGCAGTTTCGAGGCCGAATTCATTCACCGTGCCGAGAGCACGGAGATTCACCTGCTTGACCGAGTTCTAGGTTGAATTTATTTATCGTGCCGAGTGCACGAAGATCAGTCCGACTGATTCAGCTCCAGGTTGAGCTTATTTACCATGCCAAGTGCGTGAAGATCAAACCGATTGGCTCAATTTTAGACTAAAAGATATTTACCGTGCCGACTGCATGGAGGTTCACCAGAAACTTAAACCCTTTGGCAGACTCATCAAGTCCGACAGAGGCTCGGGGGCTACACCTAGTGGGTGCACTCGGCGTGCCCCCACTGGAAGAGAAGCCAAAAAGAAACATTCTGCTCGGTCAAGTCCAGCACCAACATTCAAGTACAACAAACCCTAAAGACTCCAACCGACTACCAGTAATCAGTCGGAGTCTCGGGGGCTACACCCTATGGGTGCGCTAATCGTGCACCCATATATATAAAAATTGAGTAATCAGTTACTCGGCGCAAGACCAACCCCAGATCACTCCAGTAGTAGGCTGACGTTACGGCATCAATGCCCCACTTTGTAACATAGGAGGTGAAGGGGTGGTACACTCTATATAAGCCACTCCCACCACTAGACTAGGCAGGCCCTCATTCTTACCCTCGCTCTCATCTCTCTCACCACTAGTCTCAGGACACAGCTCAGCCATGGAGATCCGTTCTCCCTTCTCTCTCAAATACACCATGTAACTCTGTGTTCATGATAGATAAAGGAAAACCTCTCTGGAGCACGAGACATAGGGTTGTTATCTCCACCGTGAGAGGCCCGAACTCGCTAAAACCACTGTGTCACCCATTTGCAACCAGATAGATCATGCTCTCTTACACTACCCCTCTCTATTGTCGGAATCATTTCCAATACACCGTTCTCCATTTGCTCCACTACAACGGCTAGTAGCAATCAATCAACCCCCCCCCTCAAGTACTAGATTCGTATGACTTTTTGTCCATCGAGTACATCTTCCAAGGTTCTAGTCAACCAATTCGCCCCACAAACCCTCTCCAGTCTCCATAGTTGGAAGCAACCGATTCTCCTTCCAAACCCCTAACCTAGAGCCGGAACGGACAATGACTTCAAACTCCAGGAGAAGCAGGACCACGATGTCGCCGTTGTAGACGAGTCAAGTGGGCACCCGGACAATGAAGGTGAGCTTCCACCCCGCCCCAACGTGTTACTCGTTTTTCTATATATAATACTATTTTGTGGGTGTCGTCGATGATGTTTTTTCCACTAGGCATCCCCCGTTGGTCGAGCGGTCGCTGTACTGACTCTAAGTTTATTGTCGATTCGATTCATTATAGGCCGCACAAAGAGGAACATGAGTTAGTTGTAGTTAGGGATGGACGAAAAGCTCGAAGCTCACGAGCATAATGAGTGCTTCATAGTTCGGCTCGTGCTCGTTAGTTAATGAACCGAGCCGGACAGTGTTTTTTGCTCATTAAGATTAACAAGCCTAACGTGCGAGCAAACGAGTTTCACGAGATAACTCATTTAGCTCATTAATTTTCAAAAGTTTGGCATGAGACCCCTTGTTCGAATCAGCCCACTTCGGCACTACTGCTAGACCTAGGAGCCAGTCACCAGGAACGAAACGTCCTTGTTTAATTTATGTCATTGTGAAATTTTTTATGGGATCATGGGATTCTTATGTGTTGTTTATTACCTTAACGAGCACTCATGAACGCTCGCGAGCATAATGAGCCCATAACGAACCAAGCCGAACAGAGGTTTTAGCTCGTAAATATTAATGAGCTTAATGATAACGAGCTGAACGAGCCAAGCAACTTGTTAATCCAACCCTAGTTGTAGTATAGCAAATCTTATCTAGTTGCCAATCTGCAGTTTGTTTAATTCAAATAGTTGTCACAATAGAATGGAATGTTGAGAATAAGAAGATTCGCATGGAACCAAATTGCTTTTACCTACAATTTTTTCTAAGCAAGTGGGTAAATTCCTCTAAAGAAAATACCGTTACTTGTGCCGCTGGAGATATGTGTTGTAATTCATCAAAATAATACGTACCTATATTCAAGCTTTATGTACTATATTGTTGTTTATAAAAATCTTCAAATAAGAATACTTTGTATATATGATTGATAATCGTGTTCTTAAGAATGACAGTGGTTGCTAAAAACATGTTAGTTCATAAGGGCAATACCCATAGATCTACTTCTATGGGATTGATAGGCGCCACCGCTGCATGTGTGGGAATTAGAGACATTTAGGATCTACACTTTTGGCAACCATCATTTTTTCAAGGAACTTTTCATCGATCAGGTTTTCAAGAGATGGTCTTCTTCCATTGGTGTGGATGAAAGGGCACGCGGCTACTCAAACAAAAGCACTTTAATTACGACTCATATATCAGTGTTTCCCTTGTCGACTGCTGGCATCCTGACATGAACATGTATCACCTGCTATGCAGGGAAATGATGATCAGTTTGCAAGACGTCTCCATCACCACCGGCTAACCCATAGCAGGGGATATCATCATGCTGCAAGATGCACCTGATGACTGGCACATAGACCTTGTTGACCATTTGAGGAGGGTCGTATTGCCAACATGACGAATCAATGAGGATCCTAAGAAAAACAGCCATGGACTCATGTTGAAGTGGCTTAGTTAGTTTAAGGTATAACGATAACTTTTAAATCCTGTTAGCTTTTCCCTGTCCAATTTTATCTGTGTCGACTATATTTTGTATGCAATGTATGTTATGCTATTTTTGTGGCTGGTGGGTATCATGAATCGTAATGTGGATGAAACAACTGATGAATTTGTTAGTCGTCAGTTGGAGGCGTTGATATTGCTTTTATTCGGTCGGGTGATGTCCGCCAGCTCCCACAGCGACTCCATGGACAAGCGCATGATTCGCATAGTCAGAATGATAGCGGATGCCGACCGAAGATGCCTCAGCTTAGCTCTGGCTCTGAAGTGCTTTGCTTGATGTACCGTGAACTACACAAGGCGTGTAGCAGGATTGTTAAATCCTTGAAGATTTGTGGGTGCTCTCTTCTCGTGCAGGTATGGTCGTACAAACACTTCACTAGGTCGAAGGCAGCCCATATATGGTAGTGAGTTGTACAGAGCAGACGAGGTGGAAGGTGCTACTGTTGGCTCCATTTGGTGTCGCTGTCCGATATGTTATGACTGTCACTGCATCCACCTATTTGGTTGCTACTTTTTTCTTTCTTTTATACATTTCCTTATGTTCTCCATCCCTTCAGCCATGCGGGAGAAATATAGTAGGACATACTACATCTATTAAAATTTAAAAATTGGGTACAAGAAAAGGGAAGAAAAGATTATACAAGATGGTGTAACCAATCAGTTGGATAAGAAGAATATATTTTGTTTATAGGGTGGATAAAATATGGCAATTTTATGCTTGAGTTTTCCATTCCAGCCAATGATGTATTATCATCATCGTGGAATATTTTTCTTCTCTTGTAGTCCGTATGCACTTTGAAAGAATGGCACATTAAGAGATTGTTCCCTACGAACGGCAACTTCAATGCTTAAAAGATTGTCCATGTTTATGATAGTTGTTTGGAACTTGATATTTCTTCCTGGTATTTGGTAGTAGTAGATCCTAGGATATTGAGATACCTTACACAGAAAACTCGTCTTAAGTATCATAAAGTGACATGTTTTAATTTTATTTTATTATAGGAGAGAGACGTCCAAAATTTACACAAAGTCCAATTCTTTGGCAAATCTTAGGGATGTTGTCCTCTCACCACAATCATCAAGAGGCCTTGCTAATCCTGAAAGCCCCTCCCCTAAGATGCGCAAGGTCCTCTTCAATTTGGTATCAACCAGAATGAGTCGCAGACCAAAGAGCTAAACCTTGTTGGGGATATGAACAATAGCTCAATGAATTTTATAAGCAGTTCTCCATGCAAGAGCAGGAGCGAAGATGAGCATGAGTGATGCAATGACATGCCTCGCAATAGCCTGCAGAGAAAATTCAGTGACATGAGTGTGTTTTCTTCTCCACCCGCGGGCCGTCAAACTCAACCGATCTCAGCTTCGACGGTTGGTTGCGAGATGTGAGGGGCTGATGTGGTTTCTCCCAGGGAAAAGTGCAGGAAGAATTAGCAACAAATTATATCTCTATTTTCATCATTCAACCTCTGGTGTCCATTTTAGACCGTGAAATCAGTGACATGCTTTAATTACATGTTTGTGAAATTGGTGGTGTTGCATAATTCTAGTCTGCTCGAAAGTGTTCAATCTTTAGTACACCATGAAAAATAATTGTGAAATTGCTAGAGTGACCCTTTATTTTGTAATAGGCCGTATGTGCTTTGATTGATGATTCTTCATTGGTTGCATATTTATCTGTGTCGGTCCTTCACCACCACTTTAGAGGATTGGAGAAAGTAAGCTATGCCACATACCAACTTAAAAGAAGTGAATTCACTACAACAAGATTTAGTGAACTTCTTCCCTTAATTGACTCCAACAACCAAGATCTGAAGAGAGCCAATAAATTTGGCAACACCCTACCTTCACAGGCTGACCGAGGTAGCGGCTAGAGGACATGCTCACACCACAAGATCAAATGGGCAAAGATTAAAGACAGGGTGAAGATTAAGGGGAATGGCGTGTGCTTGAAAACAAGTATTTTACGGTCAACCAGTATTCTTTGTTTCGCACGCAGAGGCTGGAGAGGCCCATCGTGGTGCAGCAATCTAGTCTCGCATGCATGTATGGTGTGCAAGTCACATCACCAATAGCTAGGTAGTCAAATTCACTCTCGAATAGCCGGTAACTATTATGCGCGTTGCACCCCTTCCAGCATGGCTGAAGGGTAGGAGAACATAAGGAAATGTGGAAAGAAAGATAAAATTAGCAAACCAAAAGGTGGATGTCGTGATGGTCACAACATACCTAGCGGCAACACTAGATGGAGCCAACAACGGGACTGTCTAGCTCGTCTACGTCATACAAATCACGCCATATGAGCTTCCCTCGATCGACGGCTTACCGACAGTGAAGTTTTTGTATGACCATACCTGCACGAGAAGAGGGACTCACAAATCATAAGGATTTGCTTGTCATGGTGCAGGCCTTGCTCAGTTCATGGTACGTCGACCAAAGCACCGCAGAGATAAAGATGATTTGAGCCATCTCCAGGTCGACATCGGCGATCATCCTGGCTATGCGGTTTATGCGCTTGTTCACGGTGTCGCCATGGGAGCTGGCGAACATCACCGAACCGAATAAAAATAGGATGAATGCCTCCGGCTAACGACTAAATAGATCATCATTTGCTTCGTCCACATTATGATTCATGATGTCCATCTTCCATAAAAATAACATAACATACATTCTACACAAAATAGAATCCACACGAATAATTGGACAGGGAAAATCTGACCGTATTTGGAAAATATCCTTATACCTTAAAGTGAAGAAGCCACTTCAAGGTGGAACCATGGTTGTCTTTTTAGGATCCTTATAGTTTTGGCTTCCCCTACTATGTGTGTGTGCCAGTCATCAGGTGCATATTGCTGTGTGATGGCTTCCCCTACTATGGGTAAGTAAGTGCGCATTGAGACATCTTACAAGGTGATCCTCATATCCATGCATGGCAAGCGAAACGTGTTCATTTTGGGATCCGAACTGTCGGTAAGAGCGGCGGGGATTGATAAGTCATAATTGAAGTGACATGGCCGTGCATTCATGAGCTCAAGCATCCACGCAAGCGGAAGAAGGCCAGCTCTTGACAACCTAATGGATGAAAAGGTCCTCGTAAAAGGGGTGGTTGCCTAAAAGACGTGAAAGGCAAAAAGGGTCTTCAAGCGTACCTTTCTATCCATCAACGATCCAACCTCCATGTTTCCTTGTTGGTGCAGATCCTAAATGTCTCTAAATTCTCACGCCCACGACGGTGCTGCGTGTCAATCTCACGGTCTAGTAGCTTGTATTGTCCAATGGGAAGTAGCTCTGCAGGTATTGTAATTATGTAGTATCATTCTTTTCTTAGAAACCACAATCATTCTTAATAACAAGAATAATGCAAATGGCGGAGTAACAAGATTATCAACCATAATATGCAAATTATTCTTAATTAAGGAGGGTTCTATCAACCACGATATAGTACATTGGGCTTCCATATATTTACATATTATTTGGATGAACTACAACACATAAAGATAGTATCAAATCATGTTCGATTCATTCTGTATTGGCAGCAAAACAAGGAAATGTCAGCCGTTTGTTGTAAAAAGCACTAGCGTCATAGGTACAGTACTTTCTTTAGCGATAATTTACCCTCTTGCTCCATAAGAATTGTAGGTAAAAATAATTTTTGTTCCATAGTAATCATCTCATTCTCAACATTTCATTCTGTGGAAAGTATCTGAATTCAGCGAACTGCAGATTGGGAACTAAACAAGATTTACTATACTACAACAAACTCATGTCATGTTTGTGCAAGCAGCTGAGAGTTGGTATAGGGACCGCTCGACCAACGGGCGACAGCTGGTGCTAAAATCTCATCGACGACACCCGCCAAATATAAGTATAAATAGAAAGACAAGTAAAGCATCGAGGTGGGGTGGAAGCTCACCTTCATTCTCATGGTGCCCGCCCAACTCGTCCTTGGTGGCAGAGCGTGGTCCTGGTCCTCCTTTAGTTTCAAGTCTTCGTCCATGGCAGCTCTAAATTAGGGTTTTGGAAGGGGGGTCGATTGCTTCCAACTCCGGATATTGGAAGAGGGTTTGGATGGGGAATCGGTTGACTAGACCCTAAGAGGTACGGGGTGGAGAGGAAGTGGCTTGGGATCTGCAACCTGAGGGGGTTGATTGATTGCTACTAGACTTTCTAGTGGAGCGGATGGGAATGTGAGGCGAGTAAAGGAATGGGGAAAATCATAAATTTGCCTCCTTGTTTGAAGATACGACCAGAAAGTCACTCGTTCAAAAGGCCGGTAATAAATTGACACCTAAGTTGCAATGTGACAACGAGACTTCCCAACTCTCTTTGAGGTAGGTACATGTGCACCTATATAGCCACTGTTGGGAGCAATCAATCAACAAGAGTAGTGGATATATTAGTGCACATGTATGTACTCAAAGAGAGATGGGAAGGCTCACTGACGCATCGCAATGATTTAGGTGGCAATTTATTGCCCGCCTTTTGAACGGGTGACTTTCCAGTCGCATCGTCAAACAAAGAGGCGAAATTTGGTTTTTTTCCCCATTACTTTTACCCGCCTCATGTTCTCCATCCACTCAACTAACGACTAGTAGCAATCAATCAACCCCCCTCAAGTAGCATATGCCACCTTTTCTCCATCCAGTACTTCTTCCCAGGTTCCGGTCAACCAATTCTCCATACAAATCCTCTTCCAATATCCACAGTTGGAAGCAATCAATTCTCTTTCCAAACCCCTGACCTAGAGCCACCATGGACGATGACTTCAAACTCCAAGAGAAGTAGGACCACGCTACCGCTTGCTGCTGATGAGTTGACTGGGACCCAGACGATGAAGGTGAGATTCCAACCCCACCCTGATGTGTTACTCATTTCTATATATATATATATATATATATATATATATAATACTACTTCATGGGTCCCATCGATGATTTTATTGCACCAGCTATCACCCGTTGGCCATGCATTACCTGTATGGACTCTCAACTGCTTCTTGTGATTTAATTCATTACATGCAGCACAAAGGGGAACATGAGTTTGTTGTAGTTTAGCAAATCTTGTCTAGTTGCCAATCTACAGTTTGTTGAATTCAGATACTTTCTACAATAGAAGGGGATGTGGAGCATGATAAGATTATTATGTAATCAAAATTACTTTTACCTGTAATTCTTTCTGAGCAATAGGGTAAATTGTCTCTAAATTAGACACCGCTAACTATGCCACTAGTGGTTTCTACAACAGAAGTTATCATTTTCATGTTATTGTTCCAAAATAGGACTAATCGAACATAATTTTGTATTATTCATATGTGTTGTAGTTCATCCAAATAATACGTACTTATATCAAAACCCTATGTACTATATTGTGGTTGATATAACTCTCCAATTAAATATAGTGTGTGTATTATAGTTGATAATCTTGTTACTTTACCATTTAGATTCTTGTTGTTCTTAAGAATGACAATGGTTGCTCAAAAAAATACTATTCATATGTGTTGTAGTTCATCCAAATAATATGTACTTACACCAAAGCCATATGCACTATATTGTGGTTGATAGAACTCTGCAACTAAATATAGTGTGTATATTATAGTTGAAAATCTTGTTACTTTACCATTTAGATTCTTCTTGTTCTTAAGAATGACAATGGTTGCTCAAAAAAGTATGGTAGTGCATAAGGGCTATATCCATCAAATCTACTAGACCGTGACATTGACAGGCGCCACCGCTGCATGCGTGAGAATTTAGAGACATTTAGGATCCGCGCTAGTAAGGAAGCATGGATGTTGGATCGTCGATGGACAAACATGTACGCCTAAAGTCCCTCTTTGCTCTTCACTAGTTTTTGGCAACCATCCTTTTGGGAAACGTTTTCGGACGGCGGAACGCTCCGCCGGTCCAACGCGCGTCACTCGATCGTTTAGATCGTACGCCTCATGTCTCGCGTCCCTCGCGTAGAAACCACGCTTTTTGGTGGCCCCACGTCCCCGCAGCCTGCCTTATCTACTTTGACTCATCCTTCTCAACACATCTTCTTCCTCAAAACACATCTCTTCTTCTCTCTCTCAAATAAGCCACAGTTCATGGCGACGCACGGTCCGGGAAGGAGGCTGCAACCGGTGCCGGAGGAGGCTGAGACCGACCATGAGACGGCGAGCATGGTCACCGCAGGACGGCGAGGATGGGGCAACGCTCCTCCGCTCCTCCGAGGAAAACCGATGTCGCAGTTTTTGCTACATGCTTCAACCAGCGTTTGAATTTGCTACAAACGGCATCACATACTGCTGCCACCGGCGTCATGTTTTGCTACAATGCATAAGTGGGTCGCGTTTTTGTTACAACCAGTGTCGCATTTTGCTACAGCTGTTTTCATTTTTTGCTACATACACGGTTGAAGCTTTTTCCGTCCACGGTTGAAGCTTTTGTGTAAACGATTGAAACTTTTTTTGTTTTGAGCAGCCCTTGGTTAAAGCTCTCTCTATCATCTGGTTGAAACTTTTTTCATCTAAGGTTGAAGCATTTTGCGTCAGCGGTTGTATCTCCTCGTGAATCGCAGTGCCAGTTGAAGCTTTTACATCTAGGGCTTGAAGCTTTTTCATCCAAGGGTTGAAGCTTTTTTAACAACGTTTGCAACACAGAGGGTGTGCGACGGTTCAAGCCTTGCCTCGGTACAGACGTGAGCTCGTCTTCGAGGGCGCGCGTCCGGTGATCTTCGCCGCCGCAGCTCCGACCGTCGCAGCGGAGTTGCGACCATCGCCGGGGGAGCTGCAACCGGCGCACACGCTGCTGCATGCGCCGAGCCAGCATGAAACACAGGTGGCCACCGGCGGCGAGGGCGGCAACCGGTGGCGAGGGCGGTGACCGGCGCCGGGGGCGGCCAAGCCCGGTGGTGCTTCGAGTCTGGGTGCCTCGCTCATCCATGGCGGCTAGATGTGTACACCAGCGGAGGAAGAGAATGAGCTGCGTTTGACTTGGTGAGGATTAGATCTGACGGTTAATACAGAGGTAAATCGGGCGGCTTTCGGCCGGTGCACCGGCGCAGATTACTGCCCCATCCTTTTACAAGAGACTTTTCATCAATTAGGTTGTCAAGAGTTGGCCTTTTCCACTGATGCGGATGATAGTGCTCGTGGCTGCTCGGCAGAAGCATGTCAATTACGACTCATCGATCCCGGCTGCTCTTGTCGGCCGCTGGCGTCTCGATACATACATGTTTCACCCGCCATGCGGGGAGATGATTATCACTTTGGAAAATGTCTCCATGCTCACGGGCTTACCCATAGCAGGGGAAGCCGTCACATGCAAGATCTAATGACTGGCACACAGACCTTGTTGACCGTTTCAGGATGGTCGTACTGTCCACATACCCAAATAAGGATCCAAAGAAAAGCATTCATGGACCCGTATTGAAGTGGCTTTGTCAGTTTAAGATATTACGATATTTTCCAAATCCTAATAGATTTTTCCTGCCCAACTTTATCTATGTCGATTTTATTTTTCTGGGATGTATGTTATGTTATTTTTGTGGCAAGTGGGCATCGTGAACCTTAATGGAAGTGTTCATCCTGTTTTTATTCGGATGGGTGATGTTTGTCAGCTCCCACGATGACACCTTGGACAAGATGCCTCAGCTCAGGTTTGACTCTACGGTGCTTTGCTCAACATACCATGAACTGGACAAGGCCTACAATATGACAGGAAAATCCTCGATGAATTGTAGGTGATCTCTTCTCGTGTAGGTATGGTTGTATGAACACTTCACTATTGGTAGGCCATCGGTACAAGGCAGCCCATATATAGGGAGTGAGTTGTATAGCGTAGACAAGGTGAATGGGCCCACTGTTGGCTCGATTTAGTGTCGCGTTAGGTACGTTATGACTGTCATTGCAGCCACCTATTGGTTTGGTACTTTTATCTTTCTTTTCTACATTCCCTTATGTTTTCATGCCCTTTAGCGATGCTGGAAGGGGCACAATGTGCATAACTACACACTGGAAGGGACACAATGTGCGTTGTCGGAGTATTCTCGCGTCACTTGGCAGGGGATATCGCGGGTCGACAGATGCCACGGGGTGGCTTGAGGTGAGGGCAAGACTGCTGTGGAATATCCGGGAACGGGTATGCGAGTATCACGCGGTGGTTTATCCAGGTTCGGGGCTCTTCGGAGAGATAATGCCCCTACTCCTGCATGTATGTATATATGTGGAGTGCATGTCTGGCAGTACAGAGTTGCTCCTGGAGCTATATCTGGATGAAGCAGTAGGTGAGAGCTAGCTAGCTAGTGTGGCACATGAGCCTGGTCATGTGTGCCCGTGGGAGTGTGGTGCTCCCGTGAGTGCTCATGTATGGATAGATGGATGTGGCTCCCTTTATATAGTGTGAGCTAGCTTAGTATGTAAGCTATGTGGTGGACATGGGCATGGGTGGATGTCATGCTTGTCTCGTGGGTCACTTCGTAAATAGTGCCAGAGACGAGTGACACTATACATGATGGCTTGGGGTGTCGCCTGTACAATGCTTCGCTATTCGCCGACAGTGCTGGTACAGCCGTCTCATCCGTGTCGTGTCCGATGGGACATCGTAGTTGACTTCACGTAGTAGGCCGACCGGAGCAGCCGGACGGGGAGCAAGCCGGGCAGCCGGGTGGCGAGCCGGCCCGGGCAGTCGGACAGGGGGGCGTCTGGAGCGGCCTGAGCAGTCGGACTGAGGGGCTTTGCTAGCCCCGATGTCCTGAAATATTGTCTCGCCGTCTTCAGGGTACCCATGGTCAATTACCCCGACAGTAGCCTCCGAGCCTCCGGGCAACTTGGCAAAGTTGGGCGGAGGCTTTTCGCGGTTGTTGGTGCAAACGATGGCGTTGAGGGGCCGGTTGCAGCGGGCGGCGGGCGTGCAACAGGCGCGGCATGTTCCGAGCGGGGGCGCGCAAGCACACCCGCTGGGTGTAGCCTCCGAGCCTCCGGGCAACTTGGAAAACTCGGGCGGAGGGTCTTGTTGTTGATGATGAAGCCGACGGCGGCGTCGAGGGTACCGAGCGCGGACACGGAGTCCGCCGGTTGGTGATATCGGGCGCGGACGCGGGGTCCACCGACTGAAGCTGTCGGGTGCGGACGCGGGGTCCGCCCACTGATGTTGTCGCTGACAGCCGGCTGCGGGCTGCAGCCGGCGTGGCTTGCTTCCAGTGGGGGCGCGCCAGCTCACCCACATGGGTGTAGCCTCCGAGCCTCCGAGCGAGGAGGGGGGGTCCCCCACGGAAATGATCATGCAAAAGACAAGGTTAGTCCGCGCAAGTATATCAAATGTTTGCTTTTAGCATTGCAAGTTTTATGCGGAGGGTGCCGACTCGATTTCGTCCGAGCCCCCTTCAATCTTTTTCATGTTCCCTCCGCTCTTTGGCTTCTGCTCTCGCTAGCCAGACAGCCGCGCTGCAGTGTGTGTCGGTGTCAAAACTGGCGGATCTCGGGTAGGGGGTCCCGAACTGTGCGTCTAGGATCGATGGTAACAGGAGACGGGGGACACGATGTTTACCCAGGTTCGTGCCCTCTCTATGGAGGTAATACCCTACTTCCTGCTTGATTGATCTTGATGAATATGAGTGTTACAAGAGTTGATCTACCACGAGATCGTAATGGCTAAACCCTAGAAGTCTAGCCTATGTGGATATGGTAATGAGTATCCCCTTATCCGTACTACGCTCTCCGGTTTATATAGACACCGGAGAGATCTAGGGTTACATGGGGTCGGTTACATATGAAGTAATCTTCATAGTTAGTCGCCTAGCTTGCCTTCCACGCCAAGGAGAGTCCAATCCGGACACGGGTATAGTCTTCGGCCTTCACATCTTCACGGCTCATCAGTCCGGCCCAATGAATAACAGGCCAGACGTCCGAGGACCCCTTAGTCCAGGACTCCCTCAGTAGCCCCTGAACCTGGCTTCAATGACGAGGAGTTCGGCGCGCAGATTGTCTTCGGCATTGCAAGGCGGGTTCCCTCCTTCCGAACTCCAGAATAGTCTTCGGATGCGATGATTGTATCCGGACCTGTTACACACACCACACACAACCGCAGAGAGAGTATATATTTTTACACGAGTTCCATCCGCTGGCAGCTTTCTGCAACGTAACATCACGTCTGTCCAGTCATAATTTCGAACCGTTTTTCGTCTGCCATCCCACGTTTCAAGACGCGGTTGTTATTGGCGTGTCTTGTCGAAGCAGAGATCGTGTCCCCTTATTGCGGGATTCTCATCAATGCAGGCATGGGTAACCCAACCGTGCCATTTATACAGCCCTTGGGAATAGGCGGATCTTAAGGCGAGTGAGGAGGCGTTTAATATATGCTGCCTTTATAAGGCGATAAGGATTCCCTCTTCCTCTTCTCACGTTCTCTCTCTGTCTCCACCTTTCCAATCTTGAGCTCCAGCGCCCAAGTTCTCATCTCCCTTCCACTCAAGCAACCATGTCCGGATCCGGCGGTCAGGGCAAGTGGATGGTCTCCTCCGTCAAGGAGGAGGACATTACTGAGCTCCGAGCGGCCGGATATTTGGCGAAGGGAATCGCCCACCGCTTGCCGGCCGAGGGACAAATCGTCCCCACGCCGGAGCCCAACGAGAGGGTAGTATTCCTCCCTCATTTCTTCCGCGGGCTAGGGTTTCCACTCCACTCTTTCGTCCGCGGGCTAATGTATTATTACGAGGTAGATTTCCATGATCTGTCCCCGAATTCCTTCCTCAACATCTCGGCGTTTATCGTCGTGTGTGAGGCCTTCCTCCGCATCCAACCCCACTTCGGGTTGTGGCTCAAAGTCTTCAACGTGAAGCCAAAGGTGGTGGATGGCCAGCACGCAGAGTGCGGAGGAGCCATGGTGAGTAAGTTGTCCAACGTCTCTTGGCCCAAGGGCACCTTTGTGGACACGGTAAAGGAGTGGCAGAAGCAATGGTTCTATATCACTGAACCTCGCGGCACCACCTGGGCCGCAGCTGCCGAATTCCGCCCCGACACTCCCATGCGACTCACCTCCTGGGTCGAGAAGAGTCCGGACTGGTGTTCGCCTGACGAGCTGATAGCGCTGCAGACGCGCGTCCAAAGCATGGTGACCAAGAATGTCAAGCTTGTCGATGTAATCCAGGTGATGCTAGTTCGCCGGATTCTTCCGTGCCAGCGCTGAAGCCGCCCTCTGTGGGAGTTCAATTCGAAGAAGCACCAGACCTTGGTGAGGCTCTTTGAGACTACTCACGAAGGCGCCTGCAAGTTGCTTTTTAAGGGCAACGAGAAACCTCCGGCCACGGATTTGGACCGTGGTCACGTTTGTAAACACCCCGCCAGTGAGGTATGGTATTTTTGATGTACCCCCAACTTAATTGTTTCGAGGATGATGTGTGAGCTTTTATTATTGCCTTTTCAGGACTAGATGGAGAGGGCGAAGTGGATCCAGTGTCCGGCTCCGCTGCCTGAAGAACTAGTCATCCCGCGTCTGGCGAAGATGCTAGTGCCGGCGCCATACAAGGTGCCGGAGAAGAAGGCCAAGAAGAGGGCAAAGGGGGCCAAGAGTGGCCCCCGTCGCAAGGGCACTTCGGACGTGACGTCCGAAGACGACGAAGCCCATTCCTCTGTCCCTGAGGATAATGACGAGGAAGAGGAGAAGGAGGAAGAAAACAACCCTCCCCCTGAGGAGAAGAAGAAGAGGGCGAAGAGGGCCGCATCCAGCTCGGCCCTCAGCCGAATACGATTCCGGAGACCCATATGGCTCCGGAGTCGGACAAGCAGCCCCCTTTGAAAGAGAGAGGTGCGCCGCTTCCGCCGGTGGCCCTTGTCCATCCAGGGATGCCGGATAACCTGATGAAGGCGCTACGAGGCGCCTCTAATATGGACGAGCACCGTGTCCTTATGGGCGCGGTGGTCGAGAAGGTGCAGTCTGCCAAGAGTGAACTGAACGAAGCCAGCAACAACCTGTTGACAGGTTTTGAGGTAAGTGACATAGAAAGAGAAAAACCCCATGTAGTCAGTAGCCCCTGAGACACTGTCCGGTGCTCGGCGAGGAGAACCGGACAGGGGATCAATCTTTTATTGTAGGAGACTAACATGATATGTATGCATAAGCAGGCGTCGCTGTTGGCTGCAACCTCGCATGCTGCCGAAGTCTCTGAACTGAGGCAGAGGCTGGAGCGGACCGAGAGCGAGCTCAGCAAGGTTAAGGTTCGGCTCCAGGAGCAGCAAGGTAAGTAATGACTTGCTGTGTATTCGGAAAGCATAGGCGTTGTGTATTGACTGCAGTGTCGTAATATGTGCAGGAGCCGCGACCGAGGTCGAGGCCCTGAGGAACGCACTGGGCGAGGCCGAGGAGAAGGCTGTCCAGCAGCAAGCCTCCCGGAAAAAGATCAAAGCCCGGGTCAAGGAGGTCCAGCAGGAGCTCCAGGATGCGGTGAAAAAATGCGAGTCCTTGGAGCATGATGCGTCGGTTCAAGGGGCCGAACTAGCCAAGGCTCGTCAGAGCATGGAGACCGCACGGAATGAGGCCTAGGCCGCCCTCCAGGAGATCCAGGAGGCCAAGAAGATCACGGCGGGTAAGGCATTTAAGATGCAAAGCAAGTATGCGGAGAAGCAGTACATTTTACTAACCTGGGTTCGGAGTTCCCCAGGGGCTTTTGCGGATCTGCCACGCAGCGTATCAGATGCTGCGGAGTTCTACTGAGCCGAAGGAGGGGATTCTACTGAGAAGCTATTCTGGTCGCAGTATGCGGCGCCAGAGCATCCCGTGTCCTTCACCGATCAGCTGAAGCAGCTGGTGGAGCTGCACAGGGTGGCCGAACTAGGCTTGAGGGATTTCATGATCCGGCTGTGGCCAGCCGAAGCTATGCCCGACAGCTACTTCGGACTCGTGAGGTGGCTAGAGGAAGCCTGTCCGCGGCTGGACGTTTTGAAGCGCTCTGCCTGTATTGAAGGTGCTTGTATGGCCTTCGCTCATTGCAAGATGTGGTGGGCGAAGATGAACGCCGTTGAAGTTGCCAGCGGGCCGCCTGAGGGCAAGCACACCCGAGAGATATTTTGCGGATGTCATAGAAGGGTCTCGACTTGTGGCAGCTCAATGTTCGCAGGACATTTTATTTGAATAAATGTATTCATGTTGCCCTTGCCTTGTATTATGGAAACAAAGCCTGTAATGTAATTTTGTTGTGCTTTAATTGTTTCCTCCTGTGCGGCCGTGTTATTTGTAATCTGAGGGTTGGCCAGTCGTCGGCTTCTGCCCTCGCGTAGGTAGTACAGAGGTGTTCGGAATGGAATCCAAACAATCTTGATCCAATTATATGGTCCTTTGAAGGAGTTGTTTAGCGCTACGAACAAGGCAATCAGACTATACGGCTTAAACGCCCTCACTTAGCCATAGGAGTTTTATAATAAAGCCAGTGCACAGCCCCTGGTCCCAGCCAGGGGGCTGTCAGCATCTGATCGGGAAGTGCCGATCCTTCGCATAACGCAGAAAAAATCTCCAACGATTTTCTAACCCTCGAACAGCTGACCGGCTCTCGCCGTATCATGACAGTCAGTTTTCGGCTTTCTCTACTAAGGTGCTCATCCGGTCAAGGCCAGGGCACAATCGCAGTAGTTCTCCCTTTACTACCCTAGCCGATGGAGCGGAACGTAGGGTAGCAAGCACAGGAGCCGGGCAACCCAACTATTGACCAAAGACATGATTCGGAGCCATGATACGTCTCCAACGTATCTATAATTTTTGATTGCTCCATGCTATATTATCTTCTGTTTTGGACATTATTGGGATTTATTATACACTTTTATATTGTTTTTGGGACTAACCTATTAACCGGAGGCCCAGCCCAGAATTGCTGTTTTTTGCCTATTTCAGAGTTTCACAGAAAAAGAATATCAAACGGAGTCCAAATGGAATGAAACCTTCGGGAACGTGATTTTCGGAACGAACGTGATCCAGAGGACTTGGACCATACGTCAACAAAGCTACCAGGAAGCCACGAGGTAGGGGGGCGCCTACCCCCCTGGGCGCGCCCTCCACCCGCGTGGGCCCCTTGTTGCTCCACCGACGTACTCCTTCCTCCTATATATACCTACGTACCCCCAAACTACCAGATACGGAGCCAAAAACCTAATTCCACCGCCGCAACCTTCTGTACCCGTGAGATCCCATCTTGGGGCCTGTTCCGGAGCTCCCCCGGAGGGGGCATCGATCACGGAGGGCTTCTCCATCAACACCATAGCCTCTCCGATGATGTGTGAGTAGTTTACCTCAGACCTTCGGGTCCATAGTTATTAGCTAGATAGCTTCCTCTCTCTTTTTGGATCTCAATACAATGTTCTCCCCCTCTCTTGTGGAGATCTATTCGATGTAATCTTCTTTTGCAGTGTGTTTGTTGAGACCGATGAATTGTGGGTTTATGATCAAGTTTATCTATGAACAATATTTGAATCCTCTGAATTCTTTTATGTATGATTGGTTATCTTTGCAAGTCTCTAAGAATTATCAGTTTGGTTTGGCCTACTAGATTGATCTTTCTTGCAATGGGAGAAGTGCTTAGCTTTGGGTTCAATCTTGCGGTGTCCTTTTCCAGTGACAGTAGGGGCAGCAAGGCACGTATAGTATTGTTGCCATCGAGGATAACAAGATGGGGTTTTTATCATATTGCATGAGTTTATCCCTCTACATCATGTCATCTTGCTTAAGGCGTTACTCTGTTCTTATGAACTTAATACTCTAGATGCATGCTGGATAGCGGTCGATGTGTGGAGTAATAGTAGTAGATGCAGGCAGGAGTCGGTCTACTTGTCTCGGACGTGATGCCTATATACATGATCATACCTAGATATTCTCATAACTATGCTCAATTCTGTCAATTGCTCAACAGTAATTTGTTCACCCACCGTAAATACTTATGCTCTCGAGAGAAGCCACTAGTGAAACCTATGGCCCCGGGTCTATTTTCCATCATATTAATCTTCCAACACTTAGCTATTTCTTTGCCGTTTTTATTTTACTTTCTTTACTTTGCATCTTTATCATAAAAATACCAAAACTATTATCTTATCATATCTATCAGATCTCACTCTCGTAAGTGACCGTGTAGGGATTGACAACCCCTTATCGCGTTGGTTGCGAGGATTTATTTGTTTGTGTAGGTGCGAGGGACTCGTGTGTGGCCTCCTACTGGATTGATACCTTGGTTCTCAAAAACCGAGGGAAATACTTACGCTACTTTGCTGCATCACCCTTTCCTCTTCAAGGGAAAACCAACGCAGTGCTCAAGAGGTAGCAAGAAGGATTTCTGGCGCCGTTGCCGGGGAGGTCTACGCAAAAGTCAACATACCAAGTACCCATCACAAACCCTTAGCTCCCGCATTACATTATTTGCCATTTGCCTCTCGTTTTCCTCTCCCCCACTTCACCCTCGCTGTTTTATTCGCCCTCTCTATTCCGTTCGCCTCTTTTTCGCTTGCTTCTTGTTTGCTCGTGTGTTGGATTGCTTGTTTGTCACGATGGCTCAAGATAATACCAAATTATGTGACTTTACCAATACCAACAAGAATGATTTCCTTAGCACTCTGATTGCTCCTCTTACCGATACTAACTCTTGTGAAATCAATGCTGCTTGGTTGAAACTTGTCATGAAACATCAATTCACCGGCCTTCCTAGTGAAGATGCCGCTACTCATCTAAATAGCTTCGTTGATTTGTGTGATATGCAAAAGAAGAAAGATGTTGACAATGATTGTTAAATTGAAGCTATTTCCTTTTTCGCTTAGAGATCGTGCTAAAGCTTGGTTTTCGTCTTTGCCTAAAAATAGTATTGATTCTTGGAATAAGTGCAAAGATGCTTTTATCTCTAAGTATTTTCCTCCCGCTAAGATTATCTCTCTTAGAAACGATATTATGAATTTTAAGCAACTTGATCATGAACATGTTGCACAAGCTTGGGAGAGGATGAAATTAATGATACGTAATTGCCCTATGCATGGTTTGAATTTGTGGATGATTATACAAAAAATTTATGCCGGATTGAATTTTGCTTCTAGAAATCTTTTAGATTCGGCCGCGGGAGGCACTTTTATGGAAATCACTTTAGGAGAAGCTACTAAACTCCTAGATAATATTATGGTTAATTATTCTCAATGGCACACTGAAAGATCCACTGATAAAAAAGTGCATGCGATAGAAGAAATTAATGTTTTGAGTGGAAAGATGGATGAACTTATGAAATTATTTGCTACTAAGAGTGTTTCTTCTGATCCTAATGATATGCCTTTGTCTACCTTGATTGAGAATAATAATGAATCTATGGATGTGAATTTTGTTGGTAGGAATAATTTTGGTAACAACGCGTATAGAGGAAACTTTAATCCTAGGCCTTATCCTAGTAATTCCTCTAATAATTATGGTAATTCCTGCAACAATTCTTATGGAAACTTTAATAAGATGCCCTCTGAATTTGAGACTAGTGTTAAGGAATTTATGAATTCACAAACGAATTTCAATGCTTTGCTTGAAGAAAAATTGCTTAAAGTTGATGAATTGGCTAGGAACGTTGATAGAATTTCTCTTGATGTTGATTCCTTGAAACTTAGATCTATTACACCTAAGCATGATATCAATGAGTCTCTCAAAGCCATGAGAATTTCCATTGATGAATGCAAAGAAAGAACCGCTAGGATGCGTGCTAAGAAAGATTGATTTATAAAAGCGTGTTCTTCTAATTTTTATAAAAACAAAGATGAAGATCTAAAAGTTATTGATGTGTCCCCTACTAAATCTTTTTTTGCAATATGAATCTTGATAATGATGGGACTGAATATGATCCACCTTTACCTAGAAGGCGTTCCAGAAATTCGGAGTTTTTAGATCTTGATGCTAAAATTGATAAAAGTGGGATTGAAGAGATCAAAACATTAGATATTAATGAACCCACTATTTTGGATTTCAAGGAATTTAATTATGATAGCTGCTCTTTGATAGATTGTATTTCCTTGTTGCAATCCGTGCTAAATTCTCCTCATGCTTATGACCAAAATGAAGCCTTTACTAAACATATCGTTGATGCTTTGATGCAATCTTATGAAGAAAAACTTGAGTTGGAAGTTTCTATCCCTAGAAAACTTTATGATGAGTGGGAACCTACTATTAAAATTAAAGATCATGAATGCTATGCTTTGTGTGATTTGGGTGCTAGTGTTTCCACGATTCCAAAAACTTTGTGTGATTTGCTAGGTTTCCGTGATTTTGATGATTGCTCTTTAAACTTGCACCTTGCGGATTCCACTATTAAGAAACCTATGGAAAGAATTAATGACGTTCTTATAGTTGCAAATAGGAACTATGTGCCCGTAGATTTTATTGTTCTTGATATAGATTGCAATCCTTCATGTCCTATTATTCTTGGTAGACCTTTCCTTAGAACGATTGGTGCAATTATTGATATGAAGGTAGGGAATATTAGATTCCAATTTCCATTAAAGAAAGGCATGGAACACTTCCTTAGGAAGAAAATAAAATTACCATATGAATCTATCATGAGAGCCACTTATGGATTGCCTACCAAAGATGGCAATACCTAGATCTATCCTTGCTTCTATGCCTAGCTAGGGGCGTTAAACAATAGCGCTTGTTGGGAGGCAACCCAAATTTATTTTTAGTTTTTTGCTTTTTGCTTCTGTTTTGGAATAAATATTTGTTCTAGCCTCTGGTTAGATGTGTTTTATGTTTTAATTAGTGTTTGTGCCAAGTTAAACCTATAGGATCTTCTTGGATGATAGTTATTTGATCTTGCAGAAAATTCCAGAAACTTTCTGTTCACGAAAATAATTGTTAAAAATCACCAGAACGTCATAAAATATTGATTCCAATTGCTGCTGATCAATAAACAAATTTTCTAGGTCGTCCTATTTTTTCTGAATTTTTGGAGTTCCAGAAGTTTGCGTTAGTTACAGATTACTACAGACTGTTCTGTTTTTGACAGATTCTGTTTTTCGTGTGTTGTTTGCTTATTTTGATGAATCTATGGCTAGTAAAATAGTTTATAAACCATAGAGAAGTTGGAATACATTAGGTTTAACACCAATATAAATAAATAATGAGTTAATTACAGTACCTTGAAGTGGTCTTTCGTTTTCTTTCGTTAACGGAGCTCACGAGATTTTCTGCTGAGTTTTGAGTTGTGAAGTTTTCAAGTTTTGGGTGAAAGATTTGATGGATTATGGAACAAGGAGTGGCAAGAGCCTAAGCTTGGGGATGCCCATGGCACCCCCAAGATAATCTAAGGACACCTAAAAGCCAAAGCTTGGGGATGCCCCGGAAGGCATCCCCTCTTTCGTCTACTTCCATCGGTAACTTTACTTGGAGCTATATTTTTATTCACCACATGATATATTATTTGAGTCTTTATTTTTTAGTTTACCACATTCATCTTTCTGTACACACCTTTTGAGAGAGACACACATGATTCGGAAATTATTAGAATACTCTATGTGCTTCACTTATATCTTTTGAGTTATATAGTTTTTGCTCTAGTACTTCACTTATATCTTTTAGAGCACGGTGGTGGATTTGTTTTATAGAAACTATTGATCTCTCATGCTTCACTTATATTATTTTGAGAGTCTTAAATAGCATGGTAATTTGCTTAAATAATCCTAATATGCTAGGTATTCAAGATTAGTAAAAACTTTCTTATGAGTGTGTTGAATACTAAGAGAAGTTTGATGCTTGATGATTGTTTTGAGACATGGAGGTAGTGATATTAAAGTTGTGCTAGTTGAGTAGTTGTGAATTTGAGAAATACTTGTGTTGAAGTTTGCAAGTCCCGTAGCATGCACGTATGGTAAACGTTATGTAACAAATTTGAAACATGAGGTGTTCTTTGATTGTCCTCCTTATGAGTGGCGGTCGGGGACGAGCGATGGTCTTTTCCTACCAATCTATCCCCCTAGTAGTGCTTGGTTTTTGATGACTTGTAGATTTTTGCAATAAGTATGTGAGTTCTTTATGACTAATGTTGAGTCCATGGATTATACGCACTCTCACCTTTCCACCATTGCTAGCCTCTTCGGTACCGTGCATTGCCCTTTCTCACATTGAGAGTTGGTGCAAACTTCGCCGGTGCATCCAAACCCCGTGATATGATACGCTCTTTCACACATAAACCTCCTTATATCTTCCTCAAAACATCCACCATACCTACCTATTACGGCATTTCCATAGCCATTCCGAGATATATTGCCATGCAACTTTCCACCATTCCGTTTATCATGACACGTTCATCATTGTCATATTGCTTTGCATGATCATGTAGTTGACATAGTATTTGTGGTAAGGCCACCGTTAATAATTCTTTCATACATGTCACTCTTGGTTCATTGCATATCCCGGTACACCGCCGGAGGCATTTATATAGAGTCATACTTTGTTCTAGTATCGAGTTGTAATCATTGAGTTGTAAATAAATAGAAGTGTGATGATCATCATTTTCTAGAGCATTGTCCCAAGTGAGGAATAAAAAAAGAGAAAGGCCATAAAAAAAGAAGGCCCAAAAAAATGAGAAAAAAAGAGAGAAGGGACAATGTTACTATCCTTTTACCACACTTGTGCTTCAAAGTAGCACCGTAATCTTCATGATAGAGAGTCTCTTGTTTTGTCACTTTCATATACTAGTGGGAATTTTTCATTATAGAACTTGGCTTGTATATTCCAACAATGGGCCTAGGTCTTCGTGAGAAAGCAAGCAAGTTGGATGCACACCCACTTAGTTTCTTTTGTTGAGCTTTCATATATTTATAGCTCTAGTGCATCCGTTGCATGGCAATCCCTACTCCTTGCATTAACATCAATCGATGGGCATCTCCATAGCTCATTGATTAGCCTCGTTGATGTGAGACTTTCTCCTTTTTTGTCTTCTCCACATAACCCCCATCATCATATTCTATTCCAACCATAGTGCTATATCCATGGCTCACGCTCATGTATTGCGTGAAGGTTGAAAATGTTTGAGATTACTAAAGTATGAAACAATTGATTGGCTTGTCATCGGGGTTGTGCAAGATGAGAGCATTCTTGTGTGACGAAAATGAAGCATGACTAAACTATAAGATTTTGTAGGGATGAACTTTCTTTGGCCATGTTATTTTGAGAGGACATAATTGCTTCGTTAGTATGCTTGAAGTATTATTATTTTTATGTCAATATTGAACTTTTATCTTGAATCTTTCGAATCTGAATATTCATACCACAATTAAGAAGAATTACGTTGAAATTATGCCAAGTAGCATTCCACATCAAAAATTCTGTTTTTATCATTTACCTACTCGAGGACGAGTAGGAATTAAGCTTGGGGATGCTTGATACGTCTCTAACGTATCTATAATTTTTTATTGCTCCATGCTATATTATCTTCTATTTTGGACATTATTGGGCTTTATTATACACTTTTATATTATTTTTGCGACTAACCTATTAACCGGAGGCCCAGCCCAGAATTGTTGTTTTTTGCCTATTTCAGAGTTTCGCAGAAAAAGAATATCAAACGGAGTCCAAACGGAATGAAACCTTCGGGAACGTGATTTTCGGAACGAACGTGATCCAGAGGACTTGGACCCTACGTCAAGAAAGCTACCAGGAAGCCACGAGGTAGGGGGCGCACCTACCCCCCCCCCCCGGGCGAGCCCTCCACCCTCGTGGGCCCCATGTTGCTCCACCGACATACTCCTTCCTCCTATATATACCTACATACCCCCAAACTACCAGATACGGAGCCAAAAACCTAATTCCACCGCCGCAACCTTCTGTACCCGTGAGATCCCATCTTGGGGCCTGTTCCGGAGCTCCGCCGGAGGGGGCATCGATCACGGAGGGCTTCTACATCAACACCATAGCCTCTCCGATGATGTGTGAGTAGTTTACCTCAGACCTTCGGGTCCATAGTTATTAGCTAGACGGCTTCCTCTCTCTTTTTGGATCTCAATACAATGTTCTCCCCCTCTCTTGTGGAGATCTATTCGATGTAATCTTCTTTTGTGGTGTGTTTGTTGAGACCGATGAATTGTGGGTTTATGATCACGTTTATCTATGAACAGTATTTGAATCTTCTGAATTCTTTTATGTATGATTGGTTATCTTTGCAAGTCACTTTGAATTATCAGTTTGGTTTGGCCTACTAGATTGATCTTTCTTGCAATGGGAGAAGAGCTTAGTTTTGTGTTCAATCTTGCGGTGTCCTTTCCCGGTGACAGTAGGGGCAGCAAGGCACGTATAGTATTGTTGCCATCGAGGTTAACAAGATGGGGTTTTTATCATATTGCATGAGTTTATCCCTCTACATCATGTCATCTTGCTTAAGGCGTTACTCTGTTCTTATGAACTTAATACTCTAGATGCATGCTGGATAGCGGTCGATGTGTGTGGTAATAGTAGTAGATGCAGGCAGGAGTCGGTCTACTTGTCTCGGACGTGATGCCTATATACATGATCATACCTAGATATTCTCATAACTATGCTCAATTCTTTCAATTGCTCAACAGTAATTTGTTCACCCACCGTAAATACTTATGCTCTCGAGAGAAGCCACTAGTGAAACCTATGGCCCCCGGGTCTATTTTCCATCATATTAATCTTCCAACACTTAGCTATTTCTTTTGCCGTTTTTATTTTACTTTCTTTACTTTGTATCTTTATCATAAAAATACCAAAAATATTATCTTATCATATCTATCAGATTTCACTCTCATAAGTGACCGAGTAGGGATTGACAACCCCTTATCGCGTTGGTTGCGAGGATTTATTTGTTTGTGTAGGTGCGAGGGACTCATGTGTGGCCTCCTACTGGATTGATACCTTGGTTCTCAAAAACTGAGGGAAATACTTACGCTACTTTGCTGCATCACCCTTTCCTCTTCAAGGGAAAACCAACGCAGTGCTCAAGAGGTAGCAAGCCAATGCATATAATGCTAAATTCGGGGTGCCGAACTTATATATATAAGAAGTGTTCGGACTTTGCTGCCGTATGATGGGGCGTCGAGGAGCCCCTGGCGAATATGAAACGTACCAAAGTGTACGGGTGCAGTCGACAAGCAGATCGAAGTAAAGTGAAGTAAGAAGCAAAAACCACAGGAACTGGGCCGCAAACTATTTTCATTATAACTTGATGGATACGTCAAGGCGTATATAGTACAAATATTGCGATAGGCATCCGGGCTATTTAACATGCCGGAATCAAGAGGGCGCAGCGTGCGGGTCCTGAGAAATGAATATAAATACCGTCAGGAAGACGTATAGAGGTTACTCTACGCACCTATGCTGCTTGCATCCTTTATATGCCGATCCTTCGAAGGGACTGGTCAGCAAGCCCGTGGGGAAAGGAACCTGAAAAAAAGAAAGTGAAGAAGGTGAAAGTATGTGTGTCCGGGATCGGTCTAGCCGAACTGTAGATCCCGGGTTAGCTTCTGCCTCCGTCGATGTCCATGGGATTTTGAGTGCGTAATTATGTACGCATGGTGCGAGTGCCACTACTTCATCGGGACTGGGGCGGAGGCCGAATTGCTAATCGAGCTCTTGACGAGTCGCGCTGTCCTGCTGCAGTGTAGTCCGGAACCTCTTAATGATGTCCAGGGGCTCGCCAGCCGCACTATGGTGCTGCTTGAGAAGGCAGCTCCGTACCTCTGCTGCTAGGGCGGCGGTGTGCTCCTCTGTTCGGAGGGAGCGTTCCGTATTGCCATTGATTGTTATGACGCTGCATGGACCGGGCATCTTGAGCTTGAGATAAGCATAGTGTGGCACTGCGTTGAATCTAGCAAACGATGTTCGTCCGAGCAGTGCGTGGTAGCCGCTGCGGAAGGGGACGATGTCGAAGATTAACTCTTTGCTTCGGAAATTGTCCGGAGAACCAAAGACCACCTCCAGCGTGATTGAGCCTGTATAGCGGGCCTCTACGCCTAGTATGACTCCTTTAAAGCTAGTCTTTGTTGGTTTGATTCGTGAGGGGTGATACGTCCATTTTGCATCATGCTTTTATATCGATATTTATTGCATTATGGGCTTTTATTACACATTATGTCACAATACTTATGCCTATTCTCTCTTATTTTACAAGGTTTACATAAGGAGGGAGAATGCCGGCAGCTGGAATTCTGGGCTGGAAAAGGAGCAAATATTAGAGACCTATTCTGCACAACTCCAAAAGTCCTGAAACTCCACAAAAGTTATTTTTGGAAATAATAAAAAATACTGAGCGGAAGAAATACCAGAGGGGGCCCACACCCTGGCCACGAGGGTGGGGGCGCGCCCTACCCCCCTGGGTGCGCCCCCTGCCTCGTTGGCCCTCCGATGCCCATCTTCTGCTATATGAAGTCTTTCGTCCGAAGAAAAATCATAAGCAAGCTTTCGGGACGAGACTCCGCCGCCATGAGGCGGAACCTTGGCGGAACAAATCTAGGGCTCCGGCAGAGCTGTTCTGCCGGGGACACTTCCCTCTGGGAGGGGGAAATCATCGCCATCGTCATCACCAACGCTCCTCTAATCGGCAGAGGACCAATCTCCATCAACATCTTCACGAGCACCATCTCCTCTCAAACCCTAGTTCATCTCTTGTATCCAATTCTTGTCCCTAAGTCTGGGATTGGTACCTGTAGGTTGCTAGTAGTGTTGATTACTCCTTGTAGTTGATGCTAGTTGGTTTATTTGGTGGAAGATCATATGTTCAGATCCTATATGCATATTAATACTCCTCTGATTATGAACATGAAAATGCTTTGTGAGTAGTTACGTTTGTTCCTGAGGACATGGGAGAAGTCTTGCTATTAGTAGTCATGTGAATTTGGTATTCGTTTGATATTTTGATGAGATGTATGTTGTCTCTCCTCTAGTGGTGTTATGTGAAGGTCGACTACATGACACTTCACCATTATTTGGGCCTAGAGGAAGGCATTGGGAAGTAATAAGTAGATGATGGGTTGCTAGAGTGACAGAAGCTTAAACCCTAGTTTATGCGTTGCTTCGTAAGGGGCTGATTTGGATCCATATGTTTCATGCTATGGTTAGATTTACCTTAATACTTCTTTTGTAGTTGCGGATGCTTGCAATAGGGGTTAATCATAAGTGGGATGCTTGTCCAAGTAAGGACAGCACCCAAGCACCGGTCCACCCACATATCAAATTATCAAAGTACCGAACGTGAATCATATGAACGTGATGAAAACTAGCTTGAGGATAATTCCCATGTGTCCTCGGGAGCGCTTTTCTCTATATAAGAGTTTGTCCAGGCTTGTCCTTTGCAACAAAAAGGAATGGGCCACCTTGATGCACTTTATTTACTTTTGTTACTTGTTGCTTGTTACAAATTATCTTATCACAAAACTATCTGTTACCTATTATTTCAGTGCTTGTAGAGAATACCTTGCTGAATACCGCTTATCATTTCCTTCTGCTCCTCGTTGGGTTCGACACTCTTACTTATCGAAAGGACTACGATAGATCCCCTATACTTGTGGGTCATCAAGGGTTCAATGCCCATCTTCCGCACTTTGTCCTGATAAAGTAGGTTGAGGCTACTACCACCGTCCATTAGGACTCGTGTTAGGTGAAACCCATCAATATTTGGGTCGAGGACTAGTGCGGCTGAACCGCCATGGCGGATACTAGTTGGGTGATCTCGACGATCGAAGGTGATCGGGAACGATGACCATGGATTGAATTTTGGGGCGACTGGCTCTACCGCATAGACGTCCCTAAGTGCTCGCTTACGCTCCCTTTTGGGAATGTGTGTGGCGTATATCATGTTCACCGTCTTGACTTGAGGGGGAAATTTCTTCTGCCCCCCAGTGTTCGGCTGCCGGGGCTCTTCGTCCTCGTCCTCAGTTTGTGATCCCTTTTCTTTGTTTTCGGCATTTAACTTGCCAGCCTGCTTGAAAACCCAACAATCCCTGTTGGTATGATTGGCCTGCTTATCCGGGGTGTCGTGTATCTGGCACGGACAGTCGAGTATGCGGTCCAGGCTGGAAGGTCCTTCATTGTTTATTTTGTAGGGCTTCTTCCGTTGGCTGGACTTGGAGCCAGTGAATCCGGCATTGACTGTGGTGTCATCGGTGTTGTCGCCATTGCTTTGGCGTTTGTGTCTATTGCGCCGGAGCTTGCCAGTGCTATTCTTGGCCTCGGAGGGGCCTGTCTCGCTGGCTATGTTGTTACTACGAGCCAGCTAACTGTCCTCACCCGTGCAAAAGCGGGTCATGAGTGTCGTGAGGGCTGCCATGGACTTCGGCTTTTCTTGGCCGAGGTGGCGTGCTAACCATTCATCGCGGATGCTGTGTTTGAACGCTGCTAAGGCCTCGGCATCCGGACAGTCAACGATCTGTTTCTTTTTGGTTAGGAACCTAGTCCAGAATTTTCTGGCTGATTCTCCAGGTTGTTGAACTATGTGGCTTAAGTCATCGGCGTCTGGTGGCCGGACATAGGTTCCTTGGAAGTTGTCCAGGAAGGCTTCTTCCAAGTCCTCCCAGCTGTCGATAGAATTTTCAGGCGGGCTGTTAAGCCAGTGCCGAGCTGGCCCTTTGAGCTTTAGTGGGAGGTATTTAATGGCGTGGAGATCATCTCCTCGAGCCATATGGATATGGAGAATAAAGTCCTCGATCCATACTGCGGGCTCGGTTGTGCCGTCGTATGATTCGATATTGACGGGCTTGAACCCCTCGGGGAATTCGTGATCCAGTACTTCATCTGTGAAGCAGAGAGGGTGTGCGGCACCTCTGTACCGGGCCGCATCGTGGCGTAGCTCTGATGGAGTCCGTCTGCGGCATTCGGCCCGGGCATGGTTGGGTTTATCACGTCCGAATAGGTAACCGTCGTCGTGCCTCGAGGCACGTCTTCGCGATCCGTAGATCGATCTTGCATGTCCTGCTCTACTGTCTAGGGTCTGCCGGAGGTCGTACGTGTGACCCCGAACTCTTTCGTCTCTATTTTTGTGGGCCGGTGGGGCAGGCTGCTGTTCGGCCTAAGTTTCCGCTTTATCCCGACCGCGGGGTGGCCGGTCGGCCGCCCTGTCTCGACCACGTGGTGGTCGTTCCGCATTACGCGAGGGAGATGTGCGCTCTGGTGCCTCCTCATCGAATTGAGGTAGCAGTCTGCGTTTCGGGTAGCTCTTGGCTGGGCGCTTGAGGCCATATTCTTCGGCTGTCAGGACATCAGTCCATCTGTCGACGAGCAGATCTTGTTCAGCATGAAGTTGCTGCTGCTTCTTTTTCAGGCTCCTTGCAGTGGCTATGAGCTAAAGCTTAAAGCGCTCCTGCTCCAGAGGATCCTCAGGCACGATGAAGTCTTCGTCGCCGAGGCTTGTCTCCTCCTCGGAGGGTGGACGGTAACTATCGTCCTCCGAGCCATCTTCTATGGCCTGTTCATCAGGGTTGTCTTGCCTTTGTCATGTTCCTCCTGTTCGGATGCCGCTCCGACAGGGTCTTCATTGTTTTCGGCGTCGCTCGGAGTACTATTTTCTCCGGTGCCAGTGTTGCCATCTTTTGAGCGACAAGGCTTAGAATGGCGTTTGGGGCGCCGGCGCTTGGACTGCGTCTCAGAGGGTTTATTCGCATCTGGTTCTTCTTTGTCGTCGCCAGATCCTTTGGGTGTATCAACCATGTACACGTCGTACGAAGAGGTGGCCGTCCAGCGTCCAGTGAATGGCGGGTCTTGGCCTTGCTCCTTGTCGGCATTGTCGTCCATACCCTCAATGTCTTCGGAGCCATAGTCAAGCACGTCGGTTAAGTCATCGACAGTGGCTATGAAGTGGGTGGCGGGTGGGAAGCAAAATTCCTCGTCGTCCGCCTCTAGCTCAAACCGAATATAGTTCAGCTGTGAGTCCTTCTCCAAGGACAAGTTCTTTAAAGAGTTTAGCACGTCACCCAAAGTTGAATGCTGGAAGATGTCTGCGGCGCTAAATTCAAAAATCGATAACCGATCCAGCTCGGTGTCCGCAGGCGTGTCTGGTCCGGAACGTATAGCCGGAGACGAGTCTGGAGTTCCATTGACACAAACATTGCAAGATGTCGAGTCCGTGTGTGACTCCAACGCCGCGGACTTTTTGGCTTTGGAGGGCACGATCTGCTTTGGTTCTGGGCCGGTTGCAGCAACATGATCCATCTCCTGGTGGCCAGGGGGTAGCTATCGATTTGCTCCAGACGGCCAAGCGAGTTGGCCCGCAGTACGAAGCTGCCGAACACAAAAATCTGTCCGGGGAGGAAGGTTCTTCCTTGGACAGCGTCATTATTGACAATTGAAGGGGCCATCAAACCTTTCGTCGACGGCATAGTGGAACTCTCAATGAAAGTGCCAATGTCGGTGTCAAAAACCGGCGGATCTCGGGTAGGGGGTCCCGAACTATGCGTCTAGGATCAATGGTAACAGGAGATGGGGAACACGATGTTTACCCAGGTTCGGGTCCTCTCTATGGAGGTAATACCCTACTTCCTGCTTGATTGATCTTGATGAATATGAGCGTTACAAGAGTTGATCTACCACGAGATCATAATGGCTAAACCCTAGAAGTCTAGCCTATGTGGATATGGTAATGAGTATCCCCTTATCCGGACTACGCTCTCCGGTTTATATAGACACCGGAGAGATCTAGGGTTACATGGGGTCGGTTACATAAGAAGGAATCTTCATAGTTGGTCGCCTAGCTTGCCTTCCACGCCAAGGAGAGTCCAATCCAGACACGGGTATAGTCTTCGGCCTTCACATCTTCACGGCTCATCAGTCCGGCCCAATGAATAACAGGCCGGACGTCCGAGGACCCCTTAGTCCAGGACTCCCTCAGTGTGTGGCCGAGAGTAGGCCGCGGAGTGGAGTGTACAGTACTCAGATTCTGGGAGCAGATTTGACCGAGCAGATACTCATAAAGCAAACGGCCGGGTCGCCCGAACCATTTTTCTTCTGGGACGTTTTTCGCGTGGGTGGCCTCCAACGTTTGCTCTTGCTAGCCAGACAGCCGCTCTGCGGTCTGTATCCGAGACAAAGAGTGAGCCTTCGGTACCATGCACGCTACTAAGCCATCTGTGGGAACGAACGTCTCAGGCCAAGCGGTCAGCCTCCGGGCCAACTCTGGCAGGCACCGGGGCGAACAGTGGTGCAACTGTAATAAAAGGCGGAGGTAGCCCCCCGAGCATCGCTCGAGGTTATCCGTGTTTGCGCCGTGCAAACATATGCAGGTGAGGAGCTCACATTCCTTTGACGCAGACGAGCCTGTAACATCCCAAATTTTTAATTTGAAATGTTATACATAGATCGTTCATGCATATCATATTTCATTTGCATATTTGCTTTGCGATCCTAGAAATTCTAAGCAACTCAAGGACCCACGGAGAGAGTTGGGAATTTCATCGTTTTCATATTTGAATTTTATAAAATATTGAAACAAGGGTCATTTGTTTTAATTATTTTTCTCTCCAAAAATATTATATCAAAATATATGAGAGGGGATAATATGACTTCCCCAAAATAATGAAATATTGGAGGAAAATATTAAAAACAAATAAACATTTTATTTGGATTTTATTGCTATTTTATTTGAATTAGCAAAAATACGCGTTTTGCAAAATTGCACTAGAGTCCTAAATAAATGTCCACCTTATCCGGTAGATTTTTAGAGGACGGGGAAAATTTATTTCAGGATTTTTGGAGTCCGTTTAGTATTTCTTTCCTTCATCTTTTTGCGCGTCGGCATATTTTCAAAACAAAAGTGCAACCGCCTTACCGGGCCATGTCCGACCTGAACACCAACCCGGCCGGCCTCTTTATAAGCCGGGGGCCCAAGACCTCGCAGCCCACCAGCCGCCGCGCCGCGCCTCCCGAACACTAGCCGCCAGCCCGCGCCGCCGCCTCGATCCGCGAGCCGCCGCCACTCGCGGCCGCCGCCCGGAGCCATCTCCCCGCCCCGCCGGATCCTGCCGCCGAGGTAGCCGCCGCCGCCGGTTTTCGCAAGTTGACCATCATTTTTTTTGGTTAGTTCGGTTTTTTTAGAAACCCTAGATCTGTTTTCTCTAAAAATAGATCGGTTCGGTTTTTCTCGGTTCGGTTAAATTGCGGATGTTCGTCCGTACGTTTGATCTTAACGAACGTTGTTCACCCATTAGTTACAGACAGCGAACGTTCGTTCGTTAGCCTGTTCGTGAGTTTTACTTTTTCCAGGGTTTTTCGCGATTATTTTCGATCGCGATTTCTGACCCGATTTTCGTTTTAGTTTATCTTTTCGCTCATTTATCGGAATCAGGCGATTCAAGCATCTAGGTCTTTGTCTCAAAGCCCTCTTTCTGTTTAATCAACTTGAACAAGATTTTGGTACTGTAAAATTTGACTTTAGTCCAGATTAGTAATCGGACCTTGTTTCTTTCTCAGTTTGAGTTTCGTTACTCCGTTTGATTTGATTCTTTTTGCAAACCGGAGTTCTTCAGTTGAACTTTCTGGTTAGATCTTCTTATTTCAGATTTACCCGTGCATCTATGATTGATTGCTTATGTATGCTATTGTTTGTTTGCGATAGAATTCCCGGAGTGCGAAGCATGCTACTACGAGTGTCTAGGTTTTGCAGATCGTCAGCAAGGCAAGTAACACATATATCATACTCTTTTCATACCCAGTTTTTATGCATTTGTTCCAATCCTCAAACAGTGCATGATTAGGATGTGATTAACTTGTGGGTATTGGGAAGTAGTTGATGAGGTAGAACCTATTGCCATGTTTATTATCAAACCTTGGGAGTTACTTCGACGTTATGCTACATGCTGGTAGACGTGGTTTGGGTGAGTGAATACATGACAGATGTGAGATTGTTATTTAATGGTTCAACTTAAGGTGGAAACTTTAATACACATCTGGGTGGATTGCTTGTTTTGGGCACCTGGGGAATCCAGTGTTGTCCTAGGAGATCCCAGGGATATACTGTGTGATCCTCCTACGGTCCGCCACCCAGGCTCAAAGGGACCGTGAGATATTTCATGCTAGAAACTTCCGTGTGCAGCCACAAGCCATTATGGGCTCTGGCATAGTTGAGTATGCTACATGACCTCTCGAAGAGGTGGACTAGCAGATGTAGGGGAAAGTAGGTGTACCGGTCCACCCAGAGTAAAGAGTTAATGTTTCTGAAAGACTGTGTCTCGGTCATCCGGTTCTCAAACACCATGTAGTGCGAGAAATCCAACGGAGGAGATCGAGTCTTGTGGGGAAAAGTGCGCAAACCTCTGCAGAGTGTACAATCTAATCATGGTTAGCCGTGTCCCCGGTTATGGACATCCTGAGTATCTAGTACTTGGACTATCCTATTGTATCTCATCACTCTAAAATTAAACTGTTGGGTTGATGATTATATTTCTTACTTGGGATTGAGATGGGGGGTACCATTCTCAGTGTTGTTCAACCACCATGATAGTTAAATAAAATTTATTCCTTTGTTGTAGGGAAAAATTGGCTTTTCGCAAAACATATTAACCATTACAGCCTCCACCAGCCATATATGCATGTAGTGATAGTATTCATTTATTCATTGCTTTACTGTGTTACTTTGCCAGCATATTCCATGTGCTGACCCGTTTTCGGGCTGCAACGTATTATGTTGCAGAATTTTCAGACGATGAGTAAGGTTCGCTAGGCCGTTGTCGTGCACTCAGCTATGCCATTGGAGTTGATGGACTCACTTTATCTTTCAAGCCTTCCGCTGTTATCTTATTTAGATGGCCTTAAGCCATATTTATTGTAATAAGTTCTCTTTTGAGACATTCGATGTAGTAAGTGTGTGATTGCACTCTGTTATAAATCCTTCGAGTACTATGTGTGTCAGCATTACCGATCCAGGGATGACACTTATGCATAGAGATTTGACCGTCTGAGGTCGGATCGCTACAAGATGGTATCAGAGCACACGCTGACTGTAGGACACGACCACTAAGACAAGCCATAGGTCACTCTTCTCTACTCATTTCTGACTTCTCTCCATTTTTCCACTCTTTAGGATGGCGGATTCAAGGAACAAGTTTGCACAACCGGATGAAGACACACCCTTTGGACGACACTTGAAGGAGGTCACTAGGTACCTGAACATCGGAATACCAAGCTTCACTGGGACCTACACCGCCACTTCACAAAAAGAGGAGCGTTGGATGATTCGAGTTCAAGTTCCAGGAAGGACATTCACGCCAGTCACTGAGCCCATAGAGTTTTCCTTTGATGCACCAACCTGGAGTCTAGGCAAGAGCATGACAGCCCACATTGCTATGGGACGTATTGGAGAAGTCTACAAACAGGAGTTGAAGGACACTATCTACCAGATATGTGGGCGTCGAGATGAGCAATGGGAGATGATCAGCACCAGGAAGGACAGGTCCATTGCAGCTTTCATCCAAGAGTTAGACCAGCACATTCGACGCCAGGAGAACCAGATGTGCGTAGGCATGATGGATCTGAAGAAGGCAATGACCAGGATCATGGATCTAGAAGAGGAACTCAAGTCTACGCGCGATGGATATGAGGAGGAAATCGCAATACTATTGGAGAAGAATGACGACCTGATAAAAAAGATCGGAGTATTCATGGGAGATCCCGCGCCAGGAGGAGAAGACGACGAACCCAAGGAGATTCGTTCTGAAGACTACATCATCATCAACGACACTAACTCCGACCCCGACAGCAGTGATGATGATTATGAAGACGAAGCTGGAGCAGATATCATGGAGTCTTCCACCGATCAAAATTTCTAGATGACCCCCATATGACTAGTAGTATTCCCCCATGTATATAGTAGTAGTCTGAGCACTGTAACGATAGCTAGACCGTTTGTATGCCCTTGCTTGATTGATTGAGTGATATGATATGATTGTGTTTGTCTCATGTGCATATGGGTAGTGCTTTCTCACTAGAGCTCAATCTATTCTAAATCTCTTCCCTCTAAACCCATCAGATGCCTCCGAGACGTGATACCAGATTTGCCTTCCCACCGGAGCTCACTCAGTTGATCCAGCAGCAGAATGCCTTGATGCAATAGTTAGTTCAGAACCAAGGCAACAACAACAACAACAACCCACCGCCACCACCTCCAGTTGACAACTTAGCCCGTTTTCTGAGGTTGCAGCCGCCGGTGTTTTCCAGTAGCACCGAGCCGATAGATGCAGATGATTGGCTACGCCGTATTGAAGGTGATAACCCACAAGTATAGGGGATCACAACAGTTTTCGAGGGTAGAGTATTCAACCCAAATTTATTGATTCGACACAAGGGGAGCCAAAGAATATTCTCAAGTATTAGCAGCTGAGTTGTCAATTCAACCACACCTGGATAACTTAGTATCTGCAGCAAAGTATTTAGTAGCAAAGTAGTATGGAAGTAACGGTAACGGTAGCAAAAGTAATATTTTTGGGTTTTGTAGTGATTGTAACAGTAGCAACGGAAAAGTAAATAAGCGAAGAACAATATGTGGAAAGCTCGTAGGCATTGGATCGGTGATGGAGAATTATGCCGGATGCGGTTCATCATGTAACAGTCATAACATAGGGTGACACAGAACTAGCTCCAATTCATCAATGTAATGTAGGCATGTATTCCGAATATAGTCATACGTGCTTATGGAAAAGAACTTGCATGACATCTTTTGTCCTACCCTCCCGTGGCAGCGGGGTCCTAATGGAAACTAAGGGATATTAAGGCCTCCTTTAAATAGAGTACCGTACCAAAGCATTAACACATAGTGAATACATGAACTCCTCAAACTATGGTCATTACCGGGAGTGGTCCCGATTATTGTCACTTCGGGGTTGCCGGATCATAACACATAGTAGGTGACTATAGACTTGCAAGATAGGATCAAGAACTCACATATATTCATGAAAACATAATAGGTTCATATCTGAACTCATGGCACTCGGGCCCTAGTGACAAGCATTAAGCATAGCAAAGTCATAGCAACATCAATCTCAGAACATAGTGGATACTAGGGATCAAACCCTAACAAAACTAACTCGATTACATGATAGATCTCATCCAACCCATCACCGTCCAGCAAGCCTGCGATGGAATTACTCTCACACGGCAGTGAGCATCATGAAATTGGTGATGGAGGATGGTTGATGATGACGACGGCGACGGATTCCCCTCTCCGGAGCCCCGAACGGACTCCAGATCAGCCCTCCCGATAGGTTTTAGGGCTTGGCGGCGGCTCCGTGTCGTAAAACGCGATGAATCCTTCTCCTTGATTTTTTTCTCCCCGAAAGTGAATATATGGAGTTGGAGTTGAGGTCGGTGGAGCGTCAGGGGGCCCATGAGGTAGGGGGCGCGCCCTCCACCTTCGTGGACAGGGTGTGGGCCCCCTGGCGTGGCTTTTTCTACCAGTATTTTTCTTATTTTCCAAATAGATGTTCCGTGGAGTTTCAGGTCATTCCGAGAACTTTTGTTTCTGCACATAAATAACACCATGGAAAGTCTGCTGAAAACAGCGTCAGTCCGGGTTAGTTCCATTCAAATCATGCAAGTTAGAGTCCAAAACAACGGCAAAAGTGTTTTGGAAAAGTAGATATGACGGAGACATATCAACTCCCCCAAGCTTAAACCTTTGCTTGTCCTCAAGCAATTCAGTTGATAAACTGAAAGTGATAAAGAAAAAGTTTTACAAACTCTGTTTGCTCTTGTTGTTGTAAATATGTAAAGCCAGCATTCAAGTTTTCAGCAAAGATTATGACTAACCACATTCACAATAACTCTTAGGTCTCATGTTTACTCATGTCAATGGCATAATCAACTAGCGAGCCATAATAAATCTCGGATGACAACACTTTCTCAAAACAATCATGATATGATATAATAAGATGGTATCTTGCTAGCCCTTTCTGAGACCGCAAAACATAAATGCAGAGCACCTTTAAAGATCAAGGACTAACTAAACATTGTAATTCATGGTAAAAGAGATCCAGTCGTAGTCATACCCAATATAAATTAATAGTAATGGATGAAAATGACAGCTGTGCTCTCCAGCTAGTGCTTTTAATAAGAGGGTGATGACTCAACATAAAAGTAAATAGATAGGACCTTCGCAGAGGGAAGCAGGGATTTGTAGAGGTGCTAGAGCTCAGTTTTGAAATAGAGATAAATAATATTTTGAGTGGCATAATTTCATTGTCAACATAACAACCAAGAGATGGCGATATCTTCCATGCTACACACATTATAGGCGGTTCCCAAACAGAATGGTAAAGTTTATACTCCCCCTCCACCAACAAGCATCAATCCATGACTTGCTCGAAACAACGAGTATCTCCAACTAGCAACAGTCCCAGGGGGAGTTTTGTTTGCAATTATTTTGATTTAGTTTGCATAAAGCATGGGGCTGGGCATCTCGGTGACCAGCCATTTTCTCGTGAATGAGGAGCGGAGTCCACTCCTCTTGAGAATAACCCGCCTAGCATGGAAGATACGGACAGCCCTAGTTGATACATGAGCTATTCGAGCATACAACACAGAATGTTTATTTGAAGGTTTAGAGTTTGGCACATACAAATTTACTTGGAACGGCAGTAGATACCGCATATAGGAAGGTATAGTGGACTCATATGGCATAACTTTGGGGTTTAAGGGATTGGATGCACAAGCAGTATTCCCGCTTAGTACAAGTGAAGGCTAGCAAAAGATTGGGAAACGACCAACTAGAGAGCGACAATAGTCATGAACATGCATTAAAATTAATAAACATTGAGTGCAAGCATGAGTAGGATATAATCCACCATGAACATAAATATCGTGAAGGCTATGTTGATTTGTTTCAACTATATGTGAGAACATGTGCCAAGTCGAGTCACTTAAATCATTCAAAGGAGGATACCACCCCACTATACCACATCACAACCATTTTAATAGCATGTTGGCACACAAGGTAAACCATTATAACTCATAGCTAATCAAGCATGGCATAAGCAACTATGATCTCTAATTGTCATTGCAAACATGTTTATTCATAATAGGCTGAATCAGGAATGATGAACTCATCATATTTACAAAAACAAGAGAGGTCGAGTTCATACCAGCTTCTCTCATCTCAGTCAGTCCATCATATATCGTCATAATTGCCTTTCACTTGCACGACCGAACAATGTAAAAATAATAAGAGTGCACGTGCATTGGACTAAGCTGGAATCTGTGAGCATTCAATAAACAGGAGAAGACAAGGCAATATGGGCTCTTGGTTAAACCAACAATAATGCATATAAGAGCCACTTCAACAATTTAATTATGGTCTTCTCCTATCGACCCCAAAGAAAAGAAAAGAAATAAAACTATTTACACAGGAAAGCTCCCAACAAGCAAAAGAAGAATGGGAAATCTTTTTGGGTTTTTCTTTTTAGTTATTACTACTACAGCAAGAAAAATAAACTAACTAAAAGCTACACTAATTTTTTTTTGATTTTTCTTAAGGTTTAACAAACACACAAGAAGAAAGCAAGAAAAAGAAAATAAACTAGCATGGATATTAGAGTGAAAGAGTATGAGCACCGGCATCTAGCAATGAGTGTGTGAACATGAATGTAATGTCGGTGAGAAATACGTACTCCCCCAAGCTTAGGCTTTTGGCCTAAGTTGGTTTATTGCCACGGATGGCCCGGCGGATATCCATAGTTGTAGCTGGGGTCGTACTGAGATGAAGAAGACTCTGACTGCCACTGGTTGGCAATCATATCCGGATCCCACTGGTAGTTAGACTGTCGTGGAGGTTCAAATTGTGGTTCCGGCTCCGTGGCTGGTGTAGGGTTCCGATAGGCGTGAATGGCCGCCAACGGAACGAGATACGGACCTTCAGATAAATTAAACAAGGAGGGAGCAGGCAAGGTAATAGTCTCAGGGTGATGTTTATCAAAGAACAATTTGTATTTAAGCGATCATTCCCTATTCTTAACAATAAAGTCATGCGCTACCATACTCTTATAATCTAAATAAGCATTGGGCAGCAATTTTTCTTCTTTTTCATAGTGCCTAATAGGTATGTTATAATGTGCAGCAAGGCGTGAAGCATAAATACCTCCAAAGATGGGGCCCTTTGTACGGTTCAAGCTTAACCGTTTAGCAATAATACCACCCATACTAACAGTGTTATCGCAGAATAAACCATGGAACAAAATGATAATATCAGGAACACTAAGGTTTCCACAGTTTCCGCGACCAATTAAGCAATGACTAGCAAATATGGCAAAGTAGCGTAAAACAGGAAAATGTATGCTAGTGATTCTTGCATCGGAAACCTTCCTAGTTTCCCCCACAGTAATAGTATCAATAAACCCGTCCACATCTTTACGATGTGGTTCCTCTGAACTGCCCTCAAAAGGTATTTTGCAAACCTTGCAAAATTCATCTAGTGGCATCTTCTTAACAACATCATATAAATGAAACTCTACTAAAGGAGGTGATTCCTTAGGAAAATAGTAGAAGTTTTTCACCAAAGTATTGGTGAGTAAGAGATACTGATTGCGTTGGTCGCGGAGGAAGTCGGTGAGGCCTGCATTCTCAGCCAATTCATAAAAATCATCATAAATCCCAGCTTCTCTCAAGAAATCATTGGAAGGCCATTCACACGGCCGGACCTCCGCGGTGCGAGGCAAATTATATTTGGGCCTCTGTGCTTCTTCACTTTGCTTTTCCTTCGAGCTTCGGCTCGATGAGCCCCTCAAAAATCTCTTCATTATTTTCTGAAAAAATTCTGAAATTTTTAGTAACTTCGAAATAAAAGTGAACCAAACTCAATAAAATTGATAGCAACTACTCCTACAAGTGCCTAGAGCCTATATCAAGCATTAGAACTACTTGGAACCATATAAATTTGACATGCAAGCTCAAGAACATGGTCACCTAGGCAGCACAAATTTGCAATGAATAAAGCACTAGAACAAAAACTAATTGGACCAATGGAGGAGTCACATACCAAGGAACAATCTCCCCAAACAGTTTTGTGAGAAGTGCTTTGAGCAAGGAGATCGAAAATCGCAGCAAAATGAGCTAGAACTCTTGCTTGAGCTGGATGGTGATTTTTTTGGGAGGAAGAAGAAGTGTGTGGGTGCAGGAATAAGTGGAGGGGAGCCACCATGGGCCCACGAGGCAGGGGGCGCGCCCTCCACCCTCGTGACCAGGTGCTTGCCCCTCCTGCTGTGTTCTCAGTGCCAGATATTCTCAAATATTCTAGAAAAAATCATATTTCATTTTTAGGGCATTTGGAGAACCTTTATTTTCGGGGTATTTTTATATTGCACGGATAAATCAGAAAACAGATAGGAAAATACTATTTTTACTTTATTTCAACTAAATAACAGAAAGTAGAAAGATGGTACAGAAGGTTGTGCTTTCTAACTTCATCCATCTCATGCTCATCAAAAGGAATCCACTAACAAGGTTGATCAGGTCTTGTTAACAAACTAATTCCGAATCGCATGAAACCAGAGAAATTTCGAATAACACTATGTTACCTCAATGGGGATATGCACATCCCCAATAATAAGAATATCATATTTCTTCTTGACAGTAGGTAGAGGAAATTCAAAACTTCCAAAAATAATCGATGGAATTTTTCCAATAGAGTTGATACTATGAACTTGAGGTTGTTTCCTCGGAAAGTGTACCGTATGCTCATTACCATTAACATGAAAAGTGACATTGCCTTTGTTGCAATCAATAACAGCCCCTGCAGTATTCAAAAAAGGCTTTCCAAGAATAATAGACATACTATCGTCCTCGGGAATATCAAGAATAACAAAGTCCATTAAAATAGTAACGTTTGCAACCACCACAGGCACATCCTCACAAATACCGACAGGTATAGCAGTTGATTTATCAGCCTTTGCAAAGATATTTTAGTAGGTGTCAACTTATTCAAGTCAAGTCTACGATATAAAGAGAGAGGCATAACACTAACACCGGCTCCAAGATCACATAAAGCAGTTCTAACATAGTTTCTTTTAATGGAGCATGGTATAGTGGGTACTCCTGGATCTCCAAGTTTCTTTGGTATTCCACCCTTAAAGTGTAATTAGCAAGCATGGTGAAAATTTTAGCTTCCGGTATCTTTCTTTTATTAGTAACAATTTCTTTCATATACTTAGCATAAGGATTCATTCTGAGCATATCAGTTAATCGCATACGCAAAAAGATAGGTCTAATCATTTCAGCAAAGCGCTCAAAATCCTCATCATCCTTTTTCTTGGATGGTTTGGGAGGAAAAGGCATGGGTTTCTGAACCCAAGGTTCTCTTTCCTTACCGTGCCTCCTAGCAACAAAGTCTCTCTTATCATAACGTTGATTCTTTGATTGTGGGTTATCAAGATCAACAGCAGGTTCAATCTCTACATCATTATCATTACTAGGTTGAGCATCATCATGAACATCATCATTAACATTTTCACTTGGTTCATGTTCATTACCAGATTGTGTTTCAGCATCAGAGATAGAAATATCATTTGGATTCTCAGGTGGTTCAGCAATAGGTTCACTAGAAGCATGCAAAGTCCTATCATTTTTCTTTTTCTTCTTTTTAGAAGGACTAGATGCATCTATATTATTTCTCTGAGAATCTTGATCAATTCTCTTAGGGTGGCCTTCAGGATAGAAAGGTTCCTGAGTCATTTTGCCAGTTCTAGTAGCCACTCTAACAGCATAATCATTATTCTTACTATTCAATTCATTGAGCAAATCATTCTGAGCTTTAAGTACTTGTTCTACTTGAGTGGCAACCATAGAAGCATGTTTAGTAATGAGTTTAAGTTCACCTTTAACTCTAGACATATAATCACCCAAGTGTTCAAGCGTATCAGAAATGTATTTCAATTGTCTACCAAAATAAGCATTGAAGTTTTCTTGTTGACAATAAAATTATCAAACTCTTCTAAGCATTGTCTAGCAGACTTATAGTGAGGAATATCACCTTCATCAAATCTATAGAGAGAATTTACCTTTACTACCTGTGTCGGGTTATCAAGACCATGAGTTTCTTCAATAGGTGATGGATTAAGATCATATGTTTCTTCAACAGGCGGTAAATTAATACCATGTATTTCTTCAATAGGAGGTAAATTCTTAACATCTTCAGCTTTTATACCTTTTTCTTTCATAGATTTCTTTGTGTCTTGCATATCTTCAGGACTGAGAAATAGAACACCTCTTTTCTTTGGAGTTGGTTTAGGAATAGGCTCAGGAATTGGCTCAGGAAGTGTCCAATTATTTTCATTTGTCAACATATTATTCAATAAAATTTTAGCTTCATCTGGTGTTCTTTCCCTGAAAACAAAACCAGCACCACTATCCAGGTAATCTCTGGAAGCATCGGTTAGTCCATTATAAAAGATATCAAGTATTTCATTTTTCTTAAGAGGATGATCAGGCAAAGCATTAAGTAATCGGAGAAGCCTCCCCCAAGCTTGTGGGAGACTCTCTTCTTCAATTTGCACAAAATTATAAATATCCCTCAAAGCAGCTTGTTTCTTATGAGCAGGGAAATATTTAGCAGAGAAGTAATAAATCATATCCTGGGGACTACGCACACATCCAGGATCAAGAGAATTAAACCATATCTTAGCTTCACCCTTTAGTGAGAACGGAAATATTTTAAGGATATAAAGATAGTGAGATTTCTCATCATTAGTGAATAGGGTGGCTATATCATTTAATTTAGTAAGATGTGCCACAACAGTTTCGGATTCATAGCCATGAAAAGGATCAGATTCAACCAAAGTAATTATATCAGGATCAACAGAGAATTCATAATCCTTATCAGTAACACAGATAGGTGAAGTAGCAAAAGCAGGGTCAGGTTTCATTCTAGCATTAAGAGATTGCTGCTTCCATTTAGCTAATAACCTCTTGAGCTCATATCTATCTTTGCAAGCTAAAATAGCTAAAGTAGCTTCTTTTTCAAAAACATAACCCTCAGGAATAACAGGAGAGTCTTCATCATCACTTTCGTCAATGTTATCAGTTTCAATAATTTCATTCTCTCTAACTCTAGCAATTTGTTCATCAAGAAATTCACCAAGTGCCACAGTAGTATCAAGCATAGAAGTAGTTTCGTCATAAGTATCATGCATAGTAGAAGTGGCATCATCAATAACATGCGACATATCAGAACGAATAGCAGAAGCAGGTTTAGGTGTCGCAAGCTTACTCAAAACAGAAGGTGAATCAAGTGCAGAGCTAGATGGCAGTTCCTTACTTCCCCTCGTAGTTGAGGGATAAATTGTTGTCTTAGCGTCTTTCAAGTTCTTCATAGTGACTAGCAGATATAAATCCCAAGTGATTCAGAGAATAGAGCTATGCTCCCCGGCAATGGTGCCAGAAAATAGTCTTGATAACCGACAAGTATAGGGGATCGCAACAGTTTTTGAGGGTAGAGTATTCAACCCAAATTTATTGATTCGACACAAGGGGAGCCAAAGAATATTCTCAAGTATTAGTAGCTGAGTTGTCAATTCAACCACACCTGGATAACTTAGTACCTGCAGCAAAGTATTTAGTAGCAAAGTAGTATGGAAGTAACGGTAACGGTAGCAAAAGTAATATTTTTGGGTTTTGTAGTGATTGTAACAGTAGCAACGGAAAAGTAAATAAGCAAAGAACAATATGTGAAAAGCTCATAGGCATTGGATCGGTGATGGAGAATTATGCCGGATGCGGTTCATCATGTAACAGTCATAACATAGGGTGACACAGAACTAGCTCCAATTCATCAATGTAATGTAGGCATGTATTCCGAATATAGTCATACGTGCTTATGGAAAAGAACTTGCATGACATCTTTTGTCCTACCCTCCCGTGGCAGCGGGGTCCTAATGGAAACTAAGGGATATTAAGGTCTCCTTTTAATAGAGTACCGGACCAAAGCATTAACACATAGTGAATACATGAACTCCTCAAACTATGGTCATCACCGGGAGTGGTCCCGATTATTGTCACTTCGGGGTTGCCGGATCATAACACATAGTAGGTGACTATAGACTTGCAAGATAGGATCAAGAACTCACATATATTCATGAAAACATAATAGGTTCATATCTGAACTCATGGCACTCGGGCCCTAGTGACAAGCATTAAGCATAGCAAAGTCATAGCAACATCAATCTCAGAACATAGTGGATACTAGGGATCAAACCCTAACAAAACTAACTCGATTACATGATACATCTCATCCAACCCATCACTGTCCAGCAAGCCTACGATGGAATTACTCACGCACGGCGGTGAGCATCATGAAATTGGTGATGGAGGATGGTTGATGATGACGACGGTGACGGATTCCCCTCTCCGGAGCCCCGAACGGACTCCAGATCAGCCCTCCCGAGAGGTTTTAGGGCTTGGCAGTGGCTCCGTATCGTAAAACGCGATGAATCCTTCTCCTTGATTTTTTTCTCCCCGAAAGTGAATATATGGAGTTGGAGTTGAGGTCGGTGGAGCGTCAGGGGCCCACGAGGTAGGGGGCGCGCCCTCCACCCTCATGGACAGGGTGTGGGCCCCCTGACATGGCTTTTTCTACCAGTATTTTTCTTATTTTCCAAATAGATGTTCCGTGGAGTTTCAGGTCATTCCGAGAACTTTTGTTTCTGCACATAAATAACACCATGGAAAGTCTACTGAAAACAGCGTCAGTCCGGGTTAGTTCCATTCAAATCATGCAAGTTTAGAGTCCAAAACAAGGGGAAAAGTGTTTTGGAAAAGTAGATACGATGGAGACGTATCAGAAGGGAGTTGACCACCGCAGGTTGCACAGATGCTGAGAAGGTGCGCTTTGCCGCACATCAATTGGATGGACCAGCAGCATCATGGTGGGAGGATTACACAACCACTTTCCCTATAGCCAATGTCACTTGGGATCAGTTTCAGCAAGCATTCCGCACAGCACATGTCTCAACTGGAGCTATGAGCATGAAGAAGCGTGAGTTTCGCAACTTACGCCAGGGAAACTGTACTGTAGCTCAGTATGTGGATGAGTTTAGCAAGTTATCTTGCTATGCCCCTGATGATGTGGCCACTGATGCCGCGAAGCAGAAGAAGTTTATGGAATGGCTGAATGATGAGATGAGTATGCAGTTAATGGTGGCAACATTTAACAACTACCAGGAGTTGGTAGACAAGGCTCTCATGATTGAAGGGAAGCAGCAGCAGATTGATAGCCGCAAGAGGAAGTATGGACAAGGGAAGTACAATTCAGGAGCATCACAGAATCCTCGCTTTACTCCAAACTCGGGAGGATTTACCCATAACCATGGAGGCCACACTCACAATGGAGGAAGTTCTCATAACTACAATGGCCACAAGAATGGGAATGGGAATGGGAATGGAGCAAGCAACAATCAGAACCGCTCTAACCTAGCCACACCCGCCAAGAAGGACCAGAGTCACATTACTTGTTTCAAGTGCGGGAAGACTGGACACTACGCCAATGATTGCCCTGAGTTGAAGAATGGCAATGGAAATGGAAGCTCTGGGAAGAAGCCTAACCCATTCAACCGAGGAGAAGTGAACCACGTTAACATGGAGGAGGTTGAAGTGCAGCCAGACGCCGTTATCGGTAAGATTTTGGGTAAGTCGTTTACTGCACTCGTTCTTTTTTATACTGGTGCATCGCATTTTTTCATACATATCAAGGGGATTCGTGGATAAGTATAAGTTGCCCACTAAAGTTCTTAAGACACCTATGCTAGTAACCTCACCCGGAGCTGAGTATATGGCAAGCAAAGGATGTTTTCAGATGCCATTAACCATAGGTAGTCATACTTTCCCCTCAGACCTTATAATTCTGGAGTCGCAAGGATTGGATGTGATACTAGGAATGGATTGGCTGTCGATGTATGGAGGGAACATCGATTGCGCTAGTAAGTCGATTTATCTCACCACCCCGGAGGGAAAAAGGATCAAGTATGTATCCAGGCATACGTCAAGGAGAACCCAAGTAAATTCCCTCTCAAGAGTTGTTCAGGAGGAAGTACCTGTTGTGAAGGATTACCCGGATGTGTTTCCAGAGGAATTACCAGGCATGCCACCGGATCGAGACATTGAGTTCTTAATAGAACTATTGCCAGGCACCGGGCCTATATCGAAGAGACCATACCGGATGCCCGCAAACGATCTGGAGGAGATTAAGAAGCAGATTAAGGAGTTATTGGAGAAAGGTTGCATCCGACGAAGTTCATCACCGTGGGGAGCCCCAGTGCTCTTGGTTGAGAAGAATGGATCGTTGAGGATGGTTGTTGATTATCGTGCGTTGAATGAAGTGACGATCAAGAACAAGTACCCAATGCCGATGATCAATGATTTGTTTGACCAGCTGCAAGGAGCTAAAGTGTTCTCGAAGATCGACCTGCGATCAGGATACCACCAGCTGAAGATTCGAGAGAAGGATATACCTAAGACAGCTTTCACCACCAGGTACGGGCTGTATGAGTATACGGTTATGTCATTTGGATTGACTAATGCCCCTGCCTATTTCATGAGTATGATGAACAAAGTGTTCATGGAGTTCTTGGATAAGTTTTTGGTGGTGTTCATAGATGATATCTTGGTATACTCGAAGAATGAAGAGGAGCACAAGGAGCATTTGCGTTTAGTTCTCGAGAAACTCAGGGAACATCAGTTGTATGCCAAGTTTAGCAAGTGTGAGTTTTGGTTGAAGGAAGTTGGATTCCTTAGACATGTTATATCAGGAGAAGGTATAGCAGTAGACCCAACCAAGGTTCAGTCAGTCACTGAGTGGTTGGCACCCACTTCAGTTAGCGAGATCCGCAGTTTTCTTGGACTCGCGGGATATTACCGGAGATTCATTGAGAATTTTTCCAAGATTGCGAAGCCCGTGACGGAGTTGTTGAAGAAAGACACCAAGTTCAAATGGACGGAAGAATGTGAGGCCAGTTTTCAGGAGTTGAAGAAACGTTTGACTACAGCCCCAGTGCTAATTCTGCCAGATATACGTAAGGACTTCCAGGTGTATTGAGATGCTTCACGCTTAGGACTTGGAGGTGTACTTATGCAAGACGGAAGAGTTGTCTCGTATGCCTCACGACAGCTTCGACCGCATGAGTTGAATTATGCCACGCATGATTTGGAGTTAGCAGCCGTGGTGCATGCACTCAAGACTTGGAGAAACTTTCTGATTGGAAACCGTTGTGATGTGTACACGGATCATAAGAGTTTGAAGTACATTTTCACACAGAAGGAGCTGAACCTCAGGCAGAGGAGATGGTTGGAGCTTATAAAGGATTATGACATGAAGCTGCATTATCATCCAGGAAAGGCCAATGTCGTAGCAGACGCTTTGAGCCGTAAGAGTTATGTTAACACCCTCGTAAGCCGAGGGATGCCATAGGAGTTAGCCGAGGATCTCAGGGAACTTCGTTTGGAGATTGTTCCTAGAGGTTTTGTTGCAGCAATGGAAGTTCAGTCTACATTGTTGGGAAAGATTCGGGAAGCTCAAAAGGATGAAAAGGATGAAGGAAATATGCCCTAGAGGCAATAATAAAGTTATTATTTATTTCCTTATTTCATGATAAATGTTTATTATTCATGCTAGAATTGTATTAACCGAAAACATGATACATGTGTGAATACATAGACAAACAGAGTGTCACTAGTATGCCTCTACTTGACTAGCTCGTTGATCAAAGATGGTTATGTTTCCTAGCCATAGACATGAGTTGTCATTTGATTAACGGGGTCACATCATTAGGAGAATGATGTGATTGACTTGACCCATTTCGTTAGCTTAGCACTTGATCGTTTAGTATGTTGCTATTGCTTTCTTCATGACTTATACATGTTCCTATGACTATGAGATTATGCAACTCCCGTTTACCGGAGGAACACTTTGTGTGCTACCAAACGTCACAACGTAACTGAGTGATTATAAAGGTGCTCTACAGGTGTCTCCAAAGGTACTTGTTGAGTTGGCGTATTTCGAGATTAGGATTTGTCACTCTGATTGTCGGAGAGGTATCTCTGGGCCCACTCGGTAATACACATCACTATAAGCCTTGCAAGCATTGTAACTAATGAATTAGTTGCGGGATGATGTATTACGGAACGAGTAAAGATACTTGCCGGTAACGAGATTGAACTAGGTATTGAGATACCAACGATCGAACCTCGGGCAAGTAACATACCGATGACAAAGGGAACAACGTATGTTGTTATGCGGTTTGACCGATAAAGATCTTCGTAGAATATGCATCTAGGTTCCGCTATTGGTTATTGACCGGAGACGTGTCTCGGTCATGTCTACATAGTTCTCGAACCCGTAGGGTCCGCACGCTTAAAGTTCTGTGACGATCGGTAATATGAGTTTATGTGTTTTGATGTATCGAAGGTAGTTTGGAGTCCCGTATGAGATCGGGGACATGACGAGGACTCTCGAAATGGTCGAGACGTAAAGATCGATATATTGGACGACTATATTCGGACTTCGGAAAGGTTCTGACTGATTCGGGTATTTTTTGGAGTACCGGAGAGATACGGGAATTCGCCGGGGAGTATATGGGCCTTATTGGGCTTTAGGGGAAGCTGCGCGTCCCCCTAGGCTTAGTCCGAATTGGACTAGGGGGAGGGGCGGCGCCCCCTCCTTCCTTCTCTTCTCTTTTCCCTTTCCTTCTCTTCTCTTTTCCCTTTCCTTCTCTCCTACTCCTACTACTTGGAAGAGCTCCTAGTTCTACTAGGAAAAGGGGAATCCTACTCCCGGTGGGAGTAGGACTCCTCTAGGGCGCGCCATAGAGAGGGCCGGCCCTCCCCCTCCTCTACTCCTTTATATACGGGGAGGGGGGCACCCCTTGGAGATACAACAATTGATCATTGATCTTTTAGCCGTGTGCGGTGTCCCCCTCCACCATAATCCACCTCGGTCATATCGGAGCGGTGCTTAGGCGAAGCCCTGCGTCGGTAGGATCATCATCACCATCATCACGCCGTCGTGCTGACAAAACTCTCCCTCGAAGCTCTGCTGGATCGGACTTCATGGGACGTCATCGAGCTGAACGTGTGATGAACTCGGAGGTGCCGTGCGTTTGGTACTTGGATCGGTCAGATCGTGAAGGCGTATGACTACATCAACCGCATTGTTCTAACGCTTTCGCTTTCGGTCTACGAGGGTACGTGGACAACACTCTCCCCTCTCGTTGCTACGCATCACCATGATCTTGCGTGTGCGTAGGAAATTTTTTTGAAATTACTACGTTCCCCAACAGTGGTATCAGAGCAAGGTTTTATGCGTTGATGTTATATGCACGAGTAGAACACAAGTGAGTTGTGGGCGATACAAGTCATACTGCTTACCAGCATGTCACACTTTGGTTCGGCGGTATTGTTGGATGAAGCGGCCCGGACCGACATTACGCGTATGCTTACGCGAGATTGGTTCTACCGACGTGCTTTGCACACAAGTGGCTGGCGGGTTTCTGTTTCTCCAACTTTAGTTGAACCAAGTGTGGCTACGCCCGGTCCTTGAGAAGGTTAAAACAGCACTAACTTGACGAACTATCGTTGTGGTTTTGATGCGTAGGTAAGAACTGTTCTTGCTCAGCCGTAGCAGCCACGTAAAACTTGCAACAACAAAGTAGAGGACGTCTAACTTATTTTTGCAGGGCATGTTGTGATGTGATATGGTCAAGGCATGATGCTATATTTTGTTGTATGAGATGATCATGTTTTGTAACCGAGTTATCAGCAACTGGCAGGAGCCATATGGTTGTCGCTTTATTGTATGCAATTCAATCGCCCTGTAATTGCTTTACTTTATCACTAAGCGGTAGCGATAGTCGTAGAAGCAATAGTTGGCGAGACGACAATGATGCTATGATGGAGATCAAGGTGTCGCGCCGGTGACGATGGTGATCATGACAGTGCTTCGGAGATGGAGATCACAAGCACAAGATGATGATGGCCATATCATATCACTTATATTGATTGCATGTGATGTTTATCTTTTATGCATCTTATTTTGCTTTGATTGATGGTAGCATTATAAGATGATCTCTCACTAAATTTCAAGATAAAAGTGTTCTCCCTGAGTATGCACCGTTGCCAAAGTTCGTCGTGCTGAGACACCACGTGATGATCGGGTGTGATAAGCTCTACGTTCATCTACAACGGGTGCAAGCCAGTTTTGCACACGCAGAATACTCGGGTTAAATTTGACGAGCCTAGCATATGCAGATATGGCCTCGGAACACTGAGACCGAAAGGTCGAGCGTGAATCATATAGTAGATATGATCAACATAGTGATGTTCACCATTGAAAACTACTCCATCTCACGTGATGATCGGACATGGTTTAGTTGATTTGGATCACGTGATCACTTAGATGATTACAGGGATGTCTATCTAAGTGGGAGTTCTTAAGTAATATGATTAACTGAACTTAAATTTATCATGAACTTAGTACCTAATAGTATTAGCATATCTATGGTGTAGATCAATAGCTCGCGTTTAACTCCCCTGTTTTATTTTGATATGTTCCTAGAGAAAACTAAGTTGAAAGATGTTAGTAGCAAAGATGCGGTCTAGCTCCGTGATCTGAGGATTATCCTCATTGTTGCACAGAAGTATTATGTCCTTGATGCACCACTAGGTGACAGAACTATTGCAGGAGCAGATGCAGACGTTATGAACGTTTTGACAAAAGCTCGATATGATGACTGCTTGATAGTTTAGTGCACCATGCTTTACGGCATAGAACCGGGACTTCAAAAATGTTTTGAACGCCACGGAGCATATCAGATGTTCCAAGAGTTGAAACTGGTATTTCATACTCATGCCCGTGTCGAGAGGTATGAGACCTCTGACAGTACTTTGCCTAAAAGATGGAGGAGAATAGCTCAACCAGTGAGCATGTGCACAGATTGTCTGGGTACTACAATTGCTTGAATCAAGTGGGAGTTAATCTTCCAGATAAGATAGTAATTGACAAAGTTCTCTGGTCACTATCACCAAGTTACTAGAACTTCGTGATGAACTATAATATGCAAGGGATGACGAAAACAATTCCCAAGCTCTTCGCGATGCTAAAATCGGCGAAGGTAGAAATCAAGAAAAACATCAAGTGTTGATGGTTGACAAGACCACTAGTTTCGAGAAAAGGGCTAAAGGGAAGAAGGGGAACTTGAAGAAGAACGGCAAGCAAGTTGTTGCTCGAGTGAAGAAGCCCAATTCTTGACCTAAGCCTGAGACTAAGTGCTTCTACTGCAAAGGGACTGGTCACTGGAAGCGGAACTACCCCAAGTAATTGGCGGATAAGAAGGATGGCAAAATGAACATAGGTATATTTGATATACATGTTATTGATGTGTACTATACTAGTGTTTATAGCAACCCCTCAGTATTTGATACTGGTTTAGTTGCTAAAAGTAGTAACTCGAAATGGGAGTTGCAAAATGAACAGAAACTAGTTAAGGGTGAAGTGATGATGTGTGTTGGAAGTAGTTCCAAGATTGATATGATCATGATCACACACTCCCTATACTTTCGGGATTAGTGTTGAACCTAAATAAATATTATTTGGTGTTTGCGTTGAGCATGAATATGATTTGATCATGTTTATTGCAATACGGTTATTCATTTAAGTTAGAGAATAATTGTTGTTCTGTTTACATGAATAAAACCTTCTATGGTCATACACCCAATAAAAATGGTTTTTTGGATCTCGATTGCAGTGATACACATATTCATAATGTTGAAGCCAAAAGATGCAGAGTTGATAATGATAGTGCAAATTATTTGTGGCACTGCCGTTTGGGTCATATTGATGTAAAGCGCATGAAGAAACTCCATACTGATGGACTTCTAGAATCACTTGATTATGAATCACTTGGTACTTGCGAACCATGCCTCATGGGCAAGATGACTAAAACGCCGTTCTCCGGAACAATGGAGCGAGCAACAGATTTATTGGAAATCATACATACTGATGTATGTGGTCCGATGAATATTGAGGCTCACGGCGGGTATCGTTATTTTCTCACCTTCACAGATGATTTGAGCAGATATGGGTATATCTACTTAATGAAACATAAGTCTGAAACATTTGAAAAGTTCAACGAATTTCAGAGTGAAGTGGAAAATCATCGTAGCAAGAAAATAAAGTTTCTACGATCTGATCGTGGAGGAGAATATTTGAGTTATGAGTTTTGTCTTCATTTGAAACAATGCGGAATAGTTTCGCAACTCACGCCACCTGGAACACCACAGCATAATGGTGTGTCCGAACATCGTAATCGTACTTTACTAGATATGGTGCGATCTATGATGTCTCTTACCAATTTACCACTATCGTTTTGGGGTTATGCATTAGAGACAGCTACATTCACGTTCAATAGGGCACCATCTAAATCCGTTGAGACGACACTATATGAACTATGGTTTGGCAAGAAACCAAAGTTGTCGTTTCTTAAAGTTTGGGGTTGCGATGCTTATGTGAAAAAGTTTCATCCTGATAAGCTCAAACCCAAATCGGAGAAATGTGTCTTCATAGGATACCCAAAGGAAACTGTTGGGTACACCTTCTATCACAGATCCAAAGGCAAGACATTTGTTGCTAAGAATGGATCCTTTCTAGAGAAGGAGTTTCTCTCGAAACAAGTGAATGGGAGGAAAGTAGAACTTGATGAGGTAACTGTACCTGCTCCCTTGTTGGAAAGTAGTTCATCACAGAAACCGGTTCCGGTGACACCTACACCAATTAGTGAGGAAGCTAATGATATTGATCATGAAACTTCAGATCAAGTTACTACCGAAACTCGTAGGTCAACCAGAGTAAGATCCACACCATATTGGTACGGTAATCCTATTCTGGAAGTCATGTTACTTGACAATGACGAACCTACGAACTATGAAGAAGCGATGGTGAGCCCAGATTCCGCGAAATGGCTTGAGGCCATGAAATCTGAGATGGGATCCATGTATGAGAACAAAGTGTAGGACTTTGGTTGACTTGCCCAATGATCGGCAAGCCATAGAAAATAAATGGATCTTCAAGAGGAATACGGACGCTGATAGTAGTGTTACTATCTACAAAGCTAGACTTGTCGAAAATGGTTTTGACAAAGTTCAAGGTGTTGACTACGATGAGATTTTCTCACTCGTAGCGATGCTTAAGTCTGTCCGAATCATGTTAGCAAATTGCCACATTTTATGAAATCTGGCAAATGGATGTCAAAACTACATTCCTTAATGGATTTCTTAAAGTAGAGTTGTATATGATATAACCAGAAGGTTTTGTTGATCCTAAAGGTGCTAACAACATGTGCAAAGCTCCAGCGATCCATCTATGGACTGGTGCAAGCATCTTGGAGTTGGAATATACGCTTTGATAAGTTGATCAAAGCATATAGTTTTATACAGACTTGCGGTGAAGCCTGTATTTACAAGAAAGTGAGTGGGAGCACTACAACATTTCTGATAAGTATATGTGAATGACATATTGTTGATCGGAAATAATGTAGAATTTTCTGGAAAGCATAAAGGAGTATTTGAAAGGAGTTTTTTCAAAGAAAGACCTCGATGAAGCTGCTTACATATTGAGCATCAAGATCTATAGAGATAGATCAAAACGCTTGATAAATTTTTTCAATGAGTACATACCTTGACAAGATTTTGAAATAGTTCAAAATGGAACAGTCAAAGAAAGAGTTCTTGCCTGTGTTACAAGGTGTGAAATTGAGTAAGACTCAAAACCCGACCACGGCAGAAGATAGAAAGAGAATGAAAGTCATTCCCTATGCCTCAGCCATAGGTTCTATAAAGTACCCCATGTTGTGTACCAGATCTATTGTATACCCTACACTGAGTTTAGCAAGGAGTACAGTAGTGATCTAGGAGTAGATCACTGGACATCGGTCAAAATTATCCTTAGTGGAGTAAGGATATGTTTCTCGATTATGGAGGTGACAAAAGGTTCGTCGTAAAGGGTTACGTCGATGCAAGTTTTGACACTGATCCAGATGACTCTAGGTATCAATCTAGATACATATTGAAAGTGGGAGCAATTAGCTAGAGTAGCTCCGTGCAAAGCATTGTTGACATAGAAATTTGCAAAATACATACGAATCTGAATGTGGCAGACCCGTTGACTAAACTTATCTCACAAGCAAAACATGATCACACCTTAGTACTCTTTGGGTGTTAATCACATAGCGATGTGAACTAGATTATTGACTCTAGTAAACCCTTTGGGTGTTGGTCACATGACGATGTGAACTATGGGTGTTAATCACATGGTGATGTGAACTATTGGTGTTAAATCACATGGCGATATGAACTAGATTATTGACTCTAGTGCAAGTGGGAGACTGAAGGATATGCCCTAGAGGCAATAATAAAGTTATTATTTATTTCCTTATTAATGATAAATGTTTATTATTCATGCTAGAATTGTATTAACTGGAAACATGATACATGTGTGAATACATAGACAAACAGAGTGTCACTAGTATGCCTCTACTTGACTAGCTCGTTGATCAAAGATGGTTATGTTTCCTAGCCATAGACATGAGTTGTCATTTGATTAACGGGATCACATCATTAGGAGAATGATGTGATTGACTTGACCCATTCCGTTAGCTTAGCACTTGATCGTTTAGTATGTTGCTATTGCTTTCTTCATGACTTATACGTGTTCCTATGACTATGAGATTATGCAACTCCCATTTACCGGAGGAACACTTTGTGTGCTACCAAACGTCACAACGTAACTGGGTGATTATAAAGGTGCTCTACAGGTGTCTCTAAATGTACTTGTTGAGTTGGCGTATTTCGAGATTAGGATTTGTCACTCTGATTGTCGGAGAGGTATCTCTGGGCCCACTCGGTAATACACATCACTATAAGCCTTGCAAGCATTGTAACTAATTAGTTGCGGGATGATGTATTACGGAACGAGTAAAGAGACTTGCCGGTAACGAGATTGAACTAGGTATTGAGATACCGACGATCGAACTTCGGGCAAGTAACATACCGATGACAAAGGGAACAACGTATGTTGTTATGCGGTTTGACCGATAAAGATCTTCGTAGAATATGTGGGAGCCAATATGAGCATTCAGGTTCCGCTATTGGTTATTGACTGGAGACGTGTCTCGGTCATGTCTACATAGTTCTCGAACCCGTAGGGTCCGCATGCTTAAAGTTCTGTGACGATCGGTAATATGATTTTATGTGTTTTGATGTACCGAAGGTAGTTCGGAGTCCCGGATGATATCGGGCACATGAAGAGGTGTCTCGAAATGGTCGAGACGTAAAGATCGATATATTGGACGACTATATTTGGACTTCAGAAAGGTTCTGAGTGATTCGGGTATTTTTCGGAGTACTGGAGAGTTACGGGAATTCGCCGGGGAGTATATGGGCCTTATTGGGCTTTAGGGGAAAGAGAGAGGGGAGGCTGCGTGCCCCCCCAGGCTTAGTCCGAATTGGACTAGGGGGAGGGGCGGCACCCCCTCCTTCCTTCTCTTCTCTTTTCCCTTTCCTTCTCTCCTACTCCTACTACTTGGAAGGGCTCCTAGTTCTACTAGGAAAAGGGGAATCCTACTCCCGGTGGGAGTAGAACTCCCCTAGGGCGCGCCATAGAGAGGGCCGGCCCTCCCCCTCCTCCACTCCTTTATATACGGGGAGGGGGGCACCCCTTGGAGATACAACAATTGATTATTGATCTTTTAGCCGTGTGCGGTGCCCCCCTCCACCATAATCCACATCGGTCATATCGTAGCGGTGCTTAGGCGAAGCCCTGCATCGGTAGAATCATCATCACCGTCATCACGTCGTCGTGCTGACGAAACTCTCCCTCGAAACTCTGCTGGATCGGAGTTCGTGGGACGTCATCGAGCTGAACGTGTGCTGAACTCGGAGGTGTCGTGCGTTCGGTACTTGGATCGGTCGGATCATGAAGACGTACGACTACATCAACCGCGTTGTTCTAACGCTTCCGCTTTTGGTCTACGTGGGTACGTGGACAACACTCTGCCCTCTCGTTGCTATGCATCACCATGATATTGCGTGTGCGTAGGAATTTTTTTGAAATTACTACGTTCCCCAACAAAGGAGATTGCCGAGATAAAGGAGAGAATGGGCGAAGGAAAAGCCAAAGGTTTTCGTGAGGATGAGCACGACACCTTATGGTTTGAGGACCACATTTATGTGCCCAATAATGCAGAGATCAGGAAGTTGATACTTCAGAAGGCTCACGGCTCACCATACTCAATTCACCCCGGAAACACCAAGATGTATTTGGATTTGAAGGAGCGTTTCTGGTGGACTGGTATGAAGAAGGATATTGCCGAGTATGTAGCTGTATGTGATGTATGTCAGGGAGTGAAGGCAGAACATCAGAAGCCAGCAGGATTACTGCAGCCTATGTCGATACCCGAATGGAAGTGGGATAAGCTTGGCATGGATTTCATCACCGGATTTCCCAGGACCCGATCGGGATATGATTCTATCTGGGTAGTAGTTGATCGGTTGACTAAAGTGGCCCACTTTATCCCAGTGAAGACCACCTATACAAGTGCGAAGTTGGCCAAGATATATATGACCAGGATCGTATGTCTGCATGAAGTTCCGAGGACCATCGTATCAGATAGAGGAACGCGGTTTACTTCAAAGTTTTGGCATCAGTTGCACCAGACTTTGGGTACGAGTCTAGAGTTCAGTACAGCCTTTCATCCGTAGACAGATGGATAGACACAGAGAGTCAATCAGATTCTAGAGGATATGCTGAGAGCTTGTGCGCTGGATTATGGATCTAGTTGGGATGAAAATTTGCCCTACGCAGAGTTCTCATACAACAATAGCTACCAGGCCAGTTTGAAGATGGCACCGTTCAAGGCCCTGTATGGACGAAGGTGCAGAAAACCGTTGATGTGGGCTGAAGTTGGAGACCGACAGTTGTTTGGACCAGATTTGATCAAGGAGTCTGAAGAGAAGGTTAAGTTGATTCGAGACAAACTAAAGGTAGCTCAGTCCCGACAGAAGAGTTATGCAGACTCGAAACGCAAGGACGTAGTCTATGAAATCGGAGACAGAGCATATCTGCGAGTGTCGCCTCTGTGAGGAGTTAAACGTTTTAAAGGAAAGTTAGCCCCGAGATTTGTAGGACCATACCGAGTTTTGGAACGTATGGGAGAGGTTGCCTACAAGTTGAAGTTACCCGAAGGACTGTCAGAAGTTCATGATGTGTTTCACGTTTCCCAGTTGAAGAAGTGTCATGCTGAGATGGCCGATATACCCCTGAGAGATATAGTGCCCCTGGAAGCGATTCAGTTGGACAGTGATCTGACCTATGAGGAGAAACCCGTCAAGATTCTCGATTTTGCCACCCGAGTCAGACGCAGTAAGGTTATCAAGTTTTGCAAAGTCCAGTGGAGCCACCATACCGAAGATGAAGCCACCTGGGAACGAGAGGATGATCTTCTCAAAGACCACCCACACCTATTTTCTAGCCAACCTGAATCTCGAGGGCGAGATTCATCTTAAGGGGGGTAGGTTTGTAACATCCCGAATTTTCAATTTGGAATGTTATACATAGATCATTCATGCATATCATATTTCATTTGCATATTTGCTTTGCGATCCTAGAAATTCTAGGCAACTCAAGGACCCACGGAGAGAATTGGGGATTTCATCGTTTTCATATTTGAATTTTATCAAATATTGAAACAAGGGTCATTTGTTTTAATTATTTTTCTCTCCAAAAATATTTCATATCAAAATATATGAGAGGGGATAATATGACTTCCCCAAAATAATGAAATACTGGGGGAAAATATTAAAAACAAACAAACATTTTATTTGGATTTTATTGCTATTTTATTTGAATTAGGATAAATACGCATTTTTCAAAATTGCATTAGAGTCCTAAATAAATGTCCACCTTGTCAAGTAGATTTTTAGAGGACGGGGAAAATTTATTTCAGGATTTTTGGAGTCTGTTTAGTATTTCTTTTCTTCATTTTTCTGCGCGTTGGAAAAAAAAAATTTAAGTGCAACCGCCTTATCGGGCCGTGTCCGACCTGGACACCAACCCGGCCGACCTTTATATAAGCCGGGGGCCCGAGACCCCGCAGCCCACCAGCCGCCGCACCGTGCCTCCCGAACCCTAGCCGCCAGCCCGCGCCGCCGCCTCGATCCGCGAGCCGCCGCCGCCGCCGCGCCGCCACTCGCCGTCGCCCCGCCCCGCCGGATCCCGTCGCCGAGGTAGCCGCCGCCGTCGCCGGTTTTCGCGAGTTGACCGTCATTTTTTTTGTTAGTTCGGTTTTTTTTAAACCCTAGATCTGTTTTCTTTAAAAAATAGATCGGTTCGGTTTTTCTCGGTTCGGTTAAATTGCGGACATTTGTCCGTACGTTCGATTTTAACGAACGTCGTTCACCCGTTAGTTACAGACAGCGAACGTTCGTTCGTTAGCCTGTTCGTCAGTTTTTCTTTTTCCAGGGTTTTTCGCGATTATTTTCGATCGCGATTTCTGACCCGATTTTCGTTTTAGTTTATCTTTTCGCTCGTTTATCGGAATCAGGCGATTCAAGCGCCTAGATCTCCGTCTCGAAACCCTCTTTCTATTTAATCAACTTGAACAAGATTTTGATACTGTAAAATTTGACTTTATTCCAGATTAGTAATCGGACCTTGTTTCTTTCGCAGTTTAAGTTTCGTTACTCCGTTTGATTTGATTCTTTTTGCAAACCGGAGTTCTTCAGTTGAACTTTCTGGTTAGATCATCTTATTTGAGATTTACCCGTGTATCTATGATTGATTGCTTATGTACGCTATTGTTTGTTTGCGATAGAATTCCCGGAGTGCGAAGCGTGCTACTACGAGTCTCTAGGTTTTGCAGATCGTCAGCAAGGCAAGTAACACATTGATCATACTCTTTTCATACCCAGTTTTTATGCATTAGTTCCAATCCTCAAACACTGCATGATTAGGATGTGATTAACTTGTGGGTATTGGGAAGTAGTTGATGAGGTAGAACCTATTGCCCTGTTTATTATCAAACCTTGGATGTTACTTCTACGTTATGTTACATGCTCATAGACGTGGATTGCGTGAGTGAATACATGACAGATGTGAGATTGTTATTTAATGGTTCAACTTAAGGTGGCAACTTTAATACACATCTGTGTGGATTGCTTGTTTTGGGCACCTGGGGAATCCAGTGTTGTCCTAGGAGATCCCGGGGATATACCGTGTGATCCTCCTACGGTCCGCCACCCAGGCTCAAAGGGATCGTGAGATATTTCATGCTAGAAACTTCCGTGTGCAGCCATAAGCCATTATGGGCTCTGGCATAGTTGAGTATGCTACATGACCTCTTGAAGAGGTGGACTAGCAGATGTAGGGGAAAGTAGGTGTACCGGTCCACCCGGAGTAAAGAGTTAATGTTTCTGAAAGACTGTGTCTCGGTCATTCGTTTCTCAAACACCATGTAGTGCGAGAAATCCAACGGAGGAGATCGAGTCTTGTGGGAAAAAGTGTGCAAACCTCTGCAGAGTGTACAATCTAATCATGATTAGCCGTGTCACCGGTTATGGACATCTTGAGTATCTAGTACTTGGACTATCCTATTGTATCTCATCACTCTAAAATTAAACTGTTGGGTTGATGATTATTTTTCTTAATTGGGATTGAGATGGGGGGTACCATTCTCAATGTTGTTCAACCACCATGATAGTTAAATAAAATTTATTCCTTTGTTGTAGGGAAAAATTGGCTTTTCGCAAAACTTATTAACCATTACAGCCTCCACCAGCCATATATGCATGTAGTGATAGTATTCATTTGTTCATTGCTTTACTGTGTCACTTTGCCAGCATATTCCATGTGTTGACCCGTTTTCGGGCTGCAACGTATTATGTTGCAGACTTTTCAGACGATGAGTAAGGTTCGCTAGGCCGTTGTCATGCAGTCAGCTATGCCGTTGGAGTTGATGGACTCACTTTATCTTCCAAGCCTTCCGCTGTTATCTTATTTAGATGGCCTTAAGCTATATTTATTGTAATAAGTTCTTTTTTGAGACATTCGATGTAATAAGTGTGTGATTGCACTCTGTTATAAATCCTTCGAGTACTGTGTGTGTCAGCATTACTGATCCAGGGATGACACTTATGCACAGAGATTTGACCGTCTGAGGTCGGATCGCTACAGAGGTGGAGGTTGACGAAGACAGCCGGCGCGGCTTGGCGCAGGCAGAGCGCGCCAGCACACCCGCTGGGTGTAGCCTTCGAGCCTCCAAGTGCTCGAAGGGGGTCCCGGCCGGTCGGGTCCGATCGAACGGGCGTCGAGGCAGACAGGCGGCCGAGCCAGCTTGACACAGCCGGCGGTGCGGTGACGCGGATAGGAGGGTCGCGGCCGGCCGTCCGAGTGACGAGAAGCCGGACGTCATCTTCTTTTTCTCTTTGGCCGGATGTGAGCAGCCGAACGCACGTCTCTTTTTTTTCTAAGCCGTCTTGAGCAAACGGCCACATTTCTTTTTCTGTGGGCGGCCGCCCGTCTTCTGCACGAGCAGCCTGCTGGATGCTTTTCTTTTCTTTGTTTTTTTTCTTTCTCGAGCAGCCGGCCTCTCTCTTCTTTTCTTTTTTTTGACGACCGGCCTGGGAACCCGGCCTTTGACTTTTCTTTTAGCCAGCGTGGGCAGCCGGACTTTTTCTTTCTTCTTCTTTTCTCCAGCCGGCCAGCGAACCCGCGGGACGCGGCCGGGCGCGGCGGGAGGCGGCGCAGCCGGCGTCCGGGACGCGGCAGCAGCCGGCGCCCGGGTAGCGGGGAAGGTGGGGCCGACCCGACCGTCGCAGGCCGGAGGCGGCGGAGAGCGGGACGCGGCCGGTCACAGGCGGGCACTCGAAGCCGGCACGGGAGGAGGAGAAGCCGGCGCGAAGCAGGCGGCCCAGGCGCGGGGAGCCGGCCATGCGGCGAGCAGGAGCCGGCCACAGGGCGGGGCCGGGTGGCGGAGGCGCGTGGGAGCAGACGGGCGGCCGCCGTACCAGCGCAGGCGAGGCGGAGCCCGAGCTCGGGGCGGAGCACCCGTCCGCGGGCAGAGGCAGAGGCGGCCGGGGCGGAGCCGGCGGGGGCGGAGCACCCGGCCGCGAGGCGCGAGCAACCCGCGCTGCCGGAGTGGCGAAGGCGGCGACGGGGCGCGGTAGCAGCCGGCCGAGGAGCCGTTGCCGCAGCCGGCGGCGGGGAAGCGGAGCCGGCGGGCGGGTGGAGCGAGGCGGCGACCCGGCAGACGGCGAGGCGGGGTCGGTACGGGGCTTTGCGGGAGGCCAGGCGGACGCGAGCCGAGGAGGCGCAGGGGAGCCCAGCTGCCTAGCGGCAAGTCGGCCGCGGGACGAGCAGGACCGCACTGGGCAGAGCAGGCGGAGACGCGGCGCTGCGGGGGCGCGCACGCGGAGGTGCAGGGGCTCAGCCGCTGCAGGCGACGAAGCAGCTCGGGGCGGAGGCGGGCGGAGCAGCTCAGGACGCAGCAGGAGCAGCTCCAACGAGGCAGCAGCGCCATGGCGAGCTAGTGGAGGAGGAGCTCGGGCTGCGAGGCATTATGCGGAGATGGCCGAGGGTCACGCGCGAGGCGCTGGAAAAGGCCACGGCCACGGCGCGGCAAGCAGGCGGGCAGCAGCTTGGGCGGGGAAGAGCGGAGACCGAGCATTGTCTGGCTAATATATGGGCAATATCCGACTTGCATCAGGCTAATGTACAGGCATGATCCAACTGGTGTCTAGCTGCTATGTCATGCATATAAGACCATTGTATGACTTGCATGTGGCTAATGTGTATAGATGATATATGGAGGAGCGAACGCGCGCTCCGGCCGGAGCAAGGCGCAGCGCGGAGGGAAGCGGACGCGAGCGGCGCGCGGATAGATGCAGCCGACCGAAGCGCGGCGGCGCGACGAATGCGCGCAGACGGATGTCCGGCATCGCAGCGGTGGTGACAAAGAGCGCGATGCCGACGACGAGGACGCGCCGTCGCGCGCGATCACTCCAGGGGCGGGTCGATGTCGAACCCCCGGATGCTACCGGAGAGACAGCGCGACGCCGCAGTGATGATGACGGAAAGGGTCCCACCCAGACCGCGGTTCCAGCGGCAGCTTGCCCTACGGTGGGCGCCAACTATCGGAGTATTCTCGCGTCACACGGCAGGGGATACCGCGGGTCGACAGATGCCACGGGGTGGCTTGAGGTGAGGGCAAGACTGTTGTGGAATATCCGGGGACGAGTATGCGGGTATCACGCGGTGGTTTACCCAGGTTCGGGGCTCTTCGGAGAGATAATACCCCTACTCCTGCATGTCTGTATGTATGTGGAGTACATGTCTAGCAGTACAGAGTTTCTCCTGGAGCTATATCTGGATGAAGCAGTAGCTGAGAGCTAGCTAGCTAGTGTGACACATGAGCCTGGCCATGTGTGGTCGTGGGAGTGTGGTGCTCCCGTGAGTGCTCATGTATGGATGGATGGATGTGGCTCCCTTTATATAGTGTGAGCTAGCTTAGTATGTAAGCTATATGGTGAACATGGGCATGGATGGATGTTATGCTTGTTTCTTGGGTCACTTCTTAAATAGTGTCTAGAGACAAGTGGCACTATACATGATGACTTGGGTGTCGCCTGTACAGTGCTTCGCTATTCGCCGACAGTGCTGGATACAGCCGTCTCGTCTGTATCGTGTTCGATGGGACGTCGTAGTTGACTTCATGTAGCAGGCCGACTGGAGCAGGCTGGGCAGCCGGGTGGCGAGCCGTCCCGGGCAGTCGGACAAGGGGCCGTCTGGGGCGGCCTGAGCAGTCGGACTGAAGAGCTTTGCTAGCCCCGATGTCTTGAAATATTGTCTCGCCGTCTTCGGAGTACACATGGTCAATTACCCCGACATGCGTAATTGCTACTCACTGTTCAAGAGTGAATTTGAATGCCTAGCTATTAGTGAGACCTGCACACCGTGCACTTAGGAGAGATTGGAGGCTCGTGCTCCAATGAGCCTCTCCAGCCTATTCCCATGAAACAAACAATATTGGTTGACATGCAAGAAACACATTTTCAAGCACATTGCCCCTCATCTTCACCCCGTCTGCAATATTCGGCCATTTGGTCTTGATGTATGGGCTTGCTATTGAACGTCTCCTCTGTGCCATCACATATCTTAGTCGGCATCCCAATTGATAACTCTTATAGCATCGCCAACTTTTTACTTATTTCATTGGAGCTGAACTTTGTTGCCATGTCACGATCAGTGTCAGCACTAGAGGGCATCAAAGGATCTCAAAGGAGGTGCCATCTAAATCCCCATATGTCCTTTGGGTCCCAAATGTATCCAACTCAAATGGTGATAAGATCAAAAACCTCAAAGTGCTAGGTAGCCTTTTGAAACTGTCACAAGCATCAAAAACTTCTATTCGGAATGTCACCTTTTCAAATGGCATATTCATGATGTTATCTTAGTCGCCATCCCAATTGGCTATATATGAAGTGTCGACTATTTCTTTACTTATTTCATTGGATTTGTGAAATTTTTTTTGCCATGTTAGGATATGTGCCGGTGTGAGAGGCCTCGTATGTCCTTGGGGTCGCAAGAAAGCATATGTGACCGGCAATGAGCGATTCTAGCCACTAGGCCGTGCCATCCGTCTATTTAATACTAATACCAATAGCATGCCCCCACAACAGGAATACAAGTGGAGAACCCCAGCCAAGTATAATGGCAGATAATAGCATGTCGCATGGGCAGAAAAATAACAAGCACAAGGACCAACAACTTAAGACTCATGGACAACTGTGGAAACAGAGATGGCAGAAACATAAAACTTGGATGTGGGAAGAGAACCCTAATGATAACATAACAAGGTGTAAATAGATGCACCATCCTGCACTGGTTGGCAAGAGACAAGCTGAAAGCGATTAGAGGTCATATCACATTGAAAGAAGCTCCAGAGTCTAGAACCCAAGGCTGAATTGCAGCACCAGGAGACTGAGAAAGAGTAGATGCATAAGCACTCCTTGCTTGTGGCTCGGTGACAACAATAGCAGAAGATTCCATGTATCGAGAAGAAGCCTGGGGTGCATGGCCTTGCTGATCAAGGACCCGTCTAGCACAGAATGCAACTAACTGCTCTCGATGAAGCTAGAAATAACCATCTCTGCTGTATCCTGCCTTCTTGCGGTATGAGCAGACATCACTTGAAGGTGTAGCCTTGGAGGTGCATGCCCGCTGAGGAAATGCTAGAATAATGGTATGTAGAGTTTGCACAGAAGTAGCCCCAAGAGAACGGAGACGAGTCTCCTCCATCATCAAGCTAGAAAGAGCCTCTGTCAAGGTGGGAGGAGTCGTACGACCAAACAATTGAGTGTGAATGTTTTCAAAATTCTTTCTTGGTTCACAAACTAAAACATGAGAGTCTGATCATCATATTTTTTCCTTCGCTGCACATGACTCACAACCAGAATTACCCTTTGAAACCATGGAACCTAGCTGACCAGTGGTGCGAGTGAAATCTCCATAGTACTCTTCTAAGGATATGTTTTCTAGCTGCCGAGGTTGCATAAATTCGGGAGCAAGGAGAAATGAAGTGCACTACTGGGCTGAAGGTAGCGGTTCTTAGAGTACTTCCAAATATCTTTACACTACTAGAAAAAGACACATCCGCGATGATGATAGTGACAAAAATATGTATTATCATGGATGTGGTGGGCACCTACTTCTATGACAGGAAATGAGATTTTTTTTTTCATTCTAGCGGGCCGATGGTGCACCTGCATGACGTTCTTTGGGCCTTCCATTATGTAAAAATTGTGATAGATGTGAGGGTGAGAATTTTTCAAGGATTTCTCGTCCTCATAAGGTATACGGTGGGTGGTCGGGCCCGAACGATTTAGGGGTGGTTTGCACGTTCTTGTACGTGTGTGAGGCATCTCGTTACTGAACCCGACCGATCGATGCAAGTCTTGATCAATTGATGGTTTGTCATGCGCGGTAGTTTGCAGGGCCCCGATCGATCGATGCTCGAGCGGTTGTAGAGGCGCCCGTTGTGCACGAGACTGCTTTCACATTACAGAGAACCCGTTCAATCGATCGATGTGAGTCTCTCACTAGCCTGCACCTGTATGTGTGGTGTGTGATAGTTTTCGAGAAGCCTGCATATGCGCGAGTCGTTGCGATAGTGCACGGTAGTGTATGAGGTATTGATCGAGAAATACGAGTTACTCTCTCTCTCTCGTTCGCTCGCGATAATCTGTGTGTCGCGGCCAAGACGTATGTGCTATAGTTGGTGGTCCCCCGTTCTATGTACGCGCGAGTGTGTAGTTGCGAGAGTTCCCACGCGCAATACATAGAGTTGAGAGTATCGTGCATCCTTGCACCAAGATAGTTGGTATTTTTTTTAAATAATACATTTTTTGTTTAAAATTACTGAAATAATACGCAGAATAAAGATTTTTTAAAAATAATACACCGTCGGCCCACTGCAGGCCGACTGAGCCCAGTCGGCCCACAGCAGGCCGATCGGCTATCAGGAGGCCGACTGCAGGCCGGCCAGCCACGCGGCGGCCTGTGGTTGGTCGTGCCACGTCGCGAGGGGGGAGGCAGCGGCCTGTCGGCGTGGTGCGCCCCTGTCGGCGTCCCGCAGGCCGATCGGCCACCTGTTGGCCGACAGGGTGCGGCCGACCTGACGCACGCAGGCCAGCCCGCCCTTATCCTCTCCTTCCCTCTTTCTTTTTTCTTTGTTTTTCTCCTTCCCTGCCCATATCCTCTCCTTCCTCCATTCTTCTTCTCCCGTTGCTGCATTCTTCTGTGTTCTTCCTTCTCCTCTCTCTACAGAAAAATGGCACCCATTTGTGCACCTAAATGAGCTACATTTTCGCGATTTTGGCACCGTGAATGGGTTCAACTCATTTAGGGCAGCGAAAAGAGGTGTCGATCTACTGACGGGGTAGCTCGTGGTGGTCGTGGTGAGCATTTTGGTGGAGGTGGTGGTGGTGAAGTTGGGGCAGTGTTCGTCGTTGGGGCAGTTGGGTGGTGAGGTGGTGGTGGTGGTGGAGGTGGTGGAGGTGGTGGAGGTGGTGGTGGTGGAGGTCGTTCGTCGTTCGTCGTTCGTCGTTCGTCGTTCATCGTTCTTCGTTCTTCGTTCGTGGTTCTTCGTTCTTCGTTCTTCGTTCGCACGCACGCTTCAAGGGTATACCTCAGCCCTCATTTTATTTTTCGTAGGTGGTCCGGGATTATACGTAAATATTGTTATTTTCCCCGGTAGTATACGTAAATATTTGTGTGCGATTATTGTATTTTGGCCCGGTAGTATACGGAAATATTGTTATTTGCCCCGGTAGTATACGTAAATATTATTCGTTCGCACGCACGCTTCGTTTGATGTGAAAATAAATTTATGTGTGATTATTCGTAATATAGTTGTAGGTGTGTGAATTGTATTAGTTGTTAGTGGGATAATAAGTTGTTGCTTAATACTTGACACGTACACAGTTGCGGGATAAGAAGTTGGAAACATGAATAAAAACTTGGAAAGAAGAGACAAGTTTTTTTTTAAGAGTTGGGGTCGGCATGTGCATAGCAAAACGAATAATATTACATGTTAAAAAACGATGTTAAAAAATAGAGTTGGAAACATAATAAAAATTTAAAAAACGATGTTAAAAAAAAGAGTTTGAAGAGTTGGGGTCGGCGGCATGTGCATAGCAAAACGAATAATCTTACATGTTAAAAACGATGTTAAAAAACGTTGTTAAAAAACGAATAAGAAGTTTTTTTTTGAAGAGTTGGAAACATAATAAAAATTTAATAAGCAAGCAAAAAATAGGAAAAGTAGAACTACATGTTAAAAAACGTTTCAGTCCGTACCCAATGCGAATATGAAGCGGATTACCCGCTAACCTTTATTATGCGTATTTTCTAAAGTTTAACCCATAAGAAGCAATGCCTTTTTCTAAATTATTTTAACATAGATTAAAATAAAAAATACATCAACATGGCCATATAATTCAAATAAACTGAATTATCATATTTGTCGGTTATATTTTTATTATTATTTGAGGCCTATTTATTATTAGTAAACATGGGCCTATTTATTATATTATTTACTATGGTCCTGGTAATATATATATAGACATGTCTAATACTTGTATTTCGATGTTGAAAAAAAATAGGTGAGTCGAGATGTCCGATGTAGTGAAGTTGAGATTTTACTATGGTCCTGGTACTGTCCAAACAAATGAGTTGGGAGCAGATCTGAGTGAATTTACTCACATAGAGGTTGCAATCAGCGCACCACAAACATGGTCTGTTAGTCAGTTGAAAGAATGGATTGCGGCAAGTTTAGGTCTTGATACTGAAACAAACACCGTCGGTGTTCATGCATTGTGGACATGGTCAAGTTCAAAAATTTACTTTTATTTGAGGCCAATAGAGGGAGACTCCGATTGGGTGCGGTGGTTACAAGGTTGTGAACGAAGGGGATGCAATCCTGTTGCTTTAGTGCTTCCCGTCGTGAAGGAGGTCACTGCACATGAAGGGGAGGGTGGCTACGAAGGACAGAGCAGTCATGTAGAAGGAGGAAATGCTTATGGTTACGACCAAGGACAGAGCAGTCAGGTAGAAGGAGGAAATGCTTATGGTTATGAACCAGGGCAGAGTAGTCAGGTAGAAGGAGGAAATGCCGATGGTGATTACAATGGCGAGGTGGACGCTGACGAGGTAGATGGGCACATGCAGAACCAGATGGAAGAAGAAGACACCGATGTTGAAAGGGGTCATGCCGATGATTCTGACGAGTCAGATGAAGAAGAAAATGCAGAGGAGGTCCCGAATCCTGCATGGTGGAATCATGACTTATCATCTGCAATGACCGTGAATGATGGACATGATTCAGCCTGGCAATATCACCAGAACAATATTGCGACGGGTGCTATGTATCCGAACAAGCAAGCCCTGAAGGATGCAATAATTAATTGGGCAATGTCCACGCAAAGGGTTTTCAAAGCTGAGGTGTCCAGTCAGAAATTCCTCACAATGGTATGCAAGAATGCAGATTGTCCCGCAAGGGTGCACGGCTTTCTCCCTAAGTATGGCACAAGTTGGGTGATAAGTGACTTAGTTAATCACACTTGTCTTATTCCCTGCATCCCTCAAGATCATGCCAACCTTTCATCCACGCTTATTGCTCGACTGTTTTACGATGAGATAGTGCAAGGCAAAGCTATGGAAGTGAAGGCAGTGCAGACAAAAGTGTTCGCCAGGTTGAAGTACAGAATTTCTTATGGCAAGGCTTGGAGGGCTAAGCATGCAGCGCTTGAGAGGAGATTTGGTTCTTATTTTGATGCATATGACTCTGTTGTCCACCTCCTCCACACCCTGCAGCAGCGGAATCCAGGCACCTATATCGATATCCAAGACATGTTCATGCCAGAGTTCCCAACTGTGAGGGTTTTGCATCGTCTCTTCTTCTCTTTCGGTGTATGCATCGAAGCTTTCAGGCATTGCCGACCGGTGATATGTGTTGACGGTACTTTTCTCACAGGCAAGTACAAGGGTCAGATACTGACAGCCATAGGTCAAGACGGCCAAAATCAAGTCGTCCCACTGGCATTTGCTTTTGTGGAGAGTGAGAACATTGAAAGTTGGACATGGTTCTTCAGGCAGTTGAAAATATCAGTTGTCAAGGAGAAGCCGAATGTGTGCATCCTTCATGACAGGCATGCAGGTATACTCAGTGCGATAAGGACACTGACAAACCCAGGCCCTGAGGAACAAGTTCCATGGCAGGACTTGCAGAGCCGTTGGTGCATGCGCCATCTCGGGGCTAATTTCTTCTCGCAGTTTAGAAATAAGAACCTGATGAATCTGTTCAAAAAACTCTGCAAGCAGAACCAGTTATGGAAGTACAATTTGATACGCGACAGACTTAATGTGTGCACGCAGAGACACGTGAGGGACAGGAAAGCTGCAAGAGATGCAGCGGTGAGGGCACATGTTGAAGCAGTAGCTGCACAGTTGGCAACAGGAACAGCGGCCGTGGAGGAGGAGGCTGTTGGGCTATGTGACCTGCCAGGCTTTGACCCACCTGGTACTAGGAGAAGGCTCGGGAGGTCGATTAAAACCTTCGAGCAGTGGATAGAGCATGAGCCTCTGGAGAGGTGGTCTTTGCTACATGACACACATGGAGCAAGGTACGGTGTCATGACAACGAACCTCGCGGAAACATACAACTTTGTCCTCAGAGGAAACCGGGCATTGCCACTTACAGCCATCGTTGAGGGTATTTTCTATGGCACCGTCAAGTATTTCAGAGACAGACGTCAAATAGCAGAGCAGCATATCTTGAACAACCCAAATACACGGTACTGTGAAAGAGTCACGAAGTACATGGACAACAAGATGCAAAAAGCTAGGTCACACACTGTAGTCGCCATCGGTAATCAAGAAAGAAGGTTTGAGGTCCGCTTAGCCAACAACAAATTCGGATGTGCAAATGAGTTGAGGACGCATGAGGTGAAAATTGGCAATGAAGCCTGGCCAACGTGTGAGTGCACATGCAATAAACCGAAATTGCTTCACCTACCTTGCTCACATGTACTTGCTGCTTGCGGGCAGCTTGGAATGGACGCAATATCGTTTGTGTCTCCATATTTTCTGAAAGAGGCTGTCCTCAATACCTGGACAGGTGAGCTGATGGGTTTTCGAGCAATGGGTAATTTCAACAGCGTCAACCCCGCCGATAGGCGTTACATTCCAAACCCAGAGCATATGCGTACAAGTAGAGGCAGACGGCAGTGTCAGCGCATCCGAAATGATATGGATGAATCTGAAGCAGGAGGTCCGACTAGGCAATGCATTCTATGCAATGAATTTGGCCATAGGGACACTAATTGTCCCACTTTCGTCACTGGGCGTGGACGAGGCAACCGGGGAAGAAGAGGAGGTAGAGGTAGTAGAGGAGTAAGGGCGAGAGGAAGAAGCTAAGCTAGCACTAGTTTGTTCTGAATTTATAATAAGTGTGCTGTGGCACTATGTTCTGAAATTTGTATTAAGTGTGGCACTATGTTCTGAATTTTTATTAAGTGTGACACTATGTTCTGAATTTTTATTAAGTGTGGGACTATGTTCTGAAATTTTTATTAAGTGTGCCACTATGTTCTGAATTTTTATTAAGTGTGACACTATGTTCTGAATTTTTATTAAGAGTGGCACTATGTTATGAATTTTAATTAAGTGTGCCACTACGTTATGAATTTTTATTAAGTGTGGCACTATGTTCTGAATTTTTATTAAGTGTGGCACTTTGTTCTGAATTTTGTAAGTGCAGGAATGTCGGGATTGTGGTTGCTGAATGGGGACATTGATAAGGGTCATCGTGGTGCGATATGGTATGAGCGCAAGCTTGAGCCTCTCGTCACTCGCACTCCTAAGGAAAACTGGAAGATACACTCAGGATGGCTTCAGCGGTACGTGCTTTATTAATTTGCACACTGACATGCATATTAATGGTTGAAATGGGAGACAGTAACTGAAAAGTTCTCTGATGAAGGTTGAAATGGGCCGGCCTTTTACCTTTCGCGCGTCTCGTTGAGTCTATCCCGGGTGAGAAACGCGTCGCCATCGATGGGTCTTTGCTGAGCTGCTTAGTGGACCGTTGGAGGCCAGAGACCCACACGTTTCACTTCAGATGGGGAGAGATGGCTCCTACTCTGGAGGATGTGTCACTTTTGCTGGGACTACCGTTGGCAGGTCATGCCGTAGGACCGTTGGACGCACCGGCTGGTTGGGAGCGAGCTCTCACAGAACGTTTTCACGGTGTTTTTCCGGATGCTCCCGATCCGGTATGGGAGCATCACGGACCTAAGTATGAGTGGTTGCTAAATTTCCGGGTAATTTCCCCTACCTATTCTCTTCAAGTTATCGCGCATAAAGTTGTAGAGAAAATAATTGCGGCTTACTAAAACTTTCTCTTCGCTTAATGCAGATCCAGAACTTCCGGGCGCCCTTGACTGCGGAACAGATCACTCGGAGCCTCGAGGCCTACTTACTGTGGCTTTTCGGCAAGGTGATGTTCACGGAGAACCATGTCACCACTATCAGCGCCCTCTACATCCCTATGGCACTCGAGATAGCGAGCGCTCAGACGGCGGATCAGATCAGACAGAGGAGTTGGGGTTCGGCGGTGTTAGCGGCTACATACCGAGGTATGTGCAACGGTTGCCAGCTTACATCGAGAAAGCCAGCCCTTCTTGGATGCCCTCTATTCCTACAGCTGTGGTCGTGGGAGAGGTTCTCTATAGGGCGACCAGATGTACGGGTTCATGAGCCTATAGACGCCATGTTTGATGTTGAGGGCATCGACATGCCTACTTTCGGTCTGTGTTGGACTCGTCGCAAGGTATGCACCGTGTTGTAGTTTAATGCAACTTTTTCTGCACAAGAGATCGATCGATGCGAGCGGCTACTAACTTTTATTCTCTGCAGAGACGCTTTGCTAGTGATCAGACCAGGAAGGCGTACACAGCATTGAACGAGCAGTTCGATGCGTACACCGGGGTAATCTGGCAGCCCTACACGGCAGCAGCCATACAAGCGAGATACCCTGCTGGTATGTCTGTGCTATGCACAAGGGACCGAGATTACTGGATGACAAAATCGAAGATCATCTTCGATGTCTTCGTCGAGGAGATGGCACAACAGAGGGTTATGAGGCAATTTGGTCTTCTGCAGTTGGAGCTACCTCCCCCTATAGAGAACCCGGTGCCAGCACACATCCACAGGTATTAACCAGTTTTTCAATGTTGCATTTTCTTTCATAGTACTCCATTCGAAGCTTTAGGTAATTGTTGAACACACACCACAATTTTAGGACGACAAGGAAGAGCATGAACAGGACAACTGCTGAATGGCTAGTTAGACTAGAGCCGTATGTTATAGAATGGGAGACAGCAAACACAAATCTATGGCACGAGAATCACAATTTCGATCTCGATGAATTCAATCTCTATTTGCGGCGCTACATGACCGGAACACGGTTACGCATTGTTGAGTACTCCCACCCAGAGGAGTTACCGGATCCTACTCCGTCGGATATGTACCCGAGCTATGATACTTCGGGCTCTAGGCAGTACGCGGTAAGATATTTTTTTCTTTACGTAATGTTGCCACATACTTTGACGTGCAAGAGACAGACATTATTAATCGTCATGGAAATTTGCAGGCTACCTTGACACGCGAACTGTACGACGACGTGACCACCTTTGGACGATCACTATCGTCTGGACCTCTTCTTCAACATCGTCCAGTGGTACAGCCCTTCTTGGAAAGAATTCAGAATAAGATACGGACTGTGTACGAGGCTATCACGTGCACCCGGAGAACCGATGTTGTTCAGCACGAGCAGGAGCAGCCGCGTCACTCCATGCAACGACATCAACCACGTCCACGCCTAGCACAGCAGCCGACAACCAGGCCACCCCGTCCTGACCAACCTGGCAGTTCTACGTGGCACCCGCAGCACTATGGTCCCACGTCGAGCTTCGTGTTTTCTCCACAGCCACAGCAACACGGTCCCTCGTCGAGCTTCGTGTTTTCTCCACAGCCACAGCAGCACGGTCCCTCCAGTTTCGTGTTTCAGCCAGAGCAGACGTCACACCCAGCAGGTATGTGTCTTCATATTTATTGTTTTCAATATTAATTGACGCGACCTCATTCTTCATGATGAACCGTTCCATCGCGTAGGGGCCTATGGATATCAGGCGTCTATGTCGGCATCACATGATACGTGGGGGAGTGATCAACATCCCGAGGACAACATACAGGCTCAGATGTCGCAGCACACCCAGTGGATGAACATGTTTTCGACTCCTCCACCAGGCCCCACACAGGATACACAGCATGACCAGGGAGAGTCTGAGATTCCTCCTCGTCACGTTAGGGCACCCGACAGGTTGGGATGGTCCCCGATTCCAGATCCGCCTCCCCGCCAGGCCAGACGTCGTCACTGACGCTTCTATGTATCTGTATCAGTAGAGACATTACCATCTATTTCTGTGTAAGACTTATGTCTATTCTATGTATGAGACAAATGACTATGTACTTATGTACGAGACATATGCCTACTCTATTTTAGTACTCTGTTATCGGAACTACAAGATCATATGTAGATAGAACATAATATTCATACAACGAGACATTGCAAGCAAATAGATAGAACTATATCTAAATTAAATGGTACGTAACTGAACTCACAACATACAGCATAAAAACTACATGAAGTCATCATCGTCATATGTTCGCGCCAACTTTTTCCCGCCATATGTTCGCGCCAACTTTTTCCCGCCACCCGTTTCCCGCCACCCGTTTCCCTCCACCCTTTTCCCGCCACCCGTTTCCCGCCACCCGTTTCCCGCCAACCCTTTCCCTCCATATCGCAGCCGTTCTTTCCCGCCATTTTCTCCTCTCTACCTATAAAACCCCCTTCAGACGGAGCTGCATAAGCATTGCAGTGTGCTGGTGGTAAATTGGAGCACTGTGGTGGAGGTGAAGCTGTTGTTCGTCATTCTTCGTTCGAGCCGGAGCACCGGCAGTTTGGTGGCCGCCGTTCGTCCTTCATCCTTCGCACGCACGCTTCAAGGGTATATTTAAGCCCACATTTTATTTTTCGTACGTGCTCCGGTAGTTTTTGTTAATATTTTTAGATGTCAACTAATTAATCTGTCAATATTTGTAGTTGCTACGGCAAATATTCGTAATATAATTGTAGGAGGGTGAATTGTATTAGTTGCTCCGTTAATATTCTGTAATATATAGCTTCGTAATATATAGACATGTCTAATATTTGTTAGTGGGGATATTAAGGGGTAGGGTAGGTACTCAATGCGATTTGTGTGTTGCAGATGGCTGAGAGTACTCAGTGGGTGCTTAGCCCTATTGTTCATGTCCAAGGCTTGTCTCCAAGTGTTGTGCAAGTTAGTGAAGTGGACCTCACTTTTGATTGGTTGAAGACTAAATTCATGTTGAAGCAAGGGTTGAAGGAAGACGATTTTGTGTACTACGTCAGCAGCAAGCATTCGGATGGCCCTGGGGAAAGAAAATTGATTGACATAACTGATGATGGCAAGATTCAAGAAATGCTGAGCGAATGGGAATGGAAAAGGGTTGTTCAGTTGCATTGCTACAGGAAACCGAGTTATATGTGATGCATTTGTCATTCGAGATCCGCCTCCCCGGCAGGCCAGACGTCGTCATTGCCGCTCCTATGTATCAGTAGAGACATTACCATCTATTTCTGTGTGAGAACTTATGTCTATTCTATGTATGAGACAAATGACTATGTACTTCTCTACGAGACATATGCCTACTCTACAAGATCATATTTAGATAGAACATAATATTCATACAACGAGACATTACAAACAACTAGATAGAACTACATCCAAATTAAATGGCACGTAACTGAACTCACAACATACAGCATAAAAACTACATGAAGTCATCATCGTCATCCTCGATCGATGCAGAACTCTTGCCCTTCGACGATGAAGAACTCTTGCCCTTCGACGATGCAGAAACCTTGCCCTTCGATGATGAAGAACTCTTGCCCTTCGACGATGCAGAACCCGGAAGCGGCGGCATGAAGATATCATCTTCGTCCTCGCTCTCCTCAGTCCATAAACATGGATTATTTGCTGCAATCCTTCTGAAAGTTTCACTCTTCGGCACCACTACCTTCTTCCACCTGTCATGCAACCTAAGAAGTTCTTTACGTACCTCCTCATAGGTCCTTTCAGGCCACCCAGAACTACGTAATTGGTGAGCCAACTCATTCATTATGGTGTCACTACCGGTGAGTTCGTCCCATGGAACTATCCTATTATCCATCCTGAAATCGGTAGCTAGCCTCAGAAGAGTCCTGCTCATCCCAGGGTGAAAACTACGATCGAAAGGATAATGGGACATCTCAACTACACTACACTGCAATGCTTATCCAGCTCCGTCTGAAGGGGGTTTTATAGATAGAGACGAGAAAATGGCGGGAAAGAACGACTGCGGTATGGCGGGAAATGTTGGCGGGAAATGGGGAGGGAGGGGGGAAACGGGTGGCGTGAAATGGGTGGCGGGAAATGGGTGGCGGGAAATGGATGGCGGGAAATGGGTGGCGGGAAATGGGTGGCGGGAAATGGATGGCGCGAAAAGCGCAGTTTGGAAATGTCGATAACTTTCAAAACAAATGTTCATCACAATGGAAAAAGTTCCCGCCTTTCAAAAAATGCATGCAATTTTTTTGGAAAATATGATAAGAAATGGTTCGTGCCACTAAATGAATGTACGTCACCTTTGCTGGAAATATTCTCGTGTTTCCAAAAAATATCCATGACATTCTACAAAATGGTACTCCCTTCATCCCATAATATAAGATGATATTACAATCAATATACTCACATATCACGTGGGTTAACAAATGTTTAGATGGATCATGACATTTTAAGAAAATATTCGCGTGTTTCTAAAAAAAGTTTGTGAAATTTTCAGAAAAGCATTTTAAAAAATGTTGTGTGGTTTAAAAAAATGGTATTTCCATTAAAAATGTATTTGAAGAAATGTTACCATGTATTCATAACGTGTTAAAATATATACTTTTAAAAAATATTCGCGGTAATATTAAAAATAGGCACGCACCAGTCGGCCCACAGCAGGCCAACTGAGCCTAGTCGGCCCACTGCAGGCCTATCGGCCAACTGCAGGCCGACTGGGCCCTGTCGGCCAACTGGAGGCCGACTGGGCTTGAATCTGCTGGCCGACAGCCCAATCGGCCAGCACCACACTGATGGGCCTCCAGTCGGCCTGCTGTGGGCCGACTGGGCTCTGTCGGCCTGCAGTAGGCCGATGGTGTATTATTTTTGAAAAATCTTTTTTTTGCGTATTATTTCTGTAATTTTTTGAAAAAAATGTATTATTTAAAAAAAATTAGCCACTTTATAAACCACAACCAACTCATTACCCGGGTACATTCATGTGTGTCTTAGGTATATACCAAGGATCAATTGATGGCAATGATGCACGCATGATTGGGCCATTTTTCATCTTGGAGAAGAGTTGGAGCAGTGCTAGATAACCTAGCATCTTATTATAACCAACACCAGCATGTGATCAATGTGCTAGAGAAGCGATGAAAATTGTTAGCACGGAGCACCTGGTATTCATTGCTCTCATCATTTGTCAGCAACAAATTACCATTTTTCATGGAGGGGACCACTTTAATTCCCATGTCAGTTTGTCCTTTTCGATAAATATGTTAATATTTATTTCCTATAAAATCAAATACAACACATAGATTTACGGTGTATCACGCAACGTCTACTCTGTTTGGTTTTTAGCGTAGTACTTAGGCAACAACCTCCATTAACTATCTAAGTTATACTTGACTCTCAAATATGTTCTTTCATGTTACTCCCAAACTGATATGTTTTTGTCCATGTGACATAAGAATATTATGCATCCCGGTTAGCTTGCACCAAGATAGTTGGTGCATTGTACTGTAAAGCACTTCAACTCATTATCCGGATACATTTATACTTAATTAATTTAGGCACATTAGGAGCATATAACCACATAGGCTTCGGGTATACCCTCCTTTCGAAAGGAAGAAGTTAGAGCAATGCTAGCCCATCTAGCATTTTATTACAACCTACATCAGCATGCCATCAACGTGCTAGAGAAACGATAAATTTTGTTAGCACATGTTATTCATTTATTCATTGCTCTCATCATCTGTCACCAATGAAATTCCATTTTATTTTTATCGGGGGAACCGCTTCATTCCCACATTAGTTTAGCCTTTTCGATCAACTTGTTAATATTCGGTTTTCTAGAAACATCAAACACAACACGTAGATTTATGGTGCATCGCGACACTTGCATCACACAGCTTCTACTTGGTTTGGTATTTAAGGCCAGTTCTTTGGTTGGCTTCAAGAATAAGCTGGAATAAGTTGCCCCCTTACCTGCTTATTCTAGAAGCCCAACCAAAATTATTTTTTAGAAGCCTACTACTCAAGACTTGAGACTTGAGTAGTAGGCTTCTAAAAAATAATTTTGGTTGGGCTTCTAGAGCTTATTCTAGAAGCCAAAAAAACACCAAAAGAATCAACTATCTAAGCGATATTTGACTCTCAAACATGTTCTTGCATGTTACAATCATAATAAGTTCCTAGCATCATGATACGATGTTTGTTTTCAGAAACATCGCATAAACACATAGATTTACACATGCATCATGTCGCAGCTGCACTCACATAAACTTGGCTTGGGTTTTAGGGGATTGCATGTTTAACCACCTCCATTAAGTGTTTAAGGAAATAGTTTTCTCTCACACATGTTATTGCATATTGTAGTCATAACTTCATGTCATTATGATATGTTGATGTTTGTTTGGAAACATCAAATACAACAAATAAATTTACATGCGCATCAAGACATAAACACATTCACACAACATCTACTCGGTTTAGTTTTTAGCGGAGAGTATAAATTCAACCACCTCCCGTAACTATATATAAGCGATACTTGACTCTCAAACATATTACCATCATAACTTCATGGCATCATGACACATTAGAGCATCTCCAGCCGCGCCCCCAACAGCCCCCCCCCCTCCCAAGGCCTTTTTTAGCGCCGGCGGCCGAAAATCGGCCCAGTCACGTCCCCAGGATCTCATTTAGCGCCGGTTTGGGCTGAAATAATAGCCGGCGACCCCGAGTCGAACCCATGCGCCCGGGGGTCGCCTGGGGGCACCGGCAGAAGCGAAAAGGGGCGTGGGGCCGCTCTGTCGGCCAGAGGAGGCCCTTTTCCCGCCGTTTCCTCCTGCTTTCCCCCCTCGGCTTCCCTCTCATTCTCCATTCCTCCCGCCGAATTCTCATCCTTCTCCCCTCCCAGCTGGCCGCCATGCCGCCGAAGAAGTACGTGGTCCCCCACGCCGCGACGGATGCCACCGCCGCCGCCACCCAGCCGAAGAAGAGGAAGCAGAGGGCGCCGCCGTCCAAGCCCTCGGGCATGTCTAACGCCGACTGGAGGGCGGAAGTTCAGCGCCGAGAGGCTGTCACCACCGACCGGCGGAACAGGGCGAACGCCAAGAAGGCCCGGGACAGGGCGGCGCCCGCGGCTGCGGCGGTGGCGGAGCAGGCGGAGCGCTCGGCCGAACAAACCGAGGCGGCTCGCGCGGCGGGGATGATGAATCCGCCCGGCGGCCACGGCCCGTACGCGCCATGGAGCCAGCAAAGCGTCGGGTCTCCGGCCGGCTTCTCATCGTCGCCGCAACCCTGGGGCTGCACGCCGTCGTCGGGCTACGCCGACGGCGACGCGCACGGCGGGTTCAACCCCAACATCACCTTCCCCCATGGTCACCGGCCCAGCGCACGCCCTCGCCCGCCTTCGCCGGCATGCAGTACCCTCCGTACACCTACTCGCCGCCGGCCTACGCAGCCTCCCCGACGCCACCTCTCCGCCGTGGCGCGCTGCTCTTCTCACAAGCCTCCTCGTCGCATCTCGGCGACACCGACGCGACGGAGGCCGACATGGATGACATCATCATGACCGACTCGGCCGCCACCGCCTCCCCCGGGTTCACTGCCCAAGACGACACAATGGACCTCAACGGCGACATGGACGGCGAGCTCGACTACAGCGAGGAGGAGCCAGAGGAGGAGGAGGAGGAGCCGGCGCCTGCTCCGGCGAGGAAAGGGAAGAAGAAGAAGAAGCGGGCGGCCAGGACCAGCGAGCCGCGCATCAAGTGGGCGCCCAAGGAGGACGAGTGCCTCGCCGAAACGTGGAAAGTCGTCTGCCTCGACCCGATCACCGACACGAACCAGAGCGTCGACACGTATTGGGAGCGCATCAAAGCCGAGTTCGACGAGCGCAAGCTCGTCGACCCCTACTTCAAAGGCGTCTACATGCAGCGCGGGTCGAAGGCAATGGCGAACCATTGGGGGCTCATCCAAATGGTGTGCAACAAATGGCATGGGATCGTCGAGGAGATTGCGGCTCGCCTGGAGAGCGGCACCAGCATCGAGGATCAGATATGGCACGCCGGTCTCTCCCTTTTTCATTTTCGTCGTGTGCGCGCCCACCGACTGTTGTTCCTCGGTGCAGCTGCTGCGGATGTTCGCCACGTTTCGCCAGGACAACAGCGACCAAGAGTTCAAGTACCTCCACGTCTTCAAGCAGATCGAGAAGTGCGAGAAGTGGGCGGATGTCCGGCGCACCCTCGCCAAGGCCAAGGAGAAGTACAAGCCGGACACGCCGACGCCGGGCGCGGCCGACGGGCGCCCGGACGGCAACAAAGGGGCCAAGAAGGGGAAACATGTCGAGTCGGCTACCGCACGCGTGCAAGAGTCCATCGAGCATTGCCTCGCCGACGCCCAGACCCGGGCCGCCCTGCGGGAAGAGAAAACCGAGGCGCGGTGGTCGGCGTTGATGACGAACAGCGGCGTCAAGCTCGACCTGCTCCGTCCAACGTCGCCGCGAAGAAGAGGAACACCGACCTGGCTTTCCTGATGGGCGGGGCGGACATGCTCCGGAGCGACGACCCGTAGCTCAAGGCGTGGTACCTGGCAGAGCGCGGCCTCACCCTGAACCAGATGCCGTCGACGGCGCCGCCAACTCCCACGCCGACGCCAACGTCGCCGCCAAGCCCGAGCGATGATGCCTGCACGACGCCCAGCAGCACAGAAGCCGCGTCGACGCCGCCCAGCACAGAAGCCGTGACGACGCCGCCCAGCACGAAAGCCGCGCCGACGCCGCCCAGCTCGCGCACGCCGACTCCTCCGACGCCGGAGGCCGACACCGCCGTTTGATGCATTGACTACGCGTCCTTTGTTTTTGCACGCCGAACTTTTCATTTGATCGCCGAACTGTGTAGTAAGGTGATCACCGAACTGTGTGGCAAGGTGATCACCGAACTGTGTGGCAAGGTGATCGCCAAACTGTGGCGCTGATCGCCAGACTTGTGGCATTTTTTTGGGAGCGAGAACGGACCAAGTTTGTATTTGGGACGCCTTGGGGGCGGCACCTGGGGGCGTGGATGGGACCTAGATCGCCCCCAGGGCCTAAAACTCGCCAGGCGAGCGCCCGAAAGAGCGCAGGCCTATGCGCTGGGGGCCAAACGAGTGGAGATGCTCTTAGTGTTTGTCTTCATAAACATCATATACACCACTTAGATTAACAATTGACATGTGCAACACCATGCAGACACACTCGCACGACGTCTACTTGGTTTGGTTTTTAGTGGAGTGCAGGTTCAACCACCTTGCTTAATATCCAAGCCACAGTTGACTCTCAAACATGTTCTTCATGTTACAACCATAACTTCTTGGCATCACGACATGTTAATGTTTGTTTTTGAAAACATTAAATACAGTACGTAGATTTACACGCGCATAACGACACATACCTCACACGACGTCTACAGTGTTTGGCTTTTAGTGGGGTACATGTTCGACCACCTTCATTAAACATCTACTCCCTTTGTTAGTGTCAAAAATCGTCTTATATTTTGATAAGGGGGGAGTAAGCAAAACCCGACTTTTAATTCAACATAACTTGCTAAAATCAGGGATAACTTGCTTTTATGGAGAATGAGATAGCACGAACCGATATGAGGAGGAACCAACACTCTAATGAATAGTGATTCGTAGTCTTTCCTCTTTGGCAAACGATGCAAATAAAGAGGGATTTGCAGTGACGAGAAGGAAGTAATATGTTCATCAAATATAGACGGTCCTGATCGTGATCTACCAGATCGGACGGACGGGTGGGGAGGCGTGGAAAGCAGAGTCCAGCGTGCCAGCCAAACCTGCCTTCCAACTTACAAACCCGGGCCCACGCGTCATCCGAACAAAAGCCGAGCGGCCAAACCCCCACTCTCCCCCGACGCCTGCTGCAAAGGCCAGCACAAGAACCACGCGACACCGGCCGGCGCACGGGGCCCCGGCTTCCGTCCGCCTCCACCCTCTCCTCTCCTGACCGCGGGGCACTGCTCAGCGTGGACGCGAGCGGGGAGGGCAATGCCGATCGCGCTGGAGAGCGGCGCCCTGTTCGGCCGCGGGGTGCCGGCGGCGTGCGCCGGCTCCTCTTCGGCTGGGCGGGGCAGCAGCAGCCAGGCGGAGGCGGTGCACCTCGAGGAGTCGGAGGAGAGCGAGGGGGAGGTGCAGAGCTCGCTCAGAGGCCCCTTCGACACCATGGACGCGCTCCAGGAAGCCCTGCCCCGCAGGTCAGCCCCCCAATCCGCCCGCAAAGGTTGCGCCTTCATCGGCCTTCGTTGGCTAGTTGCGCCGTAATCTTGGTTCCACAGGCTTATTTTGGGGATTGGTGTATGCGTGAACCTTTCGGAAATTATTGCGTTGGTTTATTTTACGGTTCGTTTGATGCTATGGAGCAGTGCAGGGTGCCTTAGTTCAGGTGGAATTTCGGGTGATTCAGTAATGAAGTGGTTTTTTTGGTCGGAGCGAATAAGACTTTCATACCAGGGACCCAGGGTGGTGGTTCTGTTATGAAGTATGGGGATTTCTTGGGTGATCAGAGCCTTCTGAGGCCGTGAGGTGGGGTATGGGTAAAATACTCTAATGTGCAATGTGTGAAATATCAGACGTTACCGAGAAACTGAGCTTAATAGTGTGTTTTATGAAGTTCAGTCTTCATCGATTTCGTTGGCGCAGGGGTTGTGCAATGTGATCATCCGTGGCTTACGGGCCGTGTTTGGCATTGGAGGATCTTTAAGAAAATTCTATAATTGGTAGTTAGTACTTTCTACTTATCTGGTGCCAAACAGACAATGCAGTTGGGAAGCTTGACTTTTTGTCGGTGCTAGTCATGCTAGAAACTTCTAGCTGTAAAACCAGTTTGTTAGTAGCTTTGATCCATGATGAATTGCCTCTCGCGAAGTCGTGCTTTATCTTGGGGATTTTTGGTTGGTTGCCAGCTGTTTCACAGGCTTGTAGCATCAGGAAGCATGCTTTTAGTCAAGATTTCTGGTTCGGTTGTTAGTTTTGTTCCCTGCTCTTTTATAAGCATGCTATGGTTTTCTTTGCATTGACCCAGAGAACACCTCATATGCCAGGCATAATAACTAAGCATGATATGTTGCTATATACGCCCATGAGTCCAAAACTTCTGTTGGCTGTGGTTTCCTGTATGGATAACCGTTAGTTCCAACTTTAGACACCAGGTTGTTCTGGCTGGATTAAAATGGTAACCAGCAATAAGCAATCATTAAAGCACTGCAGTGCTCTTATAAGCATCAATCTAGGAGGTGATCATGTGAAAAAATATATAAGTACGTTGTTGATACATAAATCAAAACCTTTCTGAACTATCTGTCAGAAATTTCCTCATGTCTTAATCTACATATGTATAATGTCAAATTTGTTTCCAAACAGAATGAAAATGTTTGTTGCTGCAGTGGCACATGATCTTGCTAGCTTGAGCAATTCGTTGTTGTCCTATGTTTGTTTTCTGTGAAGCTATTTGTTCATGAACCTTACTTGAGTTTTTTTCTTTAATGTGTAAACCTGCAATGCTAGCTGTCCTTTTTCAGTATGTTTTTTCATGATATATTCGGTGCTCATGTTTAAGGAAATATGTAGCCTTTTCTAGTTCAATCAACCTTAAGAGAACATGAAGAACCAAGTTTTCTAGGAACTTCTGTATCCACAACAACAACTGAAATGCTCATGGTATACATTTTAAATTCACTAGGTATTGTTCAATATCATTGCCACTTGTGCCAAGAGGTCCTGGGATCGAACCAGCCTCTCTGCATTGCACTTCGCAGGGGTAAGACTAGGTTCCTATAATCCCTCCCCAGACCCCAACTTGTGTGGGAGCTTCTATGTACTAGGTCTGTCCATTTAGGCATTGTTCAATATCATTGATATTATCCAGATTAAGCAAGTTGTTACTTATTTCCGTCATAATGAGCTTATTAATAGATTTCAAGGATATATGCATTTAGTTTTTTTTTGTGGCAGGAGTTGCTCCTTTTTTTCCCTGCTAGAGTGCCTTCTTTGTTGTTTATAGCTGTCTGTATGTTCTCGTGTTAAGATTGACCTGAGTTCTTTCTTCTTAAATTATAAAAATTAAAGTTTATCCGATTTTCCTAGAGAAAGACGGTAGGAGTGTCCTACTGCATCTATTAAAATTAAAAAATTATGTACAAGAGAAGGGAATAAAAGATTATCAAGATGCTGTAGCCAATTAGCTTGATGAGAAGATTTTCTTTTTCTTTACCTGGTGGATAACCATGGCATGGTTTCATGCTTGAACTTTTTGTTCCAGCCAAAATGTACTATCTGCATCGGGTAAGGTTTTCTTCTCTTGTAGTCCACCTTAAGAGATTGTTCCCTATGAACGGTAACTTCCATCTCTGAAAGACTATCCATATTCTATACCATGGTGTCTAAGCAGTGGTATGTTTTGACAACTATTGATACTTGTGTGCCTGGTAACCTCAAGTTTTTCCCTATTTCTTACAACTGCTTGAAACTTGTTATTTCTTCTCGGTATTTGCTAGTAGCAGATCCTAAGGATATTTACTTGTCTTGCACAGAGAATTCAACTTATATATTATCGGGTGACCTATTTTAATTTCATTTAATTAATTATAGGAGAGAGACGTCCAAAATCGACAATACCAAGTCCAGTTCTTTGGCAAGTGCTGGGGATGTTGTTCTCTTACCTCAATCTTCAAAAGGCCTTGCTAATCCTGAAAACCCATCTCCTAAGAAGCGCAAGGGTCCTCTTCCATTCGGCATCGACCAGAATGAGTCGCAGAGCAAAGAGCTGAGCTTTGTTGGGGATATGAACAACAGCCCAACGAACTGCAGGATGCCATCGTCTCCAGCTGCTACAAGCAGTTCTCCATGCAAGAGCAGGAGCGAAGATGAGCATGAGTGCTGTAACGACATGCCTTGCCATAACCTGCAGAGAGAATTCAGTGACATGATTGTCTTTTCTTCTCCACCTCTTGGCCTTCAAACTCAACTCATCGCAGTTTCAACGGTTGGTCAGCAAGACGTGGGGGCGTCGACTGATGTGGTTTCTCCCAGGGAAAAGCGCAGGAAGAATTAGCAACAGGGCGTGTCGGTATTTTCATCGGTCAACCACCGGTGTCCATTTTAGACTGCGGAATCTAGTGGCTAGTCGGTACCCATATTCAGTACAATGCTTTGACTATGTTCAGTGGTGGTTTTGTATAGTGCTAGCCTGCTGGTATTCTTACTTTTGATACATATAATTATAGAAATTATTATGGAATTGAGAAAGTGACGCTTTATCTTATAGGCCATATGCACTCTGACCATTGATCAATTATTTTTCATGTGCTGCGCATTTACCTGTTCTGTTTCATTCACGGACGGCCATGGGCATATCCCTGTTTTGTTTTGCGCAGTTTGATTTTTTTTAAAGACAAAGGGAAATAAGTTTTTTTTGCGGGAATAAAAGGAAATAAGTTTATGACACGGATGACCAAAGACCAAAGGAATTCAGGTTCACCTATAGCTCAACTGAAGATGCTGTAGATTTCATCAGGGACAGTTGAAGATGAGATATTGGAGGAAACCAAATCTTGTGCCACTATAGCTGAAGATTTGGTTCCATCCAAATCTCACATTCAGCTTGCGAGGTTAGGTTCTTGAGACAGGCCCAGGTGTCCATCCAACTATCACTTGTTGTAGGCTTGTAGCTAACACCCAGCGTCTGACATATGAACATAAGATATTGGAGGAAACCAAATCTTGCCACACCCGGCAGTAAGATTTGGTCCCATCCAACACTCAAATTCATCTGCCAAAATTCTAAGTTGCGACGGCCAGACAGCGCTGAAGATAAGATGTTGGAGAAAACTGAACTCGTGAAGAAATAAGTGTCTGGGGACATGGGAGAAGAGTTCAGTTTCCTACAACTCTTACTTGCAGAGCTAGCTGATAAAATCATATGCTTTGACCTGAACATTTGAGACTTACGGCTGGCCCTTTTATAGACATTTCAGATCAACATGAGTTCCTGCTCTGATCCATTCTTTCATTCTCCTGCACGAGCTGTGCATGCCCTGGAAACGGTTCCTGAAAAGCGGCGCTGCTTTCCAACAAACTCTGACCAGGATTATCGATCCTTTGCTATGCTCTTGCATTTCAGATGCTTTTACGCCCTGCAAAACAGGAATACCTGTTTTGAAATATTGTGAGGCAAAATCTGCAGTTGTATATTTCGTCCCATATTACACATGCCATTCGAAAGAAACTGAACTTTTCAGATACTTTCGAATATGTTTTTATGAGACCTTGTGCAAAGTTAAGTCTTGCAGAACCGAGTGCAAAGTGACATGAGTGACAATCTACCTGATGCAAATTGAAATTCACTTGCTATGCTATTTAGTGCTCTTTTCAAAAGCTATGCCATGTACTCCCTTCGTTCACTTTTGTAAGACCGTTTAGACATTTAAGACAACACCCAAAACAGTTCAATTTTAGTTATCTGAAACGTCTTATAAAAGTGAACAGAGAGAGTAGTTCAAAAGCTAATACTCAGTTAAGAGCAGACCTTGTGCAAAGTTAAGTCTTGCAGAACCGAGTGCAAAGTGACATGAGTGACAATCTACCTGATGCAAATTGAAATTCACTTGCTATGCTATTTAGTGCTCTTTTCAAAAGCTATGCCATGTACTCCCTTCGTTCACTTTTGTAAGACCGTTTAGACATTTAAGACAACACCCAAAACAGTTCAATTTTAGTTATCTGAAACGTCTTATAAAAATGAACAGAGAGAGTAGTTCAAAAGCTAATACTCAGTTAAGAGCAGTAATTAGTATTGTCATCAGAAGTAACAATAGTTAACATTTGATTAGCACTAATAATGATCGAAAATACTAACGCCCACACGTGTGGCAATCTTGCACTCGCCCACACGCGTGGATCACCGTCCAGTTAAGTTTGCACGAATCTTCACACACTGAGTCAGTTTTCGCGTGCCACGTAGGACGAGGCTGGTGTGTGGGCGTTGGAGAGTTCACCCACACGCCCCGCGGCACGCGGCTTGCCAGCTGTGCTGTGTGGGCGAACTAGTTTCTGCCCACACAGCCACCACCTAGTCCACACGCGTGTGGGCGAACTGATTTTCGCCCACACGACACTCATACGTTGTTGGATGGCAACTGCAATTACGCGTACATGGCAACTAGGTAAACACATATGGCAACTATGATTCGTTGGTAGACAGCAACTGCAGTTGCACGTACGTGGCAACCAGGTAAACACACATGGCAACTGCGATTAACCATACATGGCAATTATGGTTGGACCACACGTGGCAACTAGGTAAACACACATGGCAACTACTGTTTGACCATATGTGGGAAGTAGTTAATCACACACGGCAACTATGGTACCATAAATTAGATATGGCAACTATAGGTAACCAAAACAGATAGAGTTGCCATGCTTTTACAACTACGTTTGCCATCCCGGATAACTACATCTGCCATCCCGAATGGCAACTAAATCGTCATCTCACGGGTACCTAACGTAGCTGCGCCAGGACGTGTGGGCATTTTTGCTTCGTGCCACACGCGCGGGGTGAAGATGAATAGTATTTGTTGGGCGTGTGGCACGAAGTAACTGCGCCCACACGTGTGAGCAATCCTAATGTTCGCCCACACAGAGCTCGTGTGAGCTGCCTCCTGCTCACACCACACACGATGTGTGGGCGGACGTCTAATATGCCACACGTGTGGGCGTTATCGGCGTCCATAATGATTAATTTTGACACCTAGAATTACGCTAAGTCGCTAAAACTGTTTGAGCTTGCATTCTGGCGTTGTTGTTTGCCTAACAAGCTTTTGCCTATACACTGTTTGGCGAACTAACGTTTTCTGTTTTCGGGCTATTCTCCGTTGTAGATTGCAAGATGAGTTCATTGTTAAACATACATGACAGGCGCATATTTACATGACAGGCACATCTTAGGAGATAGTTAGGTTGTTAGAGTATAATGTTTATCTCATGTAACTTCTTATCTCTATCTCCTTTCTTGATCTCCAAGTATGTAATCTCAACCAAATGTATGCGTTGTTATGGGAGGTGTGCCCCATCTATATAACACGAAGCTGTCGGCCTGAGAAGGCAAGACGTTCCGCTAGTTCGCACATAGTAATCAGAGCCCCATCTCTTCCCATCTACTGAGATCCCATCTACACGAGCCTAGCCATGTCTTCCTCCTCCTCCTCCGGCGCTTCTCAGACTACCCTCAATGGGCAGGTCACCGAGAAGCTAACACGCACGAACTACGTGCTCTGGCACACGCAGGTCACTCCCCATCTGCGCGGCGCCGGCATCTTCGGCTACGTCGACGGCACCACACCGGAGCCGGCCAGGCTTCATGTCACCAAGGACAAGGATGGCAAAGAAAGCGCTGAGCCCAACCCTCTCCACCCAATCTGGGTCCGGGAGGATCAGCAGGTGTTGGGCTACTTGCTCAGCACCCTCTCCAAGGAGGTACTCATCGCAGTGACCACGGTCACCACGGCGCATGCGCTCTAGCCAGCGTTGGCAGGTATGTTTTCCTCGCAGTCCATGAGCCGTGTGAACAACATCAGGACGGCGCTCATCAACGCGCAGAAGGGCAACCAGACGATTGCCGCCTACTTTGCCACTCTCCGTGGCCTCGCCGACGAGCTTGCCGCTGCGGGGAAGGCCATCCAAGACGACGAGCTCATCTCCTACATCATCCACGGCCTCGACGTCGACTACCAGCCCCTCATCTCCACCGGTCTCCCTCGACGAGCTCTACGCCATGCTCAGCAACTTCGACCAGCGCATGGCCCAGTTCAATCACTCGGGCAGCGGCGACTTCCGCTCCTCTGCCAACGCCGCAGTGCGTGGCCGTGGTGGTGGATCACGTGGCCATGGCTCTTCTCGCGCCAAGGGGTGATCTGGAGGACATGGTGGTGGCGGCAACAGCGGCGGGGGCAACGGCCGCTCTGGTGCATCCCGCGGTCGTCATGGCGGCGGTCCAACTCGGGCCCGACCAGAGATGCCTCGCTGCCAAATTTGTGGTAAGCCAGGGCACATCGCGAAGGATTGCTGGTACCGCTATGATGAAGATGACGATGACTCCCAAGATAAAGAAAAAGTGGCTGCTGTGGCTGATGGAACCTACGGCATCGACACAAATTGGTTCGTTGATAGCGGCGCCACCAATCACATCACCAATGAGCTTGAGAAGGTCACTATGAAAGAAAAGTATCATGGCAAAGATCACATCCACACGGCAAGTGGAGAAGGTATGCAGATTTGTCACATTGGTCATTCTACTTTTCGTACCCCTCACCGTTCAATTCATCTCAAGAAAATTTTGCATGTCCCTAGTGCTGCTAAAAGTCTCCTCTCCGTTCATAGGATTTCCCTTGATAATCACGTTTTCCTAGAATTTCATCCATATTTCTTTTTGATCAAGGACCAGACCACGAAGAAGGTTCTCTATCAAGGTAGATGTGTTCGAGGGCTTTACCCGTTGATTCCGGAGCTTAGGAGACTCAATAAACAAACCAATGGTGTTGTCAAAGTCTCGTCAACACGGTGGCACCATCGATTAGGGCATGCTGCTTTTTCTTTAGTTGAAAGATTGCTTAGGAAAAATAAGCTCCCATTTGTTGGTGAGCGAAATGTCGAAACTATTTGTGATTCCTGTCAATGTGCTAAAAGTCATCAATTACCGTATCCAATATCTACTAGTGTTTCTACCAAACCACTTCAATTAATCTTCTCTGATGTGTGGGGTCCTGCTCCGACTTCTGTTGGTAGACATGAGTACTATGTGAGGTTCATAGATGACTATAGCAAGTTTGTATGGATTTACCTTCTCAAAAATAGACCCTATGTCTTTCAAGTTTTTCAAAACTTTCAAGCCTTGGTTGAACGAAAATTTGATAGCAAAATTATTGCAGTCCAATCGGACTGGGGGAGGGGAGTATGAAAAACTAAACTCCTTCTGCCAAACACTTGGCATATCACACCATGTATCATGCCCTCATGCCCATCAACAGAATGGCTCTGCTGAAAGAAAGCATAGATACATAGTTGAGGTCGGGCTAGCTCTCCTGGCAGGGGCCTCCATGCCCCTCAAGTTTTGGGATGAGGCTTTTCTTACCGCTGTTCACATCATTAATATGCTCCCTAGTCGAGTCATCAACAATCAAACTCCGGTAGAAAGACTTCTTCACAAAAAACCAGACTATAAATCTCTTCGCATGTTTGGGTGTGCTTGTTGGCCCAATCTTCGCCCATACAACAAAAGAAAACTCATGCTTCGCTCAAAGCAATGTGTTTTTCTAGGGTATAGCCCTCTACACAAATGTGTCAAGTGTTTAGATATATCCACTGGCCGTGTCTATATATCTCGTGACGTCGTTTTTGACGAAACAAAATTTCCATTCGCCACCCTACATCCAAATGCCGGTGCTCGCCTCCGAGAAGAAATTCTCCTCCTGCCCACTCATCTCACCACTATTGATCAAGGGGGTCCGAATTATGATGATCAACTGTTGACTAATCCTACTACTAATGGTGTGCATGAGCTTTCTGATGATGTTACAGGAGATAACAGCGAAAACAATGGAGAAATCAGTGAAAAAATGCGCCGGCAGCTCAATATCACATGTGTCCGCATCCAGGAGGCAAATCCTCCTCGGGATCGGCTCCGCAGCAGCAGTTCAGTCGACCCCCCTCGGGATCCGCGCTGGCAGACGCGCCAGACGCGCCAGCGACAGCGCTAGGCGACCGCACTGCTGTCCCCAGCCCAGCGCGCGCCACGCGTCATGCCTCAAATGGTGGCGGCCCGAGCTCCTCTCCACGCCAACCCTCGTCCGGCACGCCGCAGCCCGTGACTCGTCAAGATGGTGCGCAATTCCGTGACCAGCCGGTCACGTACAAGCGGCGCGACCTGATTCGCTAGTCTGACACGGGGCCCGGGCCTGCTGCGGGATATGCGCGGACTCCTGCACGCCCATGCTCGCGTCCACGCGCCTGACTGGCATCCGTCTCGAGGCGGATACGCCATCATCTACCAATGATGAGGCCCCGGGATCTTCTACGCCAACTGAAGATGCTGCACCTGATCGAACTGCCACGGAAGATCTGGCGGGAGCAGATTCTTCTACAGGAGTTTCTGCTCCAGGATTCTCTATGGCTGGGGATCCCACTGCTGCACCATCACGACGTACACGACTACAGCATGGGGTAATACATCCCGTTAATTATAAACACATAACCAAATATGGTATGGTTTGTTCTACAGGTGAACCACAGACATTTGAGGAAGCACTTGGTGATGAAAGGTGGAAAAATGCTATGAACGAAGAATACATGGCACTCAAGAAAAATAAAACTTGGCATTTAGTTCCCCCACAGCAAGGTAAAAACTTAATTGATTGCAAGTGGGTATTTAGGATCAAAAGGAAATCTGATGGAACTATTGATCGCTACAAAGCTAGGCTCGTTGCAAAGGGTTTTAAACAACGGTATGGCATAGATTACGAGGACACATTTAGTCCAGTTGTTAAAGCTGCCACTATCCGTCTTGTTTTGTCTATTTCCGTTTCCAGGGGATGGAGTCTCAGGCAACTTGATGTTCAGAATGCGTTTCTGCATGGTGTTCTGGAAGAGGAGGTATATATGAAACAACTTCCTGGGTTTATAAGTAAAAGTGCACCCTCTCATGTCTGCAAGTCGGACAAAGCACTTTATGGTTTGAAACAGGCACCAAGAGCATGGTACTCCCGTCTCTGTCACAAAATGCAAACACTTGGTTTTGTTCCTTCAAAGTCTGACACCTCTCTGTTCATCTACAACAAATCCAATACATGCATATTTGTCCTAATATATGTTGATGATAATATTGTGACAAGCTCATCTGATGAAGCTATCACTGGATTGTTAAAAGATTTGAGTGCAGATTTTGCCTTGAAGGATCTTGGAGACTTGCATTATTTTCTTGGGATTGAAGTAAAGAGGCACAAGGATGGACTTCATCTCTCCCAAGAAAAGTATGCAGTTGACTTGGTAAGAAAAGCTGGTCTACAAGGTTGTAAACCTACACTTACTCCACTATCCAGCTCAGAAAAATTATCTCTCACACAAGGAACTCTCTTGACTCAAGAGGACAGCACAAAATACAGAAGCTTAGTAGGAGCTCTTCAATACCTTACTCTTACTAGGCCTGATATTTCTTTTGCTGTCAACAAAGTATGTCAGTTCCTTCATGCACCTACAACTGTTCATCTCACTGCTGCCAAACGGATAGTTAGATATGTCAAAAACACATTAAGCATGGGTCTTAATTTCAGCAAGTCATCCTCTACACTTGCCAGTGCATTCTCTGATTTTGATTGGGCAGGCTGTCTTGATGATAGACGCTCTACTGGTGGTTTTGCTATTTTCTTTGGACCCAACTTAATTTCATGGTGTGCTCGCAAGCAAGCTACAGTCTCCAGATCTAGTATAGAGGCAGAATATAAGGCTTTGGCAAATGCCACAGCTGAAATCATATGGGTTCAATCCATGCTCAAGGAACTTGGTATAAAGAGTAAACAAGCTCCATGTTTGTGGTGTGACAACCTTGGTGCCACCTATCTTTCAGCTAACCCGGTGTTTCATGCCAGGACCAAACACATTGAGATAGATTTTCTTTTTGTCAGAGAAAGGGTGGCTCATAAGCAACTTGACATTCGTTTTGTGCATTCCAGTGAACAAATTGCAGATGGATTCACAAAGGCATTGCCTGTCAAGAGCTTTGAAAACTTCAAGTATAATCTCAACTTAATGGAGTTGTGATTAAGGGAGGGTGTTAAACATACATAACAGGCGCATATCTACATGACAGGCACATCTTAGGAGATAGTTAGGTTGTTAGAGTATAATGTTTATCTCATGTAACTTCTTATCTCTATCTCCTTTCTTGATCTCCAAGTATATAATCTCAACCAAATGTATGCGTTGTTATGGGAGGTGCTCCCCATCTATATAACACGAAGCCGTTGGCCTGAGAAGGCAAGACGTTCCGCTAGTTCGCACATTCATTACAACACAGTTTAGTAACATAAACCGAGCCTGAGAAACTAAAATAAATCTGAAATCCATTACTCCTTAAGTTGGAGTGTTGGACATTATGATACAAAGCCTGTGGTATATATTTTTTCCGAATTTGGACAATCCTAGGTGTCAGAATGCTCCAAAATTTAGAACGTTCCTGCTATTCAAATTTTGAAACATAGATTCAACTATTTGTGTACTGGGTGTTCGTTAAGGAGTAAGTATCTGTCAACTGAGAGAATGAAGAGCGTAGTTACGTTGTTTTAATACATGTTTCAGTTAAGGGTATCAAGAGTTTAATTATAGTAATGTTTCCACTTTGTATCTATATATTGTATTTAAGTGCATTGAGAAATGTTAATTTGTTCTGTTGTTTATTTCAAGTTATCATGTACTAAATCTTTTTAGGTTAAGTGCTTCCTTAGTCTGTGCACATTATGAGCTGAGTACATATATAGTGGATCTTGTTGGATTATAGATGAGTTTAGACCCATATAAGACAATAATCCCTGGTTAATCTCTAAAGTCATTTAGGTGCATGGCAAGTGGTGGAAAGTTTAGTATCATACTGCTAGTAGAGTGAGAGTGAGGCCCCTTTATAAGGGTTACTCTACCACGTGCCATCTGGAGCTTGGGAAGAGGAGTTGTACACACGCGCTCCTTCGCCGCCCGCCTCGCCACACCACGTGCCTCCGGAACCCTGTCGTTCGAGATCCTGCCGGGGTTTTTGGGGAGTGTCTTGACGCGACTGTTTTCACTACTTCCCCTGCATTGACACCATGGTCGAAGACGCCGCCGCCAAGAAGAAGGCCACGAACGACGCCGAGGCTGCTGTTGCCGCCGCCGCGTTGTTTATCCCTCGTTTACTCGTTCATGTGCTAGCCGTATTTGTTGTGTTCTTAGATGTTTTGATTCTATGTACTGGACGTGCTCACATGCTTAGGTATCGATATGAGTTGCATAGCATAGTTGCCATGCTTACTGTTTACTCGGGGATTGGTGTAATCGAAAAGGTGCTTATATTTTCAACAGATCTAGTAGGCATTTTTCAGTTGGCATCTAGTAGGCTTTTAACATTACTAGCATTACATCTTCTATCTGCACTTGTACAACACCTCCACCGGTCATGCACTCATTAAGGGTGGATTGGTTTTTTGAGATGAAGGATGGATTGGCTAGTTGGCCCACTATATCCACTTCCATATTCTTCTTGTATTTGTCCGAAAAGGGTTTCCCCCCACTTTATATTATAAAGCATACCGCCAAGCATCCAACATAGAAGAGTACAAGTTCAGACGAGAAACAACAAAATACACGAGGTCCGGCTGGGGGCACGGCCAAACAAGCCCCAAAAGCATAAGAAAAGCGACTCTAATCAGGCTCCGGTGGTGGAGGTGGTGATGGCGGGGACATCGCGGCAGCCGAAGAGCGAAGACCTGCGATGATGGGGTCGATGAAGCCAAGGTCGCGCTGCTTGCTAAGAGGTCTCCAGAGCTGTAGAAATCCACACAATTTGAAGATGGAGTCAGTCACACGGCAAGGGATCACGTGCTCTATCACCAATTTATTGCGACAATTCCAAAAGGTCCACGCCAGGGCACCCATCACCACCCAAAGGGAAGGCCTACTAATATGGGGAGTCAATGGTCTCCCTGAACAAGTCTGGAGATTATCATGACACCATGTCCCACCCACAACCTCCCGGAAGCAGCTCCACAGAAATCATGCCTCCGGGCACCGGAAGAAGATATGATTGGAGTCTTCCGGAATGCCACATAAGGGGCAAAGGCCATCACCCGGGCCATTACGCTTTTGAACCTCCTTGCCCGAGGGCAGGCGGCCACGCACCCATTTCCACAAGAAGATATGTATCTTAAGTGGTAGCTTGATCTCTCATAGCACCGTAAGCTCATTGGGTCCCGGGGTCGGCAAGATCGCGCTGTATAAAGATTTAGTAGAGAGAGTCCCACTTGGCTCTAGGTGCCATGCAATAGAGTCCGATTCGAGAGAGGGAGTGTGCAGAGCTACGCATTCTAAAAGCTCCTCCCATTGCTCTCGTTCCAGCGCCCCAAAGGTTCGACGAAAAGTGACGGTGCCTATGTTATGAAGGGCGGCTCCCACCGACAGACGTGGGTGGGAGCATATCAAGAATAGGGCATGGAATCTTTCCACGAACGGTCTAGTTCCTGACCATCTGTCCAGCCAGAACAGGGTATTAGAGCCAGAGCCCACCGCAATCGAGGTGCCAATCCGGAGGACAGGCATCAATTGGATAATTGACTGCCAAAACTGGGAACCCCCAACCCCGGGGGCAAAGGCGAGAGGTTGTCCGCGCAAGTATTTTGTTCAGATAATAACCAACCATAGGCCGTCGGTGCCAGTCTCAATGCGCCACAACCACTTGGCGAGAAGAGCGATATTCATACGCTTCGAGGATATAACACCAAGGCCACCTTGATCCTTGGGTTTGCAGATTTTAGACCACTTGACCATGTGGTATTTCTGCTTATTGCCTTCTCCCGCCCAGAAGAACCGAGAGGGATATTTGGCGATCTCTTGATGGAGGGATTCATGTAGGCTATAGAATCCCATAATACACATAAGCAAGCTAATGAGGGAAGAGTTCATGAGAACCACCCGTGCAGCCTTGGAAAGCCACCTCCCTTGCCACAATTCAACCCGAAATTGGAGTTTGGAGACCATAGGGCGGAGGTCCTTTTCCTGAAGGCGCACATCACTTATCGGCATGCCCAGATAAGTCGTCGGGAAGGACCCCAAGCGACAATTGAGGCGGTTAGCTATACGGGTCGCCTCCTCCGCGGAGTAACCAAGCACCATCACCTCGCTCTTCGTGAAGTTAATAGTAAGACCCGACATCTCCTAGAAGCAGAGGAGCAAGAACTTGAGGTGCTGGATGTCCTCGTCCGAGCCCTCCACCATTAGTATCATGTCGTCCGCATACTAAAGGTGAGTTAATCCCCCATCTTCGGTGAGATGGGGACAGATACCTCTTATGTGGCCAGCTCGCCTTGCCAAGGCCAAGATTGTAGCCAAGGCGTCGACCACCAAGTTAAAGAGGAAGGGGGAGAGGGGGTCGCCCTGGCGTACCCCCTGGCCAGTGGGAAAATATGGCCCCACTTCCCCATTTATATTAATCGTCGTGCGCCCACTAGTCACAAGTTGCATCACACGGGTAACCCAACGAGGGTCGAATCCACGTTTCAACATAACCTCCCGAAGGAAGGACCAGTGCACCGAGTCGTACACCTTGTGAAAGTCTATCTTAAAGAAGACCGCACGGAGGCGTTTCTGCCTAACTTCATGAAGGATTTCATGAAGGACAAGGATCCCATCCAGAATAAATCTGCCCTGCGTGAGGGCTGATTGGTTCGGATGATGGATCTGAGGGGCAATATGGGCCGCCCTAGTGGCGTACCCCTTAGCCAGGATTCGAAAGATCACGTTAAGGACCATAATCGGCCGAAACTGCCTAATGTCCGAAGCCCCTCGGACTTTCGGAGTCAAGGATATTGTCGTGGGTTTGTCACGGCAGATGTCCTAGCGAAAGGACTTAGTCGTGGAGCCATCGCAACGGGTTAGCTTAAAGGGGTTAAAACGGACAAAGAACACGAGGGTTTATACTGGTTCGGCCCCTTGCGGTGAAGGTAAAAGCCTACGTCCAGTTGTGGTGGAATTGTTGTGGTCTCGAGGATCAAGGAGCGGAATCGCTTTACCTAGATCTCGAGTTGTTGTTTCTTGTCCCTGAACCGCCGCCGGGTCGTGCCTTTATATATACAGGTCGACGCCCGCCGACTTACAGAGTCCCGATGCCGGTTTATACACATACCGGCTCGGTCTCTACTTTATCATACCTTACAATACAAGTCATGTATTACATGGCGGTTTATAGCTACAGGCCTATATCTACCTTTGGGCCTTGGGCCTTCGAGTCTCTGTAGTGAACCGCTTTATTCCTTGTCTTCATGGGCTTTAAGTATAAACAATCCATTATGGGGATAACCCGGCTTCCGTGGCCGGCTTACACCTAGTAGTAATATCCCCAACATTAGGCCCCAGATTGATTTGAACTGGTTCATGTCAATCTCCAAAACCTTGAGAAAATTTCTTCCTCCATATCTTCGCAGAAATCTTGTAACCCGCCATGCCATCATCATCCAGAATCATAATAAACCGACATGATGTCACCTGTTATTTTAAACGGTATATTCTTCATCTTCATTAATGAGCCTTCGACAATCGAGGCGTCAAATCTGTCACATATCCATTTGTTAGGCTCCTCGATTCTTGCACTTGACCCTTATCCTTTCGTCTTTATAAATACGGCCGAGGGCCCTTTACATTTTTTCCCCTTCTCTTCGTCTCCTTCTTCTTCCTCGCGACGTCTCAGAACCCGAGCTCTGCCGCCGCCGTCGACCTTTGTATCTGCCTCAACCAAGGCCGCCGCATCAACCTGATCGAACCAGAGCAACGCGGCGCTCCTCCACTGTTCCGCAGCATCGGTAAGTTTATTTTCCTTTCAACCTCAGATCTGCATTAGGGTTCCGCCGTTCGTCGGTGTTCTTCCCTGTTCGTCTTCCTTCTGTTCTTAGATCTCATAACTTGATTTGCAACTGATAGTAGAAGTAGGCAATGATAATCCAACGTCCTTTACCAACCTCAGAAAACACCTTTTACTGCCTGAGATCCAATCAAACAAACATGTTCTTCTACTGCCACCATTAATGGTTAAATTTATTTCCTCTTTTTAGAACTGTGGCAGATCCAAATTTATACCACCGATCTGTGAAATCTGTTTGCGCCATACTTAGAAATTTATTGTAAATCTGTAGCCTCTATACCATTGTGGGCGGTGTATCCTTTAAACTTTGATAACTCATCATATACCATTAGCCCTCTGTTAAACCGCCAACCTGCTTTAAATGCTGGAATCTGGTTTAGTACACCCAAATGCCTGAAATATCATCATCTTACATCATTGCACCGGTTTGTAAATTGTAACCATGAACCTTAAACCGGATCTCGTGCTTTTTTCCAGCTTGTCACCAAAAATGGCCAAACAATTTTGTTCCTGTAATTGGGTTCCTTCCCGGGTTACGGAAGCGCAGCTGGCTGGTTGTGTTGCAACGGGCGCTTTAGCAAATAAAGACACTATCCATTCGTGAGTCCCCGGTCCAGAATTTCCTCCTGAACCCCAAGACGGAGAAGTTATTGTATTTGCTAATCACCTGAGCCGAGGCTTCACTCCTCCCAGATCAAAAAATTTCCATGACGTGCTCGCCGACTTTCAAATCCATCCCCAAGATCTCGGTCCAAACTCCATATCCAATATTTGTGACTGGCAAGTATTCTGTGAAGTGTACCTGCAAGAGGAACCTACTGTTGATCTGTTCCGGGATTTCTTTTATCTAAACCGCCGTACTGAGTTTACGGATGGCCCCAATACTGAATTAGGCGGGGTTTCAATTCAGAAGAGGAGAGATGTTGATTTTCCGCATGCCAAGCTTCATAGTCATCCTAAGGACTGGAATCAGACTTGGTTCTACTGCCGCAACACCGCCCCAGCCAATGAAAATCCTTTGTCGGGTTACCGTCCACATCGGCTTACCCAAGCTCATCCCTTTCCTCAATGGTTGACCGCCCAAGAGCGAGCAAAATATGCCCCTCAACTGGCAAAGCTCGGAGCCTTTGTTGCAAATGGGCTGACAGGCGTGGATTTTGTCCGATGCTGGGTTTCATGGAGCGTTTTACCTTAAGCCGGCGGCCTGGTTTAATGTGTGAATACACATGGGATCTGAAAGACCCGCAACATCATATTGACATCCAGCTGACAGATGATGAAGTCACCGAAGCTGTTAAAAAGATGCTTAATGAGCCAATAGATGTATGCAGCAAAACCGGGCTCAGTCCTTTCTATGCTGCCAATAAACCGCCAAAGGTATAATCTACCATATTTCTGCATTGATCCACCCTTTGTTAAATTTCTCCTTTGATGACTTACTATTTGCCTATGCAGGCCAATGATCCATTCCGGAAGAGAAAATCACAAGATAAACCGGTAAAGAATCCTCGGCTTAAGACCAAGGCTTCAAAAAAGCCTATGAAAAGAAGGAACATTGAACCGTCCAAGCCCATTATTGATGATGATCTGGTCAATCCGGATTCAGAGGTAGAACTTGACTCTCTCGGTTCATTTTTTATACACCTTATTGACAATGATCATTATCAGGATGAAGCGGAAGCCAGCCATGCTGATGAGGTAACTATTCTTTCTTCTGATTCTGATCCTATGCCAGTACCAAGAATTCGTCGAGCCATTCGGAAAGTAAAATTTTCATGCCCTCTTTCTTATTTGGACCCACACTTTCTTTTAAAGACGCAGCAGCACGAAGCTCGCCGCACAACTCGACATAGCGGCCAAGTGGTGACCTCCTCCGGCTTACCAAATTCGCGGGTTCGCAAACGCCGCCAAGAGGTTGCTTATACTCCTGATACCCTTTACCCTAAGGCGGGTTACACCCGATATCCTCTTAATCCATCTGACTCAAATTATCAAGGAACTTCTCATTCATCTTCCGGTGAGTCGCCAGCGACACAACTTCCTCCTCTGAAAACCGTCCCTGGGTAAGTATAACATACTTTTAACTTTTTGGTCTTGTATTATATTGTCATATTGATCTTTGTGTCTGCTCTTTTTCAGTGCTAAAGCCAGACCCAGCAAGAAGGCTAGATTGAATAGGCCAACCGACCATGAACCGGCTACCGAGCCAGAGAAAATCCCAGAGGCTATTGACCCGGAGGCTAACACTGTTATTGACAATCCAGAACCTCAAGCAACCGACACGCTTGTTGAACCGGCAGAAGATAATCCAACAAACCAGTCAGCTGATCCATTAAGTCGAACTGTTGATCCGCCGAGCCTGGCTAAAGCATCCGATAAACCGCCAAGCCCTGCCAAGGCTACGGACGATGATGTTGTTGTAACTGGCCTTGGTTTCAGCTCCCCTGGTCGTCCTGTCGCTTTATCAAAGCATAGCGCCAAAGAAGAAATTTTTGCTATGGACAAAGGGAAATGGAAATCCGAGTTATCCAACTATACCAACCTCAGCGCTCAAGACCTTCATTCTGGTTTTTTAAACCGCCTATATACAAGCCGCGACTTTGAAGCCGGTTTAGTAGGCCTGATGAAGGAGCGGTATGAGGTAAATGTCACTTTCCCTTTGCATAAATATTCCAATAGTCCTTTTGTTAGAACTGGTCTAACGTATCAACTCCAGTAGCCCCCAAGGGTCGGTTCATAATATTGGTTTGAACTGGGTCTTGAATCGATATTTGCATTTTGCTGGTGTAGACCCCATGGACCGGCTTATATCTTTTTAGAATGATCCGGTACATCCTATAGATCTCACCACTTATAATGATGACAATCCATCTGAATCTGAATGCATACGCATTAGCCCCCAAGTGTCAAGTAGATAACTTGTTATGTGCTTGAGACTTTAAATTAATAGCTGATAAGAAGCAATCCGCATTAGCCCCCAAGTGCCAAGTAGATAACTTGTTATGTGGTTGGGACTTCAATGCTGCAATGCTAACTTATTATCTGTATTTTGCAGGCTGAGTTGTCCAAAAAAGACTCCCAAATCACTGATCTCCAAGGAAACATCAAGTCTATGCAAGACGAAACTTGCAAAGTTAAGAGCGAGCTGACCATCGCTTTAACAACCATGGAGCATCTGAAGGAATTCTTCAAAGGCGAACGGGCAGATTGGGAAACTGAAAAAAGCCACCTTGTTAACACGGGCAGAAGATGCAGAAAACGCCCTTAAACCGGCCACAGAAGAGCTGAGCAGCCTGAAGAGGCAGATTGATGCCATGACCTCTTCCATCTTTGGTAATAATCTCTTCACCAATATGTAACAACACCAGTTATAAAAACTTCCTGTTTAATAATAATTTGATCCTTTTGTAGGTAGCCGTGTTACTCATCTTGGCGCAGATATGCGCAAAAAATTGAAGGCCGTCTATACTTTGGTAGAGCAGCTTTATACCGGCGCGCAACGGGCCATCTGCACAGCCTCCAATAACCATCCACCCCCGTCTCTAATCAAGGAAACACTGGAAAAATTGTCTATGATGCCTGCCCGGATTGTGGAATTGAAGAAATCCGCTGCTAGGTCCGGCGCCCTTACTGCACTGACGCGTGCCAAGGCCTGGATCTCTTACCTTGATCCGGAAGATGTTGGAAATGGTTACCCAAGCCAAAAAGAGGACGGTTCAGAATTTAACAATAACGATCTCCGGGCTATCACAAGAGAGATGCGACCACTGGCAAGTAAGTTAGCTGAAGATACTAACTTGTGAATGTACCAGAATGTATATGACGCCAGCGGCAAGCGAATAAGTGCTCCCACTTATGACGTGGAAAATCTGATCCCCCCGATCCGTAAGCACACTTACGCTCCTGATGTTGAACCGTCTGATCTTATACACGATGAAGCTATCTTTCAAGCCTTAACAGGAATTGATTGGACAACTATTGACTTCCACCCACTGAGTGGAGAGAAGGAGGATGAACCGGCGCAGGAAGATCCGCAACCTTCACATCAACCTGAGGCAGAGTCATGATCCGAAAGCCGGTTTAACTTGTGCCTATTGTCATCCTTGTGAAAAACAATCATTCTTTTGGGCAGTCGAAACGCCTTGTAATAGGCTAGTTTGAACAGCTGATCTGATATGCCATCGTGCATACGTGTTGCACACAATATTGTTAATCCGTCATGCTATATTTGCTTATGACCTTTATCGGTTTGATACAGCCCTGTTTCTGCATAAAACAAAGTGAAAACTGTCCTGGCGGTTTACCGCCGGACGGGTCATAATGCCCAATATATAGCCAAGGTTGATAACCATAGCTTTAAAGAATGAAATATGAAAACATATCATACCTGTGATATTGAATCACTTTGTTGGTTTACCAACATTCTTGTAATAAGGGTGGCAACCCAAATACTAAGTATTGATAACTCAAACCATGTTATGCTGGTATATAATAAGTGATGTCAGGTTATGATAAACACCGGATGATCATCCTGGCAACTTATAGTTAACTCCAGGCCGGGTTAAATAAACATCGGTTTATATAGATGACTTATAATCAGGCCGGGCCATTGGACGCCGGTTTAGCTCAAAACTTTAACAAAGAAGAAAAACTAACCAATAAAAACCAGAGGAAAAACTTGTAGTCGAGGCTTTTCAAGGGCTGCCAGGCCCAAATGCGAGGCTTTTCATGGGCTGCCAGGCCACTGAGTTAAACCGTTTTACAAAGCCTTTTAAGATGGTCCTCAGTCTTTAACCAATCGCCGGTCTATCATTGACAAGTTCAGGGTCATATGCGATTGACTTGTCAAGTTGGCGGGTCATACCAGGCTTACCTAGGCAGAGTGACTTACTTAATGAAGGCAGGTTAACCCGGGGTTTTAGGTGTATACACCAGGCTTCCAAGCCATGGCTTGATAGCCTATTGCAAGTGTAGATTTCTTTGTTCATTGCGATAGCAAAGAATCCCCAAGCAACATTGTGAGTTGTGCTCAACGGGTGCCTATGTTTGAGTTGTTCTTGACAACACTCTTTGGCCCCTAAGTAATGGCATTGCGCCAGCCAAAAAGTGTAGCTATGGTTGAACACAACCAAGCCCCCAAGTGACTTACTGTCGTGGTTGTTGAGCCAGCCAAGAGGTGTAGCTATGGTTCGAATACAACCAAGCCCCCAAGTGACTTTCTTTTGCGACCTTGAGCCAGCCAAGAGGTGTAGATATGGTTCGAATACGACCAAGCCCCCAAGTGACTTATACTGATAGACAGCTATAGAAGTTGAATCAAGGGGTAAACCGGATGTCGCTTTACAAACAGAAACCTCCATGTAACCACTCATGATATGAGAAGAACAGCAGATACCCCGCTTTAGCTGGGGCTCTGGTTTATTATATTGATCATAATATATACATCGTCAAAATATGTACATGATAGGAGCCTATGGCTCAGGTGTAGTAGGGCCGTAGATGAGCTATGTTCCATGGCCGGATCGTCTCCTCCTCTGATTTGCGTGAGTCTTTATGCTCTCGAACATCAATGAGGTAATATGATCCGTTGTTCATATTCTTGCTGACCACAAAGGGCCCTTCCCAAGGCGGGGATAACTTGTGCATATCGGTCTGATCTTGGATAAGCCGGAGCACTAGGTCGCCTTCTTGAAAAGTTCTGGTTTTAACCCGGCGACTGTGATAACGCCGCAGGTCCTGCTGATAAATCGCCGAGCGAGCCGCCGCTACGTCCCGTTTCTCATCCAACTGGTCCAACGCATCCTGGCGTGCTCTTTCATTGTCTGCTTCAACATAAGCTGCCACTCGTGGTGAGTCATGACGAATATCACTTGGAAGGACAGCTTCCGCTCCATAAACCATGAAGAAGGGTGTATAACCCGTAGATCTATTGGGGGTGGTGTTAATGCTCCATAAAACGGAAGGCAACTCTTCAACCCAACAACCCGGTGTCCTCTGCAAAGGAACCATAAGCCGGGGCTTGATCCCCTTCAAGATTTCCTGATTAGCTCTCTCCGCTTGACCATTAGACTGGGGGTGGGCCACTGAAGACACATCAAGACGGATGTGCTCTCTTTGACAGAACTCCTCCATAGCACCCTTGGAAAGATTCATGCCATTGTCTGTTATAATGCTGTGTGGAAAACCAAAACGGAATATCACCTTCTTCATAAATTGAACCGTTGTGGCTGCATCACACTTGCTAACTGGCTCTGCCTCCACCCACTTGGTAAATTTATCAACCGCCACCAAGAGGTGGGTCTTCTTATCCTTAGACCTCTTAAAGGGTCCAACCATATCAAGCCCCCAGGTTGCAAACGGCCAGGTAATTGGAATCATCCTCAGCTCCTGAGCGAGAACATGAGCCCGGCGTGCAAACTTCTGACAGCCATCGCACCTTTTGACCAAATCCTCAGCATCAGCATGAGCCGTCAGCCAATAGAAACCGTGACGAAAAGCCTTGGCCACCAGGGACTTTGAACCGGCATGATGACCACAATCACCTTCATGAATTTCGTGTAAAATTTCATGGCCTTCTTCAGGAGAAACACAACGTTGAAACGCCCCTGAGACACTGCAGTGATGTAGCTCGCCATTGATAATAGTCATGGACTTGGAACGCCGGATTATCTGCCTGGCCAGAACTTCAACCTCTGGTAACTCACCCTGGTTCATATACGCCAGATATGGGATCGTCCAATCCGGGGTGACGCGAAGCGCCGCCACTAACTGAGCCTCCGGATCAGGAATAGCTAAATCCTCCTCCGTGGGTAGCTTGACCGACGGGTTATGCAAAACATCAAGAAAAACATTGGGCGGCACCGGTTTACGCTGGGAGCCCAACCGGCTTAAAGCGTTCGCCGCTTCATTATTTCTCCGGTCCACAGGATCAACCTGATAACCCTTGAAATGACCTGCAACATTATCCACCTCTCGACGATACGCTGCCATGAGGGGGTCCTTGGAATCCCAAGTACCAGAAACTTGTTGAGCCACGAGGTCCGAGTCACCAAAACATTTAACCCGGCTCAGATTCATCTCCTTCGCCATCCGAAGACCATGGAGCAGGGCCTCGTACTCAGCTGCATTATTAGTACAAGGAAACATCAAGCGGAGAACATAACAAAATTTGTCACCTCGAGGGGAAGTAAGAACCACTCCAACCCCGAGCCCTCCAATTGCCTGGATCCGTCGAAATGAATCATCCAGTATGTGTTATCCGGTCTATCCTCCGGCGCCTGCAACTCTGTCCAGTCATTGATGAAATCCACGAGTGCTTGAGACTTGATGGCCGTGCGAGGCATATATTTTAATCCGTGAGGCCCAAGCTCAATAGCCCACTTAGCAACCCGGCCAGTCACTTCTCTATTCTTGATGATATCTCCCAAAGGAGCAGAACTGACCACAGTAATGGGATGGCCCTGAAAGTATTGCTTCAGCTTCCGGCTTGCCATAAAAACTCCATATACAAGCTTCTGCCAATGTGGATATCTCTGTTTTGACTCAATGAGCACCTCACTAGTATAATAAACCGCCGTTGAACCGGATATTCCTTTCCTGCCTCCTTGCGTTCCACCACAATAGCCACGCTGACAGCCCGAGCATTAGCAGCCACATATAACAGCAATGGTTCCTTGTCAATAGGAGCCGCAAGAATAGGTGGTTCGGCAAGCTGCCGCTTTAGAGCCTCAAACGCTTCATTAGCCACATCACTCCAGACAAAGTTGTCCGTTTTCTTCAGCATTTGATATAAAGGGATGGCCTTCTCCCCGAGACGACTTATAAACCGGCTCAATGCTGCGATCCGGCCTGCCAGTCGCTGAACATCATTGATGCACTTTGGTTTAGCCAGTGAAGTAATAGCCTTGATCTTCTCCGGATTAGCTTCAATGCCCATGTTAGACACCAGAAAACCCAAAAGCTTGCCTGCTGGCACACCAAAAACACACTTGGCCGGGTTGAGCATCATCTTATAAACCCGGAGGTTATCAAAGGTCTCCTTTAAGTCATCTATTAATGTTTCCTCCTTCCTGGACTTCACCACAATATCATCCACATAGGCATGAACGTTGCGCCCAATTTGGTTATGAAGACAATTCTGAACACAACGCTGATAAGTTGCCTGGGCACTCTTGAGCCCAAAGGGCATAGACACATAGCAGAAGGCTCCAAAGGGAGTTATAAAAGTTGTCTTCTCCTGGTCCTTAACTGCCATCTTAATCTGATGATAACCTGAATAAGCATCCAGAAAACTCAAACGCTCACAACCTGCAGTAGCATCAATGATTTGATCCATACGGGGAGGGCAAAAGGATCAGCCGGACACGCCTTGTTTAAATCCGTGTAATCCACACACATACGCCAGGTGCCATTCTTCTTAAGCACCAGTACCGGATTAGCCAACCACTCCGGATGAAAAACTTCAACAATGAACCCTGCCGCCAAGAGCCGGGCTACCTCCTCACCAATAGCCTTGCGCCTCTCTTCATTGAACCGGTGAAGGAATTGTCGGACCGGTTTAAACTTGGGATCAATATTAAGGGTGTGCTCAACGAGTTCCCTCGGTACACCTGGCATGTCAGAAGGCTTCCATGCAAAGATATCCTGATTCTCACAGATGAACTCGATGAGCGCGCTTTCCTATTTCGGATCCAGATTTGCACTGATGATGAACTGTTTGGATGAATCGCCGGGCACAAAATCAACCGTCTTAGTCTCATCAGCCGATTTAAACTTCAAGGCCGGATCATGCTCCGTGGTTGGTTTCTTCAAAGAAGTCATGTCCGCCGGATCAACGTTGTCCTTATAGAACTTCAACTCCTCTGTTGCACAAGCCGACTCAGCATAGGCCGCATCACCTTCCTCACATTCCAAAGCGATCTTGCGGCTTCCATGTACTGTGATGGTCTCTTTACGACCCGGCATCTTGAGCTGCAGATAAACATAACAAGGTCATGCCATGAACTTAGCATAAGCCGGCCGTCCAAACAGGGCATGATACGGGCTTTGGATTTTCACCACTTCGAAAGTCAATGTCTCTGATCTCGAGTCATACTCATCTCCAAAAGTGACTTCCAGAGCTATTTTACCAACCGGATAAGCTGATTTGCCAGGCACCACACCACGGAAAACAGTGTTCGACGGTTTAAGATTTTTGTCTGTCAACCCCATACGACGGAAGGTGTCATAATATAAGATGTTAATACTGCTGCCTCCATCCATGAGCACCTTAGTGAACTTATAACCTGTAACATCCCAAAATTCTAAATTTTGGAATGTTATATTAAATAAATATTTTTGATTGTTTGTTTGATTTCTGTGTGAATGATTGAGTGAAGTTGAGTGCAATTTGAAACTTTTTGAAAGTTGAATGAGAGGGAATAAAAGGACTTTCCCAAAAGTGTTTCCATTTGAAATGTTTTGAAACCTCATTTGAAAGTAATGCAAACTTGATGCCACTCAAGGACTTTCAAGAGAGGAGATGAAATGACTTCTCCAAAGTTTAATGAAAGAGAGTGGGGAGTTAAACCACTTTTGGAATTCCATTTGGAATCCTTCCCATTTGAATAGTTTCAAATTCCTTTGACCCATTTCAAAAATAAAGAGAGGAGCAACATGACACTCCAAACTAGGGGCAAATTTGAAATATATTTGAATGAGGAAAACGGAAAAGATTTGGAAGTGGTTTGAATTTCAATTTCAAAACCATTTAGGAGTTATTTGGCTTCAAATCAAATTATTTTCTCCCAAAAATAAATAAATGGAAATAAGGGTAAAATGATTCCCTTCAATGGAAAATTAGGAGAAATGTTTTTTTTGAAACCATAAATGTATTTTATTGGGTTTTATTGCAACAGCAGCACTGTTTGACTTTTATTAATTTTTCTGTATTTTATTTGTCTCTTAGAAATAGTTCATAATTTAGGAATTCTTTTTCTAAACATTTTGATATATAATATGTCTATGTAAAAGTCTTATTGTTTTTCTTTTATTTATTTTGTTCTTGTGTGTGTTACTTTAAAAAAACGGCCAAAGCCAGCAGAGCCCAGCCCGAGGCCCATCTCTCTCTCCCTCCGCCGCGGCCCACAGCGGTCCAGCCCGCGCACGCGCCCGAAACCCCTCCCCACCGGGCGCCCGCACCTCCCCCTCGTTCCCGCACTCGCTGACAACGGGGCCCGCGTCGTCTTCTTCCTCCGCAAGCCCCGCCCGAGCCAGATCGCACCGGCCGCGCCTCCGAATCCCGTGATCCTCGGGATCCTCTCCCCGACTCACCCCCTCCTCCAAGAATCGCCCCCCTATATATACTCTCCCCCTCGACCCGTTCCACTCCTTTCCCTGCACCAAGAACCTCCGCTGCCTCCCCGATTCCTCGCCGGATCCGAGCGCCACCGCTGCACCATTGTTGCCTTACCTCACCACCCCGACCACCTAGCCGCCACTTGAGATCACCACCGTAACCCCCTCGCTCGTCCGCACCTCCCCGTGTGCTCGCGCGAGCCCGAAACCCACCGGAGCACCGACGCCCGAACGCCACCGCCACCTCGACCTCGCCGCCGACCTCCTCCGTCAACCTACGACGCCGCCTCGACCACCGCTAGACTCGCCGTCGAACGCCTCGTCCGCCCGTGCCCTCGCCGGAGCTCTCCGACGACCGGAGCGCCGCCGACGACGACGTCCGAGCCGCATCGCCGGCGACCACCACCGCTGTAATCTCTGACGACCCTCCCCGCCGTTAGATCTTCATTATACGGCCTAGATTAGATGCAAACGAATAGGTAGGTTTTATGTATTAGATCGGTTTTTATGCGGTTTTATTTACGGTTTAGATTGGTTCAGATCGAACCGGGCCTCCACCGGTTTTCTGCTTTAGCCGCACAGTCAGGGTTTCGTTAAGTTATGACCGAGCGTTGTTTAGTTCAGAGCGCCCACTGCTTAGGCCCAATTGCAGCCCGACGCGTAGCTCCTGCCCGTTTGTTTTTTTTCAGTTTATTTTCGTTTCTGTTTTAGAAAAAGAAATAGTTTCACTTATAGATTGCTTATAACTTTTATGTTTTATATCCAAATTGAGTAATTTTTTTTGCGCTGTGTCACAAATTTGTTTAAGTTTCTGTTTTTGTACTTAGGATTCAAATTTGAGTAGTTTAAACTTGAGTTTGATGAAATTTGTTCAAATCACTAATTTGGTCGTATCTTGAGTTTTATAAAATATTTTTGATTGATTCTTTTGCTACGGTTTTGTTATTGTTTTGTCTATCCAGAGTCATATAGTGATTTATTTTTAGTTTATTTTAAATTAAGTTTTTAGCAAACAGTACTGTTTTAGTTATAGTTTTGTTTTAGTCTTTTCTTTATTGTTTTTATTAGTTTTAAATTATTTCGTTTTGTCACTCTTGAAAAATTTAGTTTTGTTTCTGTTAGTCAAGAAAAGAAAATTTTGTTTTTATTTTACTTAGTTTTGTATGAAAACTTGTTTAGGTCATAGTTAGTGTTTCATAAAAGCTTTTTATTTGTTTCTTTTTGCTTTTAAAAGTTTATGAAAAATACTTTCTGTTAAAATTAGTTGTTTAATATTTTCTTTTCTGTTTATTTATTATGTTAGTATTTTCTTTGTTGTTAAATTTTACTTAGGACAAAGCTATTTTGGGTTATGTCTTAGAATTTTCTTTAGTAGTTTTCTTGTGTAGTTTTCATTGGTTTTTTTATTTTGTGTTCTTTGTGATATGCATTTTATTTGTTGATTTTTTTTGTGAGTGTTAGAAATTGCTTGCTAGTATGTTTGCTTATGTGAATACTATGTTTTACTATATAGATTTTCATCGGAGAGTTGCGTATAGTGCTATCAAGTTTTGCGAGAGCGATATTATCTTCATCAAGTAATACCAGGCAAGTTCACTTTGACCATGTTTTGCATACCTATCTTTTACTGCATTTAGTGTCATCTTTGCAACAATCCCTCCAGTAGTGATATTGAATTCTTGTAGTTGAGTAGTATGCATGAGGTAGGAACCCATCACCCTGGTATGAGTGCACGAGAGTGGTGTGAAGAAGGAGGACTCTACGTCAATGACGACAACTCCATGATGGCATATGCGAGGACTGCAACTTCAAGGCCTCAAGACTTCAAGACTCGAGACAAGAATTCAATACACACTACTGGGTGAAGGACGATTGACGGGCACCCTGGAGAAACCAGTGGATGGCCGGGATGCATGGAGAAGCGCCATGACATCTTGCGGAAGGCTTCACCCAGACTCAAAGAGACGGAAGAATACTTCATGCCCGGAAGCTTACCTGTGCAACCGCAAGTCACTATGGGCTCTGGCTTGGTTGACCTTAGTTGTGACTCTAGCTGGGACGGTGCTAGCAGATGTAGAACTACGGTAGGATTGGATGAGCACCGGACAGTGGTCAGAGGAACTCTTTGGAAGACCATGTTTCGGTCATCTTGTTCGCAAACACCCTGAAGTGCGAGAACGTAAAAAGAGGGATTGAATCTTGCGGGTAAAGTGTACAAACCTCTGCAGAGGGTTTAAACCTAATCGATTAGCCGTGTCCCCGGTTACGGACAATTTGAGCCTCTGGACTTGGATCTATCTCGAAACTCTCAACACCGGACTGATAACATAATTGTGGGCAACTTATGATGATTTGGGCCATGAGACATCGGTTGGCGGAACCATGTCATGATAGGAAACTCCGTAGTATAGACTCCTGAATTTCTTTGATGTAGGGTAAATAAAACCAGCTTTTATGCAAAACAAAACTCAGACACAGAGCCACAAAGCCATATTGCATATAGTATAGTTTTATCATGTGTTTTCTCATGTTGTGATTTTGCTGGTACATTCAATGTACTGACCTACACGGCTGCAACGTATCATGTTGCAGATACTTTCTTCCAACGAGTAAGAGTATGGTACAGGGTTACGGTCTACACTCAACCTGCCGATGGCGTTGATGGGACTCCACACCCGACTATTTGTTTCCGCTGTGACTTATGAGGTATATATCAATTTTACGTTATTTATACATGTGTTGCACTTTGATATATACATTGATGTACTGTGTGTGCCAGCATACTGATCCAGGGATGGCACAGAAACACAGAGACTTGACCGTCTTAGGTCGGGTCGCTACATAACCTCCAACCTGAGGCGCCACCACCAACGCCAAATGACCCGGATTGTCGACCCGGGCGGGTGATCCTCTCGGCTACAGACAATAGGCTGCTCAGACCATCGCAAATAATTAGGCACTGCCGGTTCAACCAAGTTCACCGCTCGTTTATGAAGCTTCTGATCGTGTTTGCATAAGCTGGTGGTGAAAATGTGGTAATGTCCACTATTCAACTGCTTTGGGTGACTTTGGTACCCTGATTGTTGCTGCTGCGGTCCCTGTTTGTTATAACCACCCTGGTTGCTCTGATTGCCTTGATTGCCATATCCACCCTGATTGCCTTGGAAACCTGAACCGGAGTTGCCTCCTCCATAGCCCGGCCCATAGGGCCCGGATCCTGAACCGCCGGATGGTCCATGATCATTCCGGAGGAAATCTGAATTTTTGAATTCTCGCATGATATAACAATCTTTCCAGAGGTGCGTGGCCGGTTTATCCTGCGTTCCATGCTTCGGGCAGGGCTGGTTCAATAGGTAATGCAGGCGCTCCGGATTAGGACTGGGCTCTGCCCTTCTTGGGGGCGGCTTTCCTTTACGACGCTGACCATTACCCTGTGTATTGGTGTTAGCCACAAAATCTGAATTATGATCTGGCTTCCGCTTACCATTATTATTGTGGACCGTCGGGTTATGTTGCTGCCCCTTGGTGTTGCCGCTCTTCTTTCCCTTCCCCGGTTTGTCATCGTCAGACTCGGGGTCCTTGGTACTATCAGAATCAGCATACTTAACCAGAGCAGCCATAAGTGTTCCCATGTCATTGCAGTGACGCTTGAGCCGTCCCAACTTTAACTTTAAAGGCTGAAACCGACAATTACCCTCCAATGTTATAATCGCCGAGTCGGCATTGATGCGATCCGAAGAATGTAAGATCTCTGAAACCCGGCACACCCAATGGGTTGTTGACTCGCCTTCTCCCTGGACGCAGGCGGCTAAGTCCACAATTGACATAGGTTGCTTGCACGTGTCTTTGAAGTTTGCTATAAACCGGGCTTTTAACTCAGCCCATGACCCAATGGAATTAACTGGTAAGCTTTTCAACCACGTGCGAGCTGTTCCATCCAACATCATAGCGAAATATTTCGCGCTGGCCGCTTCATCCACATCTAACATCTCCATAGCCATCTCATAACTCTCAATCCATGACTCGGGAGGCACATCAGCGGTGTAATTAGGCACCTTACGGGGGCCTTTGAAATCCTTGGGCAGCCGTACATTGCGCAAAGCCGGGACGAGGCAGGGCACCCCCCAAGAGCTGAAAGTAGGGCCTTGCTCTACAGAAGCCACCAGATGAACCGAGTGAGCTGTCGGTCCTGCACTGCTCCGTTGTTCACCACATCCTGAGCATTTGCCCCACCACGCGCCGGATCAGGTCCTCGTGGAACATCTCGGTTCCGCGCACTGCTTGACATAGCCGGTTCATCGATGTGCCTGCTATAACTCCAGCTCGGGCGTGGGGTTGAATGAATTATGTCTCGGCTATATGAATAAGCCTGCTACTGCACCATGGCCGTCTGAAGAAGATCCCTAGCACGCCGCGTCTCAACCGCTGCTGGGGATTCACCCTCCATTGGAATAGCGGCTAATCGTGATGCGGCGGCGATCATATTATCCAAAGGGGTGGAGAAGTGACCTGGCGGCGCCGGTACATACTGCGGCGGGTTATGGGTCCGTTGAGGGGGATCCGTCACTCGTGGCTGATCCGGTGCTCCGGTCCTCGGCGTCTCAATCCGGTTCACCGCTGCTGGATTACTGGTTCCTGCTCCTGGCGTGCCAAAGAGATTCATTGCCTCATAAACTGGTGGTAGTCGCGATCGATGCCTTCTCCTTAACACGTCGTTTGAAGCGTTCTGATCCAACAGGAGTCGATGATTTTCCGCCTGGATCCGCTGTGCTTGTGCCTCTAAAGCGGCCCGCTCCGCGGTTATCCTGGTATCCTCAGCTGCTAAGTCGACTTTTGCCTGGGTGATCTGATCTTTCACCTTCGCAACTTCCGCATTGTGTGCACCTTGATCCGCCGGGTTAACCTCCGCCATCAGCGTTGCCAGCACATCAAACAAATCAGATAGAACCTGCGCTGGCGGTCGCACTCCTGCCCCAGCTGTTGTCACTGCTGCGGTTGAAGAGTGGAGCACTGGCTGTGTACCGGCCATGAAGATCGCCACCCGGTTTGGCAGGCCAAAGGGGTCCGGAATACTGTCGCCATCGGAATAGTCCCCGAGCTGGCCATCTTGCAGTTGGTACAGTGACTCGGTCTCCCCGGTGGACGACTCGCCATCTGAGTAGACGACGGTCTCGCCATCGGACGCCGGTTCAAGTTCCGCACCATTGCTGAATCCTACGAACGCACGCTTCACGGCGGACTAAATCCGGGCAGGGCTTGCACGCTGAGCCGTCTCGACGAGGTCGGTGCAGATGTCTGGCTCAGGGCCCAGTTCGCCGATCTTGCCGATGAAGACGTGAATTCCTCCAAAGGGGACCCAGTACCCGTACTCGATTGAGCCGGCCTCGGGGCCCCAGCCTGCGTCGTCGATGTAGAGCTTGCCGCGATGACTCTTGGTCATCCGGCCCACGGCGTATCCCTTGAGCCCTTCAAAATTGCCCTTCAAGAACTCGAAACCATCACGCGATAGCCCCACGGTGGGTGCCAACTGTCGTGGGTTTGTCACGGCAGATGTCCTAGCGAAAGGACTTAGTCGTGGAGCCATCGCAACGGGTTAGCTTAAAGGGGTTAAAACGGACAAAGAACACGAGGGTTTATACTGGTTCGGCCCCTTGCGGTGAAGGTAAAAGCCTACGTCCAGTTGTGGTGGAATTGTTGTGGTCTCGAGGATCAAGGAGCGGAATCGCTTTACCTAGATCCCGAGTTGTTGTTTCTTGTCCCTGAACCGCCGCCGGGTCGTGCCTTTATATATACAGGTCGACGCCCGCCGACTTACAGAGTCCCGATGCCGGTTTATACACATACCGGCTCGGTCTCTACTTTATCATACCTTACAATACAAGTCATGTATTACATGGCGGTTTATAGCTACAGGCCTATATCTACCTTTGGGCCTTGGGTCTTCGAGTCTCTGTAGTGAACCGCTTTATTCCTTGTCTTCATGGGCTTTAAGTATAAACAATCCATTATGGGGATAACCCGGCTTCCGTGGCCGGTTTACACCTAGTAGTAATATCCCCAACAGATATGATCCCATAGTTGAGGTGAGCTACATCAAGGGTTCCTTTAGTAAAATCGAGGAACAAGGCTAGGATGTCATCCCTGATGGTAGACCAAAAAGCCTGAAAAAAGCGGACAGGCAAGCCGTCCGGACCGGGAGCCAAAGTCGGGTTCACGGATTTGACAAAGCGTTCCACCTCATCCGCCTCAAATGGGGCCATGAGAGCCGCATTCTCGTTCGGGGAAACCTGCTGGGCATGCATCCAGAGGTGATCCGCTAATGCTATGCCCCCTCTAGGGCGCCCGGCGAACAGGTCCTTATAGAACTTGTCGATGTGAACACGGATCTCCACGGGGTCCTGAAGTACCCTATCGCCATCCCATAACAAGGGGATGGTTCCACGTCTACGCCTACCATTAGCGATAGCCCGGAAATATGCCGTATTGGCATCACCAAAGAGGACCCAATTCTGGGTCCCACGCCGACGCCAATATTCCTCTTCCTTAAATAAATATCCATGAGTGAGTCCTCAAGATTGTAGCGGTGGGCCCAGTCCTGCAGAGACCCCACGGAGTCTGCACAGAGGTCGAGCGCTCGGATCTCAGCAAGGAGCGCAGCCTTGTGCACCCGAAGGTCCCTATCTAAATTCGCGCCCCATCCCTTCATAAACTGTCTGGACCGCTTGGCCAGGTAGTGATATTCTTCTTGTATTCACCCTGTATTTCTTTTGTACTAATATAATTACATGCTCACTAGGATTTTCTATCACTAGTTGCTGGCGTAATACTTGGTTTTCCAAATCAGGTCGCGAATCCTTATTTCTCACACGCGACTGGTTTAGGCCGTTGCAGGGATGCCATGTCGTTGCTATTTCAGAGCTTTGGTCACACAGTTCAGCCAAGCTACATTTTATTACTGTGATGCGCGTGTGATGGTGGCTAGTCACTGAACCTCCAAAAGCGGTGAGGGAAGATTTGATCATAATAGAAAGAAAGAAAAAAGCAGTACCGGCAAGTAGGACAAGAAGATATGATACAGACAAATCACATGCCGAGACCTCGTAGTTCTCTATTTAGTTATACCTAAATTACCTATAAAATAATAGCTACACCTAAACTACCTGTCAAAAAATAGTTACACTTGTTAGGATATTTTTAAAATTGTACTCTAAAATGTTGTATGAAGGTTTCACAAACATTACAACAAGGCACACACTACGATAAGTCCTAAGAAGCACAAATTACTCTGTAGAATAATGTGAAAACATGCAATAAAATCTAACTCAAACTTCTCATATTTAGAATATATATTATGATTGGCATGGTGAAAATAGTATAATGGGATATTTATTTTAAATGTAGCCATAACATAATTTTTGGTAATTTTCTACTGACATATACATACAAAACATAATAATCAAAGATGCATATTGGTGATTATATGAATGTCTAAAACACCATCTTTTTACGATTGGGAAAGTACATGTTGAGATTTATACTAAATATCAATTGAAATCATGTTAACTACAAGCAAAAAAGTTTAATGTAAATAAATAAGTGTAGTTTATTTTAATAACCCCCAACCCATCTGGAACATACACCCCTTCGAATGAATGATTCATGACCCCCATGGGTTCGAGGACCCGTTATAGTCAAAGAAAAAGGGGAGGTCCAGATTGTAGGACGGAGGACCCTTTGGTCAAAGGAAAAAAGAAGAAGAGCTCAACCTGTGCTCCCATCGGTGTTGCTCACTCATCCAAGGATCCTTACCCCTCTCTTTTTCTCCTTGAAATCAGCAAACAGAAAACTATTCAATAAAATCAGACGCTCCGTCAATAATAGCCCAAGACCAAAACATTTCATCTTTATAACAATTCTGCCATGGGTAATTTCATTATGGTGATTCGTTTTTTTTTCTTTTGCATCATAGCATTAGAGTTCACTTCTAACTTGAGTTCATATTCACTTTCACAAAAGCCAGGACATAGCTTCCAAAACTTCCAAACCAACTTCCAACTCCTTTAAACTTATGAATTTTATGTTGCAATTTTACTTGCAAATAAAATGTTCCAACTTTGCCAATAAATCACATTTTACGTGTATGGTCATCTCTGAAAATTTGAACCCATTTGGAGCTTGTTTAATTCGGCTTTTGAAATTAAATAATTTGAATTAAATTTAAACATGTATAAAAATCCCCAAACCACTTTTAACGTTATGTGCACATTCCATCTTCCCCATATGTCCCTTCCTCTCATTTCTTTTCACTTTCCAAACTACCCATGCTTTTCTTCCTTCTTCTACATTTATGGAAAATAGAAAAAGGGCACACTGGACCTTTTCCAGAAATCCAGCCCAACCGCGCAGCCCGCCTACCCCTCTTCTAAGTCTTTTCCTACCCGTGCACCCACGCACCTACTCAGCATGCCGTGCCACTAGGCACGCTGGGTCCCACCAGTCAGCGAGTGGGGCAAAAACGCACCCACCTTTCTCCTTCTTCCTCCCGCCTCTCATGTTCTAGCTCGGCCATGTGCGCCCCCGAGAGCTCGTGTCCTACATGTCTACCTCTCATCTCCCTTATCTCCTCACCCGACACGCTCCACGCTTCCTCGGCCTCACCCCTCTCTTTCCCCTCTCACAAGAAAGCCCCAGGAACCCTAGATCCAGAGAGGTCCCGAGCGCAAGACTGAGCTCGGTCATGGCGTGACCGCGGCCAACGACCTCCTCCGGCATCTTCGACACGTCTAGTCGACCCGCCTACTTCCCCAGTCGTGATGATTTGAAGTGGGTATGTAACGCTTGGCCTTGTTTCTGGTCTGTATTTAGCACTCTAGTTAGCGCCTACCAATCAAAGATAGAACACCTAGAATTTTCTTTTAATTATCTTAAATTTATTTAGTTTTCTCCATAAGTGCCTAAATTAGCGTCTATCATTGTAGATGTTCTAAGAAAATCTTTTTTTAACAAAGCTATAAGAAATCTTGGACAAATGCCAAAAAAAAAAGGAGCCTCTTAACTAGTGACCGTTAGCTGACAAGAATGACAAGTGCGAACGATTTGCATGGCAAATTATGTTGACTGAGGATGACAAGTTTAGTTGGCAAGCATGACAAACTCGCTTTGGTTCTTTTTTTTGTCAGGATTTACCATGCTTGCAATCTAAAATTACCGTCCTTGGGACAATATAAAATGTCATAAAAGACGTCCAATTTGCCATCTCTTATAGTGAACGTCGGCTGAATAGCATTACCGAAAAGAAAATAAATTGTTCTATGTGAATATGATAATGCTTGAGTTTTCGTTTTGAGGAAAACTCATCATAGCAACTTTATTAATTTCCGGACATATTTACATCGTCAACTAGGCTAGATACAATGAAAGCCGGAGGATCACCCATCCAGACACAAGTATGGGATCCTTCTACATGGGCAGCTAACAAATGAGCTATAATATTTCTCGCCCTCTGACAGTATTCTGTGTTGATACCTAGCTAAGAACACACTCTTCTTATATTGTTGAAGCTTCTATTGCTGAAAAACCTTCGCCATGCATAGTTTGAACAACTTCCAGGCAGTTGGAGTTGATAACTATCCTCTCGCATCCGACTTGACCAGCCAAGATGAACCCGTCTTTCAACGCTCTAACTTCAGCAATAGCTGCCGAGTTTACATGTTCAGTTATGTTGTTACTCGCCGCCACAAAGTGCCCAGTAGCACCCTTCTCATCCTGAAGAGAGAAAAGCGACATCGAGATTCATTTTAACATAGCCCTCGGGAGGTTTCGACCAACCTTGTTTTTTGATGCACTTCTTCATGTCCATAGCCTTTATGTGGTTTGCAGTGAAAGCAGCAATTGACAAAGCCGTCTGAGCAGGAGACTGAATCACCTCGTCACACTTAACCTGCCTCCTCTACCACCATGTGTATCAAAGAGCAGAAGCCAACGGATTTAGTCGGACACGTCGCATGTACTCCTGCCACCCGATCAGCAACCAAAGGACCACATTCAAATTTCGGCTGCCCGCGAACCAACCTGTGGTTGGATGGTCAGGAGGACAGTGGTATCCCAGCCCAACAGGATTTAAATTATGACCTCGCATTTATTCTGAATTTATTTTAGAATTTTCGACGATGTGCATTTAATGAAAGGAGACGTTTCCGTTGACTACGTAAGGTGTGCGTGTATGGGTTCACAGTGATAAGTGTATGTACGTATATATGAGCGCTTATGTTTGTAATGTGTTATAAAAAATATCAGGCTGCCCACTCCTCACTTGTCACTTCACCCACCCGTGTTGCGAAACCCCGGGCACCGCCGCACCGGGCCAGCCCCCGAGCCTGATCACAGATGCGCGCCGAACACGACGGTTACCGCGATCCATCGTCCCACCGCTACTCCACCCGCTGGTTCGAATCGAGCGCTGGAGCGGCCGACCCTGCCCTACCATCTCCATGGCGCTGGGCCGCTGGCTCTCCCGCGGCCCGATCCCCACGCACCCAGGCCCCAGCCGAGTTCAGTTCCAGTACTGGCGCTCACGAGACCCGCGCCGCATTGCCATCCCACCGGCAACGACGGCACCCGCCCTGCCCCCACGCCCGTACCCCCCTTGGCCCGCCCACTCCTCCCTCCATCAATCATCAAAGATTCATTCACAGGGCAAGTCCGACCCATCTCATCCATCACCCCCTACCATCCGGCCCCAGCCCCGCTGCACCTTCACACCATTAACGCCTCAGCTGACATGTTCCGGACAAAGCAAAGACCAGCATGAGCTCCGCGACACCTGCACGGCACAGGCACGCATCAATGCCGGGAGCGGGAGAAAATGCAAGAGAACCCAGGTAACTGAATTGGTTCTCCCACCAGGTTCATCAGGTTCTCGACCACCGACTCGGGTAACTGAATTAGTTCTACAGTCAGCGGGAGCAGACACACAGAGGAGACATTGCTACTGACATCCTTACAAGATCAGCCAATTCACAACATTCCAGTCCAAGAACGGTCGCAGAGAAGAAGAGACAAGAGAGATCCATCGAAGCCTCCTACTAGGTTAGAGATAAGAGGGGCACGAAGAGAAAGAGAATACATGGCTTTTTTACAGGGGAAGAACGCCACCGTTTCAGAGTCCCATTTTTGTTCACCTCCGGGCACCGACGCATATTTAGACAAAATGTGGGCTAGCTAGCTCTTGCTACTACTCGTCTGACCGACTACCTGGATCATCCTCCGCCGCCTGAGTTCCCAGAGCGGCGGCCTCTCCGTCCTACTCCGTGTTGTGGGAGATGGCCTGGCCGAACTTGAGGAACAGCTCGGCGTCCGACGTGCTCGACGAGTTGGCGCAGGACGACAGCGTGCCGGCGCCCCGCAGGCTCACGTACTCGTTGGCGTAGCTCGGGCCGGTGGGCGGCTGCGGCTGGGCGGCCTTGGGCGGCGGGTCGGGGTGCACCAGGCAGTCCAGCACGCGCACCACCTCGTGCATCGTCGGCCGGTCCGACGGCTGCTTCTTGGTGCAGAGCAGCGCCAGCTGGAACACCTTCTTCACCTCGCCGAGGTCCTGGCACGTGTCCGCGATGTCGGGGTCGACCGTCTCCATCACCGCGTTGCTCGCCGTCTTTGATAGGATCTGCGTTGCAACAGCACCAAAGAAAATTATGAAATTTGTTTCCTTGGGACTTCATCCCATAGGTAAAAGGACTTCCCTTCCTAAGCAGCAGCACTGTATCTGATAACTACAGGGTGAAACTTATCCTGATATGCTGTCATAAGAATCTGGTCTGAATCATAGGCAAGCTCAAACGCTAAATGGCAGGGGAGCAAACCGAAAAGTTGACAACATTTGGTGAGTGTGACAGTGCGATTTGTAGCTTTCCATCTGCATGATTGACAACTGGGGAGACAAAAATGGCAGGCTTTAGGGGACGGAACACTGCAACCTACTATAATGGAGCTTTCAATGGCCATATGCGATGGATCAGTGCACACCACAGGTCCACAGTGCAGATAGATCTACTCACATGATAGGCTTCATGTTGCTGGTCCCCTTGGACGAACATAAAAGCCTAATGGAGTTCATCCAGCAATTATTGGCACTACCAGAATCCAAGGCTAAATAGGCTGAAGAAAATGACTCATCAACCTGAAGAACTACGAAGAGAGTGAGGTAGTTACCGAGTGATGGAGATTGCACTCGTTGTCCACGGGCTTTTTGCCGGTCAGCAGCTCGAGCAGGACGATGCCATAGCTGTAGACATCGGACTTCTCGTTGAGGCGGGAGGTGCGCGCATACTCGGGATCAATGTAGCCAATAGTGCCCATGACATAGGTCGACGTGTGTGTCTTTGAAACACACAAACTCTTAGCAATGCCAAAGTCCGTAAGGTGTGGCTCGTAATCTTTGTCGAGGAGGATATTCTTTGATTTTACATCCCTGTGGATTATCCGGGGACTGCAGTCATGGTGAAGGTAGGCAAGGCCTTGAGCAGCACCGAGAGCAATCCGAAGGCGAGTCTCCCAATCAAGTTTTTTCTTCTTGGATTGACCTTCTAGAATTAAAAAGAACATAGTGTTATGATATGGCAATAGTTCTTCAACTGTTAACAATCAATAAATAAGCAGGACTACAAATGTGTCAAAGCATCAACTATTTTGATAGTGGCCAGGTTGTGTGTTTCACTTCTTTGTGACAAATGAAGAAACTAAGTCTATCGAAATTAAAACAACATAAGTGCTAGCTATTGATCACTTGTACTAAACCATTCTTGGCATTTGGAACGAGTTTGCAGTGAGCACTTACCATGTAAAACATCCCAGAGGCTGCCATTTTCCATGTACTCGTAGAAGAGAAGATTCCCAACAGGTGACAGGGAGTATCCTTGAAGACTCACTAAATTCCGGTGTTTGATACTGCCGACAGTCTCAAGCTCAGTTTGAAATTCCTTCAGGCTTTGCGGGTACTGGGCATACAGCTTCTTGATTGCCACCGGTCTGCAGTTCTTCAGAACACATTTATAAACTGTGCTTGATGCCCCATACCCAATGATGTATTTCTCACTCAAGTTCTCAGTCATCCTCATTATGTCTTCATAGACATGGAGGGCCATGTTCATATTAAGTATCACTAGCTTGGGGGGGACATTGCTCACTGCAACAACATGAAGATTTATTAGAACAGACTGATACTGTTCCAGGAATCAACTATGGTCTATGAGTGGGCAGTCAGGGTAAGCCCACAAGATATTATAGTTTGGTGAGAAACATTAACGATCTAGACATGACTCGCACGGCAACATAAACCTTGCCAATAAGTAAGAGATATACTGAAACAGAAGGTTTAAAACTTCTGTAGATGCATTACCTGGTTTGCTAACAGAGATATCTTTGAAAACAGGAGGACTGTGCGGCCTGCAAACAGCTATTAAAATCATCAGGAGGATAACAAGCCCACCCAGAGCAATGCCGAGTATTGCAGCCTTCGAGATTTGTGCTGCATAGAAAATCCATGGTAGAGATGACGGTATATTAGAAACAAAGAAAGTATATATACTAGAAAGGAAATGATAATGAAACACAATGTTTACGTTTATCTTGGTGGCTGGAGGAACGGCACGAGGCAAGCCAATATCCACAAAGTCCAGGATTACCCAAGAAGCTGAAGGAAGGGCCGGATAGTTAAACTACTATTTACAAATCTGATAGTAAGAATGAAACAGTGATTGAAATGATGGAGCACTCTACCTGTCAGGCGAAAACCGTGAGAAGTTGTTGTCGGTAGGGACAACGCCAGCCAAATTATTGAATGATATATTTCTGTTCCACGAGCAGCAAGATCATGTCAGCGAAGCCAAACATTCAAACATGCCCAAAACTTCTTTGATAACTTACAAGGTATTTAGACTGAAGCAGTTCATCAGTGAAGAGACATCCCCGGTTATATTGTTATTTTCCAGTTTTCTGCAAGAGCGAATGAAGACAGATGAATCAATGATCAACTGAAGACTACACGCTGAACCTTCTACTAAATATACGGACTCACAGCAACATCAGATTTTGCAGCATTCCAAGTTCTTGAGGAATCAGACCACCAAGATGGTTGTTGGACAGATCACTGAAATAAGACCCAAGTTATTCAATAGAGCGTTCAAGGAACTGATCACCATGAGATCACCAGGTACTTACATCTCACCGATACTCCTCAAGTTCCCAAACTCGGCAGGGATGAATCCGACAAGAGCATTCTTGCTCAGGTTACTAGAGAAAAGAGTTCCAAACATTAACATATGATGATGGAAACAAACAAATAATCGTAATGGCAAAGACTTACAGTTTCAATAGATGCTCCAAGCTGCCGATGGCTGATGGAATTGGACCAGTAATCATGTTGCAGGATAAATCCCTGATACATGTATCTTCATTATATAGGTCACAGAAGAAAAAACAATGTTCTCAAGAACTTATGAGATAATTGGACTTACAAGATGTCCAAATTGTTGATTCTTGAAAGCTCAATAGGAATAGGACCACTCAAATGATTTGACGACAGATTCCTGAATAAACAGGTTAACACAGGTCAACAATGAACAAGCATACAATGTTGCAGATCAGTATGCAGTATGCATATCAAACAATTTAAATCACAAGGGTACAACTCGGTCAACTTTATCATATCACAATTTAAGGATGAAATCCATTATAACTTGAGCTAAAAATCAGAACTTACAAAGAGGTCATGCTCTCAAGTTTACACAAAGAACGAGGAATGGTCCCATTTAACTTGTTGCCATGGGCATTACTGTAAAGGAGAAACAACGCATTAATATATATTTCTGAAGCTGTGCGTGCTGCACAAGAAAGTTGCAATGCTTACAAGCTATTGAGATTCACACAAGAACTTATATTGTTGGGAATTGGTCCTTCTAGGCTGTTGTTTGCAAGGTTCCTGAGAAACACGAGCAACAAAACATAAGCTGCTTGTTTGATTACCGCACTCAGAAAATCATTACAGATTTCAAGAATTGACTTGAAAGGACTTACAAGTCATATAAGCCTGTAAGCTTTCCCAGCTCCGACGGAATGGACCCAGTAAGTTGATTATCATTTAGTTCTCTGAATTTAGATATTTGTCAACAAAAACAGAATTTCAGATAACCTGAATTTGAATACATATAAAAACAAGAAAAATGATGCCACTCACAGGTAATGAAGTGTTGACATATTCCCAAGTTCTGGTGGTATTGTCCCAGTTAACCTGTTGCCTTGCATGTATCTACAAGTCCACGATACATTATATTATTGACTAGGAAATATTCTTGCAGACAACTTTCATAGAGGAAGCAGACCACGGAAGCTTACAGTTTCTCAGTATATGACAAGTTTCCCAGTATCGACGGTATAGGGCCAGATAGTTGGTTGTAACTCAGATCCCTGGAATGGTTAGAGGTCATATCAATTACATATATTGCACCAACAAGAAAGAATTCAGGACACAGAGCTCATCACAGGACTTACAGCACAGCAAGTGCCTGCATGAGGCCAATAACTGATGGGATCGGACCAGTGAACTTGTTCCCTTGCAAGGACCTGATACAGATGATATGCATAATTTTGCAGATTAGTGCTAACTCTGTGAAGCATACGATGCAAGAAGAATGGTTTAAATGACCACATACAGTGTAGCAACTTGAAGGAAGCCAATGTTGAAAGGGATTGATCCAGTTAAATGATTGTAGGATAAATCCCTACCATTGCAAAATGTTAGAAAAACTTCAAAAATTGAAGAAATTGACATAATTTCAAAGGGGCGAGAGCGTAAATACGTACAAGACCTGAAAACTCGTACAGTTCCCAATGGTCTCCGGTATCTCCCCAGTCAAGCTATTGTTCTTAACGTCGCTGGTCAAGCGAGTGCAGCGTTAGCGCCAGAAACAGGATACACAACGCAATGTGGTTCAAGATGGGTAAGCAGCATACTTACAAGTACCAAAGGCCGGTCAACTGGCACATATCCGGGGAGAGGGTTCCTTCCAACTGGTTGCCGCGCAATCCCCTAAGTATGATCAACTTGAGTTAGCCAAATGGAAAGGGAAAAACAGCATTGGATAGTACTGCAGTATTAGCACTAGAACCATTGTTTGTATGGCACAGAAATTCAAGACTTACAAGTATTGAAGAACCTCATTCCAATAGATTAGCCTTGGTATCTCCCCACTCAGTTTGTTTTGTGCCAAGTCCCTAGGGTGCACATAAAATTAGAGATTCTGAAAATACTCAGCAGAACCACAACATATGAACCAAGGTGCAACTTACAGAATCTTCAAATTTGGGAGCTGCGACAGCGTCGACGGGATCGCGCCGACCAGCTGGTTGTTCTTCAATATCCTAGGAAATCACGTGCACCACACAACATAATCACTCACAACATTCGATGGACTTGCTGCTTACTAGTAGTAGTACTAGATATACATTTCAGCAAAAACAGGCCTTACAAGGTTTCGAGGTGCTTGAGCTTGGACACCGAGAATGGTATGTCGCCATCCAAGTTGTTGAAGGACAAATCCCTAGTAGATCAAGAACAAACGTCAAATCATGAACAGTTTCCCAAACCCAAACATTAAACATGCATTTTTTTTAAGAGACCACTCACAGCGTCTTAATCGACGAGCAATCCCCAATCTCATCCGGGATCTGGCCGGTCAGCCCATTCGACTTCAGATCACTACAGGTGTACGCCCAAATCCACCAAGTTATTAGTACTAACACAGGCCAAGCAAGAAAAACAAAAGCTGAACGACGGCGAGCAGGAGCGGCATTCCGTACATCGAGACGAGGCTCTTCAGGGCGCCGACGGCCGGCGAGATTTCGCCCTCGAGGTTGAACCCGGAGAGGTTGCTGCAAGGCATTGGACCAAAAAACGCGGCGTCAGCGACCGGAGACACCGCGGTGGCGCGGCGGGGGAGGAAAAGGGGCAGAGAGTTTAAATGGGGCGGCGGCGGGCGGCGGCGATCTTACAGCGCGGCGACGGCGAAGGTGACGTTGTCGCAGAGGACGCCGCGCCAGGAGCAGTGGTCGTCGCCGGACCAGTCGTAGAGCACGTTGCCGACGTTGCGGAACGACTTCTTCACCTCCAGCAGCGCCGCCCCTGGATGACGAGATAGTGTAAAACCATTAACCATGGCCACATTAGCAGAAGAAAATGGGCGCAAAAACAGATGAGATAAAGATCACAACAAAAGGCGGAGCTGCCCCGAAAAACAAGATCGCCGTATTTGGTGACAAAGGAAAAAACAACCAAAAAAGAGAAGCTGCCCAAGATGGTAGCGATGATCTTTCTTCGTCTTCACGGCAAGAAAAGCTTATCGGCTCGGCACAAGAACATCGGATTTGGAAAGGGGGGAAACAGGGCCGCGGTGAGGAATAAAGCGACGGGTACTAGGATTATCACTGGTGGTTAGCAATGTGCTTGTTGTCAGTTCGGCCAAGAACATTGTGCCGCAAAACAAACACATATATAAAGGCCAAAGGAAAGCAAGCTCGTGCCAGTACATCTGAACGACTCTTACACCACAAAGAGTGCAAGATCAGCGTGAGTTCAAACTCCAAACCACCGGTTTTGAAACAGAACAAGGCAGAGTCCATTTTGAAACAGAACAAGGCAGAGGAAAAGGCAGCTTCAAACAGGATAGTGGATAGAGCAGAGCAGGAAGAAGATCCATCTCGTTTCGAAACACCTGGTGAACTATGCTGCTGGTTAGTGGCTACCGCTCCAAAATAGTAGCGGCAGCATCAAAAAGGGAAGGGATGGTGGGAGGAGGAGGGGGCGCCACTCGCCGGGATTAGTAAAGGACTATTAGACCTGGGTTACGGCAATAAAAAATGCGGCCGAAGCACCGGAGGATCCCCGGATGCCTCCCAAAAGGCTCGTAGAAGTCCTTGCAGCGCTAATAAAATACTGGTCCTAACCAAACCAAATCCCCCTGATCGAGCCTCTGCTCCCCGGCGCCCAGCCCGAGCAATAAAGAAGATGCGGACGGGAAAGGAACGAACCGTCGTCCGCGGCGGCGCCGGCCACGAGGAGGAAGGCAATGAGGGTGCCGTACGCCGCCGCCGGAGCCGCCGTCGTCGCCATGGCCGGTGGTACGAAGCTGCGAAGAATCACCGTCCGGGCAGTGGCATTTACGGGGGAGACGCCGGGGAGGGGGGACGGCGAGCGAGTACGGCGTGCGAAGCTCGCGTGGCGCTGTTGCAACTGGTGGGCAGCGGAGTGAAGTGCGCCTTAATGGGGACTGGGGAGTGAGTTCCTGGTTGGTTTCTCGGGCTCCGCTTTGGCTCTCGCGCGCGGATGGCCGCTCGCTGCTCGCTGCGGCTGCCGGCTCAGTGACAGCGAGTGGCCGTATGGCTGGGGGGGCGGAGTGGCAGGGCTAGCTAGTTATGCGCGCGTAGGAGCGCTAGCTCGGAGCTCTAGGGAGGTTCCTTGTGGAGTTGTGGCTTGCGGGGGTGGTGGAGAGAGAAGAGGGACGGGGGATGGACACTGAGAGGTCACGTCGCTGTCGCCGTCGTCGTTTTTTCTCTCTCTGTCTGGTTGGTCTAGAGGAGGAGGAGTAGGACTCGAGTCGCACAGTGCGGGGTGTGGCGCCGTGGTGGAGCGACTCCATGACATGTGGGGCCGGGCGGATCAATGCTCGCTGGGGCCGCGGCATCCCCTTGGTGGAAGTAGAAGTAATAATTTCAGCAATGGTAAATATAAAGAGGATATGGGAAAACCCATGATTGAAATGCCATGTCCATTTGAAATTCTAGAGGATTTTGATTCTCTTAGTTGTGTCGTTGGATAAACCAAATGTTCCTTTCAAGAGTTTTGAGTGAATGACAAATTTAATATGAAATGCATTGCAAAATAAAATCGTACGAAAACCATACTACTAAGGATCCCAGCCCCCTTGTATTGTTGTGAAAATCCTAATCAAATGCGGAGTAGAATATTATGGGTTTATACAGAATATATAAAGGCACAAAACAGTACTCCCTCCGCCCCAAATGTAAGATCACATGACATGCCAGCCAAACAGCAATCACATTGAGCAAGCGAGCAGCCAAATAATATCTTCGGCTCGAGATCCTCTTGGACATATGAATCAAGATGAATATCGTATATTTTCCTCCTTTCCGTGAAAAGGAAAAAAAGCAGATCCCCCACACCGGTAGCACTTATACAAATCTCCGACTATATGCCTTACCATAATCAATCTCTCGACAGCCCATTCTCTCACACCGAGCGAGTAAACCACCCATATACCTCTGCTCCCACAAACATTACGCTAGCAAAGATACTCTTCCGCCCGGTTCTCCAAAAGTCAAAATGATCGCCCCCAACGTGACCCTTAACCTTGGACCTCTAAACTCACCTCGCGGTCTCCCGTGCCACCTCCAGACTACCATGCCTCCGCCATCAACGGAGTGAAATCTCTACATGTATAAGAGTTTCATCAACGGCGACAACACAATCACTCGAGTTGAAAGGGTAAGGCAAATAGACACTATGTCCAATAAGTGTCATTTTAGTCGCTCACATGGTTCTTTCGTCAGATACACTGTGGTATATGTACAAAAATCTAATAATGCACCAAAAACAATAATTTGTGATAAGTACACAAATATGATATTGCCCAAATTTAAATGTAAGTATGATAGAAGATGCATGCAAAATCTCTATTTTTGTGAACTAAATGGGGTAATAGCAATAATAGAATCAAAGACTTAAAATTGAATGCCTATAGTGTTAATCAATCAAAATATTCCACGCAAAAACAAAAAAAAATCAAATATTAAGGCCCTCTTTTATTTGTAGGATTTTTCAGGAATAAGAAAAAACACGGGCATATAGTAACATGTCCTCTTGTGTTCTGTAGAAATTCAAAGCTACGGGAATGTAGATGCAATAGTGTTTGATAGCTCAAGAAAACATTAAAAAACTTAAAACCAAGAAATCCCGTCAAGAGTTTTGAGTGAATTGAAATTTTCCTCCAGAATATGGTAGAAAAAACTGTCAAAAAAATCAAATAGATCCCAGTTTTTTCTTTTTCTTTTTGAAATTCAGTGGATCCTAGTTCTGCGAATCAAATGGTCACTGTACGGAAAGGTTCAAATCTTCCAAAATCTTTTGTGACTCCTGTGAATCGAAGGAGCCCTAGGCGGGCGCGAGCACGTGGCTCCAATCGAAGATTTTTTAGCCAAAACGAACGAAGCGCGGGCCCCACGTACCAAGACGGTGCCCTACATGTCAGCCCTCCATGATTGATCCAGCACGAAACGTGATGTTGAGCAGGCCGCTGCAGCATATTGTCAGGGCCGCTTTCCCTCCTTTTATCTCCCTCCACCTTTTTTTTCTCTCCTTTGATTTATCCCTCCCTCGCCCGTTTATTCTCCTCTTTGGTTCTTTTGGGGATTAGCTTCAGAAGAAACTTTTCATGTAAATACGAAATCCACGGTAAAAAGATCGCTGCGACAAAATGCCAGCAATCCGTTGTAGTTGTAGCTGTGCGAGAGCTCGCACAGTGATGGTGTGCTACTGTTGTGCAGTCGAGGCGATTTGTACGTAGTGTCGTGGAGATGTTTAGCGGCAGTGGGCAGAGCATGGTGTGTGCGTTCATGGCTAAACATTGCGGTGTGGGATGGCAGCGGCGTGCATGCCATGTGACGGTGTCACCTGTGGGGTTTCAGTGTAGTTGTGCGCTGTGTTTGCGTGGTTATACAGTGTGCGTGCACTGTAGGGTGTAGGCGGAGCGAGTATCGGAGATCCATAGTCGCCGTCTTGCTCTAGCCGATTCACGAGTTTCTTGCAAATATTTTACAGGATCCCATATTTTGGCAGATGGATACTTTTTCTTTTGAACAAGCAAAGGCCAATTCATTCATTCATACTGCAAACAGTTTACACTGAGGATTACAATTCCCTGTAATTGCATGTCTAAACACAACAGTTTTAAAGGGCAACTTTCGTCAAGATGATCTACATTATTACAAGAGAAACTAACTTGCTGATCTGTTATGTGGGTGAGTGCTAGCTGGGCTAAATCATGTACCTCCATGTCATGGAGTCTTGAGATGTGAAAAACCTGAACTGAAGATGCATAAAATTCTGCAAGTAAGCCTCTAGCCTCCCAATGTCCTGGATCTGTTCTAGGCGATCTTGCGGCAGCTGCTTTCGCTAGCGATAAATGGTCTGTGAAGAAGGTCGCCTGTTTTATTTGCGACCTGGCAAGTATGTTGGCTGCAAGTACTAGAGCTTGTGCTTCTGCTTGTATGGCTAATTCTGCATGATTGCCTGTAGCATAGATTTAGACCTTGAGTCTTCTGCCTCCTTGATTTATGCGCGTATAAACTTCGGGTCCGGTGTTGCTGGCATGTTGAACCTGATTCTTCCATGCCGCATCTGTGAAAATCCTATTTGTTGTTGTTAGCTTTAATAAATCTACCGTTGTCCCTTGTGCATATGTACCTATTATTTGCAATTCCTGGTTCTCCTCATTCTTATGTGATTGTTCCTGTACTCCCACTTCCTGGAATATGCAACTAGCTATGGCCTGAGTTGCATAAAACATTTGTAGAGGAGAGCTTTCTTTTCTTTAAAACAATTTGTCGTCCCTTGATTTCCACATACACCACATGAAGGTAAATATGTTGCTCAAAGTAGCATGTAGATGATTTGAGTTAAGAACGCCTAAATTCATACTTGTCATGGAATTGCTAACCCGTTGGAAATCTTCTATTCTAGTGTACCAGGGATGGACAAACCAGGCAACCTTAGCAAAGGGGCAAAGAAAAAGAATGTGCTTTTCATCTTCTTCCCCTTCACACCTAGAGCAAAATTTACTTATATGGGGTCTGTATTTACCTGCTCTTATACATATTCTCGTAAGTCACCATGCAAATGTTTGTATCCTTGGAGCTATATCTTTTGCTTTCCAAGTTTGTTTCAATAGCTCTCTTGAGTTGGCTATAATGATTGTAGGTCGCGGTTCTCCTTCTTCCTGCAAAATACGCAAACAGAGTTTGTATGCACTTTTAGTTCTAAATTTCCCAGACGGGGTTAGCTTCCAACAAAGAAGATCTTTCCCGCCATCCTGAATTATTGGAACTTGTTTCATGACAGTGGTTGTATCCGGATGAAAGACACTATCAATGAGGTTTTTTTTTCTGATTTGGGAGCCAAAGATCTTTAAGAAGAGTTGGGTATTTATATTCTCTAGGCTGGATAATCAGATGGTCATAGATTTTATCCCAAGTATTATACCAGGGATTGCTAAAGAGAAATGTTTCCTTCTATGAGTTGATAGAAGGAATTTCTTATTAGCATGGGTCTAACTTTCAGAATTCTAGTCCAGAAAGCAGAGTTGGGAACATTATGGTTGGCCTTCCAGAAGGATGTATCAGGGTAGTACTTGGATTTGAGGATTTTCGAAAGATGAATTTGGATCTTCAGCTATCCTCCAAGCGGTTGAAAGAATCAAACCTCTGTTAATGGGCTTGCATATTTCGGATCCAAGACCTCCTTCATTCTTTGGGGAACAAATATCTTTCCAATCGTGCAAACAGAGAGATTTAGAGTATCATTCCTCTCTCACCCCTGTCTACCAAAAGTTTCTAATGATTGAAGTGAGTTTGGATAAGAACTTTTTGGGGAATATAATATTAGACATGTAATAAACAGGACTTGAAGCAAAGACAGAATATTAGATACTTTGATTCACCAATACGTTGTGCACTCTCTCCACGATTGAGCTGAAAATTTTGTCACCTTATAGAGAACATAAGTGACATCTCATGCTTTAGAAATATAATCATCACTACTTTTTATAACATAAGTGACATCATGTGACGCCCCCGATTCAATCGTACACTAATCATGCACGCAAACGTGTACGATCAAGATCAGGGACTCACGGGAAGGTATCACAACACAACTCTAAAAACATAAATAAGTCATACAAGAATCATAATACAAGCCAGGGACCTCGAGGGCTCGAATACAAGTGCTCGATCATAGACGGGTCAGCGGAAGCAACAATATCTGAGTACAGACATAAGTAAACAAGTCTGCCTTAAGAAGGCTAGCACAAAATGGGATACAGATCGAAAGAGGCGCAGGCCTCCTACCTGGGATCCTCCTAAACTACTCCTGGAAGTCGTCAGCGGCCTGCACGTAGTAGTAGGCACCTCCGGTGTAGCAGGAGTCGTCGTCGACGGTGGCGTCTGGCTCCTGGGCTCCAGTATCTGGTTGCGACAACCAGGTAGAATGGAAAGGGGGAAAAGAGGAAGAAAAGAACCCGTGAGTACTCATCCAAAGTACTCGCAAGCAAGGATCTACACTACATATGAATGGGTATTTATGTAAAGGGACAATATCGGTGGACTGAACTGCATAATGCCGGAATAAGAGGGGGATAACTAGTCCTGTCGAAGACTACGCTTCTGGCAGCCTCCATCTTGGAGCATGTAGAAGAGAGTAGATGGTAAGTTCACCAAGTATCATCGCATAGCATAATCCTACCCGGCGATCCCCTCCTCGTTGCCCTGTTAGAGAGCGATCACCGGGTTATATCTGGCACTTGGAAGGGTGTGTTTTATTAAGTATCCGGTTCTAGTTGTCATAAGGTCAAGGTACAGCTCCAAGTCGTCCTGTTACCAAAGATCACGGCTATTCGAATAGATAAACTTCCCTGCAGGGGTGCACCACATAACCCAACACGCTCGATCCCATTTGGCCGGACACATTTTCCTGGGTCATGCCCGGCCGCGGAAGATCAACACGTCGCAGCCCCACCTAGGCACAACGGAGAGGTCAGCACACCGGTCTAAATCCTATGGGCGCAAGGGTCTGGGCCCATCGCCCATTGCACACCTGCACGTTGCGTACGCGGGCGGAAGCAGACCTAGCCTAGCAGGCGTTCCAGTCCAATCCGGCGCGCGCCGCTCAGTCGCTGACGTCAAGAAGGCTTCGGCTGATACCACGACGTCGAGTGCCCATAACTGTTCCCGCGTAGTTGGTTAGTGCGTATAGGCCAGTGGCCAGACTCAGATCAAATACCAAGATCTCGTTAAGCGTGTTATTTTGAAGTAACCGCGAACGCCGACCAGGGCCAGGCCCACCTCTCTCCTAGGTGGTCTCAACCTGCCCTGTAGCTCCGCCACAAAGTAACTGTCGGGGGCCGTCGGGAACCCAGGCCCACCTCTGCCGGGATGGAGCCACCTGCCCCTTCAGCCCCCATCTCCGAACAGTATCATAAGTAATGTAACAGTATATAGTATATACCATATGCCCGTGATCACCTCCCGAAGTGATCACGGCCCAGTAGTATAGCATGGCAGGCGGACAAGAGTGTAGGGCCACTGATGGAATACTAGCATCCTATACTAAGCAATTAGGATTGGAGGTAAGGGTAACAACTGTAGCAACAATGACATGCTATGCAGCAGAATAGGATTAACAGAAAGCAGTAACATGCTACTCTACTCTAATGCAAGCAGTAGAGAGAAGGAATAGGCGATATCTGGTGATCAAGGGGGGGGGCTTGCCTGGAAGCTCAGCCGAGAAGGAGGGGTCGTCAACACCGTAGTCGAACTGGGGGTCGTCGGTGACGTAGTCGTACTCAATCGCATCAACACCAGACTCGGGGTCTACCGAAGAAGAAGAGGGGGAAGAAACAGTAAATACGGAGAAAACAAGGCATCACAAAAATATAACAAGGCAATACGCGGTGCCAGGGGTGATCTAACGCAGGGATAGGTGATACCGGCGAAGGGGGGAAACATCCGGGAAAGTATTCCTGGTGTTTCGCGTTTTCAGACAGACGGACCGGAGGGGGAAAGTTCCATGTTCGCTATGCTAGGGATGTGTGGTGGACTAACGGGCTGCGTATTCGGATTCGTCTCGTCGTTCTGAGCAACTTTCATGTACAAAGTATTTTCATCTGAGTTACGGATTATTTTATATTAAATTTTAAAGATTTAATTCATTTTTAGAATTAACAGAATCAATTTAATTAGAAAATGTAATTATGACATCAACATGATGTCAGGGTGATGTCAGCAGTCAACTAGTCAGTTGACCTAGTCAAACTGACGTGTGGGTCCCATTCGTCATTGTCTCAGACTAACTAAACATGTTAATTAGGCTAACTAAGTGATTAGGTTAATTTATTTTAATTAGATTAGATAAACAGGATTAATTAAATTAATTAACTCATTAATTAATTACTAATTTATTTATTTTAACTTTTCTTTAAAATCGTTCTGGGGGTCCATGTCAGTTGCCCAATCAGACTAATTAAACCATCAATTTAACCTAAGCTAATTAGCCCTAATTAAACAAGGGCCATGACCATCATGATGGACAGAGCCAGCAGCGAGCGCGGGGGTGCGCGAGCGGGCTGAGGGTCCAGTGACGTGGGGCACGCGTGGACAAGTGCATCCGGGAGCGCGGTGAGGAGCTGGGCACGGCCACAAGCAGCAGCAGCCGGCGGCAACGGCACCGGTGGCAAGAGGCAGCAGCAGTAACGCAGCAGGAGAGCAGCCAAAGCGGATGCGGACGACGACAGGCGCGGCGCAGGCGCAGTCACGCATGGGCGGTAGTGTGCAGGGTCGTCGCGGGCGGGTGCGGACGGGCGCCGGGCACGTCGGTTGCGGGCTGCGGCGAGCGGGGCGAACAGGGGGCGCAGGCGGAGCGCACGGCGAACGCGAGGGGCGGAGCCCCGGGGCGGCCACGGCGGAGCAGGGAGGCGCGGTGGTCGGCGTGCGACAGAGGAGAGACGGAGGGGGTTCCCCACCCTATGTTGCAAGGGATCGGGCGGCGATGGTCGATGGCGCTCGTTGGGGAGGAGGATGGGGATGGGCGATGGAGACGGGGAGCGGTCCGGCGATGATGTGGCGGGGCGTCAGGGATCGACGATGGAGAGGATGACGGCGATGGCGTAGACGAGCGGCGAGGGGCCCCGACGGGCGGTGTCAGGGCGATGGGGAACGGCGTCGAGGGAGGTTTCATCCCTGATCCAGATCTGGATCGGGGGGAGAGGGGAGGAGGGACGTAGGGAGCGAGTGGGGGGAGTGGGTGCGATGGGCTAGGGTTTCCCGTCGGTGGGGGGAGGTTATGGGGACTGAGGGGGCGGCCTGGACCTGGTGGGCCGGCTGGGCGGCCTGGTGGCCTGCCGGGCCAAAGGCCAGTGAGGGGGGGGGGTCCTTTTTCATTTTTCTTTTATCTTTTACCGTTTATTTATTTTCTTTTCTGTTTTAATTTTATTTCCCAAATTGTGTTAGTTTGGTAAAATATTCAATTAGTACCTAACATTGTAACATTAATTATACCACTGCCACAATAACTTTGGCACCTAGCTAAAATAGTTTAGTATTTTGTAAAATATATTAGGACTATAACTAATTGTTTTGCTGTTGTTTTAATCACTTTAGGGTATTTCATTATTTTATAAAGATGTTGTTTCTCCACCAATAATATCCATGATTTATCACATTAAGGACATTTTAGTTTTGACTTTTGAAAACTTTAATTGTTTGACTTGATTTTAAATTTGAAATTTGAACGGGATTTGAATCATCGCAAGATTAACAACACTAATCGTGGTGACGTGGCATCATTAGCGGAGGGTTACTGTAGCGTAACTATCCGGGCGTCACAATTCTCCTCCACTACAAGAAATCTTGTCCCGAGATTTTAAGAGGTGGAGTAAGGGGGAAAGATCTAGTTACGAAATTCTAACGAATCTTCTCGATCTTGATTGCTCTTCTCGAAGTGGTCGATCCACTATATTGATGTCTTCATTTTTCTGCTTCAAGTCATCAAGATGAAGTCGGCATGTTTCTTCGGGGGTTCCATCGTACTTACGAAAGAATAAGGGGGGTATTCCGGGAGAACGAACCTCTACAAGGTTGACTATCTGGTCGATAACATCGGGGAAGGTGGCAGAAAGTAACTCTCGAATTGAAACTTAAGAAAATATCAAGAGCAAAGTAATGAGGTTTCATGGGAAGTTTCGAGCAGGTAGGCAATCGTTCGTTTCCTGAAACAAAGTGTGAAAGGGGTCCAGAGCAACGAGAATAAGTATTGCGTCTGATACCAGAATAGATCATCTCTAGGAAGCTGACCCGTGAATTACATACGGAGTCAAATGCGAGAAATAACTTTAGCAACAGGGGTGTACAGGAGAGTCAGGTTTCGATCCTGTGGAACTGTGGGTTATGGGCCCACCATGTGGGTTAAAAAATTAGGGAGGGCGTTGTGATCATGCACGATCATGATAGCAATGCAGGTCAGAGGAAAGCCTGTCAGTTATGTCGACGTCAACATCGGTACTAAGGGCGAGGTACAAAGAGAACCATTTTCCTGCTAGTTGAACGAGGCGGACCAATAGGCAAAGTTCTCGTCCATCGGTGGTTACCGGAATGCTATCGACAAATGCAACAGGGGCTTACTGACACGGTTGTACACCAAGGCGTTTACATAAGCAGAAGAATATTACTGCTTAGTTCATATGGATCACAAGGAAGGTTAAACAAATCAATGGAAAGGAAAATGCGATCATCAGATCAAACAGAACAATGGAAAGGAAAATGTGTTTGACACATGTACCAGGGGTATACCCTTCCCAAGGACAAGCAGAGCAAGATATCCACGACAGGAGATAATGTAGAAAACCCTTTAGGTAGGGGAGAGAAATTTCATGACATTACCCATACAACGGTGTTTGGATAATTGAGCAAGAAACATTTAGCATTGGGGTTCAAATGTTCTTGTTGAAAATCGGAGTACCATAGACATGCTTCGAGATAGCATTGACATGGTCTTCAAGCAAAGGTCGAACTTTGGATACTCAATGGATTCATCAGGAACAACTTATAGAATAAGTCTTTCAATTTCCTCATGGAAGGATGGTTAACATTGCTAAAAGGAAGAACTATAACAATAGGCCCTCCAGCCAGGTGTGCTAGGCATGACATTACCTTGCCGGGTCATATAAAGACCAACGTTATAACTCTTGGAAAAATGTTCCAACCATCATATCTGACCGAGATTCAGATCTGATCGGTGTTAGGATACCTCAGACTCAGGATGCCTAAGAAGAAAAGGTGCAACACAATTTAACAAGATGACATAGTAAGTTTCTCGGGAAAAGAATTATGGAAGCGAGTTCCAAAACAAGAGTTCATCATTAAACCAACGAGAGGACGAGGAGGTGGCTGATGGACTCAGCGACAATCCATCGAAATTTCCAGAAAGATGGATTTCCACAATTATGTGAACAAGGAGATAACATTTGTCGGATCAATGATATGATGAGGTATGCTCGAGGAAAATATACCGATTAAACATTGGTTGACAGGAGCACCCAAAATATGGGCTCGGTAGCACGATCAATGTTAGAATGGTGATTCAATAACCAATAGTCTAAGAATGAACTATCGACCATTAACTTCAAAGCAATAGGGTTTGCTAGAAATACTAAAGTCTCACAACGGAGTTCTCTTGTTGGTATTCCGGTTGGAAGCAACACAGGGTCCAAGAAAGGATGGTGATGGCGAGAAGCATCACTGTAACAAGAATTCTTAAGAGAGTAATTCTCACAACATCCTTGACATAAAAGATGGTAATACTACAAGGTAGAGCATAACATAAGTCAGATAGCAAGGAACTCGAGGTACAACGCAAAACTAGAACAAGTTTTGTGTTGGGAGGGAAATCAAGAATGTTGTCGATGTTAACACAAACCATCGAGGGGGCAAGCATGGAATTTCTCATCAGGAACTCAATGTACGTCTCGGAAGAAGTTAAAAATGTTTACGATGATCACAACACATTTATCGAGAGGTTTCAAGAAGATGTAATCGATCGGCGACGACATCACACCAAGGGAATGGTGAAGCAAAAGGTTTCTGGAACCATGGGTACGACACAAACTCGAAATCAAGTTTGCTATTCAAGGAGAAATGATATGACGAGGGAGATTGACGTAAGATTAGCTCACCGTCGAAATTTGTGCTTCGGGAAGAAGGACCGGGTAGCACAGTTAAAAGTTTGCACGATAATGATATAGCCGATAAGGCTAGGAATGACTTGAAGGATTATTAAACTCGTAAGCAACAAGAATTACTTAGAGTTATTGAATCGGAGTGCGGAATCGATTCACTTATCGGTGTTCTCGAGTGACTAATAACTCAGAACCTGGGGGGGTCCGAGATCGGTGAGAAGCAATACTAGATGAAGACTCGCAGGAAGCAACACAGTTCTCGAGATACCAGAGGTTAATACTCGAGGAGGATCAAAAATAGAGGTTGCGGAGATGTATCTATCAACAAAAGACAAGTGCTTTAACTTGTCTGAGAAATGGAATCAAGGAGAAAATGTGGTCGGGACCACGATTGCAAATGATCAATACATAGATACCAGATGATTTCATATCAAGGAAATAGTTATTATTACAAGAAACTTCTATGATAGGATCTACATCGTGTCCATGGGCATGAACACAAAGTTCAAGGTCGACTCCCACTTCTTTAATGCATAACCTTTCATTCACTTCTCGCCTTCAACGAAGTTGTGGTGTTGAAATTTTATCTGTCATAACACCAGTAGAGTATGACCCGTAGTAGTTTCCGGGTTCACACAGATTAGAAAAAGGCATATGTCCAACCCATCGGGGCCTCTTAGGAACATATACCACAAACTTCAGTAGTAATTATCACCAGCTCGAAAGTAGAGCATGGTTGACAATGCAGAGGATACAATTTACCAAAGGCATTATATACCCGTGGAAAGGCTCACAAGGTTATTGAATATGAAGTACGATGTCGGATGAAATCCAACAATGGATCGGGCGATCCACAACGGAGCTGATGTGAGTATCGGTACTGAATCATAGGAAGAAAGAATGCACGGGCATCATACTATAGAACATCTGAATAATTCGATGCTTAGATAACAAAGGAATTATGATTTCCAAAACAAAGGATCAGAAGCACACGCTCTGATCAAGGATGGATAAGTTGGATAGACTAGAGGCACAATTGACGACAAATAGTTTGGTCGACAACCAGCTCATGTTCAAAATGACGTCTGAGCCGGAAAGATAATTTAGAAGGGTTGATAGATGATTGTGTGCACTCGCACACATGTTGAATCAATAGGATCAAAATGACGGTGTCAAAAGATACTAGTGAATATGGCTAGTGATATGGGAGCATCCATAATGTAAGCATACAAGTATTTGCAGAGCAATAGTTTGAAGAGGATGCTCAGAAGGTCGGATAGTATTTCAGAGTATCTTATGAAGCATACGAACAACTGGGGATGAACAGATACTCAATAAGTGCGAGGAATTTTCAATAGGGGTATTCATGTGGTAAAGAACTACAAGGCAGTAAGCTTAAAGGATTTTCGGAACAACGAAGAGAAATTTAGGGCATGTTGTACTAACAAGAGCAACTGAGGATGAAGGTATGAACAATAATTGTAGGTAGTTATCCATAAGGGTATATCGGTGGTAGGGGATTGTAAACTCGGTGGGCACAAGGGTCTCGGGAAAACCTCGGAGAGTATCTTCGGAATCTTCTGGTGCAACAAGCGATCATCTGGTGAGGGGCTCTCCGGGAGAAAGTCTTTCGAGAACCTAAAGTTAGTCTTTTTATCAAAATCATTTAACCCGAATAGGGGAGAGATTAGAGTCCCAGAGTAAAGATCGAGGAGTAAAAGATCCTAGTACCACCCAATGGCGACGTGGGCCCGTAAGGCACACAGCCATGTTAGTAAAAGTTTTGTAATGTCTAGACTCGACTTCGGCCAAGGAGTGCGGAAGGAGGATTCCTACAGGCAGTCGGCTCTGATACCAACTTGTGACGCCCCATATTCAATCGTACACTAATCATGCACGCAAACGTGTACGATCAAGATCAGGGACTCACGGGAAGGTATCACAACACAACTCTAAAAACATAAATAAGTCATACAAGCATCATAATACAAGCCAGGGGCCTCGAGGGCTCGAATACAAGTGCTCAATCATAGACGAGTCAGCGGAAGCAAAAATATCTGAGTACAAACATAAGTAAACAAGTCTGCCTTAAGAAGGCTAGCACAAACTGGGATACAGATTGAAAGAGGCGCAGGCCTCCTGCCTGGGATCCTCCTAAACTACTCCTGGTCGTCGTCAGCAGCCTGCACGTAGTAGTAGGCACCTCCGGTGTAGCAGGAGTCGTCGTCGACGGTGGCGTCTGGCTCCTGGGCTCCAGCATCTGGTTGCGACAACCAGGTAGAATGGAAAGGGGGAAAAGAGGAAGAAAAGCAACCGTGAGTACTCATCCAAAGTACTCGCAAGCAAGGATCTACACTACATATGCATGGGTATTTAGGTAAAGGGGCAATATCGGTGGACTGAACTGCATAATGCCGGAATAAGAGGGGGATAACTAGTCCTGTCGAAGACTACGCTTCTGGCCGCCTCCATCTTGGAGCATGTAGAAGAGAGTAGATGGTAAGTTCACCAAGTATCATCGCATAGCATAATCTTACCCGGCGATCCCCTCCTCGTTGCCCTGTTAGAGAGCGATCACCGGGTTATATCTGGCACTTGGAAGGGTGTGTTTTATTAAGTATCTGGTTCTAGTTGTCATAAGGTCAAGGTACAACTCCAAGTCGTCCTGTTACCGAAGATCACGGCTATTCGAATAGATAAACTGTTGGGGATCGTAGCAGAATTTTAAAATTTCCTACGCATCACCAAGATCCATCTATGGAGTATACTAGCAACGAGGGGAAAGGAGTGCATCTACATACCCTTGTAGATCGCGAGCGGAAGCGTTCCAATGAACGGGGTTGATGGAGTCGTACTCGCCGTGATCCAAATCACCGATGACCGAGTGCCGAACGGACGGCACCTCCGCGTTCAACACACGTACGGAGCAGCGACGTCTCCTCCTTCTTGATCCAGCAAGGGGGAAGGAGAGGTTGATGGAGATCCAGCAGCACGACGGCGTGGTGGTGGAAGTAGCGGGATCTCGGCAGGGCTTCGCCAAGCTTCTGCGAGAGAGAGAGGTGTTGCAGGGGGAGAGGGAGGCGCCAGGGGCTGTGGTGCTGCTGCCCTCCCTCCCCCCCACTATTTATAGGCCCCCACTATTTATAGGCCCCCTGGAGGGGGGCGCCGGCCCTGGAACCAATCTACATGGGGGGGGGGGGGGGGCGGCGGCCAAGGGGGAAGGGGGGTGGCTTCCCCCCCAAGCCAAGTGGGGCGCCCCCACCCCTAGGGTTTCCAACCCTAGGCGCAGGGGGAGGCCCAAGGGGGGGCGCCCCAGCCCACTAAGGGCTGGTTCCCTTCCCACTTCAGCCCATGGGGCCCTCCGCGATAGGTGGCCCCACCCCGTGGACCCCCGGGACCCTTCCGGTGGTCCCGGTAGAATACCGATAACCCCCGAAACTTTCCCGGTGGCCGAAATTGGACTTCCTATATATAATTCTTCACCTCCGGACCATTCCGGAACTCCTCGTGACGTCTGGGATCTCATCCGGGACTCCAAACAACTCTCGGGTTTCCGCATACTAATATCTCTACAACCCTAGCGTCACCGAACCTTAAGTGTGTAGACCCTACGGGTTCGGGAGACATGCAGACATGACCGAGACGCCTCTCCGGTCAATAACCAACAGCGGGATCTGGATACCCATGTTGGCTCCCACATGTTCCACGATGATCTCATCGGATGAACCACGATGTCGAGGATTCAATCAATCCCGTATACAATTCCCTTTGTCAATCGGTACGTTACTTGCCCGAGATTCGATCGTCGCTATCCCAATACCTTGTTCAATCTCGTTACCGCAAGTCATTTTACTCGTACCGTAATGCATGATCCCGTGGCTAACTCCTTAGTCACATTGAGCTCATTATGATGATGCATTACCGAGTGGGCCCAGAGATACCTCTCCGTCATACGGAGTGACAAATCCCAGTCTTGATCCGTGCCAAATCAACAGACACTTTCGGAGATACCCGTAGTGTACCTTTATAGTCACCCAGTTACGTTGTGACGTTTGGCACACCCAAAGCACTCCTACGGTATCCGGGAGTTGCACGATCTCATGGTCTAAGGAAATGATACTTGACATTGGAAAAGCTCTAGCAAACGAACTACACGATCTTTTGTGCTATGCTTAGGATTGGGTCTTGTCCATCACATCATTCTCCTAATGATGTGATCCCGTTATCAATGACATCGAATGTCCATAGTCAGGAAACCATGACTATCCGTTGATCAACGAGCTAGTCAACTAGAGGCTTACTAGGGACACGTTGTGGTCTATGTATTCACACATGTATTACGATTTCCGGATAACACAATTATAGCATGAACAATAGACAATTATCATGAACAAAGAAATACAATAATAACCATTTATTATTGCCTCTAGGGCATATTTCCAATAGTCTCCCACTTGCACTAGAGTTAATAATCTAGTTACATTATGATGAATAGAACACCCATAGCATCCTGGTGTTGATCATGTTTTGCTCTAGGGAGAGGTTTAGTCAACGGATCTGCTACATTCAGGTCCGTATGTACTTTACAAATATCTATGTCTCCATTTTGAACACTTTCACGAATGGAGTTGAAGCGACGCTTGATATGCCTGGTCTTCCTGTGAAACCTGGGCTCCTTGGCAAGGGCAATAGCTCCAGTGTTGTCACAGAAGAGAGTCATCGGGCCCGACGCATTGGGAATCACCCCTAGGTCGGTAATGAACTCCTTCATCCAGATTGCTTCTTGCGCTGCCTCTGAGGCTGCCATGTACTCTGCTTCACATGTAGATCCCGCCACGACGCTTTGCTTGCAACTGCACCAGCTTACTGCCCCTCCATTCAAAATATACACGTATCCGGTTTGTGACTTTGAGTCATCCAGATCTGTGTCAAAGCTAGCATCGACGTAACCCCTTACGACGAGCTCTTCGTCACCTCCATAAACGAGAAACATATCCTTAGTCCTCTTTAGGTACTTCAGGATATTCTTGACCGCTGTCCAGTGTTCCATGCCGGGATTACTTTGGTACCTTCCTACCAAACTTACGGCAAGGTTTACATCAGGTCTGGTACACAGCATGGCATACATAATAGACCCTATGGCCGAGGCATAGGGGATGACACTCATCTTTTCTCTATCTTCTGCCGTGGTTGGGCATTCAGCCATGCTCAATTGCACACCTTGCAATACAGGCAAGAACCCCTTCTTGGACTGATCCATATTGAACTTCTTCAATATCTTGTCAAGGTACATACTCTGTGAAAGACCTATGAGGCGTCTTGATCTATCTCTATAGATCTTGATGCATAATATATAAGCAGCTTCTCCAAGGTCCTTCATTGAAAAACACTTATTCAAATAGGCCTTTATACTTTCCAAGAATTCTATATCATTTCCCATCAATAGTATGTCATCCACATACAATAAGAGAAATGCTACAGAGCTCCCACTAACTTTCTTGTAAACACAGGCTTCTCCATAAGTCTGTGTAAACCCAAACGCTTTGATCATCTCATCAAAACGAATGTTCCAACTCCGAGATGCTTGCACCAGTCCATAGATGGAGCGTTGGAGCTTGCATACCTTGTTAGCATTCTTAGGATCGACAAAACCTTCCGGCTGTATCATATAAAATTCTTCCTTAAGGAAGCCATTAAGGAATGCCGTTTTGACGTCCATCTGCCATATCTCATAATCATAGTATGCGGCAATTGCTAACATGATTCGGACGTACTTCAGCTTCGCTACGGGTGAGAAAGTCTCATCGTAGTCAACCCCTTGAACTTGTCGATAACCCTTAGCGACAAGTCGAGCCTTATAGATGGTCACATTACCATCCGTGTCTGTCTTCTTCTTAAAGATCCATTTATTTTCTATGGCTCGCCGATCATCGGGCAAGTCAGTCAAAGTCCATACTTCGTTTTCATACATGGATCCTATCTCGGATTTCATGGCTTCTAGCCATTTGTCGGAATCCGGGCCCGCCATCGCTTCTTCATAGTTCGAAGGTTCACCGTTGTCTAACAACATGATTTCCAGGACAGGGTTGCCGTACCACTCTGGTGCGGAACATGTCCTTGTGGACCTACGAAGTTCAGTAGTAACTAGATCTGTAGCTTCATGATCATCATCATTAACTTCCTCCCCAATCGGTGTAGGCACCACAGGAACATCTTCCCGCGCTGCGCTACTTTTCGGTTCGGAAGGGGTGACTATCACCTCATCAAGTTCCACTTTCCTCCCACTTAATTCTTTCGAGAGAAACTCTTTCTCCAGAAAGGACCCATTCTTGGCAACAAAGATCTTGCCTTCGGATCTGAGGTAGAAGGTATACCCCATGGTTTCCTTAGGGTATCCTATGAAGACGCATTTTTCCGACTTGGGTTCGAGCTTTTCAGGTTGAAGTTTCTTGACATAAGCATCGCATCCCCAAACTTCTAGAAACGACAGCTTAGGTTTCTTCCCAAACCATAATTCATACGGTGTCATCTCAACGGATTTCGACGGAGCCTTATTTAAAGTGAATGCGGCAGTCTCTAAAGCATAGCCCCAAAATGAGAGCAGTAGATCAGTAAGAGACATCATAGATCGCACCATATCCAATAGAGTGCGATTACGACGTTCAGACACACCATTTTGCTGAGGTGTTCCAGGCGGCGTGAGTTGTGAAACGATTCCACATTTCCTTAAGTGCGTACCAAATTCGTGACTTAAATATTCTCCACCACGATCTGATCATACGAATTTTATTTTCCTGTCACGTTGATTCTCAACCTCACTCTGAAATTCCTTGAACTTTTCAAAGGTTTCAGACTTGTGTTTCATTAGGTAGACATACCCATATCTACTTAAGTCATCAGTGAGTGTGAGAACATAACGATATCCTCCGCGAGCCTCAACACTCATTGGACCGCACACATCGGTATGTATGATTTCCAATAAGTTGGTTGCTCGCTCCATTGTTCCGGAGAACGGAGTCTTGGTCATTTTACCCATGAGGCATGGTTCGCACGTGTCAAATGATTCGTAATCAAGAGATTCCAAAAGTCCATCTGCATGGAGCTTCTTCATGCGCTTGACACCAATGTGACCAAGGCGGCAGTGCCACAATTATGTGGGACTATCGTTATCAACTTTACATCTTTTGGTATTCACACTATGAATATGTGTAACATCCCGTTCGAGATTTATCAAGAATAAACCATTGACCAGCGGGGCATGACCATAAAACATATCTCTCAAATAAATAGAACAACCGTTATTCTCGGATTTAAATGAGTAGCCATCTCGAATTAAACGAGATCCAGATACAATGTTCATGCTCAAAGATGGCACTAAATAACAATTATTGAGGTTTAAAACTAATCCCGTAGGTAAATGTAGAGGCAGCGTGCCGACGGCGATCACATCGACCTTGGAACCATTCCCGACGCGCATCGTCACCTCGTCCTTTGCTAGTCTCCGCTTATTCCGCAGTTCCTGTTTTGAGTTACAAATATGAGCAACCGCACCGGTATCAAATACCCAGGAGCTACTACGAGTACTGGTAAGGTACACATCAATCACATGTATATCACATATACCTTTGGTGTTGCCGGCCTCCTTGTCCGCTAAGTATTTGGGGCAGTTCCGCTTTCAGTGACCACTTCCCTTGCAATAAAAGCACTCACTCTCAGGCTTGGGTCAATTCTTCGACTTCTTCCCGGCAACTGGCTTACCGGGCGCGGCAACTCCCTTGCCGTCCTTCTTGAAGTTCTTCTTACCCTTGCCTTTCTTGAACTTAGTGGTTTTATTCACCATCAACACTTGATGTTCCTTTATAATCTCTACCTCCGCTGATTTCAGCATCGAATATACCTCAGGAATGGTCTTTTCCATCCCCTGCATATTGAAGTTCATCACAAAGCTCTTGTAGCTTGGTGGAAGCGACTGAAGGATTCTGTCAATGACCGCGTCATCCGGGAGATTAACTCCCAGCTGAGACAAGCGGTTGTGTAACCCAGACATTCTGAGTATGTGCTCACTAACAGAACTATTTTCCTCCATTTTACAGCTGAAGAACTTGTCGGAGACTTCATATCTCTCGACCCGGGCATGAGCTTGGAAAACCATTTTCAGCTCTTCGAACATCTCATATGCTCCATGTTTCTCAAAACTCTTTTGGAGACCCGGTTCTAAGCTGTAAAGCATGCCGCACTGAACGAGGGAGTAATCATCAGCACGTGATTGCCAAGCGTTCATAACGTCTTGGTTCTCTGGGATTGGTGCTTCACCTAGCGGTGCTTCTAGGACATAATCTTTCTTGGCAGCTATGAGGATGATCCTCAGGTTCCGGACCCAGTCCGTATAGTTGCTGCCATCATCTTTCAGCTTGGTTTTCTCTAGGAACGCGTTGAAGTTGAGGACAACGTGGGCCATTTGATCTACAAGACATATTGTAAAGATTTTAGACTAAGTTCATGATAATTAAGTTCATCTAATCAAATTACTCAATGAACTCCCACTCAGATAGACATCCCTCTAGTCATCTAAGTGAAACATGATCCAAGTTAACTAGGCCGTCTCCGATCATCACGTGAGACGGACTAGTCAAGATCGGTGAACATCTCCATGTTGATCGTATCTTCTATATGACTCATGCTCGACCTTTCGGTCCTCCGTGTTCCGAGGCCATGTCTGTACATGCTAGGCTCGTTAAGTCAACCTAAGTGTATTGCGTGTGTTCCGAGGCCATGTCTGTACATGCTAGGCTCGTCAACACCCGTTGTATGCGAACGTTAGAATCTATCACACCCGATCATCACGTGGTGCTTCAAAACAACGAACCTTCGCAACGGTGCACAGTTAGGGGGAACACTTTCTTGAAATTATTATAAGGGATCATCTTACTTACTACCGTCGTTCTAAGCAAATAAGATGCAAAACATGATAAACATCACATGCAATCAAACAGTGACATGATATGGCCAATATAATTTTGCTCCTTTGATCTCCATCTTCGGGGCACCATGATCATCTTCGTCACCGGCATGACACCATGATCTCCATCATTGTGTCTTCATGAAGTTGTCACGCCAACGATTACTTCTACTTCTATGGCTAACGCGTTTAGCAATAAAGTAAAGTAATTTACATGGCGTTATTCAATGACACGCAGGTCATACAAAAAATAAAGACAACTCCTATGGCTCCTGCCGGTTGTCATACTCATCGACATGCAAGTCGTGATTCCTATTACAAGAATATGATCAATCTCATACATCACATATATCATTCATCACATCTTCTGGCCATATCACATCACATAGCACATGCTGCAAAAACAAGTTAGACGTCCTCTAATTGTTGTTGCAAGTTTTTACATGGCTTGTATAGGTTTCTAGCAAGAACGTTTCTTACCTACGTAAAACCACAACGTGATATGCCAATTTCTATTTACCCTTCATAAGGACCCTTTTCATCGAATCCATTCCGACTAAAGTGGGAGAGACAGACACCCGCTAGCCACCTTATGCAACTAGTGCATGTCAGTCGGTGGAACCTGTCTCACGTAAGCGTACGTGTAAGGTCGGTCCGGGCCGCTTCATCCCACAATACCGCCGAAACAAGATAAGACTAGTAGCGGCAAGAATTGGCAACATCTACGCCCACAACTGCTTTGTGTTCTACTCGTGCATAGTAACTACGCATAGGCCTGGCTCATGATGCCACTGTTGGGGATCGTAGCAGAATATTAAAATTTCCTACGCATCACCAAGATCCATCTATGGAGTATACTAGCAACTAGGGGAAAGGAGTGCATCTACATACCCTTGTAGATCGCGAGCGGAAGCGTTCCAATGAACGGGGTTGATGGAGTCGTACTCGCCGTGATCCAAATCACCGATGACCGAGTGCCGAACGGACGGCACCTCCGCGTTCAACACACGTACGGAGCAGCGACGTCTCCTCCTTCTTGATCCAGCAAGGGGGAAGGAGAGGTTGATGGAGATCCACCAGCACGACGGCGTGGTGGTGGAAGTAGCGGGATCTCGGCAGGGCTTCGCCAAGCTTCTGCGAGAGAGAGAGGTGTTGCAGGGGGAGAGGGAGGCGCCAGGGGCTGTGGTGCTGCTGCCCTCCCTCCCCCCACTATTTATAGGCCCCCTGGAGGGGGGGCGCCGGCCCTGGAACCAATCTACATGGGGGACGGCCAAGGGGGAAGGGGGTGGCTTCCCCCCAAGCCAAGTGGGGCGCCCCCCACCCCTAGGGTTTCCAACCCTAGGCGCAGGGGGAGGCCCAGGGGGGCGCCCCAGCCCACTAAGGGCTGGTTCCCTTCACACTTCAGCCCATGGGGCCCTCCGGGATAGGTGGCCCCACCCGGTGGACCCCCAGGACCCTTCCGGTGGTCCCGGTACAATACCAATAACCCCCGAAACTTTCCCGGTGGCCGAAATTGGACTTCCTATATATAATTCTTCACCTCCAGACCATTCGGGAACTCCTCATGATGTCCGGGAACTCATCCGGGACTCCGAACAACTTTCGGGTTTCCGCATACTAATATCTCTACAACCCTAGCGTCACCGAACCTTAAGTGTGTAGACCCTACGGGTTCGGGAGACATGCAGACATGACCGAGACGCCTCTCCGGTCAATAACCAACAGCGGGATCTGGATACCCATGTTGGCTCCCACATGTTCCACGATGATCTCATCGGATGAACCACGATGTCGAGGATTCAATCAATCCCGTATACAATTCCCTTTGTCAATCAGTACGTTACTTGCCCGAGATTCGATCGTCGGTATCCCAATAACTTGTTCAATCTCGTTACCGGAAAGTCACTTTACTCGTACCGTAATGCATGATCCCGTGGCTAACTCCTTAGTCACATTGAGCTCATTATGATGATGCATTACCGACTGGGCCCAGAGATACCTCTCCGTCATACGGAGTGACAAATCCCAGTCTTGATCCGTGCCAACTCAACAGACACTTTCGGAGATACCCGTAGTGTACCTTTATAGTCACCCAGTTACGTTGTGACGTTTGGCACACCCAAAGCACTCCTACGGTATCCGGGAGTTGCACGATCTCATGGTCTAAGGAAATGATACTTGACATTGGAAAAGCTCTAGCAAACGAACTACACGATCTTTTGTGCTATGCTTAGGATTGGGTCTTGTCCATCACATCATTCTCCTAATGATGTGATCCCGTTATCAATGACATCCAATGTCCATAGTCAGGAAACCATGACTATCTGTTGATCAACGAGCTAGTCAACTAGAGGCTTACTAGGGACACATTGTGGTCTATGTATTCACACATGTATTACGATTTCCGGATAACACAATTATAGCATTAACAATAGACAATTATCATGAACAAAGAAATATAATAATAACCATTTATTATTGCCTCTAGGGCATATTTCCAACATAAACTTCCCTGCAGGGGTGCACCACATAACCCAACACGCTCGATCCCATTTGGCCGGACACACTTTCCTGGGTCATGCCCGGCCGTGGAAGATCAACACGTCGCAGCCCCACCTAGGCACAACAGAGAGGTCAGCACGCCGGTCTAAATCCTATGCGTGCAGGGGTCTGGGCCCATCGCCCATTGCACACCTGCATGTTGCGTACGCGGGCGGAAGCAGACCTAGCCTAGCAGGCGTTCCAGTCCAATCCGGCGCGCGCCGCTCAGTCGCTGACGTCAAGAAGGCTTCGGATGATACCACGACGTCGAGTGCCCATAACTGTTCCCGCATAGTTGGTTAGTGCGTATAGGCCAGTGGCCAGACTCAGATCAAATACCAAGATCTCGTTAAGCGTGTTTTTTTGAAGTAACTGCGAACGCCGACCAGGGCCAGGCCCACCTCTCTCCCAGGTGGTCTCAACCTGCCCTGTTGCTCCGCCATAAAGTAACAGTCGGGGGCCGTCGGGAACCCAGGCCCACCTCTGCCGGGATGGAGCCACCTGCCCCTTCAGCCCCCATCTCCGAACAGTATCATAAGTAATGTAACAGTATATAGTATATAGCATATGCCCGTGATCACCTCCCGAGTGATCACGGCCCATTAGTATAGCATGGCAGACGGAGAAGAGTGTAGGGCCATTGATGGAATACTAGCATCCTATACTAAGCAATTAGGATTGCAGGTAAGGGTAACAACTGTAGCAACAATGACATGCTATGCAGCAGAATAGGATTAACCGAAAGCAGTAACATGCTACTCTACTCTAATGCAAGCAGTAGAGAGAAGGAATAGGCGATATCTGGTGATCAAGGGGGGGGGCTTGCCTGGAAGCTCAGCCGAGAAGGAGGGGTCGTCAACACCGTAGTCGAACCGGGGGGTCGTCGGTGACGTAGTCGTACTCAATCACATCAACACCAGACTCGGGGTCTACCGGAGAAGAAGAGGGGGAAGAAACAGTAAATACGGAGCAAACAAGGCATCACAAAAATATAACAAGGCAATGCGTGGTGCCAGGGGTGATCTAACGCAGGGATAGGTGATCCCGGCGAAGGGGGAAAACATCCGGGAAAGTATTCCCGGTGTTTGGCGTTTTCGGACAGACGGACCAGAGGGGGAAAGTTCCATGTTCGCTATGCTAGGGATGTGTGGTGGACTAACGGGCTGCGTATTCGGATTCGTCTCGTCGTTCTGAGCAACTTTCGTGTACAAAGTATTTTCATCTGAGTTACAGGTTATTTTATATTAAATTTTAAAGATTTAATTCATTTTTAGAATTAATACAATTAATTTAATTAGAAAATGTAATTATGATGTCAGCATGATGTCAGGGTGATGTCAGCAGTCAACTAGTCAGTTGACCTAGTCAAACTGACGTGTGGGTCCCATTCGTCATTGTCTCAGACTAACTAAACATGTTAATTAGGCTAACTAAGTGATTAGGTTAATTCATTTTAATTAGATTAGTTAAACAGGATTAATTAACTTAATTAACTCATTAATTAATTAATTACTAATTTATTTATTTTAACTTTTTTTAAAATCGTTCTGGGGTGGGGGCCCCCTTGTCATAGGGCCAGAAAACTCTAAGTTGTTTTAATCTGCTAACTTAACAATGGGGGTCCATGTCAGTTGCCCAATCAGACTAATTAAACCATCAATTTAACCTAAGCTAATTAGCCCTAATTAAACAAGGGCCATGACCATCATGATGGACAGAGCCAGCGGCGAGCGCGGGGGTGCGCGAGCGGGCTGAGGGTCCAGTGACGCGGGGCACGCGTGGACAAGTGCATCCGGGAGCGCGGTGAGAAGCTAGGCACGGCCACAAGCAGCAGCAGCCGACGGCAACGGCACCGGTGGCAAGAGGCAGCAGGAGTAACGCAGCAGGAGAGCAGCCAAAGCGGATGCGGACGACGACAGGCGCGGCGCAGGCGCAGTCACGCACGGGCCATAGTGTGCAGGGTCGTCGCGGGCGGGTGCGGACGGGCACCGGGCACGGCGGTTGCGGGCTGCGGCGAGCGGGGCGAACAGGAGGCGCAGGCGGAGCGCACGACGAACGCGAGGGGCGAAGCCCCGGGGCGGCCACGGCGGAGCAGGGAGGCGCGGTGGTCGGCGTGCGACAGAGGAGAGACGGAGGGGGTTCCTCACCCTACGTTGTAGGGGATCGGGCGGCGAGGGTCGATGGCGCTCGTTGGGGAGGAGGATGGGGACGAGCGGCGGAGACGGGGAGCGGTCCGGCGACGATGTGGCGGGGCGTCAGGGATCGATGATGGAGAGGACGACGGCGATGGCGTAGACGAGTGGCGAGGGGCCCCGACGGGCGGTGTCAGGGGCGATGGGGAACGGCGTCGAGGGAGGTTTCATCCCCGATCCAGATCTAGATCGGGGGGAGAGGGGAGGAGGGACGTGGGGAGCGAGTGGGGGGAGTGGGTGCGATGGGCTAGGGTTTCCCGTCAGTGGGGGGAGGTTATGGGAACTGAGGGGGCGGCCCGGGCATGGTGGGCCGGCTGGGCGGCCTGGTGGCCTGCCGGGCCAAAGGCCAGTGAGGGGGGGTCCTTTTTCATTTTTGTTTTATCTTTTACCTTTTATTTATTTTCTTTTCTGTTTTAATTTTATTTCCTAAATTGTTTTAGTTTGGTAAAATATTCAATTAGCACCTAACATTGTAACATTAATTATACCACTGCCACAATAACTTTGGCACCTAGCTAAAATAGTTTAGTATTTTGTAAAATATATTAGGAGTATAACTAATTGTTTTGTTGTTGTTTTAATCACTTTAGGGTATTTCATTATTTTATAAATATGTTGTTTCTCCACCAATAATATCCATGATTTATTTGTCACATTAAGAACATTTTAGTATTGACTTTTGAAAACTTTAATTGTTTGACTTGATTTTAAATTTGAAATTTGAACGGGATTTGAATCATCGCAAGATTAACAACAGTAATCGTGGTGACGTGGCATCATTAGCGGAGGGTTACTGTAGCGTAACTATCCGGGCGTCACACATCACAATAATCATCATAAGTAGCAACTTTGTTCTCATCATAATAGATTGGAACCTCTTCCAAGATAGTATAATCATTACTAATTAAAGTCATGACATCTCCAAATCCACTTTTATCATTAAAATAAGATTCAACACCCTCCAAAATAGTGGGATCACTACTTCCTAAAGTTGACACTCTTCCAAACCCACTTTCATAAATATTGCAATCATCATAAACAGGAGGCATGCTGTCATCAGAATAAATTTGCTCATCAAAACTTGGAGGACTAAAAATATTATCTCCATCAAACGTAGCATCCCCAAGCTTGGTACAAACATTAATTGCCGCAAATAAATTCTCAAACATGTCATTTTCATCAAACATAGCATCCCCAAGCTTGGGCCTTTGCATATCACAAGCATAATCATTCTCATCATTAATAATATGGATAGCACCAATAGTATAGCAATTATTATCACAACTTTCTAAGTTGGTGCCAAAAAGATTTTCAAGATTATAACAAGTATCATTACTTTCCCAAACATAATCATCATAATGAGTAATAGGCATAACAATAATAGGAGTAACATCATTTGGGAGGGATACCTTTTTACCCTTGATTCTCCGTCTTTTCTTTTTCTTCCTCACATCATGTGTGGGTTTTATCACCCTTTTGGAGCTCCTTATTGATGACATTGGTTGAATAAAAAGCTCCTTCTTGTTACGCGATTCATCATAAGAGAAAATAGGAGGATATTGGGAAACCTATTCCCCTTCATTAGTATTCTCTTCATATTCTATTTGTTTACTTGTCTTTAAGTAATGGGCAATATAAGGATTCTCAATGCAATTTACCGCACAATACATAAAAATTTCCTCTAGATCAAAATCAAGAAATCTCTGAAGGTTATATACAGGAATATATTTAGTTATACATTTCATTTCTTCATATCCCAGAATCAAACTAAGTTCATTATGATGCGCAAGGGAAATCAAGTCATCACAATTTTTGGACACGATTCGATCACGAAACAATTTGCATTGGATATTTAAATGACCATGTTCATTGCAAAGTTCACAAGGATGGCTAAAAATATTAAATTTTCAGCACAAACATCTAGCCTCTCTTGCAACCATTTAATTTCTAAATACTTATTCCTATTACAAAATCTATCTTCCCTTCTTGGTATATATTTGCAAATTCTATGCACTCCACAAAAGTTGACATGCTTATAAGAAATATTTTGATCATGACTAGTGCAATCATCATTAGTACTATGGATATTCAAAGAATTCATACTAACAACACTGCAATCATGCTCATCATTCAAATATTGTATGCCAAACATTTTATTGCATTCTTCTTCTAACACTTTGGCACTATTATCGGAATCCTTATTTTCACAAAAGATATTAAAAAGATGAAGCATCTGAGGCAACCTCAATTCCATTTTTTTGTAGTTTTCTTATATAGACTAAACTAGTGATAAAACAAGAAACTAAAAGATTCAATTGCAAGATCTAAGGATATACCTTCAAGCACTAACTTCCTCGGCAACGGCGCCAGAAAAGAGCTTGATGTCTACTACGCAACCTTCTTCTTGTAGACGTTGTTGGGCCTCTAAGTGCAGAGGTTTGTAGGACAGTAGCAATTTTCCCTCAACTGGATGACCTAAGGTTTATCAATACATGGGAGGCGTAGGATGAAGATGGTCCCTCAAACAACCCTGCAACCAAATAACCAAGAGTCTCTTGTGTCCCCAACACACCTAATACAATGGTAAATTGTATAGGTGCACTAGTTCGGCGAAGAGATGGTGATACAAGTGCAATATGGATGGTAGATATAGGTTTTTACAATATGGATGGTGAAAATATAAAAACAGCGAGGTAACGAGTGGTAAAAGTAAGCGAAAATGGTATTGCAATGCTTAGAAACAAGGCCTAGGGTTCATAATTTCACTAGTGCAAGTTCTCTCAACAATGATAACATAATTAAATCATATAACAATCCCTCAACATGCAACAAAGAGTCACTCCAAAGTCACTAATAGCGGAGAACAAACGAAGAGATTATTGTAGGGTACGAAACCACCTCAAAGTTATTCTTTCTGATCGATCTATTGGGCTATTCCTATAAGTGTCACAAACAGCCTCAAGATGACTAAAACACCGTTCTCCGGAACTATGGAGCGGGCAACTGATTTATTGGAGATCATACATACTGATGTATGTGGACCAATGAATATTGAGGCTCGCGGCGGGTATCGTTATTTTCTCACCTTCACAGATGATTTAAGCAGATATAGGTATATCTACTTAATGAAACATAAGTCTGAAACATTTGAAAAGTTCAAAGAATTTCAGAGTGAAGTTGAAAATCATCATAACAAGAAAATAAAGTTTCTACAATTTGATCATGGAGGAGAATATTTGAGTTACGAGTTCGGTCTACATTTGAAACAATGCGGAATAGTTTCGCAACTCACGCCACCCGGAACACCACAGCGTAATGGTGTGTCCGAACGTCGTAATCGTACTTTACTAGATATGGTGCGATCTATGATGTCTCTTACTGATTTACCGCTATCGTTTTGGGGTTATGCTTTAGAGACGGCCGCATTCACGTTAAATAGGACACCATCAAAATCCTTTGAGACGACACCTTATGAACTGTGGTTTGGCAAGAAACCAAAGTTGTCATTTCTTAAAGTTTGGGGCTGCGATGCTTATGTGAAAAAGCTTCAACCTGATAAGCTCGAACCCAAATCGGAGAAATGTGTCTTCGTAGGATACCCAAAGGAGATTGTTGGGTACACCTTCTATCACAGATCCGAAGGCAAGACATTCGTCGCTAAAAATGGATCCTTTCTAGAGAAGGAGTTTCTCTCGAAAGAAGTGATCGGGAGAAAAGTAGAACTTGATGAGGTAACTGTACCTGCTCCCTTATTGGAAAGTAGTTCATCACAGAAACCGGTTCCTGTGACGTCATACCAATTAGTGAGGAAGTTAATGATGATGATCATGGAACTTCAGATCAAGTTGTTACTGAACCTCGTAGGTCAACCAGAGTAAGATCCGCACCAGAGTGGTACGGTAATCCTGTTCTAGAGGTTATGTTATTAGACCATGACGAACCTACGAACTATGAAGAAGCGATGGTGAGCCCAGATTCCGCAAAATGGCTTGAGGCCATGAAATCTGAGATGGGATCCATGTATGAGAACAAAGTGTGGACTTTGGTTAACTTGCCCGATGACCGGCAAGCCATTGAGAATAAATGGATCTTCAAGAAGAAGACTGACGCTGACGGTAATGTTACTGTCTATAAAGCTCGACTTGTTGCGAAAGGTTTTCGACAAGTTCAAGGGATTGACTACGATGAGACTTTCTCACCCGTAGCGATGCTTATGTCTGTCCGAATCATGTTAGCAATTGCCGCATTTTATGATTATGAAATTTGGCAAATGGATGTCAAAACTGCATTCCTGAATGGATTTCTGGAAGAAGAGTTGTATATGATGCAGCCGGAAGGTTTTGTCGATCCAAAGGGAGCTAACAAAGTGTGCAAGCTCCAGCGATCCATTTATGGACTGGTGCAAGCCTCTCGGAGTTGGAATAAACGCTTTGATAGTGTGATCAAAGCATTTGGTTTTATACAAACTTTTGGAGAAGCATGTATTTACAAGAAAGTGAGTGGGAGCTCTGTAGCATTTCTGATATTATATGTGGATGACATATTGTTGATTCGAAATGATATAAAATTTCTGGATAGCATAAAGGGATATTTGAATAAGAGTTTTTCAATGAAAGACCTCGGTGAAGCTGCTTATATATTGGGCATCAAGATCTACAGAGATAGATCAAGACGCTTAATTGGACTTTCACAAAGCACATACCTTGACAAAGTTTTGAAGAAGTTCAAAATGGATCAAGCAAAGAAAGGGTTCTTGCCTGTGTTACAAGGTGTGAAGTTGAGTAAGACTCAATGCCCGACCACTACAGAAGATAGAGATAAGATGAAAGATGTTCCCTATGCTTCAGCCATAGGCTCTATCATGTATGCAATGCTGTGTACCAGACCTGATGTGTGCCTTGCTATAAGTTTGGCAGGGAGGTACCAATGTAATCCAGGAGTGGATCATTGGACAGCGATCAAGAACATCCTGAAATACCTGAAAAGGACTAAGGATATGTTTCTCGTTTATGGAGGTGACAAAGAGCTAGTCGTAAATGGTTACGTCGATGCAAGCTTTGACACTGATCCGGACGATTCTAAATCGCAAACCGGATACGTGTTTATATTGAACGGTGGAGCTGTCAGTTGGTGCAGTTCTAAACAAAGCGTTGTGGCGGGATCTACGTGTGAAGCGGAGTACATAGCTGCTTCGGAAGCAGCAAATGAAGGAGTCTGGATGAAGGAGTTCATATCCGATCTAGTTGTCATACCTAGTGCATCGGGTCTAATGAAAATCTTTTGTGACAATACTGGTGCAATTGCCTTGGCAAAGGAATCCAGACTTCACAAGAGACGCTTCAATTCCATCCGGGATCTAGTCCAGGTGGGAGACATAGAAATTTGCAAGATACATACGGATCTGAATGTTGCAGACCCATTGACTAAGCCTCTTCCACGAGCAAAACATGATCAGCACCAAGGCTCCATGGGTGTTAGAATCATTACTGTGTAATCTAGATTATTGACTCTAGTGCAAGTGGGAGACTGAAGGAAATATGCCCTAGAGGCAATAATAAAGTTATGATTTATTTCCTTATATCATGATAAATGTTTATTATTCATGCTAGAATTGTATTAACCGGAAACATGATACATGTGTGAATACATAGACAAACAAAGTGTTACTAGTATGCCTCTACTTGACTAGCTCGTTGATCAAAGATGGTTATGTTTCCTAGCCATAGACATGAGTTGTCATTTGATTAACGGGATCACATCATTAGGAGAATGATGTGATTGACTTGACCCATTCCGTTAGCTTAGCACACGATCGTTTAGTATTCTGCTATTGCTTTCATCATGACTTATACATGTTCCTATGACTATGAGATTATGCAACTCCCGTTTACCGGAGGAACACTTTGTGTGCTACCAAACGTCACAACGTAAATGGGTGATTATAAAGGTGCTCTACAGGTGTCTCTGAAGGTATTTGTTGGGTTGGCGTATATCGAGATTAGGATTTGTCACTCCGATTGTCGGAGAGGTATCTCTGGGCCCACTCGGTAATGCACATCACTTAAGCCTTTCAAGCGTTGCAACTAATGAGTTAGTTGCGGGATGATGTATTACGGAACGAGTAAAGAGATTTGCCGGTAACGAGATTGAACTAGGTATTGAGATACCGACGATCGAATCTCGGGCAAGTAACATACCGATGACAAAAGGAACAACGTATGTTGTTATGCGGTTTGACCGATAAAGATCTTCGTAGAATATGTGGGAGCCAATATGAGCATCCAGGTTCCGCTATTGGTTATTGACCGGAGACGTGTCTCGGTCATGTCTACATAGTTCTCGAACCCGTAGGGTCCGCACGCTTAAAGTTTCGATGACGGTTATATTATGAGTTTATGAGTTTTGATGTACCGAAGGTTGTTTGGAGTCCCGGATGTGATCACAGACATGACGAGGAGTCTCGAAATGGTCGAGACATGAAGATTGATATATTGGAAGCCTATATTTGGATATCGGAAGTGTTCCGGGTGAAATCGGGATTTTACCAGAGTACTGGAGGGGTTACCGGAACCCCCCGGGGGTTTAATGGGCCATAGTGGGCCTTAGTGGAGAAGAGGAGGGGCGGCCAGGGCAGGCCGCGCCCCCCTCCCCCTCTAGTCCGAATAGGACAAGGAGGGGGGCGGCGCCCCCCTTTCCTTCCCCCCTTCTCCTAGTCCAACAAGGAAAGGGAGGGAGTCCTACTCCCGGTGGGAGTAGGACTCCTCCTGGCGTGCCCCTCCCGGTCGGCCGCCTCTCCCCCCTTGATCCTTTATATACGGGGGCAGGAGGGCACCCCAGAGACGACAATTGATCATTGATCTTTTTGCCGTGTGCGGTGCCCCCTCCACCATAGTCCACCTCGATAATATCGTAGCGGTGCTTAGGTGAAGCCCTGTGTCGGTAGAACATCATCATCGTCACCACGCCGTCGTGCTAACGAAACTCTCCCTCAACACTCGGCTGGATCGGAGTTCGAGGGACGTCATCGGGCTGAACGTGTGCTGAACTCGGAGGTGTCGTGCATTCGGTACTTGATCGGTTAGATCGTGAAGACGTACGACTACATCAACCGCGTTGTGCTAACGCTTCCGCTTTCGGTCTACGAGGGTACGTAGACAACACTCTCTCCTCTTGTTGCTATGCATCACCATGATCTTGCGTGTGCGTAGGAATTTTTTTGAAATTACTACGTTCCTCAACAGATTTCCCCCTCCGGCAGGGTGCCGGAACAGGGTCCCGATTGGTTTTTGGTGGCTACACAGGCTTGCGGCGGCGGAACTCCTGATCTAGGTTCTATTCTAGAGGTTTTGGGATATATAAGAGGTGTTGGCTTCGAGAACAAGTTAGTGGAGTCCACGAGGGGTCTACAAGGTCGGAGGGCGCGCCCGGTGTCGTGGTGGGCGCACGACAGATGCCAAGGGATGGCTAAAGATAGGAGGAGGCTCGAGGGCACTGGTGGGCTCCAGAGGCGAGGTCGGCACGAGCGAGCGCGGGACGCAAGACATACCCAGGTCCGGGCTCTCCGGAGAGATAACACCCCTAGTCCTGCCGAGTGTAGTTGATGTGTATCAGTACAGGGTTGCTCCTAGAGCTGTCTGGAGGAGGAAGGAAGGCTGGCCAAGGCTTAGGCTGCTCCCTCTCCTTGGGCGTTGCTTGCTATGTGTGTGTGGGTGAGTGAGTGAGTGATCGATCGCCCGTATGCATGAGGTCTCCTGGGGGGTTTTATAGGTCAACCCCCAGGGGTACAATGGTAATATTACAAGGCCGTGGGGTCGGGTTGTCATCGTCCGGGAAGCCGGCGCTGGGACCCGCTGGGGGTCAGGGCTCGCCGAGTTCTCTGGGTGCGGGGCCCGCGGGGTACGAGCGCACTGTTGGTCGTCTTGTCGATCATCAGGGATTGGCCGGGTTGAGTCGGCTACAGTGGCGCTCCGTCAGGTCGCCGCTTGTTGGCGTCATTGGTGATGATGGTTGCACTGTTGCTACGCCGGCCCTGGTCAGCGGGTAGGTGGGGCACTATTGCCACGCCCTGGCTGACCTGAGGCATGGGCGGGGTACTGTTGTCTCTGTCATCGGTAGGTGCAAACTCGTCCCATCGTACGGCTGGGATGGGACGGGAGCTGACCCGTGGCCGGGTTGGAGAGCACGCCAGGGGTGGAGCTGGCTTGTTGGAGAAGTCTTGGCGCGCCGGGCTCGGCTGTCTTGAGCTGGTTGTTGGGGCCGAGTCGAGGAGTCCGGCCAGGTTGGAGGATTTGGCCGGGTCGAGGGGCTTGGCCAGGTCGAGCGACCTGGCCAAGCGTGGGCCGGCTTGAGGGGCATTGCTGGCCCCGTTGTTTTGAAAAGGATCCGGGTTCCGTTGCCTGCCTGGGGTTCACCCCCCCGATACCCGGGGGTAGGGCGTGGCCTCCACCCTTGTGGAGGCCTCGTGGCTCTTCTCGCCCAACTCTTTTGCTTCGAGGGCTTCTTTTGGTCCAAAAATCATCGTCGTAAAGTTTCAGGTCAATTGGACTCCGTTTGATATTCCTTTCCTACGAAGGTCAAAAACAAGGAAAAAACAAAAACTGGCACTGGGCTCTAGGTTAATAGGTTAGTCCCAAAAATCATATAAAATAGCATATAAATGCATATAAAACATCCAAGATTGATAATATAATAGCATGGAACAATCAAAAATTATAGATACATTGGAGACGTATCATAGGCCACCCCCAGGCGCGCCCTGGTGGGTTGTGCCCCCCTCGGGGCACCCCCGGGTGCTGCTCTGGCCCATTGGATGTCTTCTGGTCCATAAGAAATATACAAAAAGTTTCGCGGTGTTTGGACTCCGTTTGATATTGATTTCCTGTGATGTAATAAACAACCAAAAATCAGCAACTGGCACTGGGTCAATAGGTTAGTCCCAAAAAATGATATAAAGTTGCTATAAAATGATTGTAAAACATCCAAGAATGATAATATAACAGCATGAATACTTCATAAATTATAAGCATCCCCAAGCTTAATTCCTACTCGTCCTCGAGTAGGTAAATGATAGAAGAAATAATTTATGAAGTGTGAATGCTAGCAAAGTGCACAAGTTTGATCAATGAAAATTTCAATCACTTCTCCTAGCATCATAACAGCAATTCTTTCTTATAAAACTTCTCATGTTAAAGTAGCAACCAACTCACATGTTAAGGTTCAAACAATGAATTCTCTTGAAACTCAACAACCTATGTTCTCGATCACCAAGCAATTGCAATTCGACTTATTCAACAAAGTTTAAGTAAGAGCTCCACATACTCAATCATCGTATAGTCTTCCATGATTGCTACTACTCAAAGCATATTCTGAGAACAAATGCATCCATCAAACACAGAAAAAGATAGGGGCTTAATATATCGCCTCCCAACTCATTTATCATAGAGATAATTGTCAACAATAATAAATCCTGATCAAATATATTTGACTGTTCATATGTGCCTAGATCTTTCCCCACCACATGAATACATGATGCTTGCCAACTAGAAAATAATTGAGGTTGAAATGAGAATTTAAATATTGACTCTTTACATAAAAGTAAATACTGAAAAGTAAAAGATAGGCCCTTCACAGAGGGAAGCAGAGGTTGTCATGCGCTTTTTATTTGGATGCCCAAGCTCTTAATGCAAAGGAACGTCACGTTATATTGCCCCTTATGATAGCAACCTTTATTATGATGTCCGTCGCTTTTATTACTTTGCCATCACAAGTTCGAACAACGCTCAATTTTCCCTTACATTAAAATATCAAACATATTTAGGAGCAATTTTTATTGCTTTATGCACCGATGACAACTTACTTGAAGAATCTTATTCAATCCATAGGTAGGTATGGTAGACAATCATGGCAAGAAATTGGGTTTAAGGGGTTTTTGGATGCACAAGTAGTATCTCTACTTAGTACAAATTTTTGGCTAGCAAAAGATCCTAGGCAAACACCACATGTTGGAGGATCCATGACAATATAATTTCTATGCAAATATACCCAAACATAACTCATTACGTTGTCTTCCTTGTCCAACTTCAACTAATTTGCTCAAGTTTGAAAATAATTAATGGGTATTCACAATCATAGAAGATGTCCAAGATAATATATTTGCATGTGAAAGTTCTCTTCCTTATAGTAATCATTCATGAATTGCTTGTATGACCAATATTGTGATTGCCAAGTTTCAAAAGATTTCACTTTTTAAACCCAATGTGAAGCTACTACTAGGCATGATATGAACATATAATTTCAACTTCATGATATTCAATTCATTCAACAATTTACTCATAGGATATAAGTGAAGCACAAGAGTAAATGACAAGCTACTCCAAAAAGATATAAGTGAAGATCAAGCGAGTAGTTATGTAAACGGGTAGCTAATTGAGGATTCTATCTTATTTAAAAGTTTCATATCTAAGTATTTTATTAAAACATCAAGCAAAACAAAATAAAAGGGCATTCCAAGAATAGCACACTCATCTGAAGAAGCAAAAATTTAGGCACAACCGATACTAACCGATATTTGTTGAAGAAGAAAGGTGGGATGCCTACCGGGGCATCCCCAAGCTTATATGCTTGAGACTTCTTCAAATATTATCTCGGGATGCCTTGGGAATGCCCAAGCTTGAGCTTTTGTGTCTCCTTAATTCCTTTCATATCACGGTTGCCCTAAATCTTAAAAACTTCATCCACACAAAACTCAACAAGAGCTCCTGAGATAAGTTAGTATAAATCAATGCAAAAACCTTATCATTCTCTACTATAGCAAATCACTAAAATTATTATTTAACATTGCATACTAAACGCCTCTGCATATTTAATACTCCTATCCTCAAATAGAATCATTAAACAAGCAAACATATGCAAACATAACAGCAATCTGTCAAAACAGTACAGTATGTAAAGAATGCAATATTCATCATACTTCCCTAACTCCAAAAATTCTGAAAAATTACCACACTGTAGAAAATTTATTATATCTTACTATGCAAGAAGTTTCAACAATTTATCACATTTTGACTTTTCAAGAGAATTTTTGCAACAACGATAAACTTTCTATTTTGAAACAGGAACATGTAAACTTGCAAAATAAGCATGGTAAAGGCTATACTGGACATTTTTATTGAAGTAAAAGATGCAAAACATATTCTAAATAACACAAAACAAATCCTAACAAAATAAAATGATGCTCCAAGCAAAACACATATCATGCGACGAATGAAAATATAGCTCCAAGTAAGGTTACCGATAATGAAAATATAGCTCCAAGTAAGGTAGTGTCTGCAAGTGCTGAAATTGTAAGTAGCGAGTAGTTTGACAGCAAGGTAATTTGTAACGAGCAAGTAACTATAATTGCAACAAGTATGCAGCAAAGTAACCCAATCCTTTTGAGGCAAAGGACAGGCCAAAATGGTCTCTTATGATAAGCAAAGCGTTCTTGAGGGTACACGGGAATTTCATCTAGTGACTTTCATCATGTTGGTTTGATTTGTGTTCGCTACTTTGATAATTTGATATGTGGGTGGACCGATGCTTAGGTACTGTTCTTACTTGAACAAACCTCCTACTTATGATTAACCCACCCGCAAGCATCCGCAACTACGAGAAAAGTATTAAGAATAAATTCTAACCATAGCATTCAACTCTAGGATCCAATCGGTCCCTTACGGAATAGTGCATAAACTGGGGTTTAAGTATCTGTCACTCTTGCAACCCACCATCTATTTACTACTCCATAATGCATTCCCTTAGGCCCAAATATGGTGAAGTGTCATGTAGTCGACGTTCACATGACACCATTAATGGAATCACAACATACATACCATCAAAATATCGAACACATATCAAATTCACGTGATTACTTGCAAGATGATTTATCCCGTGACCTCAAGAACAAAAGTAACTACTCACAAATAATCAACATGCTCATGACCAGAGGGGTATTAATATGCATAATGGATCTGAACATATAATCTTCCACCAAATAAACCATATAGTAATCAACTACAAGATGTAATCAACACTACTAGTCACCCACAAGCACCAATCTATAGTTCCAGTAACAAGATTGAATACAAAAGATGAACTACGGTTTGATATGAGATGGTGCTGGTGAAGATGTTGATGGAGATTGCCCTCCCCAAGATGGGAGAGTTGTTGGTGATGATGATGACGATGATTTCCCCCTCCGGGAGGGAAGTTCCCCCGGCAGAATCGCTCCGCCAGAGGGCAAAAGTGCTCCTGCCCAAGTTCCGCTGCGAGACGGCGGCGCTTCGTCCCGCAAGCCTCCTCTTTATTTTTTTCTAGGTCAAAATGACTTATATACCAAAATATGGGCACCGGAGGTGGGCTGAGGGGGACACAACCCACCAGGGCGCGCCAGGGGGGCCTGGCGCGCCCAGGTGGGTTGTGCCCACCTGGTGGGCCCCTTCTGGTACTTATTGGCCCGAATATTTCTTATATATTCCATAAAAAATCTCCGTGAAGTTTTAGCTTATTTGGAGTTGTGCAGAATAGGTAGCCTGACCTAGCTTTTTCAGGTCCAGATTTCCAGCTGCCGGAATTCTCCCTCTTGGTGTGTTCCTTGCAAATTATAAGAGAAAAGGCATTAGAATTACTCCAAAAAGCATTATTATGGATAAAAGCATTATAAATAACAGTAAGAAAACATGATGCGAAAACCGAAATCGAAAACCATGTCCACATGCTTTGAGAGAGGTGTCGATAAAAACAAAATATGAGCATAGAAGCATCATGTTGATTATTATAACAACAAAAAATTTAAACATAGGACTTTTATCATAGAACTTTTATCATACACTTCCTATGAATAAGTAATAGTTCATCACACAATTGAAGTATAGAGCAAAAACTCTATTAGAAATCAACAAACTATGTTCTCAGTCAACTTTGCAACTACAATTCATCATCTTTTCAGGAAGGGTCACATGTTGGAGCCTTTAGGCAAGTCCACATACTCAACCATCATATAGTCTTCTATGATTGCTAGCACTCACCTTGTACACATGAGCAAAATGTTTCAACCAGACACATAGAAAGATAGGGGCTTATAGTTTTGCCTCCCAACATACTCACCTCAAGGGTGATGTCAACAACAATAACTCATCCTATCTATATTCAACTGGACATATGTGCCTAGATCTTTCCTCACCACATGATGCTTGCCAAAAGAGAAAAATAAAAGGAATAGAAGGAGAACTTTGACTCTTTGCATAAAAGTAAATACATAAAAGTAAAATATAGGCCCTTCGCAGAGGGAAGCAGAGGTTGCCATGCGCTTATTTGTTTGCATGCTCAACCCCTTAGTGCAAAAGAATGTCACATTACATTGCCCCTTAAGATGACAACCTTTATTATGCAGTTTGTCACTTTTATTCTTTGTCATCCAAGTTCGTGCAACGCTCAATTTTCTCTTACACTAGAGGATCTCACATATTTAGAAGCAATTTTTATTGCCTTTTTGCACCGATGACAACTTACTTGAGGGATCTTGTTCAATCCCTAGGTAGGTATGGTGGGCACTTGAAAAAGATTTGGGTTTAAGGGTTTTTGGATGCACAACTAGTATCTCTACTTAGTGTAGAATTTTCTGGATAGCAAAGATAGGGGGCAAGCATCACATGCTAAAGGATCTCTGACAATATGACTTCTATGTGAATATAAACATACATAAACCATTACGTTGTCTTCCTTGTCCAACATCAAAAAATTTGGCATATAATATTTTGATGAGGGCTCACAATCACAAAAGATTTCTAGGATAGTATATTTATATGTGAATCTTCCCTTCCCTTATTACTTCTTTCATGAGTTGCATCACTGACAATGCTATGTTTGTCAATCTCTAATAAAATTTTCTTACTTATACTTTTCCTTATGTGGTGCTATCACCTACCATAGGATTAGTATATGATCTTATTGATTTATTTTCCTTTCCCTTTTCTTTCTTTCTTATTTCTTTTCTTTATTTGCAACATGAAAGTAAACAAAGCAAAACTCAAGCTAAACTTTATTATATAACTTGCACATGATAACAATGATAGATCACTAAGCAAACTCTCAAAGAAGAAAAGATCGAACTAAACTTTATTCATCTAAGCAAAAGATTGAACTAAAATAAGCAAAAAGATAGTGGGATGATAGGATACCGGGGCACCTCCCCCAAGCTTGGCAGAAGCCAAGGGGAGTGCCCATACCCGATACTCAGTTCTCCTTTGGTGGTGAAGAGATCTTGTCCTTAAGGGCAAAGAGATCCTGCAGCCGACGGATGACGCTCCGGAGATAGGCAATATGCTCTTGATGCAGAATATTTTCGTGAGTGAGATGCTTATTTTGTATGCGAACTATTTCAAAGACACAAAAAGCTTCAATCTCAGCAGGAGTAAGGTGAGTAAGATAGGGTTTAAGGATATCTTCATCCTCCTCCTCGGCCAACAGGGCTTGTGTTGCCACCGGGGATGGATCTACGGTGATTTCCTTGCCCTTGTCTCCCTTGATAGCGTCCGTGGGCTCCTCCCTCTTCGTCTCGATCTTCATCAGCCAAGCATCTTCTTCCATGTGGTCGGAGGAGCAGGAAGACATGATGCCTAGCTTGACAAATCTGACCAGAAACAGCAAGAAACAAGAACAGAGGATTTTCTCCGTGATACGGTGGTTAACAGGTTCGGGAAGTATATATAGATTTTTTATCTTGGAGGACAAGCATATGGAATAAAAATTGAGTACGGGAGGTGTCCCAGGTGGGCACAACCCACCTGGGCATGCCAGGCAACCTAGTGTCTTGTGCCCACCAGGGGACGCTTCCTGGAAGTTTCTTTATTTCCAAAATTTTAAAATATTCCAAAACTGATAAAAAATATTTTTGCAGATTTTTCGGAGTCCGTTTACTTACCGTATCACGTACCTCCTTATTTTGACGATTCTAGAGTGTTCCGGAAGGACTCTTTTATGTGTTCTTCCGTTGTCAAAGTTTGGATAATATTACTTTCAACATTAATAGGCGTACCTAAAATATAATGCTTTATTTGTTGCCCGTTGACAACCTTCGGGTTAGTGCCTTCGAAATTATTTATTTAGATGGCTCCAGACCGGTAAACCTCCTCGATGACATAGGGGCCTTCCCATTTGGAGAGGAGTTTGCCTGCAAAGAATCTAAAACGAGAGTTGTACAAAAGAACATATTCTCCGACTTTAGACTCACGTTTTTGAATTCTTTTGTCATGCCACCTTTTAACTTTTTCTTTGAATAACTTTGCATTTTCATAAGCTTGGGTTCTCCATTCGTCTAATGAGCTTATATCAAATAGCCTCTTTTCACCAGCAAGTTTGAAATCATAGTTGATTTCTCTAACTGCCCAATATGCTTTTTGTTCTAACTCTAGTGGCAAATGACAAGCTTTTCCATAAACCATTTTGTAAGGAGACATACCCATAGGATTTTTATATGCTGTTCTATAAGCCCAAAGTGCATCGTCTAATTTCTTAGACCAATTTTTCCTGGACCTATTAACAGTCTTTTGCAAAATTAATTTTATTTCTCTATTGCTTAGCTCAACTTGACCACTAGACTGAGGATGATAAGGTGATGCAATTCTATGGTTAACATCATACTTAGCAAGCATCTTACGGAAAGCACCATGAATAAAGTGTGAACCACCATCAGTCATTAAATATCCAGGGACTCCAAACCTTAGGAAAATAACTTCCTTAAGCATTTTAATAGAGGTGTTGTGATCAGCACTAATGGTTGGAATAGCTTCTACCCATTTAGTAACATAATCAACAAGAACCAAAATATGTGTATACCCATTAGAGGAAGGAAAAGGTCCCATGTAATCAAATCCCCAAACATCAAATGGTTCAACAACAAGAGAATAGTTCATAGGCATTTCTTGACGCTTACCAATATTACCTATTCTTTGGCATTCATCATAAGATGAGACATACTTACGAGCATCCTTGAAGAGAGTAGGCCAATAAAATCCAGACTGCAATACCTTGTGGGCAGTTCTATCTCCAGCATGATGCCCTCCATAAGGTTCGGAGTGACATTTTCTAGGAGTTGTCCCTGTTCATGCTCAGCTACACAACGCCTAATAATACCATCTACTCCTTCTTTATAAAGATGTGGGTCATCCCAAAAGTAATGCCTTAAATCATAGAAGAACTTTTTCTTTTGTTGGTAAGTAAAGCTAGGTGGTAAATATTTAGCAACAATATAATTAGCATAGTCAGCATACCAAGGAGTACTATCACCAACATTTATTGCAGCTAACTGCTCATCAGGAAAACTATGATCAATAGGAAGTGGGTCATCAAGCACATTTTCAAGCCTAGACAAGTTATCAGCTACGGGGTTCTCAGCTCCTTTTCTATCAATAATATGCAAATCAAATTCTTGTAACAAGAGAACCCAACGAATAAGTCCAGGTTTAGCATCTTTCTTTTCCATAAGATATTTAATAGCAGCATGGTCTGTGTGAACATTTACTTTGGAATCAATAATATAAGGTCTAAACTTATCACAAGCAAACACCACTGCTAAGAATTCTTTTTCAGTAGTAGCATAATTTCTTTGAGCACTGTCTAGAGTTTTACTAGCATAATGAATAACATTCAATTTCTTATCAACTCTTTGTCCTAGAACAGCACCCACAGCATAATCACTAGCATCACACATAATTTCAAAAGGCAAGTTCCAATCAGGTGGTTGGACAATAGCTGTAGTAATTAAAGCTTTCTTGAGTGTTTCAAAGGCTTCTAAACAATCATCATAAAAAACAAAAGGAATATCCTTTTGCAAAAGATTAGTGAGAGGCCTAGAAATTTTAGAGAAGTCTTTAATAAACCTCCTATAGAAACCAACATGGCCTAGGAAACTACGAATACCTTTGATGTCCTTGGGACATGGCATTTTCTCAATAGCATCAACCTTAGCTTGGTCCACTTCAATACCTTTTTCAGAAATTTTATGACCCAAGACAATGCCTTCATTAACCATAAAGTGGCACTTCTCCCAATTCAAGACAAGATTTGTTTGTTCACATCTCTGCAAAACTCGATCAAGATTGCTTAAACAATCATCAAAAGACTTCCCATAAACAGAGAAGTCATCCATGAAAACCTCAACAATCTTTTCACAAAAGTCAGAGAATATAGCCATCATGCATCTTTGAAAGGTAGCAGGTGCATTACATAAACCAAAAGGCATACGTCTATAAGCATAGGTTCCAAAAGGACAAGTAAAAGTGGTCTTTTCTTGATCAGGTTGAGAAACAGGTATTTGTGAAAAGCTAGAATATCCATCAAGGAAACAAAAGTGTGTGTGCTTAGATAACCTTTCAAGCATTTGATCAATAAAAGTCAAAGGGTAATGATCTTTTCTAGTAGCTTTGTTTAATTTTCTGAAATCAATTACCATTCTATAGCCTGTAACAATTCTTTGTGGAATAAGTTCATTCTTATCATTAGGAACAACAGTAATACCTCCTTTCTTAGGGACAAAATGAATAGGGCTTACCCATCTACTATCAGCTATAGGATAGATTATACTTGCTTCCAGAAGTTTTAATATTTCCGTTCTTACCACCTCTTTCATCTTCGGATTTCACCGACGTTGGTGATCAACAATTGGTTTAGCATCAGGTTCCATATTAATTTTGTGCTGACATAGAGTGGGACTAATGCCCTTTAAATCATCAAGAGTATATCCAATAGCAACTAGGTGCTTCCTTAGAACTTTCAATAATCTTTCTTCTTCATGTTCTGAAAGGTTAGCACTAATAATAACAGGATATATTTTATTTTCATCTAGATAAGCATATTTCAAAGTGTCTGGCAATTGTTTTAACTCAAACACAGGATCACCTTTAGGTGGAGGAGGACCTCCTAGAGTTTCAATAGGCAAATTGTGTTTAAGTAGAGGACGGTGTTCAAGGAAAATATTATCTATTTCATTTCTTTCATGCATATGTAAATCATTTTCATGGTCTAGCAAGTATTGCTCTAAAGGATCAGTAGGTGGCATCGCAATAGAAGCAAGACCAATTAATTCATCAATTCTTTTTCAAGATGATTTCTACTAAACTTGGAAAAAATAAACTCATGAGACTCATCACCAAAGCTAACACCCACAGTTTGTTTTTGGCAATCTATTTTGGCATTAACTGTGTTCAAGAAAGGTCTACCAAAAATAATGGGACATAAGTCATCTTGTGGGGAACCAAGAACAAGAAAATCAGTAGGGTATTTTACTTTCCCACACAAGACTTCAATATCTCTAATACTCCCACAAGGTGATATGGTGTCTCTATTTGCAAGTTTAATAGTGACATCTATGTCTTCTAACTCTGTAGGTGCCATGTCTTCCCTAATTTCTTGATATAACTTGTAAGGAATAGCAATCACACTAGCACCCATGTCACATAAACCATGATAACAGTGATCTCCTATTTTAACTGAAATGACAGGCAGGCCAACAACTGGTCTATTTTTATCCCTTTTATCGGGTTTAGCAATTCTAGCAACTTCTACACAGAAGTAGATAACATGCCCATCCACATCTTCTTCTAAGAGATCTTTAACCATAGCAATATTAGGTTCAACTCTAATTTTTTCATCAGTTTTAGGTGTTCTAACAGAGCTTTTGTTAACCACAGTTGAAACTTTAGTATGTTCCTTTATCCTAATAGGAAAAAGGAGGTTTCTCAATATAAGGAGTAGGAACAACTGGATCAACATTATAGAGTATAGATTCTTCTTTAACAGGTACCGGTTCTTTAATTTCTTCTTTAATAGGTGGGTGATACTTAAGCCACTTCTCTGTAGGGAGTTCAACATGAGTAGCAAATGATTCACAAAAGGAGGCTACTATCTCAGAGTCAAGTCCATATTTAGTGCTAAACTTTTGAAAGGCATCGATATCAATAAAAGATTTACCACAATCATACTTAAGCTTTATACCTGACTCTTTACCTTCGTCGAGTTACCAATCTTCAGAGTTGCGTTTCCAGAAGATCCCACCGGAATTCAATAGTTTTCTTCATAAAAGAACTAGCACAAGAAGTATCCAGCATGGTTTGATCATTACGAGAAAGCCGAGCATAATTTTTTTTGAATAATAATTTATCTTGAGAGCTCTTGATCGGGGCATGAATATAACATTGACTTAAGCCTCCCCCAAGCTAGAGCGATACTTTCTCCTTCACGAGGCCAACAATTATATATATAATTCCGATCACGATGAACTAGATGCATAGGATAATTTTTTTGGTGAAACTCCAATTTTAAACGATTCCAATTCCATGATCTAATATCATCGCATAGCCCATACCATGCCAATGCTTTTCCCTTCAAAGATAAAGGGAAAACCTTTTTCATAACTTCATCCCTGGGTATACCTGCAAGCTTAAACAATCCACAAATTTGTTCTACATGTATCAAGTGCATATCAGGATGTTCGGTTCCATCTCCTGCATAAGGATTAGCTAGCAGTTGTTCTATCATACCCGAAGGAATTTCATATTCAATATTATCAGTAGGTGTAGTAGGTTAAGGGGTAGCTAATTGTGGTTCCGGACGGGGTGAAGATACCCTGAAAAAACCCCTCAAAGGATTGTTTTCCATAGTAACAAGTGACAATAAATTTCAGCACACTATATAAATGTTTCCTTACCGAATTCCACTTACCAAAGGCGCTTCACTCCCCGGCAACGGCACCAGAAAATAGCCTTGATGACCCACAAGTATAGGGGATCAATTGTAGCTCTTTCCGATAAGTAAGAGTGTCGAACCCAACACGGAGCAGCAGGAAATGACAAGTAGTTTTCAGTAAGGTAGTGTGTGCAAGTGCTGAAATTGTAAGTAGCGAGTAGTTTGATAGGAAGGTAATTTGTAACGAGCAAGTAATGATAATTGCAACAAGTATGCAGCAAGGTATCCCAATCCTTTTGAGGCAAAGGACAGGCAAAACGGTCTCTTATGATAAGAAAATCGTTCTTGAGGGTACATGGGAATTTCATCTAGTCACTTTCATCATGTTGGTTTGATTTGTGTTCGCTACTTTGATAATTTGATATGTGGGTGGACCGGTGCTTAGGTGATGTTCTTACTTGAACAAACCTCCTACTTATGATTAACCCTCTCGCAAGCATCCGCAACTATGACAAAAGTATTAAGAATAAATTCTAACCATAGCATTAAACTCTAGGATGGGAGAGTTGTTGGTGATGATGATTTCCCCCTTCGGGAGGGAAGTTCCCCCGACAGAATCGCTCCACCGGAGGGCAAAAGTGCTCCTGCCCAAGTTCCGCCTTGAGATGGTGGCACTTCGTCCCGCAAGCCTCCTCTTTATTTTTCTAGGTCAATATGACTTATATACCAAAAGGTGGGCACCGGAGGTGGGCCGAGGTGTTGGGTAACTTTGTATTTCAAAAAATTTGCCTACGATCACGAAAGATCTATCTAGGAGAAGCATAGCAACGAGCGGGGAGAGTGTTTCCCTGTACCCTCGTAGACCGAAAGCGGAAGCGTTTAGTAACGTGGTTGACGTAGTCGAACGTCTTCGCGATCCAACCGATCCAAGTACCGAACGCACGGCACCTCCACGATATGCACACGTTCAGCTCGGTGACGTCCCTCGAACTCTTGATCCAGTTTAGGCCGAGGGAGAGTTTCGTCAGCACGACGGCGTGGTGAGGGTGATGATGAAGTTACCGGCGCAGGGCTTCGCCTAAGCACTACGACGATATGACCGAGATGTGTTTCTGTGGAGGGGGGCACCGCACACGGCTAAAAGATTAACTTGTGTGTCCTAGGGTGCCCCCTTCCCCACGTATATAAAGGAGGGAGGGAGGAGGAGGCCGACCAAGGGTGGCGCGCCCAATGGGGGGGGAGTCCTACTCCAAGTAGGAATCGCCCCCCCCTTTCCTATTCCTACAAGGAGAAGGGGGAAATAGGAGGAGGAGAGAAAGGAAAGGGGGGCCGCCCCCAACCCCTAGTCCAATTCGGTTTGGGCTTGGGGGGGCACGCGCCTCCACATGGCTGCTGCCTCCTCTCTTCTACTAGGGCCCATGAAGGCCCATTAACCCCCCGGGGGGTTCCGGTAACCCCCCGGTACTCCGGAAAATACCTGATACACTTCGGAACCATTCCGGTGTCCGAATATAACCTTCCAATATATCAATCTTTATGTCTCGACCATTTCGAGACTCCTCGTCATGTCCATGATCTCATCCGGGACTCCGAATAACCTTCGGTACATCAAAACACATAAACTCATAATACGAATCGTCATCGAACGTTAAGCGTGCGGACCCTACGGATTTGAGAACTACGTAGACATGACCGAGACACATCTCCGGTCAATAACCAATAGCGGAACCTGGATGCTCATATTGGCTCCTACATATTCTTCGAAGATCTTTATCAGTCAAACCGCATAACAACATATGTTGTTCCCTTTGTCATCGGTATGTTACTTGCCCGAGATTCGATCGTCGGTATCATCATACCTAGTTCAATATCATTACCGGCAAGTCTCTTTACTCCTTCCGTAATGCATCATCCCGCAACTAACTCATTAGTCACATTGCTTGCAAGACTTATAGTGATGTGCATTACCGAGAAGGCCCAGAGATACCTCTCCAGTACTCGGAGTGACAAATCCTAATCTTGATCTATGCCAACTCAACAAACACCATCGGAGACACCTGTAGAGCATCTTTATAATCACCCGGTTACGTTGTGACGTTTGATAGCACACAAGGTGTTCCTCCGGTATTCGGGAGTTGCACAATCTCATAGTCAGAGGAACATGTATAAGTCATGATGAAAGCAATAGCAATAAACCTAAACGATCATTATGCTAAGCTAACGAATGGGTCTTTGCCAACGCATCATTCTCTAATGATGTAATCCCATTTATGGTCAGGAAACATAACCACCTTTGATTAATGAGCTAGTCAAGTAGAGCCATACTAGGGACACTCTGTTTTGTCTATGTATTCACACATGTACTAAGTTTCCGGTTAATACAATTCTAGCATGAATAATAAACATTTATCATGATATAAGGAAATATAAATAACAACTTTATTATTGCCTCTAGGGCATATTTCCTTCAGTCTCCCACTTGCACTAGAGTCAATAATCTAGTTCACATCGCCATGTGATTTAACACCAATAGTTCACATCACCATGTGATTAGTTCACATCGCCATGTGACTAATACCCAACGGGTTTTACTAGAGTCAATAATCTAGTCCACATCGCTATGTGATTAACACCCAAAGAGTACTAAGGTGTGGTCATTTTTTTGCTTGTGAGAGAAGCTTAGTCAATGGGTCTGTCACATTCAGAGCCGTATGTATTTTGCAAATTTTCTATGTCTACAATGCTCTGGATGGAGCTACTCTAGCTAATTGCTCCCACTTTCAATATGTATCCAGATTGAGACTTAGAGTTATCCGGATCGGTGTAAAAGCTTGCATCGGCGTAACTCTTTACGATGAACTCTTTATCACCTCCATAACCGAGAAATATCTCCTTATTCTTCTATGGATAATTTTGACCGCTATCAAGTGATCCACTCCTGGATCAATATCGTACCCCCTTGCCAAACTCATGGCAAGGTACACAATAGGTTTGGTACACAGCATAGCATACTTTATAGAACCTATGGCTGAGGCATAGGGAATGACTTTCATTCTCTTTCTATTTTCTGCCGTGGTCGTGTTTTGAGTCTTACTCAACTTTACACCTTGTAATACAGACAAGAACTCCTTCTTTGACTGTTCCATTTTGAACTACTTCAAAAATCTTGTCAAGGTATGTACTCATTGAAAAATCTTATCAAGCGTCTTGATCTATCTCTGTAGATCTTGATGCCCAATATGTAAGTAGCTTCACCGAGGTCTTTCTTTGAATAACTCTTTTCAAACACTCCTTTATGCTTTCCAGAAAATTCTACATCATTTCCGATCAACAATATATCATTCACATATACTTATCAGAATGGTTGTAGTGCTCCCACTCACTTTCTTGTAAATACAGGCTTCACCGCAAGTCTATATAAAACTATATGCTTTGATCAACTTATCAAAGCGTATATTCCAACTCCGAGATGCTTGCACCAGTCCATAGATGGATCGCTGGAGCTTGCACATCATATACAACTCTTCTTTAATAAATCCATTAAGGAATGCAGTTTTGATATCCATTTGTAAGATTTCATAAAATGTGGGAATTGCTAACATGATTCGGACATACTTTAAGCATCGATACGAGTGAGAAAATCTCATCGTAGTCAACATATTGAACTTGTCAAAAACCCTTTGCGACAAGTCGAGCTTTGTAGATAGTAACACTACTATCAGCGTCCGTCTTCCTCTTGAAGATACATTTATTCTCAATGGCTTGCCGATCATCGGGAAAGTCCACCAAAGTCCACACTCTGTTCTCATACATGGATTCTATCTCAGATTTCATGGCCTCAAGCCATCTGTCGGAATCTGGGCTCATCATCGCTTCCTCATAGTTCGCTGGTTCATCATGGTCTAGTAACATGACTTCTAGAACAGGATTACCATACCACTCTGGTGTGGATCGTACTCTGGTTGACCTACGAGGTTCGGTAGTAACTTGATCTGAAGTTTCATGATCATCATCATTAATCTTCCTCACTAATTGGTGTAGGCATCAATGGAACTGATTTCAGTGATGAGCTACTTTCCAATTTGAGAGACGGTACTGTTACCTCATCAAGTTCTACTTTCCTCCCACTCACTCCTTTCGAGAGAAACTCCTTCTCTAGAAAGGATCCACTCTTAGCAACAAAGATCTTGTCTTCGGATCTGTGATAGAAGGTGTACCCAACAGTTTCTTTTGGGTATCCTATGAAGACGCATTTCTCCGATTTGGGTTTGAGCTTATCAGGCTGAAACTTTTCATATAAGCATCGCAACCCCAAACTTTAAGAAACGACAGCTTAGGTTTCTTGCTAAACCACAGTTCATACAGTGTCGTCTCAACGGATTTTTAGACGGTGCCCTATTTAACGTGAATGCAGCTGTCTCTAATGCATAACCCCAAAACGATAGTGGTAAATCGGTAAGAGATATCATAGATTGCACCATATCTAATAAAGTACGGTTAAGACGTTCGGACACACCATTACGCTGTGGTGTTCCACGTAGCGTGAGTTGCGAAACTATTCCACATTGTTTCAAATGAAGGCCAAACTCGAAAGTCAAATATTTGCCTCCGCGATCAAATCGTAGAAACTTTATTTTCTTATTAAAATGATTCTCAAATTCACTCTGAAATTCTTTGAACTTTTCAAAAGTTTCAGACTTGTGTTTCATTAAGTAGATATACCCATATCTGCTCAAATCATCTGTGAAGGTCAGAAAATAACGATACCCGCCGCGAGCCTCAACACTCATCGGACCGCATACATCGGTATGTATTATTTCCAATAAGTCAATGGCTCGTTCCATTGTTCCGGAGAACGGAGTCTTAGTCATCTTGCCCATGAGGCATGGTTTGCAAGCATCAAATGATTCATAATCAAGTGATTCCAGAAGTCCATCCGCATGGAGTTTCGTCATGCGCTTTACACCAATATGACCTAAACGGCAGTGCCACTAGTATGTTGCACTATCATTATCAACTTTGCATCTTTTGGCATCAATATCATGAATATGTGTATCACTAAGATCGAGATTCAATAAACCATTCACCTTGGGTGTATGACCACAGAAAGTTTTATTCATGTAAACAGAATAACAATTATTCTTTGACTTAAATGAATAACCGTATTGCAATAAACATGATCCAATCATATTATGCTCAACGCAAACACCAAATAACATTTATTTTAGGTTCAACACTAATCCCGAAGGTAACGGGAGTGTGCGATGGTGATCTTATCAACCTTTGGAATCATTTCCAACACACATCGCCACCTCGCCCTCAACTGGTCTTTATTCATTTTGTAACTCCTTTTTCATGTAACTAATCATAGCAACTGAACCAATATCAAATACCAAGGGGCTACTATGAACACTAGTAAAGTACACATCAATAACATGTATATCATATATACTTTTGTTCACTTTGCCATCCTTCTTATCCGCCAAGTATTTGGGGCAGTTCCGCTTCTAGTGACCATTTCCTTTGTAGTAGAAGCACTCAGTTTCAGGCTTGGGTCTAGCTTTGAGCTTCTTCATGGGAGTGGCAACTTGCTTGCCATTCTTCTTGAAGTTCCCTTTCTTTCCCTTGCCCTTTTACTTGAAACTAGTGGTCTTGTCAACCATCAACACTTGATGCTTTTCTTGATTTCTACTTTCACCGATTTCATCATCGCAAAGATCTCGGGGAATCATTTTCGTCATCCCTTGCATATTATAGTTCATCACGAAGTTCCAGTAACTTGGTGATAGTGACTAGAGAAATTTGTCAATCACTATCTTATCTGGAAGATTAACTCCCACTTGATTCAAGCGATTGTAGCACTCGGACATTCTGAGCACATGCTCACTGGTTGAGCTATTCTCCTCCATCTTGTAGGCAAAAATACTTGTCAGAGGTCTCATACCTCTTGACTCGGGCATGAGTCTGAAATACCAATTTCAACTTTTGGAACATCTCATATGCTCCATCGCGTTTCAAAACATTTTTGAAGTCCCGGTTCTAAGCCGTGAAGCATGGTGCACTAAACTATCAAGTACTCATCGTACCTAGCTTGTCAAACGTTCATAACGTCTGCATTTGCTCCTGCAATAGTTCTGTCACCTAGCGGTGCATCAAGGACATAATTCTTCTGCGCAGCAATGAGGATAATCCTCAGATCACGGACCTAGTCCGCATCATTGCTACTATCAACTTTCGACTTAGTTTTCTCTAGGAACATATCATAAATAAAACGGGGAAGCTATACACGAGCAAATTATCTACAACATAGATATGCAAATACTACCAGGACTAAGTTCATGATAAATTTAAGTTCAATTAATCATATTACTTAAGAACTCCCACTTAGATAGACATCCCTCTAGTCATCTAACTGATCACGTGATCCATATCAACTAAACCATGTCCGATCATCACGTGAGATGGAGTAGCTTTCAATGGTGAACATCACTATGTTGTTCATATCTAATATATGATTCACGTTCGACCTTTCAGTCTTAGTGTTCCCAGGCCATATCTGCATATGCTAGGCTTGTCAAGTTTAACCCGAGTATTCTGCATGTGCAAAACTAGCTTGCACACGTTGTATGTGAACGTAGAGCTTATCACACCCGATCATCAAGTGGTGTCTCTGCACGAAGAACTATCGCAACGGTGCATACTCAGGGAGAACACTTATACCTTGAAATTTTAGTAAGGGATCATCTCATAATGCTACCGTCGTACTAAGCAAAATAAGATGCATAAAAGATAAACATCACATGCAATCAAAATATGTGACATGATACGACCATCATCATCTTGTGCCTTTGATCTCCATCTCCAAAGTACCGTCATGATCTCCATCATCACCGGCATGACACCATGATCTCCATCATCTTGATCTTTATCAACGGGTCGTCACATGGTCGTCTCGCCAACTCACTACAGGAATCAGCTACTTTGCCGTCTGCCGCGGACGGCAAAAGGCAAGGATGGCAGATGGCAAAGGCCTTTGCCGTCTGCCGCGGACGGCAAAAGGCTCCGGCAAAGTAGGCATCGGTAAAGAGCTTCTTTGCCGTCTGCTTCTTGAAGCGGACGGCAAAGGGGCCTTTGTTATCAGCGGCTGACGGCAAAGAAAGCCGACGGCAATAAATGCGTTGTTAGTCCGTTAGGCGGCTAACGGCAGCCTTTGCCGTCCGCCGATGATGGCAAAGAGCATCCGGCCTTTGCCATCCGCCGCTGTAGGCAAACTGACCAAATGGGTCAGCTCCCAGGGAGCACAGGTGGCCGCCGCGTGGCTTCTTTGCCGTCCGCGGCAGACGGCAAAGGAGCCTTTGCCATCAGCGGCTGACGGCAAAGGTGCCTCTTTTTTCTTTTTTTTTAAATTTTCACAGCAAATATATGACATATATATATATATATATATATATATATATATATATATATATTTCACAGGGCTATTTAACAGCAAACATATGACATATCCAGCACATAAGTTTCATCGTGCATATATAGTTCCATCCATTCATACATAGCAAGTTGCACACACATTGTTCCATCCATACATATTACAATCCAAAGTTTCATCAAGATAGCAAGTTCCATCATAGCAAGCTAGAAGAATACTAGAGGAGAATGAAAGAAAAAACAAGCACTCCATCATAGCAAGCTAGCTTCCGTGAAGTGAATGAAATCTGCAAAATGGCAAATAAGAAAGTTAGAAAAAGGTGACTAGAAGAAGAAGTATATGCCATTTATGAGCTAACTTAGGTGAAATGGATCATTTATGAGCTAACTTAGTTGAAATGGATCGTTTATGAGCTAACCTAGGTGAAATAGATCGTTTATGAGCTAACTTAGGTATAATGCATCATTTTAGAGCTAACCTAGGTAAGATGGGTCATTTTGGAGCTAACCTAGGTGAAATGGATCGTTTTTGAACTAAGGTGAAATGGATCGTTTATGAGCTAACCTAGGTGAAATAGATCGTTTATGAGCTAACTTAGGTAAAATGCATCATTTTAGAGCTAACCTAGGTGTGATGGGTCATTTTGGAGCTAAACTAGGTAAAATGGATCGTTTGTGAGCTAACCTAGGTGAAATGGATCGTTTATGAGCTAATCTAGGTAAAATGGGTCATTTTAGAGCTAACTTGGGTAAAATGCATCATTTTGGAGCTAACCTAGGTAAGATGGGTCATTTTAGAGCTAACATAGGTAAAATGGAACATTTTGGAGCTAGTCTAGGTAAAATGGGTCATTTTAGAGCTAACTTGGGTAAAATGGATCATTTATGAGCTAACTAAGGTAGAATGGGTCATTTTAGAGCTAACTTAGGTAAAATGGATTGTTTATGAGCTAACTAAGCTAATTATGCCATTTTTGACATAAGTAAGCTAAGTACATGTCATTATTGAGCAAACCTAGTTAACTAAGCATATTAGAGCTAACTTAGGTCATTTTGAAGGAAACAAAGCTAAGTATAGATCGTTTTAGAGCTAACTTAGGTAAAATGGATGGTTTTGGAGGTCAGTAAGCTTATTAAGTCATTTTGGAGGAAAAGAAGCTAACTCTAGGTCATTGTGGTAAGCATATTGGAGGAAATAAGGCTAAGTCTAGGTCTTTATGCATTTGTTAAGCAAAACACTAGAGAAACTTACCATGATCATGGAGGTGTAGGAGCGGGCTGGCTCGTGCCGGTAGCTGGAGAAGGATCGTGCGATGCTTGTCTGGAGTTACGCTGCACCAAAGATCATTTCCAATGTCTCGTTAGCATGATGACACTCAAATGTTAAGACTAGCAAGTAATGTCCATTCAAATTAAACTCACCGTGGTCCCAGGAGCAATCACTGGCATCGGCGGAGCGGTCTGACCGGTCTTCTCGCACACAGACTGCACATTTGGTTTTGACGACTCAGTCATACTAGTTAGTAATGAGACAAACACTACATGAATGTTTTGGCTAATCTGCAGAAGAAACTTACCACAAGGAGCTCGTACATGGCCCTTGCCTGCATGTCATTCCGTGCCCTCTCCTCCTCCAACATCGTTGTCGTCCTCTCCTCCAACTCCCGCTGCCTCTCCGCCGCCTCCGCCAGAAGTTTCTCCGTTCTATCTCTCTCACTCTGTATAGCAGCCTGCAACACCACTCCTCGTTACCATTTGTAATCATTGATGGAAGCACAGACAATGTAATGGAGAAAGATAGCTGAGTACGTATAACTAACCTTGATGGCGAGTTGGACTGGCCGTTCACGAGGCCTTATCTCAGGAGCGGAGCTCGACTGGCGCGCCTTGATCTCCGGGAGAGTGCTAGGACAACGGATAAGTCCATCTCCAATGGCTATGGAGCCATGGGACCTCCCGCCACCAGATATCATCACCAGCTCTGGATCAATGGGACCCTGGCTCGGGTTAAAGTCCTCCCCTTTCCTCGCCTTCCCCTCATCTCTATATTTCACGAGCTTGTCGTGGGAGGAGATGTTGGTGAAGTTGTTTGCATCATCGAGGTCAGACGGAGAGAATGCCTTGACTTTCTTGAAAGAGGCAGTGTGGGCCATGGCATACAGGTCGTACACCTCTGGCACCTTATCCGCCTTATTGTAGCGTGCCTGAAAGAGAGAAACAAAGTAAATTAGTAATTAAAGGGCTCAAGCTAGCATGATGAATGAATTGCATGAATCATGAAGCAAACCACATACCCAGTTCCGCCCGAACTGATATAAGTTGGAGCTGCCTTGATGGTGTGGCACACCTTCCATTTGGGCACGTTTGTCCTTGGCCGCGTTGTGGACGGCTAGCCATTCTTTTGAGCACCACTCATTGACCAACACCTCCCAACAATCCATCCGATCCGCACACCATCTCGGAGGCGCCTAAGTTAGCAAATAGAAACTTGAGCGCTACGGCTATGAATTACTAAATGAAGGAAGTAAGTACAAGGCCTTAAGAATTACCTTCATGTACTGCTCCTTACTCAGGAACTTATCGCGGCACGCCGGCTTGGGCTTCTTGATACCACGCAAGGCGTAGTAGTCTCGAACAGCCTGCACCCGAGCCTCGTGCCGTAAGTTCTGTAGTAGGCGCTTGCAGACGTTCTCGATAACATTTGCCGCCTCCTCCTCGTATCCCTCCTCACACCTGTAGAATGTCTGCAATCAAATGAGACAATATTGATTAGTACAATTAATAACTAGCTAGTTGAAGATTTTTAAATGTGTAAAGGAGAAATTACCCAGAACTTTCTGATCACCACGTCTGCCCTCGTGTCGCACAAGACACCGTCGATAATCTCACCCGGCGGGGCCGGGGCAGCCAAGTAGTGCTCCCAGCTCAATCCAAGCTCTGGAAGCCGACCCTCACCAGGCAACGTGACAAACCCCGGGAAGTTTTGCCGGCAAAGCACTCCAAGGACGGAGTTGGGCCGGCGGACACTATGATGGTGGTCCCAACCCCTACAGCATGACAAGGCCAACGCATTAGATATTTGAAGAAACGTGAATGCAGAAGGTACAAAAAGATTAAATGCACTTACCTCTCCCCATCAGGGAAAATCAACCACCTCTGCTCGCGGGTCGCCGGCACGGACGGGAGCCGTGTACAACCACGCTGGTAGACGGTGCCCCCCTCCTCCTCAATATCAGTCGGCTCCCCGCCATCATCAGCATGGCCACTCGGCCCCTCAGGCTCATCCGGCCAGGTACCCCATCCAGACGTGTGCTCCTCCGGGGTCTCGTGGGCCGAAGGCCCGTCGACCCGAGGCTCGTGGGCCGAAGGCTCGTGGACCGGAGTCCGTGTAGCCTCCTCCTCGGACGAGTCCACCCTAGCAGTCACGTGCTCGGGTGAAACAGCTGGGGGTGGCGGCGAGGAAGGCGCCCTAGCAGTCACCCTACCTCCTCTCCCGCGACCACGTGCTCCAACTCCTCTCTTCTTCCCTCCCTTACCTCGTCCCCTGCTGGGCACCACTGTCGACGAAGAAGGGCCCGGCGGTGTCGCCATACTGTCCAGCAACGCTCGGCGGAGAGGTGCGTGTGGAATGGAAGACCTCCCACCACGCGCCGACGAAGAAGGGGCCTCGGAGCGCTCCCGACCAGCGCCCACCATCTTTCAACACCTGCCATGACAAAGAGTAAACGAAATTAGTACAACATAAAAAAATACCGACATGAATAATAATATGTATATCACTTAAGTGTATCATCATCAAGTACAACATAAAAAAATTGAATACCCGACACTACTAATAATCTCGATCACTATCATCAATAAATGCATAATCATCATCATCACTATAATCAATGACGGGCTCATAGGGTTCAGTGGCATCAAATATATGACCTCACTCATAATTCACAAATATATGACCTCGTCGGCCTCTGGTGTCGTGGGTGTCGTGTCGGGGTCGGGGTGCCGTGTCGGGGTCGGGGTGCTGTTTCGGGTCGGGGTGGTCGGGGTCGGGGTCGGGTGTGGTGTCAGGGTGTCGGGGGTCGGGGGTGTCGTGCCGGGGTGTCGGGGTCGGGTGTCGGGGTCGGGGTGTCAGGGTCGCGGTGTGGTGTCAGGCTGTCGGGGTGTCGGGGTGTCAGGTGTCGGGGTTGGGGTGTCAGGGTGTCGGGGTCGGGGTGTCAGGGTATCTTTTTCTTCTTCTTCTTCTTCTTCTTCTTTTTTCCTGTTTTTTCCTTTTCTTCTTCTTCTCTTCTTCTTCTTTTCTTCTTCTTCTTCTTCTTCTTCTTCTTCTTCTTCTTCTTCTTCTTCTTCTTCTTCTTCTTCTTCTTCTTCTTCTTCTTCCTCTTCTCCTTTTTCCTCTTCTTCTTTTCTTCTTCTTCTTCTCTTCCTCCTCTTCCTCCCTCCTCATCTTCCTCTTCCTCTTCTTTCTTCCTCTTCCTCTTCTTCTTCTTCTTCTTCTTCTTCTTCTTCTTCTTCTTCTTCTTCTTCTTCTTCTTCTTCTTCTTCTTCTTCTTCTTCTTCTTCTTCTTTTCTTTCTTCTTCTCCCTCCACCTCTCCCTCCCTCCTCCTCCTCCTCCTTCTACTCTTCTTATTCTTCTAAACTAAAACTAATCCAAAATAAACTAAACTAAAAATAAAACTAAAACTAAACTAAAACTAAAACTAAAGTAAAACTATAACTAAAACAGAAACTAAATTAACTAAAACAAACTAAACTAAAAAAAGGGGGGAGATCACTCACCTGCAGGGGATCGCCGGTGGAGGGGGAGGCCGCGGCGGGTGGGGGCGGCGGCGGCCCGGTGGAGGGGAGTCCGCGGCGGGTGGGGGCAGCGGCGGCCTGGTGGAGGGGGAGGCCGCGGCGGGTGGGGCGGCGGCGGCCCGGTGGAGGGGGAGGCCGCGGCGGGACGGGGCGGGGACGACCACGCAGGGGAGGAGAGGGGGCGGCTGGCCGATCGCGGCGTGGCTGGCCGGCATGGAAGGGGCGCCGCAGGGGAGGGGTGCGGGGCGACGGGGCAAGGGGGCGGCGGCGGGTGGTGGGGGTGGCGGCGGGTGGCTGGTGGCGGGGGCGGCGGCGGGTGGCGGTGGTCGGGGTGGGGAGTACAGAAAGAGAGAGAGAGGGAGTGAGTGGGGTGGGGACCCGGCCATTAGTTAGGTTATCTCTTTGCCGTCCGCCCCCTTTGCCGTCCGTTTTCTGCTCTTTGTCGTCTGCTAGCAGACGGCGAAGAGGGGGGCCGTTAGGTTTTTTTCTAAGCAGCTCGTTAGTGGGGCCCACCTCTCTCTTTGCCGTCCGCGAGCTGACGGCAAAGATTCTTTGCCGTCCGCTAGCAGACGGCAAATAAATGGCTAATGGCAAAGACCTTCTTTGCCATCAGCCAGTTCTTTGCCGTCCGTTTTCTGTAAGCGGACGGCAAAGACCTTCTTTGCCGTGAGCCAGCAGACGGCAAAGAAATGGCAGACGGCAAATAAGCTAATTCCAGTAGTGACTATTGCTTTTGCAACTATTGCTATCACATAGCGATAAACTAAAGCAATTATATGGTGCTTGCATCTTATGCAATAAAGAGACAACCATAAGGCTCCGGTCAGTTGCCGATAACTTTAACAAAACATGATCATCTCATACAACAATTTATATCTCATCGCGTCTTGACCATATCACATCACAACATGCCCTGCAAAAACAAGTTAGACGTCCTCTACTTTGTTGTTGCAAGTTTTACGTGGCTGCTATGGGCTTCTAGCAAGAACCGTTCTTACCTACACATCAAAACCACAACGATTTTTCGTAAAGTGTGTTGTTTTAACCTTCAACAAGGACCAGGCGTAGTCAAACTCGATTCAACTAAAGTTGGAGAAACAGACACCCGCAAACCACCGGTGTGCAAAGCACGTCGGTGGAACCAGTCTCATGAACATGGTCATGTAATGTCTGTCCTGGCCGCTTCATCCAACAATACCGCCGAATCAAAGTAAGACGTTGCTGGTAAGCAGTATGACTATTATCGCCCACAACTCTTTGTGTTCTACTCGTGCATATAACATCTACGCATATACCTGGCTCGGATGCCACTGTTGGGTTACGTAGTATTTCAAAAAAATTGCCTACGATCATGCAAGATCTATCTAGGAGAAGCATAGCAACGAGTGGGGAGAGTGTGTCCACGTACCCTCGTAGACCGGAAGTGGAAGCGTTTAGTAACGCGGTTGATGTAGTCGAACGTCTTTCCGATCCAACCGATCCAAGTACCGAACGCACGGCACCTCCGCAATCTGCACACGTTCAGCTCGATGACGTCCCTCGAACTCTTGATCCAGAGGCCGAGGGAGAGTTTCGTCAGCACGACGGCGTGGTGACGGTGATGATGAAGTTACTAGCACAGGGCTTCGCCTAAGCACTACGACGATATGACCGAGGTGTGTTTCTGTGGAGGGGGCACCGCACACGGCTAAAAGATCAACTTGTGTGTCCTAGGGTGCCCCCTTCCCCACGTATATAAAGGAGGGATGGAGGAGGAGGCCGGCCAAGGGTGGCGCGCCCAAGGGGGGGAGTCCTACTCCAAGTAGGAATCGCCCCCCTTTCCATTCCTACAAGGAGAAGGGGGAAAGAGGAGGAGGGGAGAAAGGAAAGGGGGGCGCCTGATACGTCTCCAACGTATCTATAATTTTTTATTGTTCCATGCTATATTATATTCTGTTTTGGACATTAATGGGCTTTGTTATACACTTTTATATTATTTTTGGGACTAACCTATTAACCGGAGGCCTAGCCCAGAATTGCTGTTTTTTGCCTATTTCAGAGTTTCGCAGAAAAAGAATATCAAACGGAGTCCAAACGGATGAAACCTTCGGGAACGTGATTTTCGGAACGAACATGATCCAGAGGACTTGGACCCTACATCGAGGGTGGAGCCCACGTTGCTCCACCGACGCACTTCTTCCTCCTATATATACCTACGTACCCCCAAACTACTAGAGACGGAGCCAAAAACCTTATTCCACCGCCGCAACCTTCTGTACCCGTGAGATCCCATCTTGGGGCCATTTTCGGAGCTCCGCCGGAGGGGGCATCGATCACGGAGGACTTCTACATCAACACCATAGCCTCTCCGATGATGTGTGAGTAGTTTACCCAACACCTTCGGGTCCATAGTTATTAGCTAGATGGCTTCTTCTCTCTCTTTGGATCTCAATACAATGTTCTCCCCCTCTCTTGTGGAGATCTATTCGATGTAATCTTCTTTTGCGGTGTGTTTGTTGAGACCGATGAATTGTGGGTTTATGATCAAGTTTATCTATGAACAATATTTGAATCTTCTCTGAATTCTTTTATGTATGATTGGTTATCTTTGCAAGTCTCTTTGAATTATCAGTTTGGTTTGGCCTACTAGATTGATCTTTCTTGCAATGGGAGAAGTGCTTAGCTTTGGGTTCAATCTTGCGGTGTCCTTTCCCAGTGACAGTAGGGGCAGCAAGGCACGTATTGTATTGTTGCCATCGAGAATAACAAGATGAGGTTTATATCATATTGCATGAGTTTATCCCTCTACATCATGTCATCTTACTTAAAGCGTTACTCTATTCTTATGAACTTAATACTCTAGATGCATGTTGGATAGCGGTCGATGTGTGGAGTAATAGTAGTAGATGCAGGCAGGAGTCGGTCTACTTGTCGTGGACGTGATGCCTATATACATGATCATACCTAGATATTCTCATAACTATGCTCAATTCTGTCAATTGCTCAACAGTAATTTGTTCACCCGCCGTAATACTTATGCTCTCGAGAGAAGCCACTAGTGAAACCTATGGCCCCCGGGTCTATCTTCCATCATATTAATCTTCCAACACTTAGCTATTTTTATTGCCTTTTATTTTACTTTGAATCTTTATCATAAAAATACCAAAAACATTATCTTATCATATCTATCAGATCTCACTCTCGTAAGTGACCGTGAAGGGATTGCCAACCCCTTTATTGCGTTGGTTGCGAGGATTTATTTGTTTGTGTAGGTGCGAGGGACTCGTGCGTGACCTCCTACTGGATTGATACCTTGGTTCTCAAAAACTGAGGGCAATACTTACGCTGCTTTACTGCATCACCCTTTCCTCTTCAAGGGAAAACCAACGCAGTGCTCAAGAGGTAGCACCGCCCCCAACCCCTAGTCCAATTCGGTATAGTCTTGGGGGGTGCGCCTCCACATGGCTGCTACCTCCTCTCTTCCACTAGGTCCCATGAAGGCCCATTAACCCCCCGGGGGGTTCCGGCAACCCCCAGTACTCCGGAAAATACCCGATACACTTCGGAACCATTCTGGTGTCCGAATATAACTTTCCAATATATCAATCTTTATGTCTCGACCATTTTGAGATTACTCGTCATGTCCGTGATCTCATCCGGGACTCCGAACAACCTTCGGTACATCAAAACACATAAACTCATAATACGAATCGTCATCGAACGTTAAGCGTGCGGACCCTACGGGTTTGAGAACTATGTATACATGACCGAGACACATCTCCGGTCAATAACCAATATCGGAACATGGATGCTCATATTGGCACCTACATATTCTTCGAAGATCTTTATCGGTCAAACCGCATAACAACATACGTTGTTCCCTTTGTCATCGGTATGTTACTTGCCCGAGATTCAATCGTTGGTATCATCATACCTAGTTCAATCTCGTTACCGGCAAGTCTCTTTACTCGTTCCGTAATGCATCATCCCGCAACTAACTCATTAGTCACATTTCTTGCAAGGCCAATAGTGATGTGCATTACCGAGAGGGCACAGAGATACCTCTCCGATACTCGGAGTGACAAATCCTAATCTCGATCTATGCCAACTCAACAAACACCATCGGAGACACCTGTAGAGCATCTTTATAATCACCCGGTTACGTTGTGACGTTTGATAGCACACAAGGTGTTCCTTCGGTATTCGGCAGTTGCATAATCTCATAGTCAGAGGAAAATGTATAAGTCATGATGAAAGCAATAGCAATAAACCTAAACGATCGTTATGCTAAGCTAACGGATGAGTCTTGTCCATCACATCATTCTCTAATGATGTGATCACGTTTATCAAATGACAACACATGTCTATGGTCAGGAAACATAACCACCTTTGATTAACGAGCTAGTCAAGTAGAGGCATACTAGGGACACTCTGTTTTGTCTATGTATTCACACATGTACTAAGTTTCCGGTTAATACAAGTCTAGCATGAATAATAAACATTTATCATGATATAAGGAAATATAAATAACAACTTTATTATTGCCTCTAGGGCATATTTCCTTCATGAGGAGGCCACAACCCACCAGGGCGCGCCAGGGGGGCCTGGCGCGCCCAGGTGGGTTGTGCCCACCTTGTGGCCCCCCTCTGGTACTTATTGGCTCCAATATTTATTATATATTCCATAAAAAATCTCCGTGAAGTTTCAGCTTATTTGGAGTTGTGCAGAATAGGTAGCCTGACATAGCTTTTTCAGGTCCAGATTTCCAGCTGCCGGAATTCACCCTCTTGGTGTGTTCCTTGCAAATTATGAGAGAAAAGGCATTAGAATTACTCCAAAAAGCATTATTATGGATAAAAGCATTATAAATAACAGTAAGAAAACATGATGCAAAATGGACGTATCAGCCATGGACGGTGTTTGAATTGCTAGACCTTTTATCTGCAGTGAACATGCAACTATATGTGTGTAATAAAAGAATTGGAATTATTCAGGGTTCGTTTGGACATTTTTATGCATTAAGTGAGTTTTCAATGCATGTATGTGCATAATTCAAATTTGAACTACATGCACATGCTCCAGTCCATATAAATTGGTTGAAAAATCAAATCTTTGTCCTTGGGTGCATGCTTAGGTCCCATGCAAGAAATGAGAATGAATGTCAAACACCCTGCCACCGTCACTCGGCCGCAAACATTGAGATACCTGGTATTTAAATTATAGTAAATCCAAAACTCGTCAGAAATTCATGAAACTTGGCATGCTATCATGGAGCGGCATCAACATGCCGTGGTAAATTTTTGTCCCATTTGGGGCAGGTTTGGGTATAAGCTTCTCACAAACCAGAGCTTCTCACAACAAGCATGATGGTTTCCATAGGGAACGTCCCGCCTTTGGGGACGAAACGATATCCATTGCCTCTTATTGCTTTCATTTTTTTCCCGTGTCAACATAGAACAACAGGAGTGTTGTGTCAATTTTTGTGATTTTTCAGGGTTCGTTTGGAATTTTTTATGCATTAACAGAGTTTTCAAATGCATTTATGTGCATAATTCAAATTTGAACTACATGCACATGCTCAAGTGCATATAAATTGGTTGAAAAAACAAATTTGTGTCCTTGGGTGCATGCTTAGGTCCCATGCAAGAAATGGGAATGAATTTCAAACACCAGGGCGCCATTGATTACCGGCAAAACGTTTAGATACCTGGTATTTAAATTCTAGTAAATACAAAACTCGTCTGAAATTCATGAAACTTGGCATGGTATCATGGAGCGGCATCTACATGTCGTGGTAAATTTTTTGTCTCATTTGGGGATGGTTTGGGTATAACCTTCTCACAAACCAGAGCTTCTCACAACAAGCATGATGGTTTCGATAGGGAACGTCCCACCTTTGCGGACGAAACGATGTCCATTGCCTCTTATTGTTTTCAATTTTTTTCTCGTGTCAACATAGAACAATAGGAGTGTTGTGTTAATTTTTGTGATTTTTCGGGGTTCGTTTGGACATTTTTATGCATTAACTGAGTTTTCAATGCATTTATGTGCATAATTAAAATTTGAACTACATGCACATGCTCCAGTGCATATAAATTGGTTGAAAAATCAAATATGTGTCCTTGTGTGTATGCTTAGGTCACATGCAAGAAATGGGAAATGAATTTGTAACACGAGGGCACCGTTGATTGCCGGCAAAACGTTGAGATACCTGGTATTTAAATTCTAGTAAATCCAAAACTCGTCTGAAATTCATGAAACGTGGCATGCTATCATGGAATGTCACCCGACATGCTGTGGTATTTTTCGTGTCCATTTTGAGGGAAGGCGCACTCAAATAATGACAGCCAACAAAGGCATGTTGAAAAAATAGCTGCCACTTTAATATCTCAAATGTTTGTATAATTCAAACCGTGTGCGTTCTGTTTGCCATTCACGTGATGCCACTTGTCTTGGTTTTAATGGCTATAGGAGGTGCCGTGTGGACAGCTTCTTGACTGAACGGGAGGCGTGCGATCGCAGTCTGGTGTGTAGGCTCACCGGGCAGCGTACAAGCTGTTCAACGCAGGATGTGTGCTTCTCTTCAACGCAAATGGTTCAGATTACGGTATGAAAATTAAAGCCAGACTTTGGCACTAAGCCAAGAGACACTGCGATTTGTCAAAATATGCAGCTAAAAATCAATAGCACTAGCTATTTGTTGCAACTAAAATTCAGTAATTAAGCATAGATTTCATTCATACTAGAGATTAAGCAGTCGTTCTCACCGGGAAGCGAGACAGCCTTGGACCGCTGCCCGCCTCGCTCCCACTGGTCTATATTAATGGCGGCGCCGAGCGGCCGCACCCCCCATCCTCTCCACACCCACAATTTCTCTCTCTCCGCACGCATCATCGACGCTGCTCTGAGTCCTCAAAGCCGTCAGTGTACGAGGATGCCGCCGAAGCACCCCATCGGAGGGAGTGGCAACGTCGGGGCTGCTGAAGCACCGGAGCACGGCGTGAATATGGAGACAGAGGTTTCCGTCGCCGCCGACGAGGTGGAGAACGAGGCTGCCAACAAGCGGAGGCGGGTCGAGAAAGAACCGCAAGCGACTCCAGCAGGCCTAGACTTCATCAACAACCTCCCTGATGATATGTTGATAGTCATCATATCCCTCCTCCCAATAAAATATCTGGCGAGGACAGCCGCCCTTTCCCGGAGGTGGTGCCCCCTATGGCTCCTAACCCCTGTCGACCTCCTCGACGCCCACAAGCTCTGCCATGGCTATCGCCAAAGCTTGGATGCGTTCTCCCAGATCCTCGGCAGTCACCATGGCCCAATCAAAGGCCTTATCACGGGCAAGTTCCCTTCCAATGGCAAGGACCGAGCCAAGCTTGACGAGTGGTTCTGATCCCCCACCATAGATCAGCTCGAGAAGCTCAGTTTTAATGATGGGCATATGCGCTTGCTGCCAACGTCCGTGCTCCGCTTCGCGCCCATGCTGCGCCTCGCCAAGTTAATGAACTGCCATTTCCCCCCTTAATGACGCGCCCGCTCTTTTTCTACCACGACTAAAGCACCTCGCGCTCGTCGCCGTCCGCATACCAAAGGATGACATGGAGTGCCTGCTCCGCAGCTGTACTGCACTCGAGTTCCTTCGTCTTCAGGCGATGAATTGGTCGAGTACCTTGCACATCACCTCCAAGACTCTCCGGACTATTTATGAGTGTTGCTGGTGCTGCAATGAGAGATCACAAAAGGTGGACCACAATATGGTCATCCAGAACACACCTTCACTTGATAGATTACTTGTAGTTGATCAACAAGGTCCAACAAGAATCAATGTCATTTCTGCGCTGAAATTGAAAGTGGTGGGCTACTCATCTGTCAAATACTACAACTTTCAGGTACAACAGTCGTCTTATACTCCTTCTTGATATCAACGTTATTTCTAGTTTTGAAGATGTATGTTCGTCTGTCATCCAACGACGCTTCACCCAGACTCTGGGCACAGTGAAGGTGTTGGCACTAGAATATGTCGGCCCCAACCAGGACCAAGTTGTCAGTTGCCTGAGATGCTTTCCGTGCCTGAAGAAGCTGTATATCGGGGTGATGTTCCTTTCCTGTTAAATGTTAACCATAAGGGAGTTCAATTTTTTGCACCTTTTCCCAAGTTTACAATGACAATGTACTACGATTTCTGAAGGAATTTTGGAGGATTTTAGGACATACACCCCCACCCCATATTGGTTGCTTCATTCATATGGTTACAATCGTCCATAAGCATTTCTATTTTGGATTCATCTCTACTAGTTTTCTTAGGGAATTTTTCATCCAATCCAACCTCTTGTGAAGATGGCTACATGTTTCTAGATGGTAATCAAATGCCCATGTTAATCATGCCAGATCAAAGATGGCACGTTGGTGCATTTTACAAATCCTGCAAACCAAATGGGCGTGTAGCAGTTTTCAAAACTGCATGTAGGCACTAACACGTTATCTTCTTTTGCAGATAATAATAGGCCCGGAGGTGGATAATGTTTATAACGACAATCACATCGAATGCTTGGATCTGCATCTCTCAAATATTACTTTCAACTCCTACCGAGGGATCTTACCGGAGATTACACTCGCCAGGTTCTTTCTTGCCAGAGCAAAGGTGCTGAGGGTCCTGAGGTTGAACATGCATTTAATTAGGAAAGATGAATGGTATGATTATCAGAGCCGGCAGGTACTGCGGAATGGAAGAGCCTCCAAAAATGCCAAACTTCGTATTGGAAGAGCATATGGCAAAGCAATTGGAAGTCATTGTGTCAAACCCATACATGACTTGTCAGCGGCTGATCCCTTTTCAGAAATGACGCAGCTTGCAATGTTTGAATTTGGGCATTGTAATCTTTGAATTTGAACCTTGCAATATTTATGGTATTTGTTATATTGAACCGTTTCTGTTCTCTTGTCTCAATGCAAATAGTTCATCCGAGTGAACCGCATGTCGTATATCGCACACACCTTGACCTGGCTGGCCGTTTCTTTTGTGTTGCCTAATCACAAACAGTTCATCCGAGTGAACTGTATGCTGTACATCGCACACACCTTGATTTGGCTGACCGTTTCTTTTGTGTTGCCTAATAACAAATAGTTCATCCGAGTGAACCGTATGCTGTACATCATACACACCTTCATCGGGCTGCCCGTTTCTTTTGTTCCTCCTCATCGAAAACGGTTAATTGAACTGAACCGTATGCCCTGAATCGCACACGCAACTAAAATCTGAACCGTGTTTGATGCATCCGTCATCGCAAACGTTTTGCACCTTTTTTGACGGTTTTTTACACCACCGTTTGCGATTATTGCATCGCACACAGTTTCGTCGAAGGGTCTCTGATCATAGTGTCGCGTTAGCAGCATCCTGTAGTGGTGTGATACAAGTGTAATATGGATAGTAGATATTGATTTTTGTAATAGGAACAATAAGAAACAACAAGGTAGCACGTGATAAAACGGAGCACAAACGGTATTGCAATGCTTGAAAACGAGGCCTAGGGTATGTACTTTCGCTAGTGCAATCTCTCAACAATTCTAATATAATTGGATCATATAACCAACCCTCAACGTGCAATGAAGAATCACTCCGAAGTTCCTATCTAGCAGAGAACATAAGAAGAAATCATTTGTAGGGTACGAAACCACCTCGAAGCTATTCTTTCCGATCGATCTATCCAAGAGTGCGTACTAAAATAACACCAAATAATTTTAGATTCATAATACTCAATCCAACACAAAGAACCTCAAAGAGTGCCCCAAGATTTCTACTGGAGAAACAAAGACAAGAATGTGCATCAACCCCTATGCGTAGATTACCCCAATGTCACCTTGGGAATCCGCCAGTTGAGTGCCAACACATATATCAAGTGAATCAAAATAATACCCTATTGTCACCACAGGTATTCATATGCAAGACATATATCAAGTGCTCTCAAATCCATAAAAGTATTCAATCCGATAAAACGAAATATCAAAGGGAAAACTCAATTCACAACAAGATAGAGAGGGGAAAACACCATATGATCCGACTATATTAACAAAGCCCGCGATACATCAAGATCGTGACATCTCAAAAACACGAGAGAGAGAGAGAGAGAGAGAGAGAGAGAGAGATTAAACACATAGCTACTGGTACAAACCCTCAGCCCCGAGGGTGGACTACTCCCTCCTCATCATGGTGGCCGCCGGGATGATGAAGATGGCCACCGGTGATGATCTCCCCCTCCGGCGGAGTGCCGGAACAGGGTCTAGATTGGTTTCTTATGGCTATAGAGGCTTGCGGCAGCGGAACTTCTGATCTAGGGTTACCCACGAGGGTTTTGGAATATTTTTCCATTTATAGGGTAAAGAGGGGGTGCGGGAGGCCACCGAGGTGGGCACAACCCACCTGGGCGCGCCTGGCCCCCCAGGCGCGCCCTGGTGGGTTCGCCCCCCTCGGGGCACACCCCAGGTGCTGCTCTACCCCATTGGATGTCTTCTGGTCCATAAAAAATCCACAAAAAGATTCACGGTGTTTGGACTCCGTTTGATATTGATTTCCTCCGATGTAAAAAACAAGCAAAAAACATCAACTGGCACTGGGCACTGGGTCAATAGGTTAGTCCCAAAAAATGATATAAAGTTGCTATATGATGATTGTAAAACATCCAAGAATGATAATATAACAGCATGAATACTTCATAAATTATAGATACGTTGGAGACGTATCAATGAGAGGGAGGGAGGGAGGAGGAGCCAAAGGAGGTGCCCAAGCAGGAGGAATCCTACTTGGGGTCCCTCCCAAGCCGCACCCCCTTCTTTCCCTATTTGGAGTGCGGGGAAAGGCAAGGGAGGGTGGCGCCCCTCCCTTTCCTTTCTCCCATGAGATGGAAAGGCAGGAGGGGCTAGCCATCCCCCTTTTCCTTCCCTAGGGCTGTCCAAACAAGTGGAGGGGCGCACCAGCCCCTAGTGTGCTGGTCTGTCCCTCCCTTTGGCCCATTAAGCCCATAACTTGCCGGGGGGTGCCCGGAACCCCTTCCGGTGACACGATTCCTTTCCGGTACGTCCCGAAACACTTCCGGTGTCCAAATACCATCGTCCTATATATCGATCTTTACCTCTCGACCATTTAGAGACTCCTCGTCATGTCCGTGATCTCATCCGGGACCCCGAATAACATTCGGTCACCAAATCATATAACTCATATAACACTATATCGTCAATGAACGTTAAGCGTGCGGACCCTACGGGTTCGAGAACTATGTAGACATGACCGAGACACCTCTCCGGTCAATAACCAATAGCGGAACCTGGATTCCCATATTGGCTCCTACATATTCTACGAAGATCTTTATCGGTCGAACCGTTATGACAATATACGTAATTCCCTTTGTCTATCGGTATGTTACTTGCCCGAGATTCGATCGTCGGTATCTTCATACCTAGTTCAATATCCTTACCGGCATGTCTCTTTACTCGTTCCGTAATACATCACCTCGCGACTAACTCCTTAGTCATTTGATTGAAAGCTTATGATGTGTATTACCGAGAGGGCCCAGAGATACCTCTCCGATACTCAGAGTGACAAATCCTAATCTCGATCTATGCCAACTCAACAAACACCTTCGGAGATACCTGTAGAGCATCTTTATGTTCACCCAGTTACGTTGTGACGTTTGATAGCACATAAGGTATTCCTCCGGTATCCGGGAGTTGCATAATCTCATAGTCGAAGGAATATGTATTTTACATGAAGAAAGCAATAGCAACAAACTGAACGATTATTATGCTAAGCTAACGGATGGGTCTTGTCCATCACATCATTTTCCTAATGATGTGATCCCGTTATCAAATGACAACTCATGTCCATGGTTAGGAAACCTTAACCATCTTTGATCAACGAGCTAGTCTAGTAGAGGCTCACTAGGGACACGGTGTTTGTTTATGTATTCACACATGTATTTAAGTTTCCGATCCATACAATTCTACCATGAATAATAAACCTTTATCATGATTTAGGAAATATAATAATAATAATAATTTTATTATTGTCTCTAGGGCATATTTTATGTATTCGCACATGTATTTAAGTTTTATTGCTGCTCGTCTTCGAGTAGGTAATGATAAAAACAGAATTTTTTATGTGAAATGCTACCTAACATGTGTATTATGTAATCTCTTTACGGTATAATAATTGGGAAATGATGAAGTAACAATATTAACACTATAATATCCATGAATATAAGAAACTACCTAACATTCGTTAAATAACATATATTGTGGCTATATAAGCCACCGATCCGCAGGACATTTTGCTTTCACGCAGTACGTGCACCCACATGCCACACATTTATCGAACACACTGCGATCTGTAGTGGTAAATCGCACCCCACAGCGAAACCCGATCGCCCAAGAAACGAAACGAGCTTTCCAGGCTCGCCAGTCTCGTTCATCCCCAGCCCACGTGATCCTGCCCCACAGACAGAACAGAGAGGAACACGTCGACGCAGAGACATGAACTGCAAAGTTAGGCGGGGCATCCGTGGCGGTTCACACGTTCCGGCTACGAGGAATCGAAGCTGCGCCGGGCCGCTCGTCGGCCGATCCGCGCTCCCCGCAGAACCAACGGCCAGAGGCAGGGCAGCGGCTCTGCTCTCTTCCGACCCACTTCCACTGTGCGCAGGGCAGCGGCCGGAAAGGCCGGCGGGCCCGCGTGGCCGTGCATGCATGCGCCGTGCCGCGGTTGGAACGGCCCGCCTGCCGCTATATTTCGAACGGCGATCGGGTGCGTGTACTGCTGCCTCGTTGGTTTTAGAACGAACTGCTAGCCGGTGCTGGCGCTGCAGTGCTTTCGCTGATCGGCCAGCCTTTGCCCCGCGCACACGCCACGCCCGGCGCGGCTGCAGTTCCGTTCTCCACGTGGATGAAGGTAAGTTAGCACTTGGCTGTCACCAATATCAGGCGACCCTGATCGTAGTAACTGGTTTGCAGTAGCACGCTTCGGCGATCGGCAGGTGCAGGCTGAAGCAGGGCACGCGCTCGCGCCCGGCTGGACGACGGACGGACGGACGCCGTCGCCGTTTCCCGGGGGTCCGAACCGAAGCCCACCCCGCGGCGCGGCTGACGCCAACCCCACGCGCGCGGCGCAGCTCTGGCCTGCGCCGAAAGATTCTCGAGCGTCCACGGGCACGTACGTATCTATCGCCGTTCGGCATGCGAATCCCGGCGCAGGAGTGCGCACCAGCTCAGCCAGCCATGCATGCCGGCCGTATGTGCGACGTATGTACGGCGCAGCACGCCAGCGCTCGTACGTACGCACGCACGCAGCCTCTCTCTCTCTCTCTTGACGAAAGTAGCCAACGCCACTTTACCGTCTCGTCTTTGTTAAACCAAACCTAAGACGGACGGACCATGGCTCTTCCTCGGTCATAATCAAGAAGGATTAACTAAAGTATCTTAGGCCGCTGTTCACGGGGAAGGAAGCGTCATCTCCTCCCTGATCCTGAGGCTGCGAGCTGCGCCAGCTTTACCGGCCAGCCTTTTGCGCTGCGCGCCTAGCCATGGCAGCGGCACTGCTCCACTGCATGGCCGGAGAGAGAGACGGAGAGAGACGTGAGTGATGGATGGGGATGTGCGGATGCGGTTGCGAGGACAGCGCCTTTTCAGGGATGGCAGCAGCACTCAAGCAGCGCAGCGGCCTCCATTCATTGCCACTACCACCATGGCAGTACCCGAACCTTTCTTTCTCACGTAGTTATTGCTTTGTTCAGTTCTTTCTTTGCCACAAACCCTAAATTTCTAAACATCGTTTTCCTTCTCGTCGGCTCGTTTGTCTCCCAGCGCGTCGCTCGCTTGGCGCTTGCCGGGGTGGATTCCTCGCAGAGTTCTTCCATCCCCTGCCACCTTCGCAGCCCTTTCTCGGGCGCATGGCATGGCGCGCTTCTGAGCTCTGACACACGCGAGATGGGCGCGTTTTAACGAGATGCTTCGGTTCGGCTCAGTTCGTTCGTCGTCCTTCACGTGCACGCCTTCCTGCTTCTCCGGCTGTGGCTCGGCCGGCCGTTGATCCGCATGGACGACAAGCTCACAATGCAGCCGTTCGCATCGCATCATGAGCACATGGTGCGTATGGCATTGCCATCGCCAACGTTTGAGGAATACTACGATGGCAGATCAGCACTTCAGCAGCTCGCGTGGTCGGGAAGGAAATGGATGGGCCAGGCGGCATGTGAGGGAAAAGAAAACCCACAGCGAAAACACGTACACTATACGCGCAGAGCGGCTTTTTATTTTACGAGAACAAGAATGCGAGGTCACACCCACACACAGCAATCAATCAATGCTCTAGCCCCTAGGTGACACGGCCTCGGGCCGTGCGACGATCACGATCGGCGATTCGTCTGTACCACGCGGCTCGGCGCGCGTGTCGGTGTCGCTGTCCCGGCCGTCCGGGAGGGCGAGTCGTCCCGGACCCCGGGCGGCGATCGGGCGGCCGGCCGGCGCGCCGGGGATCCCTCGCGGACGCGCGCACAGGCCGCCACCACCCTATGCATGCCCCTATGATGGGCTATGGCCGTCCGTCACGCGTGCGCCGAGCGATGGAGGCGTGCGAGAGGGACGGGACGGGAGGATAGGTCATGCTCTGTGCGCGCCTATCACGAGGGAAGTCGCCGCTCCCGGCCGCGGATGGATGGACGGATGGGTCCGACGGGGCGAGCACGTACCGTGTTCTTGTTTCCCATGGAAGCGTGCGTACGTCCCGAATATGCCGGGCTTGTCGTGGACAAAAACGCTCTCGCACGGCACCGGTTGCCCAGCAGCTCAACTCGCCGTCACCTCGCGGTGCGCGGCCGCCGCCGCTACCTCAGCTCTAGGGCTTTGGTTCGAAGGAGATGTGAAGAACGTTGAAATTCTAACATTTTCTTGGAGCACCTTTTCAAATTTCTATGCACGCACGAAGAATGAGACAAAGATCCTTAGGGGCTGTTTGGATCACGCCCCAACCGGCCCCGCCAACGTCGTGCTCCCGAATAAATTGGGGGTGCAATGTGCCGCCACGATTTCGTAAATTCGTGCGGCGCAAAATCTGAATGGAGATGCCGAAAATTTGGTCTGGTCTCGAAATATAGGTTCCAATCCAAACGGGCATATAGCAACAACTATTGCTAGGCCCTCGCGTCGCTTCCTTCCGGGGCAACACGGGCGGCGACCAAGGCCGCTTCCACCGCGCCTCCTCCTCGCTTCCCTTCCTCGCCGTTGCCGGTGGGCTCCGCCAGGCGAAGCCCACGCGGATCCGGTGGCGGCGGGGCCTCTTGTTCCCGTGGCGTCGCTCGCGAGGGGGAGCTTGCGGCGGCGGGCGGCGGATGGCAGCCGGCGTTCGGTGCTGGCGTCGGCGGCGGTCCGGGCTCCGGATGTGACCTGGGCGTGGACGGCGCGCGTGCACGCAGCAACGGCTCGGCTCCGGAAGTGCGAGTGGGGGCGGCGACCGGCGGCTAGGCGTGGTGGGTGCACTGCTCTGGAGTGCGTGGTGTGCTGCGGCGGGAGCTCGTCTGCTCTGCTGTCGCTCGAGCGGCTCTGATTGGATCTGGTGCGGGCTCGTGCTTCAATCTGGATGTTGCCCGTCGAGATGCGGCATCGGTTGCCGCGGTGGTGCTGGCACGATGGTGCTATGGTGGTGGACGACAGCTTCGGCCGGGGGGGGGGGGGGGGGGTGGTCCGTGTCTGGTCGCGGTGGATCGTGGGATCCCACGGCCAGAATGAGGTCGACCTCAACAGGTGGTGGTTGGTGGGCGGTGGTCGGTGGTTGTAGGGGGGCGGCGCTTCTCCGGGAGAAATCTTTGCGCCGGTCTTCATAGGAGCCGGCGACGGCGGCGCTTGCGGTTGTCGGGATCTTTCTTGGAAGCGTCGTCGTGGAGGTGTGCTCCTCCTCTCCACTGCTTTGGCTCCGGAGGTACACCTCAGATCCACTGGATCGGGCGATCGAGGCGTCTTAGCGTCTTTCTCCTCCTTGGGGGCATCGTCTCGGAGCCGGCCTACGACTGGGTGACTGCTACCTCTTGAGCATGCGTTGATTTTTTGAAGAGGAAAGGGTGATGCAGCAAAGTAGCGTAAGTATTTCCCTCAGTTTTTGAGAACCAAGGTATCAATCCAGTAGGAGACTACACGCAAATCCCTAGTACCTGCACAAACAAATAAGAACCTTGCAACCAACGCGATAAAGGGGTTGTCAATCCCTTCACGGCCACTAGCAAAAGTGAGATCTGATAAAGATAATAAGATAAATATTTTTGGTATTTTTATTGTATAGAAGGAAAAGTAAAGATTGCAAAATAAACGGCGACAGAAATAACTAGTTGACGGGAGATTAATATGATAGAAGATAGACCCGGGGGCCATAGGTTTCACTAGTAGCTTCTCTCAAGATAGCAGATTCTATGGTGGGTGAACAACTACTGTCGAGCAATTGATAGAAAAGCGCATAGTTATGAGAATATCTAGACATGATCATGAACATAGGCATCACGTCCGTGACAAGTAGACCGAAACGATTCTGCATCTACTACTATTACTCCACACATCGACCGCTATCGAGCATGCATCTAGAGTATTAAGTTCATAAGAACAGAGTAACGCATTAGGCAAGATGACATGATGTAGAGGGATAAACTCAAGCAATATGATATAAACCCCATCTTTTTATCCTCGATGGCAACAATACAATACGTGCCTTGCTGCCCCTGCTGTCACTGGGAAATGACACCGCAAGATTGAACCCAAAGCTAAGCACTTCTCCCATTGCAAAAAAGATCAATCTAGTAGGCCAAACCAAACTGATAATTCGAAGAGACTTGCAAAGATATTAAATCATGCATAAAAGAATTCAGAGAAGAATAAAATATTGTTCATAGATAATCTTGATCATAAACCCACAATTCATCGGATCTCGACAAACACACCGCGAAAAGTATTACATCAAATAGATCTCCAAGAGAATAAAGGAGAACTTTGTATTGAGATCCAAAGAGAAAGAAGAAGGCATCTAGCTAATAACTATGGACCCGAAGGTCTGTGGTAAACTACTCACACATCATCGGAGAGGCTATGATGTTGATGTAGAAGCCCCCCGTGATCGATTCCCCCTCCGGCGGAGCGCCGGAAAAGGCCCCAAGATGGGATCTCACGAGTACAGAAGGTTGCGGCGGTGGAAATAGAGTTTCGTGGCGCTCCTGGATGTTTTCAGGGTATATGAGTATATATAGATGAAAGAAGTAGGTCGGTGGAGCTACGAAGGGCCCACGAGGGTGGGGGGGCACGCCTACCCCCCTGGGCGCGCCCTCCTACCTCGTGGACACCTCGTGGCTTCCTTGACGTCCACTCCAAGTCTCCTGGATTGCGTTTGTTCCAAAAATGATCCTCGCGAAGGTCTCATTCCGTTTGGACTCCGTTTGATATTCCTTTTCTGCGAAACACTGAAATAGGCAAAAAACAGCAATTTGCACTGGGCCTCCGGTTAGTAGGTTAGTCCCAAAAATAATATAAAAGTGCATAATAAAGCTCATTAAACATCCAAAATAGATAATATAATAGCATAGAACGATAAAAAATTATAGATACGTTGGAGTTGGAGACGTATCAAGCATCCCCAAGCTTAATTCCTGCTCGTCCTTGAGTAGGTAAATGATAAAAACAGAATTTTTGATGTGGAATGCTACCTTGCATAATTCTCAATGTAATTTTATTTATTGTGGCATGAATGTTCAGATCCGAGATATTCAAGACAAAAGTTTAATATTGACATAAAAATAATAATACTTCAAGCATACTAATAAAGCAATCATGTCTTCTCAAAATAACATGGCCAAAGAAAGTTATCCCTACAAAATCATATAGTCTGGCTATGCTCTATCTTCATCACACAAAATATTGAAATCATGCACAACCCCGATGACAAGCCAATCAATTGTTTCATACTTCTGATGTTCTCAAACTTTTTTAATTTTCACGCAATACATGAGCGTGAGCCATGGACATAGCACTATATGTGGAATAGAATGGTGGTTGTGGAGAAGACAAAAAAGGAGAATCTAGTCTCACATCAGCTAGGCGTATCAACGGGCTATGGAGATGCCCATCAATAGATATCAATGTGAGTGGGTAGGGATTGCCATGCAACGAATGCACTAGAGCTATAAGTGTATGAAAGCTCAACAAAAGGAACTAAGTGGGTGTGCATCCAACTCGCTTGCTCACGAAGACCTAGGGCATTTTGAGGAAGCCCATCATTGAAATATACAAGCCAAGTTCTATAATGTAAAATTCCCACTAGTATATGAAAGTGACAACATAGGAGACTCTCTATCATGAAGATCACGATGCTACTTTGAAGCACAAGTGTGATAAAAGGACAGTAACATTGTCCCTTCTCTCTTTTTCTCCCGTTTTTTTTTATTTTTTGGGCCTTTTTCTCCTTATTTTTTATGGCCTCTTTTTTCTTTTTTTTTTCTTTTCGTCCGGAGTCTCATCCCGACTTGTGGGGGAATCATAGTCTCCATCATCCTTTCCTCACTTGGGACAATGCTCTAATAATGATGACCATCACACTTTTATTTATTTACAACTCAATATTTAGAACAAAATATGACTCTATGCGAATGCCTCCGGCGGTGTACCGGGATATGCAATGAATCCAGAGTGACATGTATGAAAATCATGAACGGTGTACCGGGGAACGTAGTAATTTCAAAAAAATTACTACGCACACGCAAGATCATGGTGATGCATAGCAACGAGAGGGGAGAGTATGTCTATGTACCCTCATAGACCGAAAGCGGAAGCGTTTATCAACGCGGTTGATGTAGTCGTACACCTTCACGATCCGTCCCGATCAAGTACCGAACGTACGGCACCTCCGCGTTCAGCACACGTTCAGCTCGATGACGTTCTCGCCTTCTTGATCCAGCAAGAGGGGTGAAGTAGTAGATGAGTTCCGGCAGCACGACGGCGTGGTGACGGTGTTGGAGAAGAACAATCTCCGCAGGCCTTCGCCTAAGCACTACGAAAGCTGTGATGGAAGATAAACTAGAGGGGAGGGGGTTGCCGGCACACGGCTTGGTGTTTCTTGATGTGTCTTGGGTGCTAGCCCTACCCCTCTATTTATATGTTGAGCCTTGGGGTCGAAACTTGGAGTAAAAGCCTCCACAAAGTCGGTTTCACCCGAAAGGCAAGAGTCCTTTTCGCACTCCAGGGCCAGACGCCAGGGTTCCTGGCGTCTGGACCCAGACGGCCCCTGGACTCCGCAAAACTTCCTTTTGCGCTTTCCAAAAACCTTGTGGGCTTTCCCCTTTGGCCCAAATAAAGTGTTCTCGTACCCAAACATTTCAGGAAACATCTGGAACCCCTTCCGGTGAATTCCGGAACCCTTCTGGAGACCGAACACTATTATCCCATATATTAATCTTTATCTCCGGACCATTCCAGAGTTCCTCGTCATGTCCGTGATCTCATTCGGGACTCCGAACAACATTCGGTCACCAACATACATAACTCATATAATACTATATCGTCAACGAACGTTTAAGCGTGCGGACCCTACGGGTTCGAGAACTATGTACACATGACCGAGACACCTCTCTGGTCAATAACCAATAGCGGAACCTGGATGCTCATATTGGCTCCTACATATTTTATGAAGATCTTTATCGGTCGAACCGCATAACAACATACGTTGTTCCCTTTGTCATCGGTATGTTACTTGCCCCAGATTCGATCGTCGGTATCTCAATACCTAGTTCAATCTCTTTACCGGCAAGTCTCTTTACTCGTTCTGTAATGCATTATCATGTAACTAACTCATTAGTCACATTGCTTGCAAAGCTTATAGTGATGTGCATTACCGAGAGGGCCCAGAGATACCTCTCCGACAATCGGAGTGACAAATCCTAATCTCGATCTATGCCAACTCAACAAGTACCATCGGAGACACCTGTAGATCACCTTTATAATCACTCAGTTACATTGTGACGTTTGGTAGCACACAAAGTGTTCCTCCAGTATTCGGGAGTTGCATAATCTCATAGTCATAGGAACATGTATAAGTCAAGAAGAAAGCAATAGCAACATACTAAACGGTCAAATGCTAAGCTAACGGAATGGGTCAAGTCAATCACATCATTCTCTAATGATGTGACCCTGTTAATCAAATGACAACTCATGTCTATGGCTAGGAAACTTAACCATCTTTGATTCAACGAGCTAGTCAAGTAGAGGCATACTAGTGACACTCTGTTTGTCTATGTATTCACACATGTATAAAGTTTCCGGTTAATACAATTCTAGCATGAATAATAACATTTATCATGAAATAAGCTAATAAATAACAACTTTATTATTTCCTCTAGGGCATATTTTCTTCGGGTTAGTCCCAAAAATAATATAAAAGTGCATAATAAAGCCCATTAAACATCCAAAACAGATAATATAATAGCATGGAACAATAAAAAATTATAGATACGTTGGAGACGTATCAGTGACCGGTGGATGGCGGCATCTTCGCCGTGGGTGGGCGGCATCTTCGCTACGTGGTTTGCTGAGGTGGGGCACTGGTTTCTGTTTGGCAACGATGATGGCGTTGAGAGAATCTTGGGTCGCGGTGTGGGCTTTGGTAGTCGGTACTTCCCGTCGTGCCCGAGGTGACCTTCCGTGGTTGCTTGGTTGTTTTGAAGTCGGAGATGTGTTGGAGAGTCTAGGTGGTGACGATGACATGCACTCGGTGGTCATTTGCGGAAGGCACGTTCGGCGCAAGTCATGCATATTTCTCTTGTGATGCTCGTCGTCAAAGTCGGAGCTGTCATTTGCTTACGCGTGTGGCCATCTGTTGGCATGTGCAGCCGTGGTTTCTGTAGCTATTTGCGGGTTGGCTTTGATGTTGGAGCTCTATGGTGAAGTCGGAGTCGCCCGTTCGGGGCAACCGGTGATGACGATGACGCTTGCGACTCCTCAGCGGATGTCTTTCTTCTTTGCAACTCTGTGTGCCATGTCGGTGGCCAGGTTGGCCGGTGGTGCCCATGTCATATGGGTTAGGATGTATTGGTTTTAGCCTGGTTTTTCGTCAATTAACCAGGCAATTCTTTTCTTTTTAATCAATAAAAATGACAAGTCTTTTGCCTCCTTTAAAAAAAGGGCCACCGAGCTATTAGGCTATGCCGAAAAATTGGAAGGGCAAACGATGACTCTCTTCCAAACGGTCCTTAGTTGAAAAATATCAATCTAGTTATACGTTTTACATGCTTATTATAATTTTGGTGTTTCTTAATTTCTGTGAACCAGACACCCAGACTAATAAAATTCTTGTGTTTATCAATCCCTTTTTTGCTCAAAGGAATTTCATAACAATTTTGAAGGATTGAAAGTCTAAGGATTTTTCTATGTTGATCCATTGATTCGTAGGATTGAATTCTAAAGATTTCTTTGTACTACATTTAATAGAAATTTTAACATCCACTCAACCCTCTTGGAAAGAATCCTTTGTTTTTTCTTGTGGTACAATCAAACAAAGTAAAACCCTGTAGAATTCAAGTGGACACGATGTTGCAACCCAGTGGTTTTTCTATTCATGTGTTTTTTAAATCATGTGAATGAAAGGACCTAAATCTTGTGAAAAATGAAGCTTGCTGCAGACAGTGAGATTTTGATCCCAACTTCAGAAGATTACAATATTCATCTATTTTCTATTTTAGGCCCTCTTTGGATTGAAGGAAAATGTAAGAATTTTAGAGGCTTCCAATGCATAAGATATTTTTTTCCTACTAAGGCTCTTTGGATAGTAGGATCGAGTTTACCAAATTCCAGTGGAATCTTATCTCTCTATTCCATAAGAATCTTAACATGAGCACAAACCAATTTTTTTTATCCTTTTAGAAGTCCAATGCAATTGCACTTTATCTCTGTCTACTCTCTGTCATCAATCCTGCAAATTTTCCATGTTTTTCCATGTGCACCATGCCACCATCCAAAGGCTGGAACAAAATACATGTGTTTTGAAAGCCTGTAGAAATTCACATGTAGACATGACATCTCAGTAATGTGTTTTTCTTGTCCGTATGTTTTTAGTTTCCTACAATCCAAATAGGCCCTTAAACTCATTTTTTGGTTCATGATTGGAGTTCCAAATCTCCAGAAGTACGTTCATGTGTCGTCGGATCAATACAAGCCCGAAATTGAGCTTTACAAAAATCTTTTATTTATTCAATAAAGGCAAATGCAATGTCTCGGGTAAATATTTTCCTAGATGTTAATGATACGACGTTAGCTCTGAGTGGATTTTTGAGAGCAAGACACATGGCAATACTGTTCGCTCCCACACCCCCCTCTGAGCAAACTACGGGTTTACGACACAAAACTGTTCGTTCAGAATGGCAATCTGAGAGCGTGGCAATTTTCCACCAATTCTCTATGTTGTAGCATGGCAGTTTTCTACTGCCGGTATGGGAAATCCTGAACAACTTCGAAATTTCTTGTTTAAACTGCCAATTCTCCATATTATATCCTGCAAATACGTGGAAACGCATGCCAACTACTTTGCTGCAGCATGACAAAAATGTTGACAATCTTTTTGCTAGCATAGCAATTTTTCTTTAAAACATGGCTAATTTTTATATAAAAACATGACAAATATATCTGTTTTACAATGATAATTTTCGAGCGTTAGCTAGATGTGGTTTTTTAAGAGAACACTCATGGATTGCGACCAGATGACCCTCTGTAGGGTATGATAGTTTGCTCGGTGGACATTCCCGAGGGAACATCAACGCAATACTTGGGTCCAATATTTTCAGTGCATTGATACACCTTAGAATTACTCCCTCCGTTTCTAAATATAAGTCTTTGGAGAAATTCCACTATGAACCACATACGGAATAAAATGAATGAATCTACATTCTAAAATGCATCTATATACATCTATATGTGGTCCGTAGTGGAATCGCTACAAAGACTTGTATTTAGGAACGGAGGGAGTACATCCCACGTGATATTTCTCAATCCACACTTGTTTACAATGCCTGCACGTTTTAAACTTTTGAAGTCCAAATATTTATGAACGATGGGGTAGGAGTTGACCGCTTGGGCACGGGAGCTCTACTCGGAGGGGGCAAGATGTGGCTTCTGTCGAGGCAGTTGTAGTAGTTCTTGGCCATGGACGCAAGAAGCTGGCGGTGCGGCGGTGGGAGAGAGGTCGGATCCTGCTTGGCCGCCCGCCGCTGGAGGAGCCGCAGTTATCGGCGTTGGCGCGTTCCCTCCCTACTACTAGGGCACTGGGAGAGACGGAGCCACCAAGGCGAAACCGACGAAGGAAGGGAGAGGAGAGGGACCTCCGAATCGTATAAGGAGCCACGACCAACATATGCTACACTATGGGGGAGCCTAAGAGCATCTCTAATATATAGCAGCCCTAAAATAGGGCGCTAATAGTTTTTAGGGAATTTGAAGGCAAAAGTTGGTCTCCAACAGTTTTTTTTTTGCAAAACATAATTTGGGCAGCCCAAAAAAACGGCTCCAAGTGCTAAAATATAGAGCGTTTGTGCGGTTGCCGCAAGACCATAGTGTATCCCCTAGGCAGCCTCCATCCACATCCACTAGTTGTATCCCCGCGGGGCTGACACCACCCCAATGACCGCCGTCGCCTCCAAATCCATGACCATTGCACCTTCGCCGCACTCGCCGCCGTCAGATCTACTCCTTCCACCTCGCTGCCGCCTGCCAGACTGACAAATCGGCACCGCCCCTGCATCACATCCCGCCGCAACCGAAGTCAAAGACCCCTGCTCCGCTGCATCCGGCACCCTGTGCCTTGTCTCATCACCGCGTCCTCATCGCAATTGTGTCGTCACCAAACCTTTTTCCCTCCTCGAAGAAAAGGTGGCTAGGGTTTCTATTGGGGAACGCAGTATTTCAAAATTTTCCTATAATCACGCAAGATCTATCTAGGAGATGCATAGCAATGAGACTGGAGAGTGTGTCCACGTACCCTCGTAGAGCGAAAGCGTAAGCGTTTAGTAACGGGGTTGATGTAGTCGAACGTCTTCACGGTCCAGCCGATCCAAGTACCGAACGTACGACACCTCTGTGTTCAGCACACGTTCAGCACGATGACGTCCCTCGAGCTCTTCATCCAGTTGAGGACGAGGGAGAGTTCCGTCAGCACGACGGCGTGGCGACGGTGATGATGAAGTTACCGACGCAGGGCTTCACCTAAGCACTACAACGATATGACCGAGGTGTTAAAGTGTGAAGGGGGGCACCACACGCGGCTAAGAGATTGTCTGTTGTTGCTTTGCGGTGCCCCCTTCCCACGTATAAAAAGGAGGGGGCAGGAGGAGGCCGGCCAAGGGGGGCGCGCGCCATAGGGGAGTCCAACTAGGATTCGGAATCCTAGTTGGAGTCCCCTTCCTATTTCCAAGAGGAGGAGAGAGGGAAGGAGGAAGAGAGGGAGAAGGAAAGAGGGAGGCGCCGCTCCCTCCCTAGTCCAATTCGGACTTGCCATGGGGGGGGCACCCCTTGTGGCCCTTCTCTCCTTTCTAGTAAAGCCCATTAAGGCCCAATACTTCCTCGGGGGGTTCCGGTAACCTCCCGGTACTCCAAAAAATACCTGAATCACTTCAGAACCATTCTGTTGTCCGAATATAACCTTCCAATATATCGATCTTCACCTCTCGACCATTTCGAGACTCCTCGTCAGGTCATCAAATCACATAACTCATAATACAAATCGCCATCGAACGTTAAGCGTGCAGACCCTACGGGTTCGAGAACTATGTAGACATGACCGAGACACATCTCCGGTCAATAACCAATAGTGGAACCTGGATGCTCATATTGGCTCCTACATATTCTACATAGATCTTTTATCGGTCAAACCGCATAACAACATACGTCATTCCCTTTGTCATCGGTATGTTACTTGCCCGAGATTCGATCATCGGTATCATCATACCTAGTTCAATCTCATTACCAGCAAGTCTCTTTACTCGCTCTGTAATGCATCATCCCGTAACTAACTCATTAGTCACATTGCTTGCAAGGCTTATAGTGATGTGCATTACCGAGAGGGCCCAGAGATACCTCTCCGATACACGGAGTGACAAATACTAATCTCAGTCTATGCCAACTCAACAAACACCATCGGAGAAACCCGTAGAGCATCTTTATAATCACCCAGTTACGTTGACGTTTGATAGCACACAAGGTGTTCCTCCGGTATTCGGGAGTTGCATAATGTCATAGTTAGAGGAACATGTATAAGTCATGAAGAAATCAATAGCAATAAAACTAAATGATCATTATGCTAAGCTAACGGATGGGTCTTGTCCATCACATCATTCTCTAATGATGTGATCCCGTTAATCAAATGACAACACATGTCTATGGTCAGGAAACTTAACCATCTTTGATTAACGAGCTAGTCTAGTAGAGGCATACTAGGGACACTCTGTTTGTCTATGTATTCACACATGTACTAAGTTTCCGGTGAATACAATTCTAGCATGAATAATAAACATTTATCATGATATAAGGAAATATAAATAACAACTTTATTATTGCCTCTAGGGCATATTTCCTTCAGTCTCCCACTTGCACTAGAGTCAATAATCTGGATTACATAGTAATGATTCTAACACCCATGGAGTCTTGGTGTTGATCATGTTTTGCTCGTGAGAGAGGCTTAGTAAACGGGTCTGCAACATTCATATCCGTATGTATCTTGCAGATCTCTATGTCTCCCTCCTTGACTTGATCGTGGATGGAATTGAAGCATCTCTTGATGTGTTTGGTTCTCTTGTGAACTCTGGATTCCTTCGCCAAGGAAATTGCTCCTGTATTTTCACAAAAGATTTTCATTGGACCCGATGCACTAGGTATTACACCTAGATCAGATATGAACTCCTTCATCCAGACTCCTTCATTTGCTGCTTCCGAAGCAGGTATGTACTCCGCTTCACACGTAGATCCCGCCACGACGCTCTGTTTGGAACTGCACCAACTGACAACTCCACCATTCAATATAAATACGTATCCGGGTTATGACTTAGAGTCATCCAGATCGGTGTCAAAGCTTGCATCGACGTAACCATTTACGATAAGCTCTTTGTCACCTCCATAAACGAGAAACATATCCTTAGTCCTTTTCAGGTATTTCAGGATGTTCTTGACCGCTGTCCAGTGATCCACTCCTGGATTACTTTGGTACCTCCCTGCTAAACTAATAGCAAGGCACACATCATGTCTGGTACACAACATTGCATACATGATAGAACCTATGGCTGAGGCATAGGGAATGGCTTTCATTTTCTCTCTATCTTCTGCAGTGGTCGGGTATTGAGTCTGACTCAATTTCACACCTTGTAACACAGGCAAGAACCCTTTCTTTGACTGATCCATTTTGAAATTCTTCAAAACTTTATCAAGGTATGTGCTTTGTGAAAGTCCAATTAAGCGTCTTGATCTATCTCTATAGATCTTGATGCCCAATATATAAGCAGCTTCACCGAGGTCTTTCATGAAAAATTCTTATTCAAGTATCCTTTTATGCTATCCAAAAATTCTGTATTATTTTCAATCAACAATATGTCATCCACATATAATATTAGAAATGCTACAGAGCTCCCACTCACTTTCTTGTAAATACAGGCTTCTCCAAAAATATGTATAAAACCATATGCTTTGATCACACTATCAAAGTGTATATTCCAACTCCGAGAGGCTTGCACCAATCCATAAATGGATCGCTGGAGCTTGCACACTTTGTTAGCACCTTTAGGATCGACAAAACCTTCTGGTTGCATCATATACAACTCTTCTTTAAGATATCCATTAAGTAATGTAGTTTTGACATCCATTTGCCATATTTCATAATCATAAAATGCGGCAATTGCTAACATGATTCGGACAAACTTAAGCATCACTACGGGTGAGAAGGTCTCATCGTAGTCAAGTCCTTGAACTTGCCGAAAACCTTTCGCAACATGTTGAGCTTTGTAGGCAGTAACATTACCGTCAACTTCAGTCTTCTTCTTGAAGATCCATTTATTCTCTATGGCTTGCCGATCATCGGGCAAGTCAACCAAAGCCCACACTTTGTTCTCATACATGGATCCCATCTCAGATTTCATGGCCTCAAGCCATTTCGTGGAATCTGGGCTCATCATTGCTTCCTCATAGTTCGTAGGTTCGTCATGGTCAAGTAGCATGACCTCCAGAACAGGATTACCATACCACTCTGGTGCGGATCATACTCTGGTTGACCTACGAGGTCCAGTAGTAACTTGATCTGAAGTTTCATGATCATCATCATTAGCTTCCTCACTAATTGGTGTAGGAATCACTGGAACTGATTTATGTGATGAACTACTTTCCAATAAGGGAGAAGGTACAGTTACCTCATCAAGTTCTACTTTCCTACCACTCACTTCTTTCGAGAGAAACTTCTTCTCTAGAAAGGATCCATTCTTAGCAATGAATATCTTGCCTTCGGATCTGTGATAGAAGGTGTACCCAACAGTCTCCTTTGGGTATCCTATGAAGACACATTTCTCCGATTTGGGTTCGAGCTTATCAGGTTGAATTTTTTTCACATAAGCTTCGGAGCACCAAACTTTAAGAAACGACAGGTTAGGTTTCTTGCTAAACCATAGTTCATATGGTGTCGTCTCAACGGATTTAGATGGTGCCCTATTTAATGTGAATGCAGACATCTCTAAAGCATAACCCCAAAACGATAGCGGTAAATCAGTAGGAGACATCATAGATCACACCGTATCCAATAAAGTACGGTTACGACGTTCGGACACACCATTACGTTGTGGTGTTCCAGGTGGCGTGAGTTGCGAAACTATTCCGCATTGTTCAAATGAAGACCAAACTCATAACTCAAACATTCACCTCTGATTTCTACTACACAACCTTCTTTTTGTAGACGTTGTTGGGCCTCCAAGTGTAGAGGTTTGTAGGACAATAGCAAATTTCCCTCAAGTGGATGACCCAAGGTTTATCAATCCGTGGGAGGCGTAGGATGAAGATGGTCTCTCTCAAACAACCCTGCAACCAAATAACAAAGAGTCTTGTGTCCCCAACACACCCAATACAGTGGTAAACTGTATAGGTGCACTAGTTCGGCGAAGATATGAAATTGTAAAAACAGCAAGGTAACAAGCGATAAAAGTGAGCGTAAACGGTATTGCAATGCGTTGAAACAAGGCCTAGGGTTCATACTTTCACTAGTGCAAGTTCTCTCAACAATAATAACATAATTGGATCATATAACTATCCCTCAACATGCAACAAAGAGTCACTCCAAAGTCACTAATGGCGGAGAACAAACGAAGAGATTACTGTAGGGTATGAAACCACCTCAAAGTTATCCTTTCTGATCGATCTATTCAAGAGTCCTTAGTAAAATAACATGAAGCTATTCTTTCCGTTCGATCTATCCTAGAGTTCATACTAGACTAACACCTTAAGACACAAATCAACCAAAACCCTAATGTCACCTAGATACTCCAATGTCACCTCAAGTATCCGTGGGTATGATTATACGATATGCATCACACAATCTTAGATGCATCTATTCAAACCAACACAAAGTACTTCAAAGAGTGCCCCAAAGTTTCTACCGGAGAGTCAAGACGAAAATGTGTGCCAACCCCTATGCATAAGTTCACAAGGTCACTGAACCCGCAAGTTGATCACCAAAACATACATCAAGTAGATCACGTGAATATCCCATTGTCACCACAGATAAGCACATGCAAGACATACATCAAGTGTTGTCAAATCCTTAAAGACTCAATCCGATAAGATAACTTCAAAGGGAAAACTCAATCCATTACAAGAGAGTAGAGGGGGAGAAACATCATAAGATCCAACTATAATAGCAAAGCTCGCGGTACATCAAGATCGTGCCAAATCAAGGAGGGAGAGAGATCAAACACATAGCTACTAGTACATACCCTCAGCCCCGAGGGTGAACTACTCCCTCCTCGTCATGGAGAGCACCGGGATGATGAAGATGGCCACCGGTGATGGATCCCCCCTCCGACAGGGTGCCGGAACAGGGTCCTGATTGGTTTTTGGTGGCTACCACTAAAAAAAATACACTTCCGTGATGATACGTGTCTGTCACAGTAGGTCGCGTTTTTTGTCATGCATGTACATCCATGACAAATTTATGACAGAATCAAGATAGTCATACCTGTGCTGTCGTAGAAGTGTTCCATGACATTACCAAAATTATCATCACGGAAGTGTCCACTTCCATGACGATAAATCGCGCGTCACAGAAGTGCTTTCGTCAAGGGTGACCGACACATGGCATCCACCGTAACGGAACGCCATTAAGCTATCGGGTTGGGTTTTGGATCCGATAACCCGTTAACAGCCTCGACCAATGGGGATTTTCCACGTGTAAAATCATCATTGGCTGGAGGAGACACGTGTCAGGTCCGCGTTGGCACAGGAGTCACTCATCCAATGGGCGAGACGCGCCTATGATATGTTGACACGTGGACCGACCCATCAAGTTTAAATGGGCCGGCCCAACTGAAGGCCCACAAGATTTTGCGGACCATAATGGGCCGGCCCAGCTAAAGGCCCACGAGATTTTGCGGACCATAATGGGCTGGCCCAGCTAAAGGCCCACAAGATTTTGCGGGCCATAATGGGCCGGCCCAGGTAAAGGCCCACAAGATTTTTGTGTGCCATAATGGGCCGGCCCAGGTAAACGCCCACAAGATTCTTGCGGATCATAATGGGCTGGCCCAGCTAAAGGCCCACGAGATTTCGCCGACATTAATGGGCCGGCCCAGCTGTAGGCCCACAAGATTTTGAGGACCCTAGTAGGCCGGCCCATTAACTGGCTGCCATGTTTTGGGCCAAATGCCGGCCCATATTTGATTCGGTCCATTAATGGCCTGCCACGCTCCGGGCCTAATAGTGGCCCATATGAGATCCGGCCCGTTAAAAGCCTACCACGTTCTGGGCCAAATTACGGCCCAAATCAGGTCCGGCCCTTTAAGAGGCTATGGGCTCAATTATGGCCCATATCAGATTCGGCCCGTCAACTGAACACTATGCTTTTGGGCCCACTTGCTAAAGGCCCACTTAGTAATTCGGCATGATATTAGTTTTGTCCTATTAAGGGCCCGTTTAACATTTCCGCCCTATATTAATTTCGACCTGTTAAAAACTCGTCATATAGTTGGGCCTAACTACGGCCCGGTTTGCATCCGGCCTGCTCGCAGCCGATATCTGATTGGGCCAAACAAGGACCGAGACAATTTTGGCCTGTTAAAAGCCCGTGATTTGATTCGCACAATCATGGGCCGGGGTTCATTTCGGGATGCTGCCGGCCCGTGAGCTGTTCGGCACATTTCAGGCCCAACCTACATTGTGATTGCATGACGGCCCGATTATGTACCGTAATTTTACGGTTTGGCCGGTTTACTGCGAAGACAGGATATATATACAGTAAAATAACTGCAGCATCGTGAATAAGAAAAAACCTAGACTATACAATAAAGAAATTACGGCATATTACATCCACTGGGCATCAAAGTTCGCCACTATGATAATAAAGCACAAGTAGACAGCAGATTACATACACTGGGCATCAAAGATCGCCACCAGTGCAAATAAACACGCTGACAAAATAATATACAAAACCGACAGCACTTCAATAGAGTTCAAGAAAGGTTAGCCCTGCTGGGGAGCTGCAGCGCAAGCAGCTGAGCAAGATGATGAGACTGCGCTTGTTCAACACTTATATCTTCCTCACTCTGAAAGATAAACAAGCAGACAGATGACAGGTTTTGCACATAAAAGTATCAATGCTGACAATTCATCACATTTCTTACTGACGAATAAAGTGACACAGTTTAAAATTGCATTAACACAATATGGTATTGTTCAAGTCAAGACATGGCAGGAAATGACATTGTGAAGGAGTTGGCAGCTTCACGACACCACTGGATTACAGATCAAGAACTCATAAGTATCAATGGTTAGTGTGCTGTAAATTTATACAATTTCAGATTGGCAAATAAAGAGACGGTTTAAATAATAGTAGAATGATATGACATTGTTCATAGTTAAGACATTGCAGAATATGACATTGTGCTGTAGTGGGTAGGTTCACCACACCACTGGATTACGGATGAAGAACAGAAGCATACATGCAGTGCAAAAGAAGATCACTTGCTCTGTATAGTTTAATTTACATGGTATGAAGAAGGAACTTGGTTGTACAACTGAAAACTTAAATTGAGAAAGGACAAACTTTTGTTTATGAACTACATAATAAACTTTAAACAAGCAATTTGATGCAAACACCAAAAATAAACAGCTGTTGCAGTCAAGCCTAACCAAATATACACAACAAAGTTTGAAGGCTTGAGATGGACAAACTTACATTATTGGTGAAGACAGGCTCTATAAAGGCCTTGTCCATGCTGATGGGGGGGGGGGCAATTCAAGAAGTTTACCACAGAATCTTCTTCAAAAGCATTGCCTTTATTCTACATTTTGTTAAGAGTAAATATAGATGTGATAATATACGAAAAAATGGAGAATATTTAAGATAAGATGAAGAGTGATGCTACATAACCAAGTAGCTATAAATGTAAGTGCAGCGATACAGGCAAAAGGTACAGCCAAGAGCAATGCACAGCTAAACTTCTTCAGTACCAACCTTATGGTAAGAGTAAATATAGATCTGATGTGTAGAAAATGGAGGGCAAAGGAAAATAAGCTGCAGAGTGATGGTACATGAACAACTACATGTCATTATAAGTACACTGATAAAGGACAGCATGTACTTACAAGAACAATGCAGAGCTAAAAAAACATTGGCATTGGATATATTCTACACTAATGTAACCATTCATACAGATCAGATAATTTGGAGCGAACAATTGATAAGCAAGCTATCATGCATACTGCTGTCACATAATGAACCAGGTATGTATGCAAGTACAGTGATACAGGACAACAGGTACTAACAAGAGCAAAGCAGCGGGCAGCATATTTGCGATATCATGTCGTTCTTGTCAAACCGGAATTCTTCTTCGAGCGGATTTCCTGCAAAAAAGATCCGTAAGGCACATGCGGAAAAGTAGAAGTTCAAATTGTCATGTGATTTCATAGACAGTGCCTCATCCTGGGAACGAGACCAGTGCATAACAAGGTTTTTCCATTCAATGTCTTCTAAATTTAGCACAGGAGACTTCACCGGAAATTCGTTTATAGACTTGCCATCAAAGTGTGATTTCCTCAGGTAACACCGACACTGCTGCAATGCTTCCTTGAAAAGCACAAGCAAGCTTTGCTCGTCATGACTATCCAGATTGACCCTCGCCTAGTTACAACAATGTAATGTAAATAATTGATGTGTTCAATCAGCAGAAAACAGGAAAATAATAACCATGAATAATAGCACTTACACGTAAGTTGGACAGGAAGAAGTGAAAATATTGTTTGTCTTCACAATAATCTTCCCATGATGGGAATATATGCACGTAGTTCCTAACAACATTGAAAGCATTGTCTTTTAAACTGGGAATAAATGGAATGGGGTTCCAATCTGCAGGAATTGGCCGTCTCTGCAGTTGGGATAGGTCTTCGGCCGGTGGACTTGTTGTACTTTTTGCTGGAGTGGGATTTCTCTGTGGTACAGCTGGTGCTATGGCAAATGAAATCGATATACCTTTTGCTGGAGTGCAGGTCCTGTGTGGTGGGGTTAGTGGTGTGGCCAGTGAAGTATGGGTACAGTCTGCTGGAGTCGGTCCTACGTTTTGTGTCACTGGTTGTACAACCAATATAAGTGGGGTGCTGTCTGATTTCTCCGGCACCACCACGTTTTTCAAGGTCTTTGCAGGTGCTCCTTCAGGTTCGGCAATCACCCTCTTCCTTTTTGATGTCTGATGCACAAGAACAACATTTGAGTGAAAAAACATGGTATGATGATAGATGGAATATGTATTGATAATGGATGGGCATGGCATCTCGACATATATGATGAGTAAACTAAGCAGATGACGGTTCAACAAAGTAGAAGAAATGCAAGACAACATATGCAAGATACCCGCAGTCAATAAAACATTGCCAAATTAGAACAGGCACCTTGATGGGTGAACAGGACAGGCCATCTGCCTTTGACTCCTCGAGGTTAGAATAGTCATTAGGATCATATTCTGAACAACAATCAACAGGTGGGGAGCGTATGAGTTTCATTGCATCCAGAATGGCACTCAATGCCTTGGTGCCAATTTTGTAAGTCATTGCAGTGTTTAGCTTCAAGAGTGGACTGCTGCTAGTGCGACACAAAGCAGCTACACAGATCATAGTGTAGATATAACGGGAAAACCTTAAGCATCAGAGTAAAATCAGCAAAGTGGAACTTGCTAGAATATATGTGCTAGTACTGCCGGTACGGCTAGAAAGGCTTCGGATACTAGCTCTCTTCAAGTGAAGGTGCGGTACTGTTAATATCAGTGTAACTCTCAAAGGCGACACAGCTCCCCGCATTTCCTTGCTATTCTTATAGGATTCAAGTGGGCAGGCCACTACAAATCCTATTCCTATATTTACAAGATCCTACGAATCAAAGAGGCTCAAAGTGTCCATCACAACCGACCGTATAGACCTCTACACTACAAATGTCCCTGGTCATCTTCAGTACAAGGAACATACTGTACTACTATCATACTCCCTCCGTTCCAAAATATAAGTCTTGGTAGAGATTTCCACTATGGATCACATACAGATGTATCCAGATACATTTTAGAGTGTAGATTCACTCATTTTGCTCCATATGTAGTCCATGGTGGAATCTATACAAAGACTTGTATTTAGGAACGGAGAGAGTACATATTAAAGAAGAACGGAAGAGGAACATGGTAAAGAAGAGCAAGCAGATTTTGGATAATAAAATGTTGGTTGCGCAGTGCCCACACATGATGAACCAGAGCGCATTAAGAATGCAACTCCCAGCTATCTCTCGACCATTTCAGGCGGTTGGATGAAGATCCTACGTCTCCTAACCCTTCTTCTTCCTCGTCTCTGATTCTTCCCATACAGAACACCGCACGGGCCGCCGGCCGGACCACCGGCCCCCACCGCCTGTGTTCCTCTGCCACCCCCACCCCCCAGCCCCGCCCCAACCCCCACCCGTGTCGAGTTCTCTTCGTTCGGCGAGGCCCCACAACCACCCGAGCCCCTTCGATCGTACCGGCGAACTCCCGCGAGCTCTGAAAAATCGACTGTCCCAATTTTGAAATTTAGTCTACTGTGATTTAACTAGTGTGGAATATAAAAGGGGAAAACCATAAGCATTGGGAGTATAGTGTTGAGCGTGCCATGGCGGATCTGAAGGTGCAAACCGGACAAAGGCAACTTCGCAACCAAGACAAGAAATCAGAGTAAAGCAGTGGCAATCTATTTTCTTGCTGCGATAAATAAGTTGAATAGATACGAAAGAGTACCGCCTCTGGTGCGGCGCCGTGTATGCATCTGCTGAGAATTTGACGGTGCTGCAGTAGCGATGGCTGTCGGCAGCGTGGAAGCAGATCTAGGAGGGTAGACGGTGGCGGCGGGGCGCGGTGGACGAGACGGTCGTAGGAGCGGCGCCGGCAAGGTGGACGACGGCGGGGATGAAGCGAGAGGACGGGATGCAAGGATCCCGGTCCGAATCCGTGGATGAGAGAGGTCGATCTCTTGTAATGGACGGCGGCGTCGGGGTATCAGCTCCGGCATGGTGGAGGATGACGGTGGTGGATGGGGTGGCGGACGGCGGCGGACGGAGGAGGGTGGGGTGGAGAGGGTGTTTTGGCGCCCACGGAGTACGAATGGGGAAAAGGGAGGTAGAGAGGAAGGGGGAACCACGTATTCAGGGCACGCTTGTCTCAAATGCGAGGAAATTTACAAACTTAGCCCCCGTTTCAAATTTCTACTACATCACAGCAACATTAGTCGGTTGGGGATAGGACGGTAATCTCGCATACACCGAATATTTGCCGACGAGAGTTTGTTTTTGGCACCCACTGTGTATGAATATGAATCGGGGAGGGAGTCGATTTCGGCCGAGGACACACTGTGTTTTGGCGCCCACCGTGTATGAATCCGGGTGAGAGGCGGTTACGTCACGTTTGGGTGAAATTACAAACCTACCCCTATCGAAACCTATAGAAATCCAGCAGATAGGCTTTGCGTGGCAGGGATAGGCAGTAGTGATTTCCATCTCGCAGATTTTGGTTTCGGGCGGTTACTGCGACTTTCCCCGCTTCGTTCAAATTTTGCAGAGTGCACGTTTACCGTGCCAACTCAATTCGAATCCTGTTTGTATTCTATTTTTTTGGGCGGGATCCATTTTCAATTGGAATTACATTCTATATACATCATTTTTTTATATATACTTTCAAAAGCACAACAAAGAATTCTGCTACTTTATATGTATAATATGATTTACAAATACAACGATCTCGAAATCTTAAGGTTGAATTCGAAAAAATTTAACCAAATTATGTTCTACTAAAATGTATGGATCGGTAATATCTACATATTAAATAACATAGATGTGCGTGAATTCATATGAGTATGCATGTTTGATAGATCAATTTTGGTTCGAGTATGGATTACATGTATCATCATCTCGAATTCAAATATTTGAATCCCTTTTTTGTTCACTCCTTTCACGCCCATCTCTCTCGCATGCATGCTCCTTCAGGTAGCTATCACTCTCTTTTCTCCAGCTCACCCGCACGCTCACTTCATGTTTCTCCTATCCTCGCAAACATGGTCTCTCGACGTCTCCCTTGAGAAGTGTCACACTCTCCCTATCATTATACATTACACGGTTTTGATTATCTCTCACGTCTCTACTGTTCTCTGGTATCACTCGGTACCTAAGCTTTCTTTTTCACCGCCACACACACAGTCTCCACTCGTCTTCCACTTTGTCTTTCTCTCTATGGGATTCTCTCACACACCCTATATGTCTCTACATATGACTCATACCACTAAAATTACTCTCTCTCTCTCCTGTAGACACAACATTTGTTGCGGTCTCCTTTTTGTCTCCATCCCAGACTGACATTATTCATTTGTTTACCGATCAGACAACCCCGACTACTGTCTCCTCTCTCTCTCACACAGACACACACACACAACTCCTGCTTCCACTCCCCTTCCCGACTACCGCCTCTCTCTCACACACAAAAAACTCTCGCTTTCGCACCCCGACTCGTATTTCTCTCACAAACATTTATCGACTAGCTAGCCTCTAGATAGGTTTATACACCCGCACACTCGTGCTTCCACCATCGCATACATGTCTCTCTCCCGCTCCTTGTATCTATGTAGATTTTTCTTCCCTTCTTGAGACACGCCCTCTCGATCGCAAGCACACACACACTATCGCCTCATTTTAAGCTGATACCTGTCGCACACACACTCCTTGTGTCTTTGTCACACATGCACTCCGTCCTCCTCCACTACCCCTCTCTCTCACACACACATGTGCTTTTTGCAACAACTAGCAAGATGCCCATGCGTTGCACGGAACATCAAGATGCATTTGTATGAGTAGTTTATCTTGTGGGGGAAAAGGATGAACGAGGGAAGGACTTATTTGCAAATGTGGAGAGGGGTGTGCGTATCTTTTTACAAAATTGCCATAGTTTCCTTCCTATCCGTCAGATATAGATCGGACGGCCTATATTGTAGGATGGCAGGCACACGATCATCACCGACAATGCTTTTTTATAAGAGTAGGGATAAAAAGTAGAGTTGGTGATGATGGTGGGCCTGCCATCCTGCAATGTAGGTCGTCCGATTTATATCTGACGGATAGGAAGGAAAATATGGCAATTTACCCGCACTCTTCACCACATTTGCAGATAAGGCCTTCCCTCGTTCATCCTTTTCTCCCACAAGATCTTGATGTTCCGTGCAACGCACGGGCATCTTGCTAGTAAGAGTAGAAATTAGACATATACCACTTCTTGAATCTTGAAACCAACAACATTCCTCCCTTATCTCATCAAAACCGCCAAAGGAATATATTTTGAGTGAAACATAACATATTTTTAGTGATATACGTATTTCAAAACTAGACTTTTTTTCTATCAAATCGGTGAATATGTATTAATCTACTTTGATTGTGTGGCAACGCATTGGCACATTGCTAGTAGTTATTATAATTTTTTGGACACCAGACAAACGGTGGAGTACATATACGAAGAGAAGAGGCGCACGCACGCAGTCGGCCTCTCGCTGTCTCGCACACATGAGTGTTACGTAAAGGCGACGTTAACAAATAAACTCTAAAACCCTAGGTGCACGATTGCTGCATTCGCGGGTACCGGGTACGTGGTGGAGCACCTTTGTAGGAATAGTCAGCTCGCGTGATAATTTGATCTGTAGGAGTTGATGGTCGGGACTCGGGACCACAGGTGAATGACTTGGAGCGCGGTGGCTCGCCAGTTGCCACAGATCGAGTAGCCACGTTTAAAATATCATTTTTTAGCGGGGTTAAGAGTTCCAATTTTCAATGGCGCGTTATAAGTAGTAAGTAGTTTTTAGAACGATTAGTATGGAGCGAAAATGGAATTCATAGTACTACGTACCTCCTTGGCGTATGGTTGTATGGTTTTTTTTGTTGCGATGGAGGTTGTATGGGTTTATGTTGCGAGATGTTGAACCTGGTAGTTCTAGGGAAAATACAATGGTTTAGATTTAGATGCTGGTTTTCAGTAATGAAAATCGGAAGGGGAAACCCTTCTTTGATTAAAAAAACTACTACCTCCATTCTGGTTTACTAGTCCCCGTCGTACTTTGGGTCAAAGTTTGTCCACAAATTTTACTTGTAAAATGTGAATGGAAAACGAGATTTTGTTATACCCAAACAAAAAAGGACTGGAGGGAGTGATTGCTCTGAAACGGACGCGACCTCTCATAGCGCAGGCATTGAACCAGCGCGCCGGCCAAGAGGGCCGCACTCGCTGCAGGCCCGGCTGAGCACGCCTCCTCGCCGCGTACAACCAGCTTAAGACTGCCCCGCCTGCCTTCATTGAATCCGCGCGTGTGCCGGCAACACGTACTTCCGTGAGCCGGCAGGTATTTTAGAACCCAAAAAATGACTAAAATATTAATCGAGTTTCTGGACTTTTAATGTGCATAATCTAAATATGAATTGCATGCACATGCTCCGGTGCACCAAAGTGGGTTGAAAAATCACATGTGTGTCCTTGGTTGAATTTCTAGGTCCCATGGAAGAAATGAGAATGAAATTCAAGTGGGCGTCATGACTCGGAGAGAACATCGAGAAACTTTGATTTTAAATTCATGTAAATCCAAAACTCGCCTGGAAATCATGAAACTTGGCATGGTGTTATGTCATGGCACTAACATGTTGTGGTAAAAAATTGGGCCGATTTGGAAGCTCGTGGTTCTAAGAGGGAACGTGCCACCTTTGAGTGTGAAACGATATACGCTACCCCCCCCTTGAGTTTCTTAACAAAGGCAACATAGAACTACATTAGTGCCCTGTTAAATTTTGGAATTATTCCGGGTTCATTTGTCGTTTTTTATACATTAATTGAGTTTCCGGTCATTTAATGTGCATAAGTCAAATTTGAACTACAAGCACATGCTCTCGTGCACCAAAGTTGGTTGAAAAATCACATTTGTGTCCTCGGGTGAATTTCTAGGTCCCATGCAAGAAATGAGAATAAAATTAATACATCTGGGCATCGTGGCTCGGCCGAGAACATTGAGAAACTTGGTTTTAAAATTCTTGTAAATCCAAAACACGTCTGAAAATCATGAAACTTGGCATAGATGTCATGTCATGGTACTACCATGTTGTGGTAAAAAAATTGGCCGAATAGGAACAGATTTTGGTATAAGCTTCTTGCAAACCGAAGCTTCTCTCAAGAAGGCTCGTGGTTCTGAGAGAGAACGTGCCACCTTTGAGTGCGAAACGATATATGTTGTCCCCCTTGAGTTTATTTACAGAGGCAACATAGAACTACATGAGTGCCCTGTTAAATTTTGGAATTATTCCGGCTTCGTTTGGCCATATTTGCACATTAATTGAGTTTTTGGTCATTTAATGTGCATAATTCAAATTTGAACTACAAGCACATGCTCCCGTGCACCAAAGTTGGTTGAAAAATCACATTTGTGTCCTCGGGTGAATTTCTACTCCCTCCTTCCATCTATATAGGTCCTAATGTGTTTTTCGAGGCTAACTTTGACCAAACGTTAGAGCAATAATATATGACATGCAACTTATACAAAGCATACCTTCAAATTTGTATGTCAAAGGAGCTTCCAATAATATAATTTTCATAGTATACATCTCATGTGCTATTAATCTTGTCAATAGTCAAAGGGTGTCTTGAAAAACACATTAGGCCCTATATAGATGGAAGGAGGGAGTAGGTCCCATGCAAAAAATGAGAATAAAATTCAAACATCTGGGCATCGTGGCTCGGTCGAGAACATTGAGAAACTTGGTTTTAAACTCATGAAACTTGGCATGGTGTCATGTCATGGTAGTACCATGCCGTGGTAAAAAAAATTGGCCGAATAGGAACAAATTTTGGTACAAGCTTCTTGCAAATCGGAGCTTCTTTCAAGAAGGCTCGTGGTTCTGGGAGGGACGTGTCACCTTTGTGTGCATAATTCAAATTTGAAATACAAGCACATGTTCCAGTGCACCAAAGTTGGTTGAAAAATCACATGTGTGTCCTCGGGTAAATTTCTAGGTTCCATGCAAGAAATGGGAATGAAATTCAAAATTCTGGGCGTCGTGGCTGGGTTGGAAACATTGAGAAACTTAGTTTTTTAATTCCTATAAATCCAAAACACGCATGAAAATAATGAAACTTGGCTTGGTGCCATGACATGGCACCAACATGTTGTGGTAAATTTGCAGTCCGATTTGCGAAGGCGCACACATTAACAATCAACAAAGTCATTTTCGAACAAGTGCTGTCACGTTACAATCGAAAACACAAGTATTATTGAAACCGTGGGCGTTCTACTTACTAGTACCATTTACGTGCCGCCACGCGTCCCCATTTTTTATTAGCTAGGTGGCGTCGTGCAGGGTAGCTATTTGAGTACGAGAGGCGTGCGATCAGACCCCTGCGCGTGCTTATCGGGAGGAGAGCCCTTTGACCTCCATCTGCCGTCCACCTCTCTCCCAAGGTCTCCATTAATGGCGCCCGAGCCTCTGTTTAATGGCGTGGCTATGTCTCACTCGACTGAGATTTAAGAGAGAAAAAAGAAAATATGAAAGCACGGATCTTGATGTAAGATCCGACGGACCTATATAGCATCTACTGCGACTTATAGCAAGACTGATGAATATATAAGGACGATTAATTTTTTTTGATCAAAGAAGGGCTTGCCCCTTCCGATTTTCATTACTGAAAACCACCACAATTCACAAGAAGTTCAGCACAACTCGTTGAGAAACCACAATTCAAGGGGCAGAGGCACAAGGGGCAGTGGAGCACGGTGAGGTCCATCGAGACCTTAGAGAGCTCCATCGTCGGGTCCTGTTCGGTCTGCATGATCTTGCCCTCCTCGTGCACAACCATCTCTCGACTTGGGCTGGGGTATTACAAAGCTTTACCGTCACATATTTTATACTACTTCAAGGTGCATTAAATCAACACATGCAAGTATCAAAAGGAGAGTCACGGCATGCATGCATGCGTTGTAATTAATGCATCGGTAAACGCAAATTATTGAAATATATCGAGTGCAGTGCTTTGATGTGTCGCATCAACTCATACATCAACGAGAAGTTTGATTATCCTCTCCCTCGCGGACTTAACTGCACCTGCCTTTGGCTGTATGATAGGTTGGCCACACACCTGTCGGGCCCACCTGTCATACACGCAAAGGCAGGAGCGTCCCTCCCTCGCCCATGAGCGTGGTGGCTGGCAAGACTAGGAGAAACTTTCGCTACACGCTCTCCCTCCCGCACGCGGTGGACATGCAGCAGTTCAATCGGTGTCAGATGGCCAGAAGCGTACTGTAGTACTCCTCCAGTGCAGTAGTACTCCATCATTGTTCGACTTCCCGACGAGGCGAAGAGCCAAGCGCAGCCCGGACGCTCGTGTGGCAGTTTCATGTGTAGAGTAGTCTAGGAGAGCGTGTACCGTGCCTGTAAGCTTAAAATCGTTGGGGTCGGCGCCATGCTATGTGGCCGTCTCGAAGTTTTAAAAAAAAATTAAAATAGTCTTCTGGCCCTACCTGACACCCTGGTGATTGTACTTTGCATGCTCATCTGGTCAAGACAGGAATATATATATTTTAATTTGTTTTTTTTTCGAAAAGGGGGGACTCCTGGGCCTCTGCATCAGAACGATGCATACGGCCACATATATTTTAATTTGTGGTGGGTAAATGTTAGAGGTTGCAGCAAATATATTATACACTGCGGGTCTTTCAGCCAAGTTTAGAGGCAAGCATGTGGAGCCAGTGCTATGATGTGTCGCGTCAACTCATACAACGAGGAGAAGCTTGATTTTACTACACGCCCTTCTCCCTCACCCATGTGCACGGTTGCTCGCAAACGAGGACAGGCTTTTGCTCAGTAGTACTTCTACAACAAGCTATCCGTCCCGCTCGCGGTGGACGGACATGCAGCAGTGGATTCGACACTGTAGAAGCAGTAGTAGTAACATCATTGTTCGTCTTCTCGAAGAGGCGAAGAGCCAAGCGCAAACCGAACGTTGCAGTTGCGAACATTGGAGCACGCATATAGCCAGGCTCTTGCATGAGACAAAATTGCTATGTGAGCCCACTATTGTGCTAGTACGTACAACTACTTGCTAGTATAGCCCTGTAAACCAGAAAGGAGTATTTGCCCTTCTAGAGATTTCAACAAGTGACTAGACTACACCGAGACGGAGTACATATGGAGCAAAATGAGTGAATCTGCACCGTAAATAAATACGTACTAGTTCTATCGTTTTCCTCCCTGAGGTGCACAATATTGAGTATACTGACTAGTCTCTTTTTGATACACATTTACGTTTTTTACACAGTACAGACGCAAGCGCTCATATACACGCGCATACACTCACCCCTATGAACGCACACACGCACGGCACTATCATCTTGAAATTTATGAAGTCACCATAGGCACCTCGTCGTCGACAATGTAGGAAAATTATAAGGGGGGTCTCTCCAACAGTGTTCCTTGGCTTGCACCTAGCATCACGTTGGTCGAACTTGGAGTCATTCATCTGGTATACGTGGCATCTCAGATCTGGACACAAGGTGACGCGACCTCTCACTTCCTCCGCCATTTGAAGCGGCGCGCCGGTGGAGGGCTAGCATACTCCAAAATATTAGGTTGGCTCTATGTGATGTGGCAACTTCATATACTAACCGGATGCTGGCTATACTCCCTCTGTAAATAAATACATGGTGTATTGTTTTATTCCTATCGGCGAGGTAACTTAATGTCTTTTTGCTACTTAATAGGATTACATGCAATGAACTAACCACCGCATGTGATGTTTGGTAGTCTCAAGTCATTGAAAGCATGCACGGGCACGGAGGGGGACGCAGCTTCATTGACTTACTGCACCTGCCTTTGGGTGTATGACACGTGGGTCCAACGGGTGGCTGGCCAACCTGTCATACAACCAAAGGTAGGTGCAGTAGAGGGGCGAGGAGTAGATGGCCAACACGGACGTGAATTCAACGCAGTCCGCACTTCTTATATAAAGTCTCCCACCAGTCCAATCTACGAAATCCTACGCACCTACGCACCTAAGGGCAAGAGTGATCACTCCAATCGCAAGATCAGTTGACTATAAGCTAGACCCATGGAGGCGATGAGTGCGAGCATCAGCCGGCTGTGCCAGATGGTCCACGACGCCGGCCTGCATCCTGGCACCGAGGAATGTCTCCAGGTAGTGCTTGAGGCCACCAGGGCGAGGGGCTGCTTGGACGACATCTTCGTCTCCTTGTTCGACGAGGTCCTCGTCGGCTTCCTCGACAAGTTCACCGTCGTCAAGAAGCTCGCGGACGACCTTGACGTACGCCTCCAGCCCACGCGCCCAGGCTCTGCGATGCCTGCCACCCACAACAGCCTCTATGGTGACAACCTCTTCGACGCACTGGTGGCCCTGCGACTGCCCGCCGTCGCGCCCGAGAATGTCCATCTTGAGGTCGCGCTCGCCGCGCAGCGCCTGGCGCAGCAAGACACCATCGACATAATCACCCACGTCTACGCGCAAATCGTCCACAAGGACTACTGCATGCAAGAGGAGGACGATAGGACGCTGGCCTTCTTGGACCGCAGGGCAACCTTGGACGACATTGTTTAGAAGCACGTTGAGCTTGCCGCCAACGCCGCTGCTCCTCACACGTCGATTGGTGACCCGGTGCACTAGGGCGTGAGGATGTCGTTGATGGATCCGTATGTATCTTTATCTTTCCGTCAAATCCATGTAGTAGTATATGGCACTACTAGTAATTATCTTACCTTTCGCATCAACTTCATAATTTTCCTACGTACTCCATGCATGAACCGTGCCAGAACCAAACTTCTCATTACTCTAGGGAAAATCGTTATTTCTATCTATCGGTCGCCCCATGGAGCAGAACCAAATTTTACAAGTTACAAGTTCAAAAGGAAAAGCCTGCCGTGTTCGCGTGGCACACCCACACGGTTTGTCCGGCACGCAGCTCAAGGGGGAATGCGTGCTGTGTTGCATTTTCACTTACAAGTGGGACCGCAGTTGAGCAAACCGACTATCGGCAAACCCCCATCCCGCCCACCGCGCGATGGCTGAGAAAACAGGAGGGAGATGAGATGGCTGTAGCTAGCACGGACTCCAAGAAAATTGGTGTCGGATGGGACTCGTGTGGGTGGCGTGTGCCGTACTGCTAGACATGAATGCTAGTTATTGCCCATGCCACCCCACTATATCGAGGTACTGGTTACTCCACTATATCGAGTACGTAGAACAAATTTCCTGGAGTCCATGCTCGGCCCTCCTCTATCTCTCTTCTCAGCCAGCCAGCAGACGCGCGGAGCCCATCGTCTGTTTGCTCATATGCGGTCCCACATGTCAGTGAAAACGCAAGAGGACCCACTGAACCTGCACATCTTTCACCTCGACGTGCTGGTGATGAAAAACAAATCCAATAAAGATCTTCGGTGGCCGCTTTTGGAGTTACTCAAGAGTAGTAAGATTCTATTTACAGTTTAACCCAAGATGCACATCACGTGGCTTCACCTACCACTCTATTTTCTTGCATGACACGACCTGGATGCTGGATGTCCCACGTGTCGGCAAAAGGAGAAAGAACTCAACCAAATCTTCGGTTGTGCTCTCGGATTAGACTAGTTGTGCTAACTTAAAATTTTATTGTGTAGAATGGATGCAAGTTTTGGTATTGGGAAGAAGAGTACAATGATATATTGATAGAGCACAATTTAGTAGATGTTATAGCACTTTTAGCTAGCATAGAGGCTAGAGATGAGACTAGTGCACTTGTTGATAGAATAGAGGTTAGACACATCTACTTCTTTACACTCGAAGAAGAAAGAAGCACGCAAGATCGAGCCTCCGCAGATCTACAATGAATGCATCGAGAAGGCACTAATCCAACTTACAGGAGCAGTTATGGAAGTTGGATATCTTCTAAAATGTATTCTTGTGGTTCTTGTTTTCTTTGGTCTTGCTTTTCTAGTCAAAATTTTGGTGATGTATTTCCATGTACCAAAAAATCAATGATGAAAAAAAGATATGTGTTTGCAAAGAAAAATGTACGTGGCCGGGATGCGGTCGCGCGTTCGGCGCACGACCACCGCATCCGAGAAATGGCCCGGACACGACCCCATTGCCCTACCCAAACGGACAGAATCCGGGAAAAACAGAGGTCCGTTTGGGGTCGTGCGTTGGAGTTGGCCTTACAAGTGGGACCGCAGTTGAGGAAACCGACTATCGGCAAACCCCCACCTCGCCCGCCGCGCGATGGCTGAGTTAGAGAAACGACTAGGTTGAAGAGATTGCTGTAGCACGGACTCCAAGAAATATGGTGTCAGATGGAAGTCGTGCTGGTGGTGTGTGCCGTACTCCTGGACGTGAATGCTTGTTCTGGCCCATGCCACCCTACTACTCCTAGTACTACTTATAGTAGTAGTATCAAGGATTTGAGGTGTTGGTTACGTACAGCGAACACATTAACATATGGCCCACCTCACACTGTGGCCAAATTTCCTGGAGTGTGTGCTAGGTTAAAAAGTGTTCTTTGTGAGGATGGGTGGCTGGTCTCAAGTTTAAAAATTGTTGTATTACGTACGTAGACGTAGAGATAGTGCAGCATGTGAAGCTAGTACAAATAGTGTACTATTGTTGATTGGCCTCATCCGATAACCTGTTGCAATGCACGTACAATTATGTATTCAGAAAATATTTTTTTGCCTCGTCGCAGCACCCACTCAGAGAAACGACTCGATAGCCATTCATAAATTTAGTAAGTTTATCACAGGCATATCATTTTATTACATAGAACAGGTCATCAACCCACAACAACAACGAGGATAGATTATAAATACTAAAGTTTTCATCACACAACAAATAACAAGCAATGAAATGAACTTCAACTCAACCAATCCTCGGCGTTGGAAACGCTTGCTTTGAACCACAAGTGATTCTCTGGGAAGGGCCAGCTATTGTAAATCTCGAGGCCAACGCAGGACTGATCATCAAGGCTGAAGCGGCCTACTATATCACGACCAGGGTAGGTAACCACTGAAATGTCCGACGTATAGATATAGTTGCTTCTCATAAATGGTAGTAACGTTGTGTCAGCAGCAGCTGGATCGGCTTTCACCATCATTGGATAGTTTTGTCCAAGGAAGAGCGAGTTTACTCCAAGAGTACTAATAAATAACTTTGATGTGTCCCGTCAACTCGCAGAACGACGAGAAGCTTGCTTACTACGGCTTCACCCTCGCCAACGCGTGCGCGGTGGCTCGCAGCACGAGGAGAAACTTTTGCTTACAAGCGGTGGACGTGCAGCAGTTCATTTGGTGTCAGATTGCCAGAAGTACTACTGTAGAACCATCATTATTGTTCGACTTCCGGAAGAGGAGAAGAGCCAAGCGCAAGGTCACCTACTAACCTAGTACAGTACTACTATAGCCAAAGCTGGTCCACCTTTTTAGAGAATGGTTAATAAATATAGGCGGCTCTTGCAGCGGCACATCATTTAGAGCAAGTACTCTCTTCGTAGGAACAAAGGAAGTGAAACAAAAGTTGGAGTGGATGCTAGATTGCCAATTAAAAGATGATTACATAGGAAAAAAATCCTATAGCATTCTATCCTATGAATCAAACGACCAATGTAGGAAAATTATGAGGGGGGTCTCTCCAATAGTGTTCCTGGGCTCGCACCTAACATCACGGTGGTCGAACTTGGAGTCATTCATCTGGTACACGTGGCATCTCAGATCTGGACACAAGGTGATGCGACCTCTCACTTCCTTCGCCATTTGAAGCGGCGCGCCGGTGGAGGGCTAGCATACTCCAATATTAGGTTGGCTCTATGTGATGTGGCAACTTCATATACTAACCGGATGCTGGCTATACTACTACGGTACTCACACTCCAAGAAGTGACTCGAAAACCATTCATAAATTGAGTCTATGACATGCATTCGCAATTGAAATGTACCATTCATTAAATACAACAAGTCATCAACACACAATGACAACGAGGATACATGTTGGATTATAGATTATTTCCAACAAAACATTCTAGCAAATACTAAAGTTTTCATCACACAACAAATAACAAGCAATGAAATGAACTTCAACTCAACCAATCCTCGGTGTTGGAAACGCTTGCTTTGAACCATAGGTGCTCTGGGAAGGGCCAGCTATTGTCAATATCGAGAGCAACGCATGACTGATCATCCAGGCTGAAGCGGCATATATCAGGACCAGGGTAGGGAACCACCGAAATGTCCGAGGTATAGATACAGTTGCTTCTCATAAATGGTAGTAACGTTGTGTCAACAGCAGCTGGATCGCCTTTCACCATCATTGGATAGTTTGGTCCAAGGAAGAGCGAGTTTGTTCCAAGACTATCAATACTGAACCAGGGAGAAGGTGTTTGCGCTAGCACACTAGTATCCATCCTGAATACCATGCAACGGGTGTTGGAATAGGTCAGGAGAGGGCAACCATGGGAGACTACACGTGCTTCCTCAGTAGTAACAGTCTGAGTGCACTGTACACAGACAAGAAGAGGTGATCCATCGGAATTAGTTGCCACGCGCCACTGAGTATATAAGTTCTGCTCCTCCTCATGCTCGTGATCATCACCATCGTCATCTCCCCCTTGCTTATAAATTTTTTCAAGTATAGGTGGTGGAATGTTCACAGGACCTTGGAAACACAAGAAGAAGGTTAATTAGTAAAGGGAAACTTGCTAACCCGCATGCATGTGGATGAAACAATTATAATTACGGCGGAAGACAAACGTACCAAAACTACGAGGATCCCATGCAAAAACAGTGCCACGAGTGGTGGCAGCAAACACAAGATCCTCGTATTCAATTGCATCACAGTACACATGCGTGTATAGAAACTGATTTTTGAGCAATATCCATCCAGTCGAACCACGAGGGACGGCAACAAGCTTGTCGAAGATAGCAACAACTTGATAGTTCTTGTAATTCCAAGAGCGGTTGATATGTGCTCAAGAAAACTACTACCTGATTTTCTAAATACTAGTAGACGTTTGGGTACTTTAAACTGAACCGCAAAAACCTCTTATATTAAGGAACAGAGGGTGTAGAGTTCACTCAAATTATCCCAGTAAAGCTAGTCACATCTTTGTTAAAATTAATGTTCATTATGTTATTGGAGGAGGTCAGTAAGTTTGTCTCTAATGTCTGTCGACTACATACCTGACATCATGATGTAATGTTAAGTCATTTCCTTTTGTACAATGTCACTGAATTGTCAAGGCGGTGATGGCATTTTATTTTAGTTGAACTGCACAAAATATGCTTAAAAGAAGAGGAAAGGTCAGGAATCGATAATTCTTTCAGAAAGAACTATATATGCCTTTCTGACATCAGCCTATGTTGCCTTATTTATTCCTTCAAAAAGGTGGTTAGAAACAGTCTTGCTACCTTTTCCCATTAAGAAATTGGAATGCTTATATTTGTGAGTCTATGCTTCAACTAGTGCCACTTTTATAGTAATCACACTTTCAATATCTATGCAACAGGGATGCTCGAGTTTAGTGGAACTGCACAAAAAGTCCAACTGGGTGAACATTAGGAGCATGTTTTCTCCCAAACCTTTATATCCAATCGGTGGCACTATGAGCTGTTCATTAAGAAGGTACATGGTTTGCTGCTATCTTGCTGCTCTTTTTGTACTGTCATTAGATAGTAATACTAGTGGTTTGCATGTGAATTTATTGGCAGGGTGGACCTACATTGGAGGTGCAGGACATGATTCAATGACTGGATGCTCAATTTTGGTTGTTTCGATTTCACCTCTTCCATCACTGCGAACATGGATATCCTTGGTCTGATGAAGAATAGGCGCTATATTTCTGCTCTGAACAAGCAAATCAATTCAGCATGAAATTGTCCAAGGAAAAACATGACTGTATCAAATTGTCCAGTGCAAAACATGACAGATCTAAGCGGAAGAGACATGTTTAAACCGAAAATACAAGGTGGGGTATATGTTTACTAGCTGCTTGATATTTGTGCAGACAGAGATGTCTGCCCGTTGCTATTTAGCAAACACACAAAGTGACCGCAATTTTGGTTGAACTGCACAAGAGAATAGTATAGTCACTGCATGCAGTGCCATTTGAAAATAGACACAGAAAGATTGGATAGTCACTTCATGGACTGCAGAAAAGTAGTATTGTACTATTTATTGGCCAACACTAGGTGCTTCATTGCTTTGGTCTGATTATACAATGGGCATCATTTTGCCTAAGTTAAAGTTTGTATTCCGAAAATAGTCTCGCCGTGTGATCAAGAGAAGACCAAATCATATTGCAGTGGATGTTCCTCCATCATGTGTGGTTCATTCCCATGGTTCCAGCTGTTGGTGAAACCACTTACGTTTGCAAGAGGAATTGTAGACTTCACAAACAAATTTGTCATTCAGTCTGTACTGAATGTTGGCAAGAGAAGCATCCATGTTAGTAGGAAGAACATATGTTTTTTCTAGATCTTTGCTTTTGGAGCTACATATTTGTATATGATCTATGAATCATTGAGATGCATTAACATGTTGATCTTATGTATGGGAATCGTACTAGTTGGTTTTAGTTGTGGCTGATCTTTGCTTTTGGAGCTACATATTTGTATATGATCTGTGAATAATTGAGATGCACTAACAGTTCCTTATATCTGTTCGCTCAGTGTTTACAAGTTACCGATCGATCACTAGCTAGCCTACTGATGCGCTCCAGGCTGTTTTAGTTGCGACGCAAGATCTGAAGTGGCAGTTTTTTGAATAGAAATGCCTACCTCTGAAGAAACTGACAAGCTGCTCTGAAGAAAATGCCATGCGAATCTGAAGAAACTGCTAGCAAAAACGTCCGCAAATGCCTTATCTCCTAGCTAAAGTTCATCACTTAATGCCCTCGGCTGCGACTCGTTGCATGCTGCTCCGCGTACTGGCTGCGAGCGATTTTGAGTGCCCGCATGCAGCCGGCCGTAATTAAGGCAGCTAACTGATGCGAAAAAGATGCGCTTTAATTGTTGCGGGCCTTTTAAATCCATGGAATCATTATTGACAAGGAGGGAGATGATTCGAGTGCAGTCGTTTGACCGTAAGGCCGGCATGTGACCCAGCACGGACGGGACGGGACGACACAGTCAGAATTTCAGTTTCTCTAGTTTTCCACGGCAAGCTGGCGTGCTAAGCCATGCCTGCTTCATTATGCATTGAATTCCAATGACCGTCGCGCTACCTTCCGCTTATAAGTACTGTTTCTCGGCCTTCTATGGTGGCACCGTGACCCAACTCGCCCTATCCTCATAAGCCCCCACCCGCCCGATGTTGCTCGCCACTTATCCTCGCTCTCGCCACGTCCGCCATGCCCCCGCCCGTCCGCGATAGGCGTGGCCGGAGGCGGTCACCGCCGGAACTAGTGTTCGGTTTTTCACCGGAAGGCAGACGGAGGGAGGAGGCATTCTATCGGTCTTTAGATGGCAATGCGGAGATCGAGGACTTGTTGGAGCGCGACCGCCTGGCGGAGGAGCAGGAGTTGTTGGAGCGCCACCGCTTGGTGGATGAGCAGCGTATCGCTGATTTGCGCCGCCAGTGGGACATGGAGCAGCAGCGCACCGACGCTCTGAGTCGCGACCAGAGCGCCCGCACGTGGGCCGACTACGTGGAGGCCGGCGCCCGGCAAATAGCCCTGGAGGCTGTCGGGCACGCACGCGTTCGCGACGCCGATTTTTACTACCAGCTCGTCAAGTGGGTTTCCCGCTTAGAAGCCGAAGCTTCGGTGGACCACGCCGGCATGAAAAGGGCCAACGCGCGCGAGCAACGCGCCCTATCGCACCTCTGGCAAGTCTGAGGCGAGGCGGAGGACGCCGGTGCCGGTGTTTAGCGTGTACCGCAGATGGCGGCCGGCATCGTCTAGTTAGCTAAGAGTAAGTTAGTACTTGTATGCTACTAGAGTATTAGTGGAAGTAGATAGTTAACTTGGCTATGATGGTTGTCAACGTGGAAGTTCAGTACTCTATATGTGGATCAGACCTGTTACTTTGCTCTGAATGTTGAACTTTCCGTTTGAACATATGGAATGGGCTGTTATTTTTTTAAATGGGTTGTATTTGTCCTCCACGGGTTTAGAGGCTGACTTGTGGGCCTACCAAGTTGACGCGTACACAACCAGGAGATGATTGTACGTGGAGAGGATGACAGCAGGGACCCGCCAAGGTCATGGCAGTACGCAAGCAAAGTGCCTCCTTATTTCAATCCAATAAAAAATGGCTCCTCGTAATGGATTTCTGACATCTCGGTCCCATGCCATTGTCAACGTAGTCAATAAACGAGAGAGTTGCACAACGAGCGGCTGACATCAGGGACCCAGCAGCTCGCCCAGTTATTTTTGTTTTGGGTTAATTTGATAAATGCCACTCCAAATCTGGTGTTTCTAAGAAATGCCATTGCAATTTCCAAACTTTGAAAAATGCCATTTCATGCCATCCCCAGTGGCATTTTTCGAAGTCTGGAGTGGCGTTTTTCAAAGTTTGCAAATTGCAGTGGCGTTTTCCAAAGTTTGCAAAAATTGCAGTTGCATTTTTCAAAGTTTGGAAATTGCAGTGGCATTTTTATGAATCGCCATATTTGTTATGGCATTTATCTAATTTGTTTTTGAGACGGAAGCAGGGTGTCAACTGGGCTGTGCGGGGCACTCTGGCATGTCTAGACAGTCTTCTCTTTTATGTTTACCACAGACCAGCCCAGTAGTTTTTTTTTTTGAAAATGGCTAGCCCAGTTTTTTTGTGATTTGCCAAGTAAGTCGCTTTGTCAGGCCTATTGGGCTACAAATCTTTCAAGACGAGGAGAGCTTCATTCGGCTGGACGAGAAAATGGCCTATCAGTAATGAGAAATGAGCTGTACATTTTTAAAACACATCAAATCGGCAATTACTTTCAAATTTCTTTTTTTCATTTCAAGATTTTAAATTGCATTAATTTTTATGCGTGTACAATTTGTTGGATTTTATATTGATATACATTTATTTCTAAAATCAGTTTGAATGTGACTCGAAATTTCGGGATTAAAAACAGTTCGGACCGCACCCAAATATGCAACATTTCGTATAATTTTTTAACTGTTGCCACAATATGGGCTGTAATGCTAACAAAAAGAATATGGGCTCCAAAAAAACCTTCAGAATTAGCAAATGGGCTGTAAATTATTAGAAATAATGGCAGATGGGTTGTATGCTGTTTTCCACAGATTTGAGGCTTTCCTAAAAAAAGGTTGACGCACAAGCAGTGACTGTTGGATGTCCATCCAACGGCCGTCGTGCTTCTTCAATCTCTGCTCTTCCTGCTCCAGCCGCTCAAACAAGAGCCGACGGGACTGCCTGCTCCCTCCTCCCCGCGGACGGTTGTGCTGCCGCGCAGGCTTCACCGCCCCACCGTACTCCCATCGCTAGCCTAGCCATCCCTCTACTCACCCACACCTGTTGTTATTCTCCGGCGACGGCAGACGAACCAGTAAACCCTCGTATATTCGTACTCCCCTCCGCGTGGAAAACAACTGCCGAGTCTTCCCTGCCTCTGTGTCGTTCCCTTCCTAGGCCTCGCCGTCGTCCACCGCCCTGGTGCTCACGGCGCGGCCTCGTCAACGTGGTCAATGACCGACATGCATCTGAAGTGGACTGTACGTGGAGAGGCTGACAGCTGGGTCCACGGCCGCACGCAAGGAAATGCCTCCTTATTATGCGCAAAATAATGATTCCTCCACCTGACATCTGGGACCCACCGAAAGGGCCTCTGTATTTTGTGAAAAAAAGTTACCGCCGCTGATAGCTCGGACCGACCAGCTATATCTTCGCACGCAAGGAAGTGCATCCTTATTACGCACAAAAAATGAATACCCCCTGCTAGCTGGGACCCAGTATAGTGGCAGGCTGACTTGTGGGCCTACTAAGTTGACGGGGACGGAGGGCTTTGTCAACTTAGTCAATATGCACGATTCTAGCTCCAGTGACCGTATGATGTCCATCCAACGGCTGTAGTGCTTCTTCAACCTCTGGTCTTGTTGCTCCAGCCGCCCAAAGCAGTGTCGGTCGTGCCGCATGCTCCTGCCTCCCGTGGCCGGCTGTGCTGCCGCGGAGAACTCACCGCCCCCTACTATTCCCACCGATGGCCAGGCCCTTCGGCGATGGCAGCCTCACACCGCAGCCGAACCAGTGAACCCTCGTACTCCTCTCCACGCGGGCTTCCACTGCCGCGTCTTCCCCGGCTCCGCGTCATCCCCTTCCTAGGCCTCGCCGTCGTCCACCGCCCTGGTGCTCTCGGCGCAGCGTGGTTAACGTGGTCAAGGAACGGCTTCCATCGGACGTGGACTGTACATGGAGAGGCTAACAGCTGGGTCCACAGCCGCAGCAAGGAAGTGCCTCCTTATTATGCGGAAAATAATTATTCCTCCACCTGACAGCGGGGACCCACCGGACGGGCCACCGTATTTCGCGAAAAAAACGTTTCCCCTGACTGCGGGGACCCACCAGCTACATCTTCGCACGCAAGGAAGTGCGTCCGGGTAAAAAAATGATTCGTCCCCGTGACAGCTGGGACCCACCAGCTACATCTTCGCAGGCAAGGAAGTGCCTGACAGTCGGGACCCACCTGGTCGAAGCGTACGTAGCATTGTCATTCTGGTCGCGAACGTGTACGTACATACTGGTCGATGTAGAGGCGCGCACGTGTCGTAGTAGAGGCGCGCACGTAGCATGTACACGTACGTACAGCGGCCAGTGTGCAAGAAAGAAAATACGGCCACGTACGTACATACGGGGAGGGTCTCGAACGCCTACTCGCGCATACGTACGGCAGGGCTCGTGTACATGGCTGGGTCGGAACGGAGAAACAACGTCGTCGTCGTGTTCATGGGGAGCCAACCGGCTGGGTTGGAACGGAATGCGTCGTCGTGTTCATCGGGAGGGCTTGGACGGAACAGCCGATGGAAACGAGGCCTGGCGTACCGCAGAACGGAGGAAACGGCCTTGTGTTCGACCGGCCATGTTTGAAACGGGATCCTGTTCATCGGGAGGGGTCTGGCGTACCGCAAAACGGAGGAAACAGAGCTCCTACGGTCGAAACGGGGGTCCTGTTGATCGGGAGGGGTGTAGTGTACCGCAAAATGGAGGAAACGGACTTGTGTTGGAGCGCTACGGTCGAAACCGGGGTCCTGTTCATCAGGAGGGGTGTGGCGTACCGCAAAACGGGACTCCACGGGACACTGTTCATCTCCACCATCGACCCCCTCCAGCCTCCACGGGCTACTGTTCATCCACCGTCGACCTCCCCCAGCCTCCACCTGCGACTGTTCATCCACGGGCTCCTGTTCATCCAGCCTCCACCACGCGCTACTCCACCGGCTACTGTTCAACCAGCCCTCTCCATGGGCTCCTGTTCAACCACCCCTCCACGGGCTACTGTTCATTCAGCCCTCCACCGTCTACTGTTCATTCTGCCCTCCACGGGGTGGTCCTGTTCATCCTGCCCTCCACGGGGTCCTGTTCATCCAGCCCCAGCCGGCTCGATCGATCGGGGTCCTGTTCATCCAGAGGCAACACCACGGGGTCCTGTTCATCCACCCCCACCGGGAACTATTCATCCAAACCCCCCCAGCAACGCTCACTGTTCATCCAGAGGCAGCATCGATCGGCTTCAGTTAGCAGCAGTAGCGAAGGAATCGCTCGATCAGGTTCAGTTAACAGCCATCGATCGATCGCTCGGGTTCAGTAACGCGTAGCCTGCAGTGCAATCACTCGGGTTCAGTTAGAGCCCAACGCCTCGCTCGGGTTCAGTTAGAGCCAACGCCTCGCACACACGCGTGTACGTGTACGAGAGAAACGCGCATCGCTCGGCCCCCGACCTCCCACCGTAACCGGGAACTCCCCGAAATTTTCCTCGCCCTCGCTTCTACCACGTTTTTTCCGTCATGGACGGCCCAAAGAATTTCATGCAGCTGCGTCTCCGGCCCGCCCAGGATGAAAAACCCGTTTTCTGTCATGATTTTTTGTCATAGAAGTAGGAGCCCACCACATCTATGATGATACCGGGTTTTGTCACAATTATCGTCATAGAAGTGTCAAATGTATGACAGAAAAAAATTTCGTTCAGCCCAAAATGTCACGGATGTGTCTTTTTTTGTAGTGTACAGAGGCTTGCGGCGGCGGAGCTCCCAATCTAGGTTATTTTCTGGAGGTTTCTGTATTTATAGGAATTTTTGGCGTAGGTCTCACGTCAGGGGGGTCTCCGAGTCGTCCACGAGATAGGGGGACACACCTAGGGGGGTAGTGCGCGCCCCCCACCCTCGTGGATGGCCCGGGACTCTTCTGGCCCAACTCTTTTACTCCGGGGATTTCTTTTGGTCCATAAAAAATCATCAAAAATTGGCACGTCAATTGGACTCCGTTTGTTATTCCTTTTCTGCGATACTCAAAAACAAGGAAAAAAACAGAAACAGAAACTGACACTGGGCTCTAGGTTAATAGGTTAGTCCCAAAAAATCATATAAAATAGCATATAAATGCATATAAAACATCCTAGATGGACAATATAATAGCATGGAACAATAAAAAATTATAGATACGTTGGAGACGTATCAAGCATCCCCAAGCTTAATTCCTGCTCGTCCTCGAGTAGGTAAATGATAAAAACAGAATTTTTGATGTGGAATGGTACCTAGCATATTTATCAATGTAATTTTCTTTATTGTGGCATGAATGTTCAGATCCGAAAGATTCAAGACAAAAGTTTAATATTGACATAAAAAAATAATACTTCAAGCATACTAACCAAGCAATTATGTCTTCTCAAGATAACATAGCCAAAGAAAGCTCATCCCTACAAAATCATATAGCTTGGCCATCCTCCATGTTCGTCACACAAAATGCTCTCGTCATGCACAACCCCGATGACAAGCCAAGCAATTGTTTCATACTTCGTATTCTCAAACTTTTTCAACTTTGACGCAATACATGAGCGCGAGCCATGGACATAGCACTATGGGTGGAATAGAATATGATGATGGAGGTTGTGTGGAGAAGATAAAAAGGGAGAAAGTCTCACATTGACGCGGCTAATCAACGGGCTATGGAGATGCCCATCAATTGATATCAATGCGAGGAGTAGGGATTGCCATGCAACGGATGCACTAGAGCTATAAATGTATGAAAGCTCAACAAAATAAACTAAGTGGGTGTGCATCCAACTTGCTTGCTCACGAAGACCTAGGGCATTTGAGGAAGCCCATTGTTGGAATATACAAGCCAAGTTCTTTAATGAAAATTCCTACTAGTATATGAAAGTGACAAAATAAGAGACTCTCTATCATGAAGATCATGGTGCTACTTTGAAGCACAAGTGTGGAAAAAAGGATAGTAACATTGCCCCTTCTCTCTTTTTCTCTCATTTTTTTGGGACCTCTTTTTTTTGACCTTTCTCTTTTTTTGGGCCTTCTCTTTTTTATTTGGCCTTTCTATTTTTTATTTCCTCATATGGGACAATCCTCTAATAATGATGATCACCACACTTCTATTTATTTACAACTCAAGAATTACAACTCGATACTTAGAACAAAAATATGACCCCATGTAGATGCCTCCGGCGGTGTACCGGGATGTGCAATGAATCAAGAGTGACATGTATGAAAAATTATGAACAGTGGCTTTGCCACAAATACGATGTCAACTACATGACCATGCAAGGCAATATGACAATGCTAAAGCATGTCATAATAAACGGAACGGTGGAAGTTGCATGGCAATGTATCTCGGAATGGCTATGGAAATGCCATAATAAGTAGGTATGGTGGCTGTTTTGAGGAAGATATAAGGAGGCTTATGTGTGATAGAGCATATCATATCACGGGGTTTGGATGCACCGGCGATGTTTGCACCAACTCTCGAGGTGAGAAAGGGCAATGCACAGTACCGAAGAGGCTAGGAATGATGGAAGGGTGAGAGTGCGTATAATCCATGGACTCAGCATTAGTCATAAAGAACTCACATACTTATTGCAAAAATCTACAAGTCATCAAAACCAAGCACTACGCGCATGCTCCTAGGGGGATAGATTGGTAGGAAAAGACCACCGCTCGTCCCCGACTGCCACTCATAAGGATGACAATCAAAGAACACCTCATGCTTCAAATTTGTCACACAACGGTTACCATACGTGCATGCTATGGGACTTGCAAACCTCAACACAAGTATTTCTCAATTTCACAATTACTCAACTAGCACAACTCTAATATCACCATCTTTATCTCTCAAAACAATTATCAAGTATCAAACTTCTCATAGCATTTAATGCACTCTATATGAAAGTTTTTATTATACCCATCTTGGATGCCTATCATATTAGGACTAATTTTATAGCCAAAGCAAATTACCATGCTGTTCTAAAAGACTCTCAAAATAATACTCCCTCCGTCCCATAATATAAGAGCATTTTTGACACTACACTAGTGTCAAAAACGCTCTTATATTATGGGACAGAGGGAGTATAAGTGAAGCATGAGAGATCAACAATTTCAAAATAAAACTACCGCCATGTTCTAAGAAGATATAAGTGAAGCACTAGAGCAAATGACAAACTACTCCAAAAGATATAAGTGAAGATCAATGAGTAGTTGAATAATTATGTAACTATGTAAAGACTCTATAACATTTAAGAATTTCAGATCTTGTTATTTTATTCAAACAGGAAGAAAAACAAAATAAAATAAAATGACGCTCCAAGCAAAACACATATCATGTGGTGAATAAAAATATAGCTCCAAGTAAAGTTACCGATGAACGAAGACGAAAGAGGGGATGCCATCCGGGGCATCCCCAAGCTTAGGCTCTTGGTTGTCCTTGAATATTACCTTGGGGTGCCTTGGGCAACCCCAAGCTTAGGCTCTTGACACTCCTTATCCATAGTCCATCGAATCTTTACCCAAAACTTGAAAACTTCACAACACAAAACTCAACAGAAAACTCGTAAGCTCCGTTAGTATAAGAAAATAAATCACCACTTAGGTACTGTTGTGAACTCATTCTAAATTCATATTGGTGTAATATCTACTGTATTACAACTTCTCTATGGTTCATACCCTCCGATACTACTCATAGATTCATCAAAATAAGCAAACAACACAATGAAAACAGAATCTGTCAAAAACAGAACAGTCTGTAGTAATCTGTATCATTCGAATACTTCTGTAACTCCAAAAATTCTGAAAAAAATTGGTGGACCTGAGGAATTTGTCTATTAATCATCTTCAATAATAATAAACCTAAAATCACTCTCCATTAAAAAAAGGTAGCTAATCTCGTGAGCGCAAAAGTTTCTGTTTTTTACAGCAAGATCGCAAAGACTTCACCCAAGTCTTCCCAAAGGTTCTACTTGGCACAAACACTAATTAAAACAATAAAACCACATATAAAAAGAGGCTATATGAATTATTTATTACTAAACAGGAGAAAAAGGCAAAGAACAAAATTACATCGGGTTGCCTCCCAACAAGCGCTAACGTTTAACGCCCCTAGCTAGGCATGATGATTTCAAGGATGCTCACATAAAAGATAAGAATTGAAACATAAAGAGAGCATCATGAAGAATATGACTAGCACATTTAAGTCTAACCCACTTCCTATGCATAGGGATTTTGTGAGCAAACAACTTATGGGAACAATAATCAACTAGCATAGGAAGGCAAAACAAGCATAACTTCAAAAAATTTAACACATAGAGAGGAAACTTGGTATTATTGCAATTCCTATAAGCATATATTCCTCCATCATAATAATTTTCAGTAGCATAATGAATAAATTCACCAATATAACCATCACATAAATCATTCTTTTCATGATCTACAAGCATAGAAAATTTACTACTCTCCACATAAGCAAAATTCTTCTCATTCGGAATAGTGGGAGTATCATAAGAAACTCGAATACTATAAATTGTTTCCACATTAAAACAGTAATGTTTAGAAAAAGGGTAATCATAATCCTGAGAAGTTTTAATATAATGATCACTACTTTTTATAGCATAAGTGCCATCACAATAATCACCATAAGTAGCAACTTTGTTCTCATCATAATCAATTGAAACCTCTTCCAAGATAGTGGAATCATTACTAAATAAAGTCATGACCTCTCCAAATCCACTTTCATAATTGTCACAATAAGATTCAACACCCTCCAAAATAGTTCCAAACCCACTTTCATCAATATAACCATCATAAATAGGAGGCATGCTATCATCATAATAAATTTGCATATCAAAACTTGGGAGGTTAAACATATCATCTTCATAAAACATAGCATCCCCAAACTTGGGACAATCATTAATTGCAGCAAATAAATTCTCAAACTTGTCATTCTCATCAAACATGGCATACCCAAGCTTGGGCCTTTTCATATTATAAGCATAATCACTCTCATCATTAATAGTATGGATAGCACCAATAGTATAGCAATTATCATCATCACAATGAGTAATAGGAGCAACATCATTTGGGAGGGATACCTTTTTACCATTGCTTCTCCGTCTTTTCTTTTTCTTCTTCACATCATGTGTGGGTTTAATCCTCTTTTTGGAGCTCCTTATTAATGAGAATTGTTGAATAGAAAGCTCCTCCTCGTTACCTGATTCATCATAAGAAAGAATAGGAGGATATTGGGAAATCTCTTCCCTTTCATTAGTATTCTCTTCATCTTCTATTTGTTTTCTTGTCTTTATGTAATTGGCAATATAAGGATTTTCAATGCAATTCACCACACAATACATATAAATTTCCTCTAGATCAAAATCAAGAACTTTATCAAGGACAAATTCTGGCATATCCTTCGTTATACGTTTCATTTCTTCATAACCCACAAGAAAACTAAGTTCATTATGATGCACAAGGGATCAAGTCATCACAATTTTTGGACACGATACGATCATGAAACAATTTGCATTGGATATTTAAATGACCACGTTCATTGCAAAGTTGACAAGGATGACTAAGAAAATTTAAATTTTCAACACAAACATCTAGCCTTTCTTGCAACCATTTGGTTTCTAAATACTTATGCCTCTTGCAAAATCTATCTTCCCTATTTGGTGTGTACTTGCAAACTCTATGCACTCCACAAAAATTGACATGCTTATAAGAGAAATTTTCATCATGACTAGTGCAATCATCATTAGTACTATGGATATTCAAAGAGTTCGTACTAACAACATTGCAATCATGCTCATCATTCAAAGATTTAGTGCCAAACATTTTAATGCATTCTTCTTCTAGCATTTTGGCACAATTATCGGAATCCTTATTTTTCACGAAAGATATTAAAAAGAAGAAGCATATGAGGCACCCTCAAATCCATTTTTTTGTAGTTTTCTTTTATAAACTAAACTAGTGATAAAACAAGAAACGAAAAGATTCGATTGCAAGATCTAAAGATATACCTTCAAGCACTCACCTCCCCGGCAACGGCGCCAGAAATTGCTTGATGTCTACTACACAACCTTCTTCTTGTAGACGTTGTTGGGCCTCCAAGTGCAGAGGTTTATAGGATAGTAGAAAATTTCCCTCAAGCGTATGACCTAAGATTTATCAATCCGTGGGAGGCGTAGGATGAAGATGGTCTCTCTCAAACAACCCTACAACCAAATAACAAAGAGTCTCCTGTGTCCCCAACACACCCAATACAATGGTAAATTGTATAGGTGCACTAGTTCGGCGAAGAGATGATGATACAAGTGCAATATGGATGGTAGATATAGGCTTTTGTAATTTGAAACTATAAAAACAGCAAGGTAACAAGCAATAAAAGTGAGCGTAAACGGTATTGCAATGCGTTGAAACAAGGCCTAGGGTTCATACTTTCACTAGTGCAAGTTCTCTCAACAATAACAACATAATTGGATCATATAACTATCCCTCAACATGCAACAAAGAGTCACTCCAAAGTCACTAATGGCGGAGAACAAACGAAGAGATTACTGTAGGGTATGAAACCACCTCAAAGTTATCCTTTCTGATCGATCTATTCAAGAGTCCTTAGTAAAATAACATGAAGCTATTCTTTCCGTTTGATCTATCCTAGAGTTCGTACTAGACTAACACCTTAAGACACAAATCAACCAAAACCCTAATGTCACCTAGATACTCCAATGTCACCTCAAGTATCCGTGGGTATGATTATACGATATGCATCACACAATCTTAGATGCATCTATTCAAACCAACACAAAGTACTTCAAAGAGTGCCCCAAAGTTTCTACCGGAGAGTCAAGACGAAAATGTGTGCCAACCCTTATGCATAAGTTCACAAGGTCACTGAACCCGCAAGTTGATCACCAAAACATACATCAAGTAGATCACGTGAATATCCCATTGTCACCACAGATAAGCACATGCAAGACATACATCAAGTGTTGTCAAATCCTTAAAGACTCAATCCGATAAGATAACTTCAAAGGGAAAACTCAATCCATTACAAGAGAGTAGAGGGGGAGAAACATCATAAGATCCAACTATAATAGCAAAGCTCGCGGTACATCAAGATCGTGCCAAATCAAGAACACGAGGGAGAGAGAGATCAAACACATAGCTACTGGTACATACCCTCAGCCCTGAGGGTGAACTACTCCCTGCTCGTCATGGAGAGCGTCGGGATGATGAAGATGGCCACCGATGATGTATCCCCCCTCCGGCAGGGTGCCGGAACAGGGTCTCGATTGGTTTTTGGTGGCTATAGAGGCTTGCGGCGGCGGAACTCCCAATCTAGGTTATTTTCTGGAGGTTTATGTATTTACAGGAATTTTTTGCGTAGGTCTCACGTCAGGGGGGTCTCCGAGTCGTCCACGAGATAGGGGGACGCGCCCAGGGGGTAGGGCGCGCCCCCCACCCTCGTGGACGGCCCAGGACTCTTCTAGCCCAACTCTTTTACTCTGGGGGCTTCTTTTGGTCCATAAAAAATCATCAAAAATTGGCACGTCAATTGGACTCCGTTTGGTATTCCTTTTTTGCAATACTCAAAAACAAGGAAAAAACAGAAACTGGCACTGGTCTCTAGGTTAATAGGTTAGTCCCAAAAATCATATAAAATAGCATATAAAACATCCTAGATGGATAATATAATAGCATGGAACAATAAAAAGTTATAGATACGTTGGAGACGTATCAACCTCCACGATCAGATCGTAGAAACTTTATTTTCTTGTTATGATGATTTTCCACTTCACTCTGAAATTCTTTGAACTTTTCAAATGTTTCAGACTTATGTTTCATCAAGTAGATATACCCATATCTGCTCAAATCATCTATGAAGGTTAGAAAATAACGATACCCGCCGCGAGCCTCAACACTCATTGGACCGCATACATCAGTATGTATTATTTCCAACAAGTCAGTTGCTCGCTCCATTGTTCTAGAGAACGGAGTCTTAGTCATCTTGCCCATGAGGCATGGTTCGCAAGCATCAAGTGATTCCAAAAGCCCATCAGCATGGAACTTCTTCATGCGCTTTACACCAATATGACCTAAACGGCAGTTCCACAAATAAGTTGCACTAACATTATTAACCTTGCATATTTTGGCTTCAATATTATGAATATGTGTATCACTACAATCAAGATTCAACAAAAATAGACCACTCATCATGGGTGCATGACCATAAAAGATATTACTCATATAAATAGAACAACCAATATTCTCCGATTTAAATGAATAACCATCTCGCATCAAACAAGATCCAGATATAATGTTCATGCTAAAACTAATCCCAAAGGTAGATGTAGAGGTAGCGTGCCAACGGCGATCACATCAACTTTGGAACCATTTTCCACGCGCATCATCACCTCGTCCTTAGCCAATATTTGTTTAATCTGTAGCCCCTGTTTCGGGTTGCAAATATGAGCAACAGAACCAGTATCAAATACTCAGGCGCTACTACGAGCATCAGTAAGGTACACGCCAGTAACATGTATATCAAATATACCTTTCACTTTGCCATCCTTCTTATCCGCCTAATAGTTTGGGCAGTTCTGCTTCCAGTGACCAGTCCCTTTGCATTAGAAGCACTAAGTCTCACGCTTAGGTCCAGACTTGGGCTTCTTCACTTGAGCAGCAACTTGCTTGCCGTTCTTCTTGAAGTTCCCCTTCTTCCCTTTGCCCTTTTTCTTGAAACTAGTGGTCTTGTTAACCATCAACACTTGATGCTCCTTCTTGATTTCTATCTCCGCAGCCTTTAGCATTGCGAAGAGCTCGGGAATTGTCTTATCCATCCCTTGCACATTATAGTTCATCACGAAGCTTTTGTAGCTTGGTGGCAGTGATTGAAGAACTCTGTCAATGACACTATGATCAGGAAGATTAACTCCCAGTTGAGTCAAGTGGTTGTACTACCCAGACATTCAGAGTATATGTTCATTGACAGAACTATGCTCCTCCATTTTGCAGCTATAGAACTTATTGGAGACTTCATATCTCTCAATTCGGGCATTTGCTTGAAATATTAACTTCAACTCCTGGAACATCTCATATGCTCCATGACGTTCAAAACGTCTTTGAAGTCCCGATTCTAAGCCGTAAAGCATGGCACACTAAACTATCGAGTAGTCATCAGCTTTGCTATGCGAGATGTTCACAACGTCCGTAGTTGCTCCTGCAGCGGGTCTTGCACCTAGCGGTGCTTCCAGGACGTAATTCTTCTGTGCAACAATGAGGATAATTCTCAAGTTACGGACCCAGTCTGTGTAGTTGCTACCATCATCTTTCAACTTAGCTTTCTCTAGGAACGCATTAAAATTCAAGGGAACGGTAGCATGGGCCATTGATCTACAACAACATAGACATGCAAAAACTATCAGGTACTAAGTTCATGATAAATTAAAGTTCCATTGATCATATTACATAAGAACTCCCACTTAGATAGACATCCCTCTAGTCATCTAAATGATCACGTGATCCAAATCAACTAAACCATGTCCGATCATCACGTGAGATGGAGTAGTTTTCAATGGTGAACATCACTATGTTGATCATATCTACTATATGATTCACGTTCGACCTTTCGGTCTCAGTGTTCTGACTCCATATCTGCATATGCTAGGCTCGTCAAGTTTAACCCGAGTATTCTGTACGTGCAAAATTGGCTTGCACCCGATGTATGTGAACATAGAGCTTATCACACCCGATCATCACGTGGTGTCTCGGCACGACGAACTGTAGCAATGGTGAGGGAGAACACTTATACCTTGAAATTTACTGAGGGATCATCTTATAATGCTACCGCCGTACTAAGCAAAATAAGATGCATAAAGGATAAACATCACATGCAATCAAAATATGTGACATGATATGGCCATCGTCATCTTGTGCCTTTGATCTCCATCTCCAAAGCACCGTCATGATCTCCATCGTCATAGGCTTGAACCTTGATCTCCATCGTAGCATCGTTGTCGTCTCGCCAACTATTGCTTCCACGACAATCGCTACCGCTTAGTGATAAAGTAAAGCAATTACATGGCGATTGCATTTCATACAATAAAGCGACAACCATAAGGCTCATGCCAGTTGTCGATAACTTTTACAAAACATGATCATCTCATACAACAATTTATATCTCATCACGTCTTGACCATATCACATCACAACATGCCCTGCAAAAACAAGTTAGATGTCCTCTACTTTGTTGTTGCAAGTTTTACGTGGCTGCTACAGGCTTCTAACAAGAACCGTTCTTACCTACGAATCAAAACCACAACGATTTTTCGTCAAGTGTGTTGATTTAACCTTCAACAAGGACCGGTCGTAGTCAAACTCGATTCAACTAAAGTTGGAGAAACAGACACCCGCCAGCCACCTGTGTGCGAAGCACGTCGGTAGAACCAGTCTCATGAACATGGTCATGTAATGTCGGTCCGGGCCGCTTCATCCAACAATACCGCCGAATCAAAGTAAGACAATGGTGGTAAGCAGTATGACTATTATCGCCCACAACTCATTGTGTTCTACTCATGCATATAACATCTACGCATAGACCTGGCTCAGATGCCACTTTAGGAAACGCAGTATTTCAAAATTTTCCTACGATCACGCAAGATCTATCTAGGAGATGCATAGCAATGAGACGGGAGAGTGTGTCCACGTACCCTCATAGACCAAAAGCGGAAGCGTTTAGTAATGCGGTTGATGTCGTCGAACGTCTTCACGGTCCAACCGATTCAAGTACCAAACGTATGGCACCTCCGCGTTCAGCACACGTTCAGCACGATGACGTCCCTCGAGCTCTTGATCCAGTTGAGGATGAGGGAGAGTTCCGTCAGCACGACGGCGTGGCGACGGTGATGATGAAGTTACCGGCGCAGGGCTTCACCTAAGCACTACGACGACATGACCGAGCTGTTAAACTTTGGAGGGGGAACGACACACGGCTAAGAGATTGTTTGTTGTTGCTTTGGTGTGCCCCCCTGCCCACGTATATAAAGGAGGGGGGAGGAGGGGGGCGGCCAGGGGGGCGCGCGCGATAGGGTAGTCCAACTAGGATTCCCAATCCTAGCTGGAGTCCCCTTCCTATTTCCAAGAGGGGGAGAGAGGGAAGGAGGAAGAGAGGGAGAAGGAAAGAGGGAGGCGCCGCCCCCTCCCTAGTCCAATTCGGACTTGCCATGGGGGGGCGCGTGACCACCCCTTGTGGCCCTTCTCTCCTTTCCACTAAAGCCCGTTAAGGCCCAATACTTCCCCGGGGGGTTCCGGTAACCTCCCGGTACTCCGAAAAATACCCAAATCACTTCGGAACCATTCCGGTGTCCGAATATAACCTTCCAATATATCGATCTTTACCTCTCGACCATTTCGAGACTCCTCGTCATGTCCGTGATCTCATCCGGGACTCTGAACAAACTTCGGTCATCAAATCACATAACTCATAATACAAATCGTCATCGAACGTTAAGCGTGCGGACACTACAGGTTCGAGAACTATGTAGACATGACCGAGACACATCTCCGGTCAATAACCAATAGCGGAACCTGGATGCTCATATTGGCTCCTACATATTCTACGAAGATCTTTTATTGGTCAAACCGCATAACAACATACATCATTCCCTTTGTCATCGGTATGTTACTTGCCCGAGATTCGATCGTCGGTATCATCATACCTAGTTCAATCTCATTACCGGCAAGTCTCTTTACTCGTTCCATAATGCATCATCCCGTAGCTAACTCATTAGTCACATTGCTTGCAAGGCTTATAGTGATGTGCATTACCGAGAGGGCCCAGAGATACCTTTCCGATACACGGAGTGAAAAATCCTAATCTTGATCTATGCCAACTCAACAAACATCATCGGAGACACCTGTAGAGCATCTTTATAATCAACCTGTTACATTCTGACGTTTCATAGCACACAAGGTGTTCCTCCGGTATTCGGGAGTTGCATAATCTCATAGCTAGAGGAACATGTATAAGTCATGAAGAAAGCAATAGTAATAAAACTAAATGATCATTATGCTAAGCTAATGGATGGGTCTTGTCCATCACATCATTCTCTAATGATGTGATCCCGTTCATCAATTGACGACACATGTCTATGGTCAGGAAACTTAACAATCTTTGATTAACGAGCTAGTCTAGTAGAGGCATACTAGGGACACTCTGTTTGTCTATGTTTCACACATGTACTAAGTTTCTGGTTAATACAATTCTACCATGAATAATAAACATTTATCATGATATAAGGAAATATAAATGACAACTTTATTATTGCCTCTAGGGCATATTTCCTTCGGTTTCTGCCTCCCGTCGACGGCACCGTCGGTCTCCCACGTCTCCTGTGGCCTTAGGGCCATGGGTGCGCGGTGGATCCCGGCCCTTGGGAGGGCTCCATTTTTAGGCGCTTCTTCAAGTTTTGTTAGGGTTTGTGTCCTGCTCAAGAAGATGAGACGGCGGCGGCTTCTTGAAGATGGAATAAGGTTCTCCCCGCCTAGCCCCCGTACCAATGGTGTGTCTAGCATCGTCGGAGGGTGTGTGGAGGTGTGTCTCTGGCGTATCTCGCGAGATTTGGTCGGTGGTTGTCTTTGGTGGATCCGTTCGGATCCGGTCTTTGTTCGTCTTCGTTCATGTGTCTTCAGGTTGGATCCTTCCGATCTAAAGTTCTATTCATCGGCAGCGGTTGCTGTTCTGGGATGTTGGTCCTATGGGACCTTAACACAACGACTTCCCTACTGTCTAGTACAACAAGTTGTGCCCGGCTCCGGTGAGGGAGGGGCGATGACGACGGCGCGCCTTCGGCTCGCTTCAGTGCTTGTAGTCGTCACTAGGTGGTCTATGAATCTGGATGTAATTTTTATTATTTCTGGTGTTCGTTGTACTGCCATGATTGAAAATGAATAGATCGACAGTTTTCCCAAAAAAATGTGTCGTCACCATGCCGGCAAAGCCAAAGAGCAAAGCCGACTTCATGGATGAGCGAATGCAGCCCTCTGGCTAGTAAGACGTGGAGTTCCGGCACGTCGGCTATTAGTACTGGCTCAACTTCCTGGAGGTTGAGTCGTTGGAGGAAGCGAAGCTCGTCTGGCCAAAGGTGACCATTCTGACCCGCCCAACGAAGCCAAAGATTGACAATGTTACCAAGGAGAGTGACGCGAAGATGATGGTGGGGTTTACAAGGGATAGGCCGGAGTACGTTTATTACAAGGGCGAGTTGTACTGGAAGAGGGACGCGGAGAAGAAGAGGAAGGTTAAGAACAATGATGAGGCAGGCCATTCCTGGCAGGTGGTGGTTAACATAGAGTCGTCTGAAATCGACATTGATTGGGACAAACTTGAGCGTTAGAATGGCGTGGGTTCTGACATCGAGTGGGACAACAACAACACCGGCTAATGTGTTTGTAGTGCTAACAGTAGTCTAGAAGGAGAGTTGTACAAGAAGAGGGACGCGGAGAAGAAGAGGAAGGTTAAGAACAATGATAAGGCAGGCCATTCCTGGCAGGTGGTGGTTAACATAGAGTCGTCTGAAATCGACATTGATTGGGACAAACTTGAGCGTTAGAATGGCGTGGGTTCTGACATCGAGTGGGACAACAACAACAACACCGGCTAGTGTGTTTGAACTTCGCATGAAATTGTAATGGAAGTATGTTCGAACTTTGCATGGAGTATGTTTGAACTTTGCCAAAGTATGCAATGCAATGTGAGAGTTTCAATATTTTGGATATTTTGGTAACCTATTATAGGGAAGCCCTTGGAGACGCCACTTTTTGGTGCCCGATTTTTTTACTCCAACCTCTTTTGGTGCCATATTTTTGGACGGAGATGCTCTAAGCAGAGGGCGCCGATGACAGAGGTAAGAAGAGACATTGAGAAAAGGAGGAGGCCGATGAACACGGTGCACGCCGCTTAGACCAAGCTCTCCGAGATCGTGTGCTCGAGCATGCTCGGCACGGGGGCACCTAGGACCACGTTGCATCGTCTCCTTTGAAGCGTCTGACATGAAGACGCGGAAGCTACATGGGAAATTTCGGTGAGGTCGAGGGGAATTAGGGAAGAAGGGAAATATCCTCAGAGGCGCGCTAACCATGCGGCTGATTCGATAGCCACGGGAAAACAAATCTGACGGTAAAATAAACCACTAAGTGGCATGCATATTAAGCCTGAAAACAGAAAATAAATAAATGAAATAGGGTAATTCATGGCACATGTTTAGTTATATTCGATAAAAATATGAAAACGATTTTAAATTGGGTAAAAATGCCACCACAATGGTGAAGTTAGTGATGGTGTCCTAGATTGGGATCTCTTACCATGTCGTCTCCTGGCCTAATGGACTGGGCCAAGGACCCCCATGGTGGTTTACGACTGGGCCGCCGTGAGAGGCCCATGACGTATCAATTAAAGGCTCCTGAAGACCTGCCGTGTACTCCAAGAAGATGGATTCGTCAACAACGTTGTTTCTCTAAACATAGACAACTAGGATGATGTAACCTAGACCCCCTGGTACCTACATAAACCGAGGGGGAGATCTCGTAGAAGAAAATCAACAATCTCAGGGTAGACTATCTGTACTTTGTAGTCCAACCCAAAGTAATAAACACAAGCATGACGTATGGTGTTATCTCTTCGGAGAGCCCGAATCTGGATAAAACCCGTGTCCTTGTTACCACTTAGTTCGGGACTCCCTACACGAGATCTAGACGCTTAGTTCGGGACCACGCTTAGTTCGGGACCATGCTTAGTTCGGGACCCCTACCCGAGATTTGCCGGATATAGCTCCCTCAGTTAGGGGGTAAAATTTTAAATTCACTAAAAAAACTAATAAATCCTAATAAACCTCGTCAAGTCAAAGTAAAAGCAAAATCTTAAGTTAAATGTAATACAAGTACATTGTAGAGAGAGGCGTTTTGGAGGCCGAGCTCCATGGAGGCCTTTATTTTTTAATAATTCAAATTCAAATTTTTATGGTTCAAAAAATTCTAAAAAAAACATGTGTGTATGTAAGGATGTAACGCACATGTGTGTAAAAACTGATGATGAAATACCTTGAGTTGCACGTGTACAAAAAAGACAAATTTATGGCCTGGGAGGATGGATAGTGTCATGTGTTAAACAGCCTCAGATTTGTCTTTTTTGCACAACCCTCATTTCATTGTATTTTGAACTGTGTGTTTTTCCTTCATGTATATCTGCATTTTTTCTCAGAATTTTTTGAAATGTAGAAATATGAATTTCGATGAAAATTCAAATTCAAATTTGGAGGCCTCACTGGAGGCCGAGCTCCAAAAGGGATTTCCGTACATTGGAGAGATACCTCTTTTTCCTAACTAGTACTAAGGTGAGCATGGTCATGTTTGTCTACTGCCATTTCTCACACACAATCTCAAACTAAGACCCTGTTCGGAATTCCAGCTGCTCCGCAAAATCTTAGGAGCTACCGAGTCAGGAAACAGGTGCTCCGCGATTTTCAACTGTAACTCCACCTACTTCTGGAGTAGAGGTACTCCGAACAGGGCCTAAATCTAAAAGGAGGCTTAAGTGTTTGTCGTTCCTTGCTCCATTTTTGCAAATTAGATGGGTTAGTAATACTAGTGTGGAAAGAAAATAGAATCCTCTGCACCAAAGGACTATGGCAAGGATATAATGTATGTGTGTGTGTGAAATTTTAGGTTGAAATACCTTGAATTGCGAGCTGCAAAAAAAATCATGGACTCTAAGGATGAACACCATGTATGCTTAAAAGCCTCAGATTTTTTTCCACACACACATACATTATGCCTCTAGATATCTGCGTATCTTTTTCTGAATGTTTTGAAACAGAAAAATTCAAATTTAAAAGTTTTTAAATCTTTTTGGAGCATGACTTGGCAAAAGCGAGAAACATGAAGCTGGTGTTGTGTTTATTTGAACAATTGTCCGGTTTAAAGATTAACTTTCGTAAAAGCGAGTTGTTCTGCTTTGGTAGAGCCAAGGGGGAACAAGAGGCTTATAGGCAATTGTTTCGATGTGAATTAGGGGCTTTACCTTTTACTTACCTAGGTATACCCATTCATCATCGTAAGCTCACGAACAGAGAGTGGAAATGTATCGAAGATCGGTTCGAAAAGAAACTTAGTTGCTGGAAGGGCAAACTTATGTCTTATGGAGACCGGTTAATTCTTATTAACTCGGTGCTCACAAGTATGCCGATGTTCCTCCAATCTTTCTTTGAGGTTCCAGTTGGGGTTAGGAAAAGGCTGGACTTCTATCGATCAAGATTTTTTTGGCAGAGTGATGATCTTAAGAGAAAGTATAGACTCGCCAAGTGGGATGTTATTTGTCGTCCTAAGGATCAAGGGGGGTTGGGTATCGAGAATCTTGAGGTCAAGAACAGATGCCTGCTTAGTAAGTGGCTATATAAGTTATCAGTTGAGACTGATGCGACTTGGGCACAGATTCTACGTAACAAGTATCTGCAATCCAAAACTTTGTCACAGGTGACAGTGAGATCAACTGATTCGCCATTTTGGAAGGGGCTTATGAGAGTTAAGGCAGCCTTCTTTAATAGAACAAAGTTTATTGTCGGAGATGGCAACGATACTCGCTTCTGGGAGGACACTTGGCTTGGTGATACACCTTTGGCATTACAGTACCCAACTCTGTATCGTATTGTCCATCGCCGTGATGCGCTAGTGGCAACGATTATGCAGGCCATTCCCCTTAATATCCAGTTTAGGAGGGTGCTTGTTGGTGATAGATGGGAAGCTTGGCTTCATCTGGTGCGTAGACTGATGGAGGTCCAGCTACATCATCAGCCCGATCAGTTGTGTTGGAAACTTACTAGGTCTGGACAATTTACCGTCAAGTCGATGTACATCGATGTTATTAACTCGAGTGTCATTCCTAGCTCCAAACATGTTTGGAAAGTCAAAGTTCCTTTGAAAATTAAAGTGTTTATGTGGTTTGTCCATAAACAGGTCATTCTAACAAAGGACAACTTGGTTAAGCGTAATTGGACAGGATCTACTAGGTGTAGTTTCTGTGATCGGGATGAGACCATTAAGCATCTCTTCTTTGGGTGCCCGTTGGCGAGAATTTTGTGGCACTCCGTGCAAATTGCCTTTAACATTACTCCTCCGAGTTCGGTCGGGTCGTTATTTGGAACGTGGCTGGATGGGATAGAGTCCGTTACAGCTAGACACATTCGTGTAGGAGTTTGTGCGTTGTTATGGGCAATTTGGAACTGCAGAAATGATTTGGCTTTTTAACAGAATAACTACTATTCATTTTTTGCAGGTTGTATTCCGTGCTACGGCGCTGATCCGTATATGGTCCTTACTCACTCCGACGGAGGCCAGGGAGCGTTTGGTTACTGGATCTGTCCGGTGGGAGATGGTAGCGCGGGATATCTTCAACCGGTTTGGATGGCGGTCATGTAATAGGATAGGCAATTAGTTTTCCTATCTTTATTATGCCAGCCTTTATGGCCTTTTCTGTTTTAGCGTCGAGGTCTATGTGAGCTCGACTTTATTTTGTTTCACGACTCTACGACATTGTTGAACCAATTTTATTTATCTAAGTGGCCGTATGCATCGTTCTGATGCAGAGGCCGGGGAGTCCCCTTTTCGGAAAAAATGAAGCTAGGTCTCCGTTTGGTATTTTTCGAAACCAAAACCCATATATATAGATTGAAGACAAGACGGCCCTTTTTTTTTTGTCTCAGAAGGACAACGAGCTCCGTCGATCACAAAGACAGACAATCACGCCGGATGTTCACGTGCGACCATAGGATGGTTAACCCCCGAGTTAGTAAGACAATTTTTTTCTTTCGAAAAGGAGCATGGACTGTTGTAGAAAAGTGTTACGGCGGCGAGCCCGTGATCGACACGAGACAGATACGGTAACCTGTTCCGGTTAGCGCTCCCCAGATAGCAACACACCCGAAAAAGCAGCCGGCGATTAAAATAAGGCGCGACAACGGGAAACGAGGGCTCTGATGATGGTTCTTTACCTCTTTCGGGGGCGGCAGAGGCTTGCCTTTCCGTTAACCCATGTGGATGATGAAGATCGCGAGCGAAAGCGGATAGGGATCCCGTCGGTAGTGGCACCTGCGAGCACTCCATCACCCATGATTATAAAAAGACTCGCCACCGTAGTCCCGTAGCTAATCATCATCACGCCGCTTTCCGTATGCTGGCTCCTCCACAGACGCACCACCGGATTACCCGATCGCATTTTTAAAAGACCCGCTATATTCCTCCGTATCCCGTAGGGGTAAAAATAAAATATATTTTATTTTTTCACAATGAACACTGTCAAGTGGACTCTGTTCTTTTTCTTTCTTCACTTTGCCGCTGTAAAATGGATTTTGCGTATGTAGACGTATATATCCTGGAGGTGGAAGTTAAAGTTGAGGGCCACGTGGGCCGTAGCGTGACGGCAGGGGCGTTGCATGCATGCAACGCACCCAGGCGGTGCATCGTAGCGTTGCGTGCATCGGTACTTGCAGCGTAGCGTGAGCACATCGCCGCAGTCTGGCTGCCCGGCCACCGCGCGCGCGCAGGGATAAGTGAACTCAGAGCTTTGTGGAGGGGAGGGGCATGGCGCAGGTTCACGGAGCCGCGTACACGTCGCCGGGCCAGAGTTGTCACCGCCGGATCACTGTTCGATCCGACCTCCGTGCGTCACATCGGCGGAGGGATGCCGAGCAGTGGTGGAGGCGGGCTTCGTGCAGTGGTGCTTCGGAAAGGATGTGGAATGGAACACTTGGCAAAAAGGATGTGCTGCGACACTGTCCATGCTGACACGCTTGGTTATATTTACTCGGCGCTTGGGTAGTCCCGTTGTGACGTTCTTTTTGGCGAGGCTAGCGCAGTTTCGAATAGTACCGTGGTACAAGGGTATTTTTGTTAAAAAAATACTTCAAAAATTTGTGCCTGTCGAAACATGCCCGGGTTTTCATACGACGTCGAGGTGGGTTTTCAAAAACTCTTAGCCCCGTACAATGCAAGGTGGGGAGATGCTTAGAAAAAATAAATCAGTTTTTTTAAGCACCGACACTTATTTGCGTAGGGTAGATCCTTAATTAGGCACGTCTTCCGTAGAAATAAGCACCGGCGCTAAATAAAAACTTAACTTATTTTATTAAGCACCTCTCTAAGCGTCTCGCGTTGTACAAGGCCTTATTTGCGCTTATCATTTTCTTTACGGGGTTACCATCTTTGAACACAATAGGTGACAGTTCCGGCGTGTGCAATAAGCCCTTGGGTCTTGTTTGTATTTTCATATCCTCTAGGCTCTATCATGCAAGCTTTCCAGGATAGTTGTCTTGTTTATGTGTGTTTCCTTGTTTTCATGTATGTGGATTCCCATAATCTTGCTTTGATTTAATGGGTCAAGTTGATCCTTCCCTCTGGTGTCTGCTGCTTCGTTCATCCGAAATCGACCGACCAAAGCAACCATGCTTTGGTCGGTCGATTTCGGATGAACGAAGCAGCAGACACCAGAGCAGCCGTCGGCTCGCTAGAGAAGCTACATCCTAGGTCGATCTTAGGGTGGCATGCGACCCCAGTATATGTTTTAGGGTGGCAGGTAACCCCGGTATCTAAGGGGTGTTAGGGGAGGGTGTTCGTTTGGGCTAAAGGGATGGCTGGGAGCCGCGCCAACACGGTGGTCAGGAGAGGTTGAGGGGGGCGGCGACGCTGGCCGCGACAGCATGTGGCCCGGTCAGTGACAGCAGGCGGCGCGAGGGAGAAATCGAGCGTGATATGTTTTCAAAGAGGAAGACGGTTGGAGGAAGAAGATGTGAGCATAACCGTTTGTTTGTTATCCAACGGATCAAGTTGATCCTGGCTAATTGACCGTCACAATTCATGTTTTCAGTCGACTTGCAGTTAGCCAGTCCCATCTTTTGATAATATATTTTTCTTTCTTCCAAAATAGGTCAGTGAACCAAAATCAAATCAAGCATACACATAGAAAATGGCCGAATGCAAAAAAAAATTGTTAGCCGAGCATGCTTTCATCCGTGAGTGTCACAAAAGAGTACGTACGTTCCTCCCGACCGACAACGTTGCTACTGGAAGTTGATTTGTGTCGGGTTACGTAGACTGCCACGACGTACCACTCTAGAAGAATTAACTGCCGCAACATACTTAGTGTCGGTACACGCAAATCTCAACCAACGTCCTACCACACACACAGACAGCCCTAAAACCCGAGCTCGCCGTACTGTTCCAGCAGTACTGTACGTGAAGGCCGGGAGTACGAGGTCCTACTACAGACCGTAGTACGTACGTTAGTTCATGCATAGACCGCGCGCGGGCACATGTTTGGCCCGTGACAACCCATCAATTCTGGTCAAAATGCGCGGCTAAGCAGCACTTAAATACACGCCAAGATGCGATCTATCGTAATCGTAGGGTGAGACGTGGAGACCCTACGTACACCACAAAGAAGTGGTAGCCAATGGGCGGGGCTTTGAAGGGAGAAGCTACGCACGGCCGGTTCAGACGTTCCTCGTGCCGGCATGAATTATTGGCGCGACCGGATCGGATCGGAGAGAGCACGATCCCCATCTCATTAATGCCTGGCCCCAACCCAGTCCAACCCTTCCATTTCTTCAAGCAAAAAAATACTTCCTCCGTTTTTTAAATATAAGTCTTTTTAGACATTTCAAATGAACTACAATATACGAATGTATGTAGACATATTATAGAGTATAGATTCACTCATTTTTCTCTGTATATAGTCACTTGTTAAAATCTCTAAAAGACTTACATTTGGAAACGAAGGAAGTAGAAAATAGAATAGAAAAACAGACATGCAATGCAATGCAAGCGCAATCAATGGTTGCGGTACTGGCAGCTGCATGCAGGCCATCGGCACTGTTAAAACGAAGAAATAACTGAGAAAAGAAAATGACACGTACAGTGTCTTTCTGCATGCATGCTTCGCGTAGAGTAGAAATATCTGTCTGTGCGTGCGTGGCTGAACGGAGCCTGTGTCGTGGCACAGTGAGACGAACTGTTCGTACGTACTACGTCGAGCACGTACGTAGGTTTAGCTGCGGCCTGCGGGTTATACTGGCTCGGCGTCTGACTCACTGCCGCGGCGTGTACAGTGCAGTTTTGCACTAGGTTAGCCAGACAGCGGCATTTGCTCCGCGGCCATAGGCCCATGCTGACGCTGCTCCCGTCTGGCCTCTTTTGTTACTACCGTTGCGGCCGCACGTATACGTGCACAGTGCGTGGCACTGGCATGGCACGAGCTGCGTGCAGTGCAGTAGGCTCTCATGCATGGGCCGTTCAGAGCCGGATGGGCTGGAGATGGGCTCCAGCAGGAACAGCAGCCACCCCGCATGGCTCGACGCACAAGCGCCGCTATGCACGACGCCGGCGAGGAGCGGCGCCGTGACTACCGCCACCGGCACAAGTTCGTTGAGTTCTTATTTACAGTTGTTCACCGTGCGGTAAAAGGGAGAGGCGCCCGGCCCGACCCATCCCGCCACCTTTCCCCCCGTCTTCTACCTTTGCGGTTTGTCAACGTGCGTGCTGGGGTCCCAGCGAGGTACGCAGCGGTTGCATCGGCCAACCGGCGGCGGGACCCGGCCACCGCCGCGGCCGTGGCCATGCCCCCCAGGGCCCAGAGTCATTTTACTGCAGACGCGCCGGGGGCGAGCTCTCACTCACCCGTCGCTTTCGGTGCTTTCGGGTTTCGCTTTGGCGCCTCTCGCCTAGCTCGCCGCGAAAGGACACGCAAGGGGAAGCGAGCTCGACGGACGCCTTTAGCACGGCCTTCTTGTTCTTTTGCCTCACGGCTCCCTTCGTCGGCATGCATGCAGTGCAGACGCAGCAGCGGTGACGATCGGGTCTATCGGCCCCGCCGGCCGGCAGGCAGGTACGGGCGTTGCAGTTCATCAACGTCACGTACCGAGCGGAAATCTTCTTTGTGTGGAGGACATCGTCGAACTGATTGAAATTGTATAAAGCCCCGCTAAAAACAATATGTACCGTCTCGTAGTACAAATTAGAGCAAGTACAATAGAGCTGAGTCAGCGGGCTATAAAAAATAAACTAATATATTTCTGTTTAATTGGAGGAAAGAGAAGAGAAGAGAGAAGGTAAGCGGGCTCTTCGTGAAGAGCCAGCTCTAGCACGTGCTTCTAGTCACTTTGTGAGAATGAAAGGTGGGCCACATAATAAATAAATAGTACACTTTTTTGATCTATTATTGTACATGTTGTCTCTAAGATGGATTGTAGATGACATGGCACTGGCTTATAGCCAGCAGCTGGCTATACTATTAACCATGCTCTTAGTAGTACTCGGCGCAGTGGAGCAGTGGCCCATCATCCACAAACTGGCTAGTTCCCAATCGGAGGCATCCATGGCTAAGTCTTAGGCTAGTGTACTACTACCGGATCTACTTGTCTGGGCATACAAAAAGGTCGCGTCAATTATTCATTTTTTTGAAGTTTAAAAGGGCCGCATTATTGATACCACGGATACGCCACAATCAAGTGCACATAGGCGTGTTTGGTTGCCGTGCGCTATAGTACCCGCATTGCATGCATTTCTTCACCCAACCTGGCTATGCAAATGCAGCCTCAAGTGCATCATCTGCATGTTGTTTGGTTGCCTGCATGGGCAGAGCCACATTGTCTGGTGTTTGGTTGCCTGCATGTTAGTGGACAAACCCAAGGTATGGTGTTTGGTTGTATGCAACGCCTGGTGTGTGGTAACCTCTTTGGCTACTTTGTGAGGTTACCATCATACTTCGGCAGCACACATCATAAGCACAACAGAGTATAAACAGACAACAAAGTATAAACAGAGCATGAACTAGCATAATTCAGATATAAGCAGTACCACACTTCATAACAGTTCAACTCATAAACCATAAACTAGCATACAGATAGTACGCTGGAAAGAGGTGGCCCGGCCCTACTCCTTGGCGGCGAAGGCTTCGTCGTGCTTCCCGCACTTGTTGACGACCTAAATGCCATCGTCGTCGAAGATGATGACCTTGAGCGTGTCAGGAGTGAGGAGCTTGAACGTCACCATGTAGCCGATCTTGATCTGATGAACGGCTGCGTAGGTGGCCCAACCCTGATCCAGGGTCACCCGGCCGTTCATCAGCTTGACCGTCACCTTCTAGGAGCAGCCGGTGTTGTTCCTGAGCTTGAACTCCGTCGGTACCGCGACGAAGTGCTTGGTGAAGTCCAGGGGCATTGGGATGCACTCAAGCTTCGGTGCAAGGATGACCTTGCAGAAGTGAGTTGGGCCATCCTCCTGATGATAGTGGCCGTAGTTGCGGCGCTTGTTGCTGGGGGGCTCCTCCATGCCCTCGTCGTCGTCACCCTCAGGCGTCTTCGGGTCTTCCTCGGCGGTGGGCGGCAGCACAACCTCGTCGGGCATTGGGTGAAGGGGCTGCTTGCCCTTGTTGTCAACCTCCGTGCCCATCTGATTGCTCTCCTCGATCTGCACACAATTCATGGAGGCACGCACAACACAGAGTTCATGGCTAATTGAAGAGCTTGTAGTTAAAACGGCATGACTGTCACTCTTCTCCTCCTCTCCACCCCCCTATATTTACTCACCCTGCCCACCACTACTTACCCACCCCCTCTCTTCTCTCACTGTCAACCTTCCTCCTCCCCATCGCCATGAGCTCTAGCTCCAGCTCCAACGCCAACCCCTTCCCTTGGGGTATTGGCTGGAGGGCCTTCTTCCTCGGGTGGTCGGCTGGTGACCGCACCAAGTTCGAGAACACCATGGAGGTGTGCTCGAACTTCGGCTCCATGCCGGACATGCAGAACGAATCTAATGCAGTGCTCATGAAGGCCAGTAAAGAAGAGCTGAAGACGCTGATTCCTGACCCAGCGAAGGGCGCGATGGCAGTTGACATCATTCGCTGGGCCATGAATCAGGCCGTCTCCGTCAACGCTAAACAGAGGAAGAAGTGGTGCAAGTACAAGACCTACTGGGCTCCTAATGATCGTCGTGCCGCAGTGTACTGGGAGACGGCTATAGCGCCGCCGGCGGTCATCGTCGTGGAGCCTAAGGAGGAGGAAGAAGAAGCGGTGCAGATGCCAATGAGGCCGCCGGAGCCAGGCCGTCGTTCCTGGTAGATCGACCTCGACTCCGCCGAGGACGACGACCCGCCGGCCCGCACGGCGATGAAGAAGAAGATGAAGGCCATCGGCTCGACCAGCCGCTCCGCATGCCGATGACGGCTGCAGCGGTCAGCCGGTGTCCGTTGTCCACCCCCTATCCCCTAATCCCCCTTCTGCATTCCGATCTTGCATGTATGAACTCGTATGAACTGCTATGAATTAGTATGAACTACCCCTATGCTTATCTACATATTCCCCATTCCCCTCCGCCGTGGATCGAATCTATCGCCGTGGATCGAATCTAGCGTGCATGTCGAAGAGAGAGAAGTGCTTACTGCCATTGATGGAGTCCGGTGGTCTTCTTCCTCTGCTCCGATCCGCCGCCGCCGGTGATGGAGTCCGGTGGTCTTCTTCCTCTGCTCCGATCCGCCGCCGCCGGTGATGGAGTCCGGTGGTCTTCTTCCTCTGCTCCGATCCGCCGCCGCCGGTGAGAGTTGGGAGAGTGGGGAGAGGGAGCGGTGAGGGGCGGTGAGGCTAATAACTGCCGGCGCTTCGGGAAGCAACGCGGCTTATCGAGCGTGGCCGCGCGCTTGCAGCCGCCGCCGCCCACGTGCACCGCTCGGGCCTGGCCCTGGAGAAACTGTCGATTCTGTTGGGGAACGTAGCAGAAATTTAAAATTTTCTACGTATCAGCAAGATCAATCTATGGAGTCATCTAGCAACGAGAAAAAGGGGAGTGCATCTACATACCCTTGTAGGTCGCGCGCGGAAGCGTTCAAGAGAACGGGGTTGATGGAGTCGTACTCGTCGTGATCCAAATCACCGATGATCCTAGTGCCGAACGGACGGCACCTCCGCGTTCAACACACGTACGGAGCGGGGACGTCTCCTCCTTCTTGATCCATCAAGGGGGGAGGAGAAGTTGATGGAGATCCAGCAGCACGACGGCGTGGTGGTGGAAGTAGCGGGATCCCGGCAGGGCTTCGCCAAGCGCAAGCGGGGAGGAAGAGGTGTCACGGGAGGGAGGGAGGCGCCAGGGCTTGGGGTGCTGCTCCCATGTGCCTCCCCACTATATATAGGGGTGGAGGGGGCTGGTTTCTTGTCCTCCAAGTCCATTGGGGCGTTGGCAAAGGTGGGGAAAGAAATCCCATCATTTCCCTTCCCCACCGATTGTTATCCCCCTTTTTTAGGGATCTTGATCTTATCCCTTCGGGATATGATCTTATTCCTTCTAAGGTGGGATCTTGGTGCGCCTTGACCAGGGGTGTGGGGCCTTGCCCCCACTACCCACGTTCATGTGGGTCCCCCCATGCAGGTGGGCCCCACTTCGGAACCTTCTAGAACCTTCCCGGTACAATACCGAAAAATCCCGAACATTTTCCGGTGGCCAAAATAGGACTTCCCATATATAAATCTTTACCTCCGGACCATTCCGGAACTCCTCGTGACGTCCGGGATCTCATCCGGGACTCCGAACAACTTTCGGTTAACCGCATACTAATATCTCTACAACTCTAGCGTCACCGAACCTTAAGTGTGTAGACCCTACGGGTTCGGGAGACATGCAGACATGACCGAGACGACTCTCCGGTCAATAACCAACAGCGGGATCTGGATACCCATGTTGGCTCCCACATGTTCCACGATGATCTCATCGGATGAACCACGATGTCGAGGATTCAATCAATCCCGTATACAATTCCCTTTGTCAATCGGTACGTTACTTGCCCGAGATTCGATCGTCGGTATCCCAATACCTTGTTCAATCTCGTTACCGGCAAGTCACTTTACTCGTACCGTAACGCATGATCCCGTGGCTAACTCCTTAGTCACATTGAGCTCATTATGATGATGCATTACCGAGTGGGCCCAGAGATACCTCTCCGTCATACGGAGTGACAAATCCCAGTCTCGATTCGTGCCAACCCAACAGACACTTTCGGAGATACCTGTAGTGCACCTTTATAGCCACCCAGTTACGTTGTGACGTTTGGTACACCCAAAGCATTCCTACGGTATCCGGGAGTTGCACAATCTCATGGTCTAAGGAAATGATACTTGACATTAGAAAAGCTCTAGCAAACGAACTACACGATCTTGTGCTATGCTTAGGATTGGGTCTTGTCCATCACATCATTCTCCTAATGATGTGATCCCGTTATCAATGACATCCAATGTCCATGGTCAGGAAACCATAACCATCTATTGATCAACGAGCTAGTCAACTAGAGGCTTACTAGGGACATGTTCTGGTCTATGTATTCACACATGTATTACGGTTTCCAGTTAATACAATTATAGCATGAACAACAGACAATTATCATGAACAAGGAAATACAATAATAACCATTTTATTATTGCCTCTAGGGCATATTTCCAACAGTCTCCCACTTGCACTAGAGTCAATAATCTAGTTCACATCACCATGTGATTAACACTCAAAGTTCACATCGCCATGTGACAAAAACCAAGATTTTACTAGAGTCAATAATCTAGTTCACATCACCATGTGATTAACACTCAATGAGTTCTAGGGTTTGATCATGTTATGCTTATGAGAGAGGTTTTAGTCAACGGGTCTGCAACATTCAGATCCGTGTGTGCTTTACAAATCTCTATGTCATCTTGTAGATGCAGCTACCACGCGCTACTTGGAGCTATTCCAAATAACTGCTCTACTATACGAATCCGGTTCACTACTCAGAGTCATCCGGATTAGTGTCAAAGTTTGCATCGACGTAACCCTTTACGACGAACCCCCTTTCCACCTCCATAATCGAGAAAATTCCTTAGTCCACTAGATACTAAGGATAAGTTCGACCGCTGTCATGTGATCCCTTCCTGGATCACTATTGTACCCCTTGACTAACTCATGGCAAGGCACACTTCAGGTGCGGTACACAGCATAGCATATTGTAGAGCCTACGTCTAAAGCATAGGGGACGACCTTCGTCCTTTCTCTCTCTTCTGCCGTGGTCAGGTCTTGAGTCTTACTCAATACTCACACCTTGTAACACAGCCAAGAACTCCTTCTTTGCTGATCTATTTTGAACTCCTTCAAAATCTTGTCACGGTATGTATTCATTTGAAAGTACTATTAAGCGTTTTTGATCTATCCTTATAGATCTTGATGCTCAATGTTCAAGTAGCTTAATCCAGGTTTTCCATTAAAAAACACTTTTCAAATAACCCTGGATGCTTTCCAGAAATTCTACATCATTTCTGATCAACAATATGTTAACAACATATACTCATCAAAAATTCTATAGTGCTCCCACTCACTTCTTTGGAAATACAAGTTTCTCATGAACTTTGTATAAACCCAAAATCTTTGATCATCTCATCAAAGCGTTCATTCCAACTCCGAGATGCTTACTCCAATCCTTAGAAGGATTGCTGGAGCTTTGCATACTTCTTAGCATCTTTCAGGATTGACAAAACCTTCTGGTTGTATCACATACAACCTTTCCTCAAGAAAATCGTCGTGGAAACAATGTTTTGACATCCTATCTGCAAGATTTCATAAATAATGCAGTAACTGCTAATATAATTCTAACAGACTCTTAGCATCGCTACGAGTGAGAAAGTCTCATCGCAGTCAACTCCTTGAACTTGCCGGAAAACATCTTAACGACAAGTCGAGCTTTCTTAATGGTGACACTTACCATCATTGTCTGTCTTCCCTTTAAAATCCATCTTTACACAACAACCTTACGACCATCAAGTAGTTCTTTCAAAGTCTATACTTTGTTTTCATACATGGATCCTCTCCAATTTTATGGCCTCGAGCCATTCGTCGGAATCCGGGCCCACCATCGCTTCTCCATAGCTCGTAGGTTCATTGTTGTCTAGCAACATGACTTCCAAGACAGGATTACGTACCACTCTGAAGTAGTACGCATCCTTGTCGTCCTATGAGGTTTGGTAGTGACTTGATCTGAAGTTTCATGATCACTATCATAAGCTTCCACTTCAATTGGTGTAGGTGCCACAGGAACAACTTCCTGTGCCCTGCTACACATTAGTTGAAGTGACGGTTCAATGACCTCATCAAGTCTCCACCATCCTCCCACTCAATTCTTTCGAGAGAAACTTTTCCTCGAGAAAGGACCCGTTTCTAGAAACAATCACTTTTGCTTCCAGATCTGAAATAGGAGGTATACCCAACTGTTTTGGGTATTCTATGAAGATGCATTTATCCGCTTTGGGTTCGAGCTTATCAGCCTGAAACTTTTTCACATAAGCGTCGCAGCCCCAAACTTTTAAGAAACGACAGCTTAGGTTTCTCTAAACCATAGTTCATACGGTGTCGTCTCAACGGAATTGCGTGGTGCCCTATTTAAAGTGAATGCGGTTGTCTCTAATGCCTAACCCATAAACGATAGTTGTAATTCGATAAGAGACATCATGGTATGCACCATATCCAATAGGGTGCAGTTATGATGTTCGGACACACCATCACAATATGGTGTTCCAGGCGGTATTAGTCGTGAAACAATTTCCACAATTTCTTAATTGTGTGCCAAACTCGTAACTCAGATATTCATCTCTATGATCATATCACAGACATTTTATCCTCTTGTCACGACGATCTTCAACTTCACTCTGAAATTACTTGAACCTTTCAATAATTCAGACTTGTGTTTCATCAAGTAAATATTCTCAGCATCTACTCAAATCATCTGTGAAGTAAGAACATAACGATATCCACTGCATGCCTCAGCACTCATTGGACTGCACACATCAAATGTATTACTTCCAACAAGTTGCTCTCTTGTTCCATCTTACTGAAAACGAGGCCTTTCAGTCATCTTGCCCATGTGGTATGATTTGCATGTCTCAAGTGATTCAAAATCAAGTGAGTCCAAATGATCCATCTGTATGGACTTTCTTCATGCATATATACTAATAGACATGGTTCGCATGTCTCAATCTTTTCAAAAACGAGTGAGTCCAAAGATCCATCAACATGGAGCTTCTTCATGCGTTTTATACCAATATGACTCAAGTGGCAGTGCCACAAGTATGTGGTACTATCATTACTATCTTATATCTTTTGGCATGAACATGTGTATCACTACGATCGAGATTCAATAAACCATTCATTTTAGGTGCAAGACCATTGAAGGTATTATTCAAATAGACAGAGTAACCATTATTCTCCTTTAATGAATAACCGTATTGCGATAAACATAATCCAATCATGTCTATGCTCAACGCAAACACCAAATAATAATTATTCAGGTTTAACCCCAATCTCGATGGTAGAGGGAGCATGTGATGCTTGATCACATCAACCTTGGAAACACTTCCAACACATATCGTCATCTCACCTTTAGCTAGTCTCCGTTTATTCCGCAGCTTTTATTTCGAGTTACTAACACTTAGCAACCGAACCGGTATCTAATACCCTGGTGCTACTAGGAGTACTAGTAAAGTACACATTAATATAATGTATATCCAATATACTTCTGTCGACCTTGCCAGCCTTCTCATCTACGAAGTATCTAGGGTAGTTCTGCTTCAGTGACCGTTCCCCTCATTTCAGAAGCACTTAGTCTCCGGTTTGGGTTCAACCTTGGGTTTCTTCACTAGAGCAGCAACTGATTTGCCGTTTCATGAAGTATCCCTTCTTGCCCTTGCCCTTCTAGAAACTAGTGGTTTTACTAACATCAACAATTGATGCTCCTTCTTGATTTCTACTTTCGCGGTGTCAAACATCGCGAGTTGCTCAAGGATCATCATGTCTATCCCTGATATGTTATAGTTCATCACGAAGCTCTAATAGCTTGGTGGCAGTGACTATGGAGAACCATCACTATCTCATCTAGAAGATTAACTCCCACTCGATTCAAGTGATTGTAGTACTTAGACAATCTGAGCACATGCTCAATGATTGAGCTTTTCTCCCTTAGTTTGCAGGCTTAAGAAACTTGTCAGAGGTCTCATACCTCTTGACGTGGGCATTAGTCTGAAATCCCAATTTCAGTCTTTGGAACATCTCATATGTTCTGCGACGTTTCAAAACCGTCTTTGGTGCCACAATTTTAAACCGTTAGCATCACACACTGAACTATCATGTAGTCATCAAAACGTGTATGTCAGATGTTTCGTAACATCTACAGACGACGCTCGAGGTTCAGCACACCGAGCGGTGCATTAAGGACATAAGCCTTCTATGCAGCAATGAGGACAATCCTCAGTTTACGGACCCAGTCCGCATAATTGCTACTATCAACTTTCAACTAAATTTTCTCTAGGAACATATCTTAGTAGAACTAAAGCGTAAGCTACGACATTATTTGCAAAGACCTTTTGACTATGTTCATGATAATTAAGTTCATTTGATTATTTAATGAACTCCCACTTAGATAGACATCCCTCTAGTCATCTAAGTGATACATGATCCGAATCGACTAGGCCGTGTCCGATCATCACGTGAGACGGACTAGTCTTCATCGGTGAACATCTCCATGTTGATCGTATCTACTATACGACTCATGTTCGACCTTTCGGTCTCTTGTGTTCCGAGGCCATGTCTGTACATGCTAGGCTCGTCAAGTCAACCTAAGTGTTTTGCTTGTGTTCCGAGGCCATGTCTGTACATGCTAGGCTCGTCAACACCCGTTGTATGCGAACGTTAGAATCTATCACACCAGATCATCACGTGGTGCTTCGAAACAACGAACCTTCGCAACGGTGCACAGTTAGGGGGAACACATCTCTTGAAATTTTAGTGAGGGATCATCTTATTTATGCTACCGTCGTTCTAAGCAAATAAGATGTAAACATGAAAAACATCACATGCAAATCATAAAGTGACATGATATGGCCAATATCATCTTGCGCCTTTGATCTCCATCTTCGAGGCGCGGCATGATCACCTTCGCCACCGGCATGACACCATGATCTCCATCATCGTGTCTTCATGAAGTTGTCTCGCCAACTATTACTTCTACTACTATGGCTAACGGTTAGCAATAAAGTAAAGTAATTACATGGCGGTTTTCATTGACACGCAGGTCATACAATAAATTAAGACAACTCCTATGGCTCCTGCCGGTTGTCATACTCATCGACATACAAGTCATGATTCCTATTACAAGAACATGATCAATCTCATACATCACATATATATAATTCATCACATCCTTTTGGCCATAACACATCACATAGCATACCCTGCAAAAACAAATTAGACGTCCTCTAGATTACTGACTCTAGTAAACCCTTTGGGTGTTGGTCACATGACGATGTGAACTATGGGTGTTAATCACATGGTGATGTGAACTATTGATGTTAAATCACATGGCGATGTGAACTAGATTATTGACTCTAGTGCAAGTGGGAGACTGAAGGAAATATGCCCTAGAGGCAATAATAAAAGTTATTATTTATTTCCTTATGTCATGATAAATGTTTATTATTCATGCTAGAATTGTATTAACCGGAAACATGATACATGTGTGAATACATAGACAAACAGAGTGTCACTAGTATGCCTCTACTTGACTAGCTCGTTGATCAAAGATGGTTATGTTTCCTAGCCATAGACATGAGTTGTCATTTGATTAACGGGATCACATCATTAGGAGAATGATGTGATTGACTTGACCCATTCCGTTAGCTTAGCACTCGATCGTTTAGTATGTTGCTATTGCTTTCTTCATGACTTATACATGTTCCTATGACTATGAGATTATGCAACTCCCGTTTACCGGAGGAACACTTTGTGTGCTACCAAACGTCACAACGTAACTGGGTGATTATAAAGGTGCTCTACAGGTGTCTCCGAAGGTACTTGTTGGGTTGGCGTATTTCGAGATTAGGATTTGTCACTCCGATTGTCGGAGAGGTATCTCTGGGCCCTCTCGGTAATGCACATCACTTAAGCCTTGCAAGCATTGCAACTAATGAGTTAGTTGCGGGATGATGTATTACGGAACGAGTAAAGAGACTTGCCGGTAACGAGATTGAACTAGGTATCGAGATACCGACGATCGAATCTCGGGCAAGTAACATACCGATGACAAAGGGAACAACGTATGTTGTTATGCGGTCTGACCGATAAAGATCTTCGTAGAATATGTAGGAACCAATATGAGCATCCAGGTTCCGCTATTGGTTATTGACCGGAGAGGTGTCTCGGTCATGTCTACATAGTTCTCGAACCCGTAGGGTCCGCACGCTTAACGTTACGATGACAGTTATATTATGAGTTTATATGTTTTGATGTACCGAAGGTTGTTCGGAGTCCCGGATGTGATCACGTACATGACGAGGAGTCTCGAAATGGTCGAGACATAAAGATTGACATATTGGAAGCCTATGTTTGGACATCGGAAGTGTTCCAGGTGAAATCGGGATTTTTCGGGAGTACCGGGAGGTTACCGGAACCCCCTCGGTAACTTAATGGGCCTTATTGGGCCTAGGTGGAAGAGAGGAGACGAGGCCAGGGCAGGGCCGCGCGCCCCTCCACCCCAGTCCGAATAGGACAAGGAGAGGGGGGCGGCGCCCCCCTTCCTTCCTCCCCTCCACCTTTTTCCCCTTCCTCTCCTAGTCCAACATGGAAAACGGGGGGAGTCCTACTCCCGGTAGGAGTAGGACTCCTCCTGGCGCACCTCTCCCCTTGGCCGGACGAACCCCCCCTTGCTCCTTTATATACGGGGGCAGGGGGGCACCTCTCTACAACAATTGATCATTGATCTCTTAGCCGTGTGCGGTGCCCCCCTCCACCATATTACACCTCGATAATATCGTAGCGGTGCTTAGGCGAAGCCCTGCGTCGGTAGAACATCAACATTGTCACCACGCCGTCGTGCTGACGAAACTCTCCCTCAACACTCGGCTGGATCGGATTTCGAGGGATGTCATCGAGCTGAACGTGTGCTGAACTCGGAGGTGCCGTGCGTTCGGTACTTGATCGGTCGGATCGTGAAGACGTACGACTACATCAACCGCGTTGTGTTAAACGCTTCCGCGATCGGTCTACGTGGGTACGTGGACAACACTCTCCCCTCTCGTTGCTATGCATCACCATGATCTTGCGTGCGCGTAGAATTTTTTTGAAATTACTACGTTCCCCAACAGTGGCATCCGAGCCTGGTTTTATGCGTAGATGTCATATGCACGAGTAGAACACAAGTGAGTTGTGGGCGATATAAGTCATACTGCTTACCAACATGTCATACTTTGGTTCGGCGTTATTGTTGGATGAAGCGGCCCGGACCGACATTACGCGTACGCTTACGCGAGACTGGTTCTACCGACGTGCTTTGCACATAGGTGGGTGGCGGGTGTCAGTTTCTCCAACTTTAGTTGAACCGAGTGTGGCTACGCCCGGTCCTTGTGAAGGTTAAAACAGCACCAACTTGACAAACTATCGTTGTGGTTTTGATGCGTAGGTAAGAACGGTTCTTGCTAAGCCCGTAGCAGCCACGTAAAACTTGCAACAACAAAGTAGAGGATGTCTAACTTGTTTTTGCAGGGCATGTTGTGATGTGATATGGTCAAGACATGATGCTAATTTTATTGTATGAGATGATCATGTTTTGTAACCGAGTTATCGGCAACTGGCAGGAGCCATATGGTTGTCGCTTTATTGTATGCAATGCAATCGCCATGTAATTGTTTTACTTTATCACTAAGCGGTAGCGATAGTCGTAGAAGCAATAGTTGGCGAGACGACAACGATGCTACGATGGAGATCAAGGTGTCGCGCCGGTGACGATGGTGATCATGACGGTGCTTCGGAGATGGAGATCACAAGCACAAGATGATGATGGCCATATCATATCACTTATATTGATTGCATGTGATGTTTATCTTTTATGCATCTTATCTTGCTTTGATTGACGGTAGCATTATAAGATGATCTCTCACTAAATTTCAAGATAAAAGTGTTCTCCCTGAGTATGCACCGTTGCCAAAGTTCGTCGTGCCCAGACACCACGTGATGATCGGGTGTGATAAGCTCTACGTCCATCTACAACGGGTGCAAGCCAGTTTTGCACACGCAGAATACTCAGGTTAAACTTGACGAGCCTAGCATATGCAGATATGGCCTCGGAACACTGAGACCGAAAGGTCGAGCGTGAATCATATAGTAGATATGATCAACATAGTGATGTTCACCATTGAAAGCTACTCCATTTCACGTGATGATCGGTTATGGTTTAGTTGATATGGATCACGTGATCACTTAGAGGATTAGAGGGATGTCTATCTAAGTGGGAGTTCTTAAGTAATATGATTAATTGAACTTAAATTTATCATGAACTTAGTCCTGATAGTATTTTGCAAATTATGTTGTAGATCAATAGCTCGCGTTGTTGCTTCCCTGTGTTTATTTTGATATGTTCCTAGAGAAAAATTATGTTGAAAGATGTTAGTAGCAAAGATGCGGATTGGATCCGTGATCTGAGGATTATCCTCATTGCTGCACAGAAGAATTATGTCCTTGATGCACCGCTAGGTGACAGACCTATTACAGGAGCAGATGCAGACGTTATGAACGTTTGGCTAGCTCAGTATGATGACTACTTGATAGTTTAGTGCACCATGCTTAACGGCTTAGAATCGGGACTTCAAAGACGTTTTGAACGTCATGGACCATATGAGATGTTCCAGGAGTTGAAGTTAATATTTCAAGAAAATACCCGAGTTGAGAGATATGAAGTCTCCAACAAGTTCTATAGCTAAAAGATGGAGGAGAATAGCTCAAGCAGTGAGCATGTGCTCAGATTGTCTGGGTACTACAATCGCTTGAATCAAGTGGGAGTTAATCTTCCAGATAAAATAGTGATTGACAGAATTCTCTAGTCACCATCACCAAGTTAGTAGAACTTCGTGATGAACTATAGTATGCAAGGGATGACGAAAGTAATTCCCGAGCTCTTCGTGATGCTGAAATCGACGAAGGTAGAAATCAAGAAAAACATCAAGTGTTGATGGTTGACGAGACCACTAGTTTCAAGAAAAGGGCAAAGGGAAGAAGGGGAACTTCAAGAAGAATGGCAAGCAAGTTGCTGCTCAAGTGAAGAAGCCTAAGTCTGGTCCTAAGCCTGAGACTAAGTGCTTCTACTGCAAAGGGACTGGTCACTGGAAGCGGAACTACCCCAACTATTTGGTGGATAAGAAGGATGGCAAAGTGAACAAAGGTATATTGGATATACATGTTATTGATGTGTACTTTACTAGTGTTTATAGCAACCCCTCGGTATTTGATACTGGTTCAGTTGCTAAGAGTAGTAACTCGAAACGGGAGTTGCAGAATAAACAGAGACTAGTAAAAGGCGAGGTGACGATGTGTGTTGGAAGTAGTTCCAAGATTGATATGATCATCATCGCACACTCCCTATACTTTCGGGATTAGTGTTGAAACTAAATAAGTGTTATTTGGTGTTTGCGTTGAGCATGAATATGATTTGATCATGTTTGTTGCAATACGGTTATTCATTTAAATTAGAGAATAATTGTTGTTCTGTTTACATGAATAAAACCTTCTATGGTCATACACCAAATAAAATGGTTTGTTGGATCTCGATCGTAGTGATACACATATTCATAATAATGAAGCCAAAAGATGCAAAGTTAATATTGATAGTGCAACTTATTTGTGGCACTGCCGTTTAGGTCATATTGGTGTAAAGCGCATGAAGAAACTCCATACTGATGGGATTTTGGAATCACTTGATTATGAATCGATGCTTGCGAACCGTGCCTCATGGGCAAGATGACTAAAACGCCATTCTCCAGAACTATGGAGAGAGCAACAGATTTGTTGGAAATCATACATACAGATGTATGTGGTCCGATGAATATTGAGGCTCGTAGCAGGTATCATTATTTTCTGACCTTCACAGATGATTTGAGCAGATATGGGTATATCTACTTAATGAAACAGAAGTCTGAAACATTTGAAAAGTTCATATAATTTCAGAGTGAAGCGGAAAATCATCGTAACAAGAAAATAAAGTTTCTACGATCTGATCGTGGAGAATAGTATTTGAGTTACGAGTTTGGCCTTCAGTTAAAACAATGTGAAATAGTTTCACTACTCATGCCACCTGGAACACCACGGTGTAATGGTGTGTCCGAACATCGTAACCGTACTTTATTAGATATGGTGCGATATATGATGTCTCTTACTGATCTACCACTATCGTTTTGGGGTTATGCATTAGAGACAGCTGCATTCACGTTAAATAGGGTACCATCTAAATCCGTTGAGACGACACCGTATGAACTATGGTTTGGCAAGAAACCAAAGTTGTCGTTTCTTAAAGTTTGGGGTTGCGATGCTTATGTGAAAAGGTTTCATCCTGATAAGCTCAAACCCAAATCGGAGAAATGTATCTTCATAGGATACCCAAAGGAGACAGTTGGGTACACCTTCTATCACAGATCCGAAGGCAAGACATTCGTTGCTAAGAATGGATCCTTTCTAGAGAAGGAGTTTCTCTCGAAAGAAGTGAGTGGGAGGAAAGTAGAACTTGATGAGGTAACTGTACCTCATCGCTTATTGGAAAGTAGTTCATCACAGAAACCGGTTCCTGTGACACCTACACCAATTAGTGAGGAAGTTAATAATGATGATCATGAAACTTCAGATCAAGTTGTTACTGAACGTCGTAGGTCAACCAGAGTAAGATCCGCACCAGAGTGGTACGGTAATCCTGTTCTGGAGGTTATGTTACTAGACCATGACAAACCTACGAACTATGAAGAAGCGATGGTGAGCCCAGATTCCGCAAAATGGCTTGAGGCCATGAAATCTGAGATGAGATCCATGTATGAGAACAAAGTATGGACTTTGATTGACTTGCCCAATGATCGGCGAGCCATTGAGATTAAATGGATCTTCAAGAGGAAGACGGACGCTGATAGTAGTGTTACTATCTACAAAGCTAGAATTGTCGCAAAAGGTTTTCGACAAAGTTTAAGGTGTTGACTACGATGAGAGTTTCTCACTCGTATCTATGCTTAAGTCTGTCCGAATCATGTTAGCAATTGCCGCATTTTATGAAATCTGGCAAATGGATAAACAAAACTGCATTCCTTAATGGATTTATTAAAGAAGAGTTGTATATGATGCAACCAGAAGGTTTTGTCAATCCTAAAGGTGCTAACAAAATATGCAAGCTCCAGCGATCCATCTATGGACTGGTGCAAGTATCTCGGAGTTGGAATATACGCTTTGATAAGTTGATCAAAGGATATAGTTTTATACAGACTTGCGGTGAAGCCTGTATTTACAAGAAAGTGAGTGGGAGCACTACAACATTTCTGATAAGTATATGTGAATGACATATTGTTGATCGGAAATAATGTAGAATTATTCTGCAAAGCATAAAGGAGTGTTTGAAAGGAGTTTTTCAAAGAAAGACCTCGGTGAAGCTGCTTACATATTGAGCATCAAGATCTATAGAGATAGATCAAGACGCTTGATAAGTTTTTTCAATGAGTACATACCTTAACAAGATTTTGAAGTGGTTCAAAATGGAACAGTCAAAGAAAGAGTTTCTTGCCTGTGTTACAAGGTGTGAAATTGAGTAAGACTCAAAGCCCGACCACGGCAGAAGATAGAAAAAGAATGAAAGTCATTCCCTATGCCTCGGCCATAGGTTCTATAAAGTATGCCATGCTGTGTACCAGATCTATTGTATACCCTACACTGATTTTGGCAAGGGAGTACAATAGTGATCTAGGAGTAGATCACTGGACAGCGGTCAAAATTATCCTTACTGGAATAAGGATATGTTTCTCGATTATGGAAGTGACAAAAGGTTCGTCGTAAAGGGTTACGTCGATGCAAGTTTTGACACTAATCTAGATGACTCTAAGTCTCGGTCTAGATACATATTGAAAGAGGGAGCAATTAGCTAGAGTAGCTCCGTGCAGAGCATTGTAGACATAGAAATTTGCAAAATACTTACGGATCTGAATGTGACAGACCCGTTGACTAAAATTATCTCACAAGCAAAACATGATCACACCTTAGTACTCTTTGGGTGTTAATCACATAGCGATGTGAACTAGATTACTGACTCTAGTAAACCCTTTGGGTGTTGGTCACATGACGATGTGAACTATGGGTGTTAATCACATGGTGATGTGAACTATTGATGTTAAATCACATGGCGATGTGAACTAGATTATTGACTCTAGTGCAAGTGGGAGACTGAAGGAAATATGCCCTAGAGGCAATAATAAAGTTATTATTTATTTCCTTATATCATGATAAATGTTTATTATTCATGCTAGAATTGTATTAACCGGAAACATGATACATGTGTGAATACATAGACAAACAGAGTGTCACTAGTATGCCTCTACTTGACTAGCTCGTTGATCAAAGATGGTTATGTTTCCTAGCCATAGACATGAGTTGTCATTTGATTAACGGGATCACATCATTAGGAGAATGATGTGATTGACTTGACCCATTCCGTTAGCTTAGCACTCGATCGTTTAGTATGTTGCTATTGCTTTCTTCATGACTTATACATGTTCCTATGACTATGAGATTATGCAACTCCCGTTTACCGGAGGAACACTTTGTGTGCTACCAAACGTCACAACGTAACTGGGTGATTATAAAGGTGCTCTACAGGTGTCTCCGAAGGTACTTGTTGGGTTGGCGTATTTCGAGATTAGGATTTGTCACTCCGATTGTCGGAGAGGTATCTCTGGGCCCTCTCGGTAATGCACATCACTTAAGCCTTGCAAGCATTGCAACTAATGAGTTAGTTGCGGGATGATGTATTACGGAACGAGTAAAGAGACTTGCCGGTAACGAGATTGAACTAGGTATCGAGATACCGACGATCGAATCTCGGGCAAGTAACATACCGATGACAAAGGGAACAACGTATGTTGTTATGCGGTCTGACCGATAAAGATCTTCGTAGAATATGTGGGAGCCAATATGAGCATCCAGGTTCCGCTATTGGTTATTGACCGGAGAGGTGTCTCGGTCATGTCTACATAGTTCTCGAACCCGTAGGGTCCGCACGCTTAACGTTACGATGACAGTTATATTATGAGTTTATATGTTTTGATGTACCGAAGGTTGTTCGGAGTCCCGGATGTGATCACAGACATGACGAGGAGTCTCGAAATGGTCGAGACATAAAGATTGACATATTGGAAGCCTATGTTTGGACATCGGAAGTGTTCCGGGTGAAATCGGGATTTTTCCGGAGTACCGGGAGGTTACCGGAACCCCCCGGTAACTTAATGGGCCTTATTGGGCCTAGGTGGAAGAGAGGAGAGGAGGCCAGGGCAGGGCCGCGCGCCCCTCCCCCCTAGTCCGAATAGGACAAGGAGAGGGGGGCGGCGCCCCCCCTTCCTTCCTCCCCTCCACCTTTTTCCCCTTCCTCTCCTAGTCCAACATGGAAAAGGGGGGGGAGTCCTACTCCCGGTAGGAGTAGGACTCCTCCTGGCGCACCTCTCCCCTTGGCCGGCCGAACCCCCCCCTTGCTCCTTTATATACGGGGGCAGGGGGGCACCTCTCTACAACAATTGATCATTGATCTCTTAGCCGTGTGCGGTGCCCCCCTCCACCATATTACACCTCGATAATATCGTAGCGGTGCTTAGGCGAAGCCCTGCGTCGGTAGAACATCAACATTGTCACCACGCCGTCGTGCTGACGAAACTCTCCCTCAACACTCGGCTGGATCGGAGTTCGAGGGACGTCATCGAGCTGAACGTGTGCTGAACTCGGAGGTGCCGTGCGTTCGGTACTTGATCGGTCGGATCGTGAAGACGTACGACTACATCAACCGCGTTGTGTTAAACGCTTCCGCTATCGGTCTACGAGGGTACGTGGACAACACTCTCCCCTCTCGTTGCTATGCATCACCATGATCTTGCGTGCGCGTAGAATTTTTTTGAAATTACTACGTTCCCCAACAATGGGTTTCTAGCAAGAACGTTTCTTACGTACGCAAAAGCCACAACGGTGATATGCCAATTGCTATTTACCCTTCATAAGGACCCTCTTCATCGAATCCGATCCGACTAAAATGGGAGAGACAGACACCCGCTAGCCACCTTATGCATCAAGTGCATGTCAATCGGTGGAACCTGTCTCACGTAAGAGTACGTGTAAGGTCGGTCCGGGCCGCTTCATCCCACAATGCCGCCGAATCAAGATAAGACTAGTAACGGTAAGCAAATTGAACAAATCGTCGCCCACAACTACTTTGTGTTCTACTCGTGCATAGAATCTACGCATAAACCTGGCTCATGATGCCACTGTTGGGGAACATAGCAGAAATTTAAAATTTTCTACGTATCACCAAGATCAATCTATGGAGTCATCTAGCAACGAGAGAAAGGGGAGTGCATCTACATACCCTTGTAGATCGCGCGCGGAAGCGTTCAAGAGAACGGGGTTGATGGAGTCGTACTCGTCGTGATCCAAATCACCGATGATCCTAGTGCCGAACGGACGGCACCTCCGCGTTCAACACACGTACGGAGCGGGGACGTCTCCTCCTTCTTGATCCAGAAAGGGGGGAGGAGAAGTTGATGGAGATCCAGCAGCACAACGGCGTGGTGGTGGAAGTAGCGGGATCCCGGCAGGGCTTCGCCAAGCGCAAGCGGGGAGGAAGAGGTGTCACGGGAGGGAGGGAGGCGCCAGGGCTTGGGGTGCTGCTCCCATGCGCGTCCCCACTATATATAGGGGTGGAGGGGGCTGGTTTCTTGCCCTCCAAGTCCATTGGGGCGTTGGCAAAGGTGGGGAAAAGAAATCCCATCATTTCCCTTCCCCACCGATTGTTATCCCCCCCTTTTTCGGGATCTTGATCTTATCCCTTCGGGATATGATCTTATTCCTTCTAAGGTGGGATCTTGGTGCGCCTTGAGTAGGGGTGTGGGGCCTTGCCCCCAGTACCCACGTTCATGTGGGTCCCCCCCATGCAGGTGGGCCCCACTTCGGAACCTTCTAGAACCTTCCCGGTACAATACCGAAAAATCCCGAACATTTTCCGGTGGCCAAAATAGGACTTCCCATATATAAATCTTTACCTCCAGACCATTCCGGAACTCCTCGTGACGTCCAGGATCTCATCCGGGACTCCGAACAACTTTCGGTTAACCGCATACTAATATCTCTACAACTCTAGCGTCACCGAACCTTAAGTGTGTAGACCCTACGGGTTCGGGAGACATGCAGACATGACCGAGACGACTCTCCGGTCAATAACCAACAGCGGGATCTGGATACCCATGTTGGCTCCCACATGTTCCACGATGATCTCATCGGATGAACCACAATGTCGAGGATTCAATCAATCCCGTATACAATTCCCTTTGTCAATCGGTACGTTACTTGCCCGAGATTCGATCGTCGGTATCCCAATACCTTGTTCAATCTCGTTACCGGCAAGTCACTTTACTCGTACCGTAACGCATGATCCCGTGGCTAACTCCTTAGTCACCTTGAGCTCATTTTGATGATGCATTACCGAGTGGGCCTAGAGATACCTCTCCGTCATATGGAGTGACAAATCCCAGTCTCGATTCGTGCCAACCCAACAGACACTTTCGGAGATACCTGTAGTGCACCTTTATAGCCACCCAGTTACGTTGTGACGTTTGGTACACCCAAAGCATTCCTACGGTATCCGGGAGTTGCACAATCTCATGGTCTAAGGAAATGATACTTGACATTAGAAAAGCTCTAGCAAACGAACTACACGATATTGTGCTATGCTTAGGATTGGGTCTTGTCCATCACATCATTCTCCTAATGATGTGATCGCATTATCAATGACATCCAATGTCCATGGTCAGGAAACCATAACCATCTATTGATCAACGAGCTAGTCAACTAGAGGCTTACTAGGGACATGTTGTGGTCTATGTATTCACACCTGTATTACGGTTTCCAGTTAATACAATTATAGCGTGAACAACAGACAATTATCATGAACAAGGAAATACAAATGACCATTTTATTATTGCCTCTAGGGCATATTTCCAACAGATTCGTGGGTTTCCAGTGAGCCAGGCCCAGAGCTGCTTTAAGTTCCTTGCGATGCAGGCCCAATAGTAAAAACAGACAACCAAACAGCCCACACACATCCCGCGCGGGCCTGGTTGGGCTCGATGCGGGCAACCAAACACGCCCCTAGTGAGCCCATGCATGATTCACTGTTCACTCATCTCCTGCCGGCGTTATGGGGCCGAATGATTTGTCCCCCGGGGAATTGCTCATTTCCAGCTCTCGGAGACATCATGGTGGAACAAGGGTAATACCATCCGTAGTAGTACGACGCCGGGCTATTTCTCGCCTACTGCGACATTTATCGTAGCGTTCCCAAACACGATTTGACGCTTATGGTGCCCTTTTTAGGTGTTTACGCCAACTGGTGCGCGCCATCCCCTGCGTTTGATTCACTTGGGCTAGGTTGTTAACCGTTTTTCAAACGAAAGCTTTGTTCCGGTTTTGGGAAGCTCTACGTCGTCGGGCTATTTCTCGCCTATTGCGACATTTATCATAGCGTTCCCAAACACGATTTGACGCTTATGGTGCCCTTTTTAGGTGTTTTCGCCAACTGGTGCGCGCCATCCCTTGCGTTTGATTCACTTGGGCTAGCTCGTTAACTGTTTTTCAAACGAAAGCTTTGTTCCGGGTTTTTTCTATGCCTTTTGTCTATATTAGCAAATTTGCCTTGCGTTGCAATGGAAAAATAAATCATTCATACACACACTCGACGACATTGGCAAATCAGCTTGGAATGTTTCACGATGTCGTACGAGAAGCAACATGATAAGTGGTGTTGCGCAAAGAAATAAAGGTGGGATGATTTTTTTATGTGTACCAAAGGTGTATCCAATTTATTAGACAACAAAAATATCTACCAAGGTTCTTGTATTCATTCACGCTTTTGCTGGCGTTCCTCCTCACTGATGCCCAATAAATAGTGCATTAGGCTAAAAGTAGCAAAGTACATTTTAGTACTCAATGATAGCATGCGTGTAAGTGCACATATAAGACATCTCCACCAAAAAAACTATGTAAGGACATGCACATCAAATGTTCAAGGTTGCATATCAACATTTTTATTCTTAAAAAATCTTTATAGGCACAATTCCAAATAATATTGAAATCAACATTAAGCCATTGCTTTACATAAAGCTCATATTAGTAGTTTAGTGTATATCATCGTATATGGGTTGGCTATTGTGCATTGGGTGAAATACAGAGGATAATTATGTGCCTATGGTAACCTTTAGCATATACATTCCCAATAGTGCCCTTATTAGTAGGTATACATGTTTTTTTCATTTTATTCTATTTTTTGTATTCTCACTCGGGTTTTTCTTTTTTACTTCTCTATGTTTGCTTTTTAAAATTCATGAACTATTTCCAAATTCGTAATCTTTGTTTCAAATGCACGTATCTTTTTAAAATTCCTTTTTCCTGTCTTTAAAAAACTTTTTTCAAAATGCAAAAACTTTTTTCAAATCCATGAACTTTTTTGAAATGCACAAATTTTTCGTCCGAGAAGTTTTTCAAATGCACAAACTTTTTATAATATGTGAACTTTTTTAAATGCATGATTTTTTCAAATCCATGGTTTTAATGCATGATTTTTTTTGTGTTCGTGAAAAGTTTTTAAATCTGTGAGCATTTATTTTTTAATTCCTTATTATCAATTTTTTGGAAAGTCAATAGTCAACTTATCCCATTTTTTTTGAAAAAAGGCTGAGGCCCGGCGTTAAATCAATGACGCCCTTACAGACCGATAGGCCACGAAAGCAACATAAAACAAGAAAAAAAACAGAGCAATACGACAGCTCAATATACAAGACACACAAGAAACAGCTAAACCGCCACCGCCCAAATGTGCCAAAGAGGAGGGAAACCATGGAGGGTGATCCAACGCCGGAGGAAGCCCGTTTGTCGCCAAGAACCCGAGAACACACACGCCTGGCACTGATACCTCTCCGTCGTATCTATAATTTTTCATTTTCCATGCCAATATTATACAACTTTCATATACTTTTGGTAACTTTTTATAATACTTTTGGGACTAACATATTGATCCAGTGCCCAGTGTCAGTTCCTATTTATTGCATGTTTTTTGTTTCGCTGAAAATCGATATCAAACGGAGTCAAAACGCGATAACAACTTACGGAGATTTTTTATGGAATATATGTGAATTTTGGGAAGTGGAATCAACGCGAGACGATGCCCGAGGCGGCGACAAGGCAGGGGGCGCGCCTAAGGGGGAAGGGCGCACCCTGGGCCCTTGTGGCCATGCCATAAGGCGGTTGGTGCCCTTCTTCGGCCGCAAGAAAGCTAATATCCGGATAAAAATCATGTTAAAATTTCAACCCAATAGGAGTTACGGATCTCCGGGAATTTAAGAAACGGTGAAATGCCAAAATCTGGGAGCGCAGAAAGAGAAGTAAACATAGAGAGAGGTCCAATATCGGAGGGGCTCTCGCCCCTCCGCCACCATGGAGGCCATGGACCAGAGGGGAAACCCTTCTCCCATCTAGGTGGGTCAAGGAAGAAAAAAAGGAGGGGGGCTCTCTCTCCCTCTCTCCTGGTGGCGCCGGAACGCCGCCGGGGCCATCATCGTGATGGTGATCTACACCAACAACTTCGCCACCGTCATCCCCAACTCTCTCCCCCTCTATGCAGCGGTGTAACACCTCTTCTCCCCGCTGTAATCTCTACTTAAACATGCCGCTCAACGCTATATATTATTTCCCAATGATGTATGGCTATCCTATGATGTTTCAGTAGATCCGTTTTGTCCTATGGGTTGATTGATGACCGTGATTGGTTTGAGTTGCATGTTTTATTATTGGTGTTGTCCTATGGTGCTCTCCGTGTCGCGCAAGCGTGAGGGATCCCCGCTATTGGGTGTTGCAATATGTTCATGGTTTGCTTATTGTCTGCGTTGCGGGGGTGATAGCAGCCTAAACACGGATGAGTGGGTTATGGCGTATGGGAATAAAGAGGACTTGATACTTTAATGCTATGGTTGGGTTCTACCTTAATGATCTTTAGTAGTTACAGATGTTTGCTAGAGTTCCAATCATAAGTGCATATGATCCAAGGAGAGAAAGTATGTTAGCTTATGCCTCTCCCTCAAATAAAATTGCAATAACGATTACCGGTCTAGTTATCGATTTCCTAGGGACAAATAACTTTCTTGTGACAAAAAGCTCTCTACTAAAACTAACTTAGTTGTTTCTTTATCTAAACAACCCCTAGTTTTTATTTACGTGCTCTTTATTATCTTGCAAACCTATCCTACAACACCTTCAAAGTACTTATAGTTTCATACTTGTTCCAGGTAAAGCGAACGTAAAGCATGCGTAGAGTTGTATCGGTGGTCGATAGAACTTGAGGGAATATTTGTTCTACCTTTAGCTCCTCGTTGGGTTCGACACTCTTACTTATCAAAAGAGGCTACAACTGATCCCCTATACTTGTGGGTTATCAAGACCTTTTTCTGGCGCCGCTGCCGGGGAGCAATAGCATGGGGTGAATATTCTCGTGTGTGCTTGTTTGCTTTATCACTAAGTAGATTTTATTTCCTGTTCTAAGTTGTTCTCTATCTTTAGTTATGGATATGGAACACGAAATACCAAACAAATTAGGTTTACTTGCTACTCATGGAGATGGGGAACCTCCTAAAACCCTCGATGCTCATTATGTGAAAGATATTCTGCACTATTTTAATAATCCTGAGAAAACCCCATTCAATTATATAATGGGAGACACATTGGATCAACGTGAATAATTTAGGGATTATCGCTTGACTCAAAAAGGGAAACTGTTATGGGATCAAATTCATATGTTGCATTGGTATGCTCGGAATTTATGCTTGAGATATGATTGTACTTGTTGCTCTAGGATGAAGGCTCCACACCTTCCCTTTTCATATAAACTTAATGATAATGAAACCTTGACTTCTTATGCTAATGGTATATATGATTACTATGATGTGGAACGAATAGAAGAATTCGTTGCTTTTAAGGGTGCTTATGAAATTGAATCTTTGTATGAAAAGTGTGAAAATCTTGATGATGCTTTTTACAGACCAGAAAATTATGCTATACTTAAATATTGCTATGAGAATTATGAATATAATTTTGATATTGATGCGTTTATTGAGAAAGTCTCCGCTTTCCAAAAAGAGACTAATATTTTGCAGGAATCTGTGAAAGAAGAAATTGATGACACTATGAGCTCATTGGATGAAAAAGATGAGGAGGAGAGCGAAGAACAAAAGGAGGAAGAGCAGAATGATCACCCGTGCCCACCTTCTAACGAGAGTAACTCTTTATCACATACATTGTTTAATTTCCCTTCATGCTTACTGAAGGATGAATGCTATGATGATTGCTATGATCCCTTTGATTCGTTTGAAATATCCCTTTTTGATGAAATTGATGCTTGCTATGCTTGTGGCCATGATGCCAATATGAATTATGCTTATGGAGATGAACTTGCTATAGTTCCTTATATTAAGAATGAAATTGTTGCTATTGCACCCATACATGATAGTCCTATTATCTTTTTGAATTCTTCCAACTACACTATAGTGGAGAAGTTTGCGCTTATTAAGGATTATATTGATGGGTTGCGTTCTACTATTGCACATGATGATTTTGATAAATATAATATGCATGTGCTTCCTGTTCCTACTTGCAATTATTATGAGAAAGGAACTACATCTCCGCCTCTCTATGTTTCCAATACGATAAAATTGCAAGAAATTGTTTATACTATGCATTGGCCTTTACTTGATGTGCATGAATTGTTCTTTTATGACATGCCGATGCATAGGAAGAGAGTGAGACTTCGTTATGGCATGATATATGTTAATTTGTGCTCACTACTAAATCACAAATCACTGTTAATTAAAATTGGCTTTGATATACCTTGGGATCCGGGTGGATCCATTACTCGAGCATTGTATGCCTAGCTTAATGGCTTTAAAGAAAGCGCTGCCAGGGAGACAACTAGGAAGTTTTAGAGAGTCATTTATTTCTGTTGAGTGCTTTTAAAAAGTTTTTTAAAAAAGTGGGGAACCTAAAACCTTTTCAAAACGAAAAGCGAAAGTGAGAAAGACGAGCATTGTTAAAGTGGGAGCTAGCCTTGAACTTTGTTCATGCCCATGGAAACATTGTGAACCTTGATTACAGAAACTTTTCAACAAAAATAATTACCCCCTTGTACAAATCCATTGTATTATAAAAATAATGTGCCAAGATTTGCCTTTATGATGATTAGATTGATTGTTTGGTGTGTCCAGTGCAAAAAGAGAAACTTTGGCTATAGTGCGGGAATTTTCAATTTTTTACTGGAACGTCGAATGTTTCTGAAACTTTTTGCACAGTACTGCTATACAATATTTTATTTGTTCCTAATTTTTCAGAATTTTTGGAGTTACATAAGTATGGTAGATGTTCAGATTACTACAGACTGTCCTGTTTAAGACAGATTCTGTGTTTGATGCATTGTTTTGCTAGTTTTGATGAAATTATCGATTTTATCATTGGTATAAGCCATGGAGAAGTTATAATACAGTGGCTACAATGCAAAAGTAAAATATGAATGGGTCTGCAACAGTACTTGAAGTGGTGATTTGCTTTATTATACTAACGGATCTCACGAGGGTTTTGTTAAGTTTTGTGTGATTGAAGTTTTCAAGTTTTGGGTGAGATCATGATGGATGAAGGAATAAGGAGTGACAAGAGCCTAAGCTCGGGGATGCCCGAGGCACCCCAATGTAATATTCAAGGACTCCCAAGCAACTAAGCTTGGGGAAGCCCCGGAAAACATCCCCTCTTTCTTCTAACGACTATCGGTAATTTTACTTGGAGCTATAATTTTATTCGTCACATGATAAGCATAAATCTTGGAGCGTCGTGTGCTTCTTATTTTTCTTTTAATAATGCACCATGCTGGTATGAGATAGTCCTTGGTTGATTTATAGAATGCTTCATGCACTTCACTTATATCTTTTCAGTATGGCTTTATAAAATGCTTCATGCGCTTCGCTTATATCATTTGAAGCTTGGATTGCCTGTTTCTCTATGCATAGAAAACCGCCATTTGTAGAATGCTCTTTTGCTTCAGTTATATTTGTTAGAGCATGGGCATATCTTTTGTAGAAAGAATTAAACTCTCATGCTTCACTTATATCTATTTAGAGAGTCAACAGGAATTGGTCATTCACATGGTTAGTCATAAAATCCTACATAACTTGTAGATCACTGAATATGATATGTTTGGTTCCTTGCAATAGTTTTGCGATATAAAGATGGTGATATTAGAGTCATGCTAGTGAGTAATTGTGGATTGGTAAGAATACTTGTGTTAAAGTTTGTGATTCTCGTAGCATGCACGTATGGTGAACCGTTATGTAACGAAGTTGGAGCATGAGGTATTTATTGATTGTCTTCCTTATCAGTGGTGGTCGGGGACGAGCGATGGTCTTTTCCTACCAATCTATCCCCCTAGGAGCATGTGTGTAGTACTTTGTTTTGATAGCTAATAGATTTTTACAATAAGTATGTGAGTTCTATAGGACTAATGTTGAGTCCATGGATTATACGCACTCTCACCCTTCCACCATTGCTAGCCTCTTCGGTACCATGCATTGCCCTTTCTCACCTCGAGAGTCGGTGCAAACTTCGCTGGTGCATCCAAACCCCGTGATATGGTACACTCTGTCACACATAAGCCTCCTTATATCTTCCTCGAAACAGCCACCATACCTACCTATCATGGCATTTCCATAGTCATTCCGAGATATATTGCCATGCAACTTCCATCATCATCATATACATGACTTGACAATTCATTGTCATATGGCTTTGCATGATCGTCAGATAGCTAGCATGATATTTTCATGGCTTATCCGTTTTTTATATCTTTGCTATGCTAGAGGATTGCCCATCCTGGTACACTGCCAGAGGCATTCATATAAAGTCATACCTTTGTTCTAGTATCGAGTTGTAATTTTGAGTTGTAAGTAAATAAAAGTGTGATGATCATCATTATTAGAACATTGCCCCATGTGAGGTTACCAAAATAAAAGAGGCCAAATAATACCAAATAAAAAAGAGGCCAAAGAACCCAGAACAAAAAAACAAAAAAAGAAAAGAAAAAAATGAGAGAAAAAGAGAGAAGGGGCAATGTTACTATCCTTTTACCACACTTGTGCTTCAGAGTAGCACCATGTTCTTCATATAGAGAGTCTCTTGAGTTATCACTTTCATATACTAGTGGGAATTTTTCATTATAGAACTTGGCTTGTATATTCCGATGATGGGCTTCCTCAAATGCCCGAGGTCTTCATGAGCAAGCAAGTTGGATGCACACCCACTTAGTTTCCGTTTGAGCTTTCATACACTTATAGCTCTACTGCATCCGTTGCATGGCAATCCCTACTCCTCGCATTGACATCAATTGATGGGCATCTCCATAGCCCATTGATTAGCCGCGTCGATGTGAGACTTTCTTCCTTTTTGTCTTCTCCACACAACCCCCACCATCATATTCTATTCCACCTATAGTGCTATATCCATGGCTCATGCTCATGTATTGCGTGAAAGTTGAAAAGGCTTGAGAACATTAAAAGTATGAAATAATTACTTGGCTTGTCATCAGGGTTGCGCATGATGAAATACTTTGTGTGACGAAGATGGACTAAAGCCAGACTATATGATTTTGTAGGGATAACTTTCTTTGGCCATGTTATTTTGAGAAGACATGATTGCTTCATTAGTATGCTTGAAGTATTATTGTCTTTATGTCAAATGATAGACTATTGCTTTGAATCACTCGTGTCTTAATATTCATGCCAATATTAGATTATGTGATCAAGATTATGCTAGGTAGCATTCCACATCAAAAATTATCTTTTTTTATCATTTACCTACTCGAGGACGAGCAGGAGTTAAGCTTGGGGATGCTGATACGTCTCCGTCGTATCTATAATTTTTTATTGTTCCATGCCAATATTATACAACTTTCATATACTTTTGGCAACTTTTTATACTATTTTTGGGACTAACATATTGATCCAGTGCCCGGTGCCAGTTCCTGTTTGTTGCATGTTTTTTGTTTCGCAAAAAATCCATATCAAACGGAGTCCAAACGCGATAAAAACTTACGGAGATTTATTATGGAATATATGTGAATTTTGGGTAGTGGTATCAACGCGAGACGATGCTCGAGGCGGCGGCAAGGCAGGGGCGTGCCCTAGGCCCTTGTGGCCACCCCTTAAGGCGTTGGTGCCCTTCTTCGGCCGCAAGAAAGCTAACATCCGGATAAAAATCGTGTTAAAATTTCAGCCCAATCGGAGTTACGTATCTCTGGGAATTTAAGAAACGGTGAAAGGCCAGAATCTGGGAGCGCAGAAACATAAGGAAATAGAGAGAGATCCAATCACGGAGGGGCTCTCGCCCCTCCGCCACAATGGAGGCCATGGACCCGAGAGGATACCCTTCTCCCATCTAGCGGGGGGGGGGGGGGTGTCAAGGAAGAAGAAGAAGGAGGGGGCTCTCTCCCGGTGGCGCCGGAACAACTACGCCGCCGTCATCCCCAACTCTCTCCCCCTCTATGCAGCGGTGTAACACCTCTTCTCCCTGCTGTAATCTCTACTTAAACATGGTGCTTAACGCTATATATTATTTCCCAATGATGTATGGCTATCCTATGATGTTTGAGTAGATCCGTTTTGTCCTATGGGTTGATTGATGATCGTGATTGGTTTGAGTTGCATGTTTTATTATTGGTGCTATCCTATGGTGCTCTCCGTGTCGCGCAAGCGTGAGGGATCCCCGCTGTAGGGTGTTGCAATATGTTCATGGTTTGCTTATTGTCTGCGTTGCGGGGGTGACAGCAGCCTTAACACGGATAAGTGGGTTGTGGCATATGGGAATAAAGAGGACTTGATACTTTAATGTTATGGTTGGGTTTTACCTTAATGATCTTTAGTAGTTACGGATGTTTGCTAGAGTTCCAATCATAAGTGCATATGATCCAAGGAGAGAAAGTATGTTAGCTTATACCTCTCCCTCATATAATATTGCAATAACGATTACCGGTCTAGTTATCGATTGCCTAGGGACAAATAACTTTCTTGTGACAAAAAGCTCTCTACTAAAACTAACTTAGTTGTTTGTTTATCTAAACAGCCCCTAGTTTTTATTTACGTGCTCTTTATTATCTTGCAAACCTATCCTACAACACCTTCAAAGTACTTCTAGTTTCATACTTGTTCTAGGTAAAGCGAACGTAAAGCGTGCGTAGAGTTGTATCGGTGGTCGATAGAACTTGAGGGAATATTTGTTCTACCTTTAGCTCCTCGTTGGGTTCGACACTCTTACTTATCGAAAGAGGCTACAACTGATCCCCTATACTTGGGGGTTATCAGGCACACCCTCTAACTCCGCCTCCGAAGAGGGCAAATGCGCCATCTCGCCCTGGCTCATAGGGCGCCGCGCTGTCGGAAGGCGGAGATGCTCCATCTGAGCACGAATGGACATGGCACATCCGGTGGCCTAAAGGGATGAAGACAGGAACGAGTGCCTCACCTCGCAGAGCCACCACACATTGGCACCACACGCCGTCAACACAAATTGCAGCATAAGACCCAAGCTGTCGAATCGAGGCCAAGAAGAAGCCGGAAAAAATGGCATCCACCCCAGCACTGGAGTGCTGCCCCATGAGCCAAACTTCCGCGTAGCAGAGCACGCCACCCCACTGTCCAAAGGCGGCGCCTTCAAGATGGTGACGATGCCGAAGCGCCGTCGTCGCCCAAATGGAGGATTTATTGTTTTCACCAGGGACACATGGGCGAGGGAAAGGGATGGACCTTGGTGTCGCCCATAAGAGGGAAACGCGCCCACAGCGCCGTCGATGTCGTGGTCGCCACCGTCGGCCAAGGGTTTCCCCCGATCCACTCCCTGGACCCTCAGCACGCCACCCAGCCTGCAGGCCCGACGAACCAGAGGATGCCGGAGACCTGAGCAGATGGGGCTCGCCGGGCCGCGCGCGGAGAAGCCGCCCTCTTCAGATCTGGCGTAGGGAACCGACGGAGATGGCTCCCGCACCGATCCCCTGACCACCGCCTCCTCGTCGCTCATGCGACCAAGGATGCGTCTCCATGTGCCGGCGACCGCCGCCTACTGTCGGGCACGCGTCGCCCTCGCCGCTGGGGTCGCCGCCCTAGATCCAACGCCGCACACGAACCAGGGGCGGAAAGAAGCCCGGCCGCCATCTTCCTCGGCGACCGCGGCGCTCGGCCGATGACCCCTCAGGCAGCGGCGAGATGGGGGAAAGGGAGGATGTGACGCCCCCGATTTGACCGTACACTAATCATGCACGCAAATGTGTACGACCAAGATCAGGGACTCACGGGAAGATATCACAACACAACTCTAAAACATAAATAAGTCATACAAGCATTATAATACAAGCCAGGGGCCTCGAGGGCTCGAATACAAGTGCTCGATCTTAGACGAGTCAGCGGAAGCAACAATATCTGAGTACAGACATAAGTTAAACAAGTTTGCCTTAAGAAGGCTAGCACAAAGTAGCAACGATCGAAGAGGCAAGGCCTCCTGCCTGGGACCTCCTAACTACTCCTGGTCGTCGTCAGCGGCCTGCACGTAGTAGTAGGCACCTCCAGTGTCGTAGGTGTCGTCGTCGACGGTGGCGTCTGGCTCCTGAACTCCAACATCTGATTGCGACAATCCGATATAGAAAGGGGAAAAGAGGGAGAAAAGCAACCGTGAGTACTCATCCAAAGTACTCGCAAGCAAGGAGCTACACTACATATGCATGGGTATATGTGTAAAGAGGCATATCAGTGGACTGAACTGCAGAATGCCGGAATAAGAGGGGGATAGCTAGTCCTGTCGAAGACTACGCTTCTGGACATCTCCATCTTGCAGCATGTAGAAGAGAGTAGATTGAAGTCCTCCAAGTAGCATCGCATAGCATAATCCTACCCGGCGATCCCCTCCTCGTCGCCCTGTTAGAGAGCGATCACCGGGTTGTATCTGGCACTTGGAAGGGTGTATTTTATTCAGTATCCAGTTCTAGTTGTCATAAGCTCAAGGTACAACGCCGGGTCGTCCTTTTACCGAGGGACACGGCTATTCGAATAGATAAACTTCCCTGCAGGGGTGCACCACATAACCCAACACGCTCGATCCCATTTGGCCGGACACACTTTCCTGGGTCATGCCCGGCCTCGTAAGATCAACACGTCGCAGCCCCACCTAAGCACAACAGAGAGGTCAGCACGCCGGTCTAACCCTATGCGCGCAGGGGTCTGGGCCCATCGCCCTATGCACACCTGCACGTTGCGTACGCGGCCGGAAGCAGACCTAGCCTAGTGGCGTTCCAGTCCAATCCGGCGCGCGCCACTCAGTCGCTGACGTCAAGAAGGCTTCGGCTGATACCACGACGTCGGGATACCCATAACTACTCCCACGTAGATGGTTAGTGCGTATAGACCAAATGGCCAGACTCAGATCAAATACCAAGATCTCGTTAAGCGTGTTAAGTATCCGCGAACGCCGACCAGGGCCAGGCCCACCTCTCACCTAGGCGGTCTCAACCTGCCCTGTCGCTCCGCCACAAAGATCCACTTGCGGGTACTCCTACGAGCCGACCCGACTTTAATCATCACATGTGTCATGTATATAGTATATAAGTACATGCCCGTGTTCACCGCCCAGGTGATCACGGCCCGATAGTATAGCACAGCAGACGGACAAGAATGTAGGGCCACTGATGGAAATCTAGCATCCTAGACTAAGCATGTAGGATTGCAGGTAAAGGTATCAATAGTAGTAGCAAGGATAGGCTATGCATCCGGATAGGATATCGAAAAGCAGTAACATGCTACACTACTCTAATGCAAGCAGTATAGAGAAGAGTAGGCGATATCTGGTGATCAAGGGGGGGGCTTGCCTGGTTGCTCTGGCAAGTAGGAGGGGTCGTCGACTCCGTAGTCGAACTGGGCAGCAGCAGTGTCGGTCTCGTAGTCTACTGGAGAGAAGAGGGGGAAGAAACAGTAAATACAATGCAAACATAAGCATGACGATGCGTGACATGTCAATGAGCGGTGCTAGGGGTGTCCTAACGCGACAGTAGGTGGTACCGGTGAAGGGGGGGGGAACATCCGGAAGGTATTCCCGATGTTTCGCGTTTTCGGACAGACGGACCGGAGGGGGAAAGTTGCTAGTTCGATAGGTTAGGGAGGTGTGGTGGATGAACGGACTGCGTATTCGGATTCGTCTCGTCGTTCTGAGCAACTTTCATATAGAAAACATTTTCATCCGAGTTACGGTTTAAAAGATATGAATTTTCAAAGTTTATTTGAATTTCTGGAATTATTTAATTAACAGAAAAAGGGATATGACGTCAGCATGACGTAGGAGTGACGTCAGCGGTCAACAGTCCGGGTTGACTGGTCAAACTGACAAGGGGGACCCACCTGTCATAGACAGTGGGTTAACAGAGGATTAAACTAATTAGTTTTTAGTTAATTAACTACTGGGCCCACCTGTCAGTGAGAGATTATTTAAACTAATTAATTTTATTTATAAAACATTTTCTTTTTCTTTTCTTTTTTTAATTATTGCGGCGGGGCCCGCATGTCAGTGACTGGGCCTGCCCAGTCAGCAGTTGACTGGGTCAACCCAGTCAACTGGGCCCGTGGGGGCCACTGGCAGTGACCCAGGGGTGGCCCCAGGTGTGCCACGTCGGCGGCCGGCGCCGGAGTATCGCCGGCGGCCAAACGCACGGCGGCGCGGCTCGGGAGGGGCGCGGGTTTCACCCACAGTGGGTTTGCGGGGGCGGGGCTGGGCGCGTTCGACGCGGCTCGACGTCGCGCGTCCAACGGCGGCGGTCGGAGGGGCTGGAACGGCCGGGGACGACCGCTACAAGCTCGCCGGCGGCGAGGTGCTACGGGTGCCCGACGGAAGCTACGCTAGAGCGCGCGAACGGCCGAACTAGCTAGCTAGGTGGGTGCGGCACGGTGCGGTCGGACTAGCGGGCCAACACCCGTGACCATTTGGTCACCGGAGACACGCCGGCGGCGAGCTCCGCGGCGTGGCGTTCGGGCGCGCGCGGGGAAGCAGCTACGGAGCGCGAGCGAGCTAGCGGAGAGGGGTAGGAGGTAGAGGAGCTCACCGCGCGGCGCAAGAAAGGCCCGTGGGTGCTTAGGAGCAGCAGGTCGTCGCCGGGGAAGAAGGGGTTCGCCGGCGTCCGAAGATGAAGGGGAGCTCGGGGAGGCCGATGCAGTGGCTCCGAGCTTCGGCGGAGAGGCGGAGGGGATGTAGTCGAGGGCGGCGACGTCGTACGGCACGGCGAGGTGGCGAGTGGGGCACGGTGGCCGCGTGAACGACGGGAACGGCGGCGAGCGCGTCGGGCGTGGGGAAGAGGGGAGCGGCGCGGATCCGGGGGGAGAGGCGCAGAGGCCGAGGGAGGGAGCGGGGTGAGTGGGAGAGAGGCCCGAGGGAGCGGGGCCGCTGGCGCCCTTATCCTCTCGCGGGGTTCACCGCCGGCGAGGGGGTTCGGCGGCGACGCGCCCTGTTCCGACCCGGTCGGGGGAACAGGAAGGGGACGCGGGGAGGAGGTGGGCTGGGCCGGGGCGCGGCTGCGGGTGGCGGCCCAGGTTGGGCCGGGGGGGGGGGGGGGTTTGGGCCGCGGGTCCAGTGGGGGGGGAGCGGGCCCTTTACCCTTTGTTTTCTTTTTCTGTTTTGTTTTCTGTTTTCTCTTATTTGTTTATTTCCTTTTCTGTTTTATTTCATTTAAAAGTATTTAGACATTTTAAAAAAATGTGTTTTCTCCACCATAATTACCAGTCTAATATTTGGCACCCACTGAACATTTCTGTTTGAATTTTTGAAAACTTTTATTTTCCACTTTAATTATGTTTGAAGTTTGAACTAGGAGTTTGACAAGGGTGTGGTTCAAATGTGATCAAGCCCTGTTTAGCAACATGATTAGCTTAATCACAGGGGGTTACTTTAGCACGATTCTCAGGGTGTTACAGAGGAGGAGGTGGTGGGTGGCGCTCGGATTTCGCCCCCGTGTCGCCGCCAAGGGGCGACGTGGGGGAGGAGAGCACTTGTCACAGATGGACTGGTCACTTTGTCGAGTTAGCGAACTGTTTTTAAATCTACGAGTATTTATTTTTGACTTCCTTATTTTATGCTTTTTTTCATTTTTATTGTAAGTTAATGGTTAACCGGTCGAAAATGGACTGGTCAACAACGAACCGAGCGACCATGAAATAAACTGACACGTTGTGAGCCAGCTCTTCGGGCTCGTTCTTGGAAGCGCCACGTACGAAACCGGAGCTCCCCATATGCTGAGGGTGCCATCGCCTTAATGGGCGTGGCCATTTAAGGGCGTGTTTGGTTGCCCGCATTAGGCCCAGCCTGGCCCGCGCGGTAAGAAAGTGGCCCGTTTGGTTGCCTGCTTTCACTGTGCGGCCCGCATCGCACGGAACTTAAAGCACGTCTAGGCCAGGCCCAGCGGAAACGCCCGAATCGGCAGTAGCTCGCGAGCCTGGCTCGTGCAAGGCAGGGGAGGGCGACGCACTTCTCCCCTCGTGCGAGCAGGGGAGATGGCGCGAGCTCGTCCGCGTCGCCGAAAAATCGGCGGGAGGATTTCGGCTCACCTCCCGCCGAGTCCACCCCTATTTAGCCCCTCCATCACCGTCCCAACTCCCGCCACCATTCTCCCTCTGTTCGAGCTTTCCCGCCGACGCGCATCGGCACCGACGAGCAGGTAAGCGGCGCATCTTCATCGGCCGGCGGTCCACGGCGTCGGCGCTCCTTCACCGGCGGCGTTGATCTTCCACGACCGTCCCCCCTCGTCCTCAAGCTGTAGCCATGGCCTCTGTGAGTTCAATCCCCTTTCTCTCTGTTCCTTCTAGCTAGATCTGAGCTGCAGCTAGGGTTTGATCTAGATGCATGGTTGATTAGTGGTCTGATCTGTGAGCTGATATGGTTGATTGCTATGCTGCGGTTGCAATTTGTGGTAGGGCTAGATGTTCAAGCATGTGGTAGGATAGATTAGTAGTAGAGTTTGAAGTTGAACCTTGTGCTTGTGTTGAATCATGCTTAGATATGTGATTTGTAGCTATTGGTTGTCCAGTTGTAGCATATGCTGTTTGTTGTAGTTGTATGTTCCTGCTCATAGATTGTCCGGTCTGCTTGGTAGGGTAGCATGAAGCATGTGCTTACTATGATAGTGATGAACCATGTACATGTATCCTTCTGCTTCCATGGATTGTCCGGTATGTTGTGTGCTATGCTTACTGTCAATGTGTGCTACGATTGCAGGACATGACCACGCAGACGCAAGATCTTAGTCAGACCCTTGTCTTGTCCGACAGCCAGTTTGCTCCATCGTTTGTCAAGGACTCGCAACCTATGTCCCAGATGGCACCTGATTCAGAGGTGTTCGCCTCTGATTCCCTCTATGTGCAAGTAGTGCTCGTTGAGCCAACTACTCCTGCTGCTGCTGCCGCTGCACTCAAGCTAGCAGCAGCAAAGGCAAAGAAGGATGGTAGGTCAAACAACATGAAGTGGCAGCCGTTCATGTCCACGTTCGTGCTGAACAAGATGTGTGAGCTCATCTCTAGTGGAGTTAGGACTGACAAGGGCTTCAAGGAGGTGCATTTGAACACCGTTGCGAAGCAGGTGTTCGAGTTCTGTGGGCAAGAGGTGTCTGCCACCCAGGTGTACAACCACCTGAGGAAGTGGAGAAGTCGATGGATCCAAGTGTCCAGGCTGAGAGACCTTAGCGGTGCCTCATGGGATGAGAACACTTGCTCCATAGTTCTGGAGGCAGAGCACTATGCGGGCTATGTCGCGGTTAGCTCACAACCCTCTTCCTTTTCATACTGTCCACCATTGCCTACTCCTAATCGCAACTAACAACACTTGTGTTTCATTCTTAGGACCACCCAAGGGACGCTGAGTTCCTCAACACACCCATACATAACTACAACCAGATGCAGCACATCTTCTCCTTCGGGCTGGCAACTGGGAAGCATGCCATGGGCTAGGGGGAGCCTCTTGGTTCTCCGATGCCAGACTTCCCTGGGACCCCGGACGTCGAGGTCCTCGATGGGCCTGACAAGCCCGCTACGAAGCCCTTCGACACGCCATTTGACCCCGTCCATGATAGGAAGAGGAAGAGAGGAGGCCTGATGGAGGAGGAGATCAATGTCTTTTGCAGCATGACTGAGGCGGTGAAGGAGGTGGCAACAGCCATCAGGGAGTGCAAGCCCCTCGACGTCCACCCTGACCTGTATGGCGCTGTCATGACCCAAGGTGGCTTCAGCGACGAGGCTCTCATGGCAGCTCTCAGCCACCTGCTTGATAACAAGGCCCAGGGTGTTGGGTTCGTTGCCATGGCCGACGCTCACAGGGTGCTGTGGCTCAGGAGCTGGCTGGGCAAGCACTACTACTAGAGTAGTGCTGCCTGTGAGCGTGCATGATCCCCGACGGCGATGGCGGTGGCGACGACGACGACGATGACGATGACGACGTACATTTTGTGTAGCTAGGGCTCAAAAACTATTTCATGGTCTGTATATTTTGGTGAGGTGGTATATACTAACCCCTCACGATGATGATGAACTTGCGGTGGTAGGACGACACCCTCTTTTGGATGTGGTGGTAGGTTAACACCAAGGTAGTGCTAGGAAGAACTTGCTATGCCGTATGATCATGCATGCTTTACTTCTCTTCTGCTCCATTGTTGTTTGTGTGCTACTTTACTTGCTACTTGTGTGCTCCATTGATTTGCTGCTTCAACTCTTGCTCTTGTGCATTGCTAGGGCAAGTGGTATGCCGTGTTCGTTGGTAAGGTCCAGGGGTTTATAGTTCATGGGAAGAGGCCAGTGCACAAGTGGAATCTTATAGCAACAGCACCCATAGAGGGTTCGAGACTAGGCAGGCAGCAGAACAAGCTTACTCCGACTGGGTGCGAACGCACGACAGCAGTGTTGACAGTCGCAAGGTTTGAGGTGTCAAGGTGGATCGTCAGTTTGGGCTGAAGCTGAAGAACTTCATCATCTTCGCCCATCGCCATTGTTGTGCTGTGGCGTTGGTGTGCTAGGTGTGGGTAAGCTCACCAACTAGGGTACAAGGTAAGCACAACATGTACACCGTATGCAACCAAACGCGGTGTTCATGTGCCGCTTGGGTCAATGCAGGCACCAAACAAAGTGCATTTGGGTATTACCTAATGCAAGGACACTAGATGCAGGCAACCAAACAACTGGCAGATGACGTATTAGGGCCTGTTTTTGCTCAACCAGGCTGGTTTGGGAAGTGTATGTGATGCAGGCCCTCTAGCAAACGGCAACCAAACACGCCCTAAGTGGCTTTGGAAAGATTCCATAGACGGAATTAGACCGGTGTACAACCTTCCATGTGTTTTTTTGGGTTTATCTTTAACGTGTTTCTTTAATTGGGGTCTTCTATTTCTTTGTCCTTTTCTAGAAAAACGTGTCAACATTTTTCAATACACCTTGTACATTTTTCATATACATGTGTAACATTTTTTTATACACGTTAAAAATTTATCAAATACACGAACATATTTTCAAATACACAATCGAACAATTTCTTCCAAATATAGAATATCTTTAATAAGATTTTAATGTTTTTTGAATAGTAACAAACATTTGTTAAAGTAGCGAACATTTTTTTAAACGTCACCTACATTTTTTAATTCACGTATTTCTTTACAAATTGTGACGACCATGTTTTGAAATGTGTGAACATTTTGTGAATCTTACGAAATGATTTTCACAATTTACGAAAATATTTTTTTTTGCATTGTGTATTTTGTTCAAAAAGTGTACAAATGTTTGTCTCAAACACATGAACTATTTTTTGATATTTTTCGAGTGATATCAACAGTTTTTTTAAGATGGACATCATTTTTACATTCAAAATGTGTTTTTTAAATGTGCGTTGGAAGCTTCCAAATTAGTTATACTAATTAAAATATATGTACATTTACTTTTTGGAATAGAAAAAAGGTGTAAAATAGAAAGAAATTTTTTGGGGGTAAAATAAATAGAGAAAAATGAACGAACAAAACTAACTTGTTTTCTTAGGAACTAACAGGCCGGCCCACTAGAACGTCACAAGGAGAGGCAGACACATGCTACTCTCTCTATGCGCCACGGTTATCTCTGTCGTACTGCGAGATGTAGCACTGGCTCGCCTATAGCGTGCAGTGAGTAGGCGACCGAGGAATGGAAGTTATATCCTCGGTTTTTGTTCTTTTCTTCAATTATCCTATTCATATCTTTGGTTTTTCTGCTTTTCTGTGTTTCTTTACCGGTTGTCTTAAGTTCTTAATTTTCATTTTCTTTTTCTTCAATACATGTCTACATTTGATCAAGTCATGTTGTAAAATTTTCTTATATACGTGAAATATATATTTATACACGTTGAACATTTTTGACTTACATGATGCATACTTTTTTCAAATATATTTTTAACACCTTTTTTGAATTTGTTTTATTTTTTTCAAATACACATTGAGCATGTTTTGACTGATACAATTTTTTTTTACGTGTACATTTTTAAAAGTTTCACGAAATACTTTTTCAATACATGGACATTTCCTAAAACGGGATGATTTTTTTAATGGCACGAAGCATTTACTTAAACTACGTGAACACTATTTTATATTGCATTTATTTGAATTGTGACGAACATATTTCTGAAACACATGGAAATTTTTTAAAAATGTCGTGAACATTTGGCTGAATGCTACAAAACAATTTTCGAATGACGCAAACATTTTTGTACATTATAATGACATTCTACAATAATGTGAGAATATTTATTTGAAACGTGTGAACATTTTTAAATGCCAAAACGCTTTTTAAAAATTGCACGAACAAAGTTTTTACATTACGTTAACAGTTTGGAAATGTGAGATGAATGTTAAACTAGATTAATTTTTGAAATATATAATATATTTTTATTATATTAATAATGTAAACAAAAGTAAAAAAAAGAAAACCTGACCCTAACACTATTGGAACGACCCACCGTACGGCTGCTTGAGGCGAGGCTACCTTCTCTCTCGCGTGAGTTGGACACATGGAACCCAACAAATAGCATCCGTAGGAAACAAGACCTGTCGAGTCGTGGTCACCACCCAAGCACGACATGTTGGATAGATGAATTCTTCCAGGAAGCCCAAACCAACTATTTCCTCTTGGTTGTCCAAGGAACCAGCCCATTGATGTCTTACCTTCCGTTTCAGCGAGTTCCTAATAGAAATTAAGGGTAATTAATATACTCATTTAAAAAAACATCATAGCAAAGCATTAAGATACTCATTTTATGCCCCGGCGGCGGATAACCACCTATGCTATGCTCACTCCGGAGCGCCGGCGGCAGCTCCTGGAGCTGATCCGGGTACGATGTCACTCAGTTTGCAGCCTGCCTGCCTCTGGACATTCCGGAGCATGAGGAGGAGAAGGATCAGGTGTCAGACACGATGATTGGGTTGGAGGAAGAGGAGAAGGAGAAGTAGGAGCCGGACGCGGCGATGGAGAAGGAAGAGGAAGAGCCGGCACTTCCGGCTGCGCAAGCCGGATTCGGCATGGCTGACGCGCTGGGCGAGTTTGAGGTCACCCAAGCGGAGAAGGCGGCGGAGCAACAAGCCATCCTAGACTCCATCAGAGGAGGGGGAGGCAAACCACCGCTACCCGCAACCCGAACAAAGAACGAATTTTTGGAGTTAACTCACCCTCACAAGATCGCGGTCCTTTGTCCCGCCCATTGTAGCACGTGTGTCGCCCAGGGCATAAGGGCATGATGACTTGGCGTCATCCTCTCCTTCCTCCGGCTTAACACCGGTGGTTTGTTCAAGGTTCCAAACTCATAGTGGCAACTAAACACGAGGGGACCGACGTGCGGAGGTGGATGCAATATTCGCGGGCATGGAGTCCGATGAGGAGCGGGAGTCGCCGCATGAGGCGGCCATCCGCCAGGTGGCAGGTCCGGCATTGCTGGAACAGACGTCTTCTACGTCTCCGACGACGAGTAGTCTAGATTTATCTATGCAACATGTATTTATGTAGCATTTGTGTGTTGCATGATCTAAGAGCATCTACAGTCGGACTTAGCAAATCCGGGCATTGACTGGTCACACATCATACTTTGTGCTATGCATCCGAGTCTCTCATATTCTCCCCTAAATTCATACAAATCATGCAAAAGAAATCCTACGTGAAGGAAATATGTCCTAGAGGCAATAATAAAGTTGTTATTTTATATTTCCTTATATCATGATAAATGTTTATTATTCATGCTAGAATTGTATTAACTGGAAACTTGATACATGTGTGGACACATAGACAAAACACCGTGTCCCTAGTAAGCCTCTACTAGACTAGCTCGTTAATCAAAGATGGTTAAGTTTCCTAACCATGTTGTCATTTGATGAATGGGATCACATCATTAGGAGAATGATGTGATGGACAAGACCCATCTGTTAGCTTAGCATTTTGATCGTTTAGTTTTATTGCTATTGCTTTCTTCATGTCAAATACATATTCCTTCGACTATGAGATTATGCAAGTCCCGGATATCGGAGGAATGCCTTGTGTGCTATCAAATGTCACAACGTAACTGGGTGATTATAAAGATGCTCTACAGGTATCTCCAAAGGTGTTTGTTGGGTTGGCATAGATCGAGATTAGGATTTGTCACTCTGTGTTTCGGAGGGGTATCTCTGGGCCCTCTCGGTAATGCACATCATAACAAGCCTTGCAAGCAAAGTGACTAATGAGTTGCAGGATGATGTATTACGGAACGAGTAAAGAGACTTGCCGGTAACGAGATTGAACTAGGTATGTAGATACCGACAATCGAATCTCGGGCAAGTAACATACCGATGACAAAGGGAATAAAGTTTGTTGTCATAACGGTTCGACTGATAAAGATCTTTGTAGAATATGTAGGAGCCAATATGAGCATCCAGGTTCCGCTATTTTTTATTGACCGGAGAGGTGTCTCGGTCATGTCTACATAGTTCTCGAACCCGTAGGGTCCGCACGCTTAACGTTCGATGACGATTTAGTATTATATGAGTTATGTGATTTGGTGACCGAATGTTGTTCGGAGTCCCGGATGAAGGAAATATGCGCTAGAGGCAATAATAAAGTTGTTATTTATATTTCCTTATATCATGACAAATATCTATTATTCATGCTAGAATTGTATTAATCGGAAACTTGATACATGTGTGAATACATAGACAAAACACAGTGTCCCTAGTAAGCCTCTACTAGACTAGCTCGTTAATCAAAGATGGTTAAGTTTCCTAACCATAGACACGTGTTGTCATTTGATAAATGGGATCACATCATTAGGATAATGATGTGATGGACAAGACCCATCCGTTAGCTTAGCATAATGATCGTTAAGTTTTATTGCTACTGCTTTCTTCATGACTTATACATATTCCTTTGACTACGAGATTATGCAACTCCCGGATACCGGAGGAATATCTTGTGTGCTATCAAACGTCACAACGTAACTGGGTGATTATAAAGATGCTCTACAGGTATCTCCGAAGGTGTTTTGTTGGGTTGGTATAGATCGAGATTAGGATTTGTCACTCCGAGTATCGAAGAGGTATCTCTGGGCCCTCTCGATAATGCACATCATAATAAGCCTTGCAAGCAATGTGACTAATGAGTTAGTTGCGGGATGATGCATGATGACCCACAAGTATAGGGGATAAATTGTATCTCTTTTCGATAAGTAAGAGTGTCGAACCCAACGAGGAGCAGAAGGAAATGACAAGCGGTTTTCAGCAAGGTAATGTCTACAAGTGCTGAAATTGTAAGTAACAGAGTAGTTTGATAGCAAGATATTTTTGTAACGAGCAAGTAATGATAGTAGTAACAAAAGTGCAGCAAGGTAGCCCAATCCTTTTGAGGCAAAGGACAGGCCAAAACGGTCTCTTGTAGTGAGCAAAGCGTTCTTGAGGGTACACGGGAATTTCATCTAGTCACTTTCATCATGTTGATTGGATTTGTGTTCGCTACTTTGATAATTTGATATGTGGGTGGATCGGTGCTTAGGAGCTGTTCTTACTTGAACAAACCTCCTACTTATTATTAACCCTCGTGCAAGCATCCGCAACTACGGGAAAAGTATTAAGAATAAATTCTAACCATAGCATTAAAGTTTTGGATCCAATCGGTCCCTTACAGAATAGCGCATAAACTGGGGTTTAAGCTTCTGTCACTCTCGCTACCCATCATCTACTTACTACTCCACAATGCACCCCCTTAGGCCCAAATATGGTGAAGTGTCATGTAGTCTACGTTCACATGACACCACTAAGGGAATCACAACATGCATACTATCAAAATATCAAACACACATCAAGTTCACATGATTACTTGCAACATGATTTCTCCCGTGACCTCAAGAGCAAAAGTAACTACTCACAAATGATAATCATGCTCAATATCAGAGGGGTATTAAATAGCATAATGGATCTGAACATATAATCTTCCACCAAATAAACCATATAGTAATCAACTACAAGATGTAATCAACACTACTAGTCACCCACAAGCACCAATCTATAGTTCCGGTAACAAGATTGAACACAAGAGATGAACTAGGGTTTGAGATGAGATGGTGCTGTTGAAGATGTTGATGGAGAAAGCCCTCCCCAAGATGGTAGATTTGTTGGTGATGATGATGACGGTGGTTTCCCCCTCCGGGAGGGAAGTTCCCCGGGCGGAATCGCTCCGCCGGAGGGCAATAGTGCTCCTGCCCAAGTTCCGCCTCAAGACGACAGCGCTCCATCCCAAAAGTCCTCTCCTTATTTTTTCTAGGTCAAAATGATTTATATACCAGAAGATGGGCACCGGAGGTGGGCCTGGGTGAGCACAACCCACCAGGGCGCGCCTGGGCTCCCTGGCGCGCCCAGGTGGTTGTGCCCACCTGGTGGGCCTCCTCCGGTACTTTTTTTCTCCAATATTCATCAAATACTCCATAAAAATTCTTCGTGAAGTTTCAACTTGTTTGGAGTTGTGCATAATAGGTAGCCTGACGTAGCTTTTTCAGGTCCAGATTTCTAGCTGCCAGAATTCCCCCTCTTTGTGTATACCTTGCATATTATGAGAGAAAAGGCATTAGAATTACTCCAAAAAGCATTATTATGCATAAAAACATCATAAATAACAGTAAGAAAACATGATGCAAAATGGACGTATCAACTCCCGCAAGCTTAGACCTCGCTTGTCCTCAAGGGAAAACCGAAATCGAAAAACATGTCCACGTGCTTAGAGAGAGAGGTGTCGATAAAACAAAATACGGACATAGAAGCATCATGTAGATTATTATAACAGTAACAAATTTAAACATAAGACTTTCATCATAGAACTTTTATCATAGACTTCCCATGAATAAGTGACAATTCATCACACAATTGAAGTATAAAGCATAAGTTCTATTAGAAACTAACAAACTATGTTCTCAGTCAACTTTGCAACTATAATTCATCATCTTTTCAGGAAGGGTCACGTATGGGAGCCTTTAGGCAAGTCCACATACTCAACCATCATATAGTCTTCTATGATTGCTAACACTCACCGCATACACATGAGCAAAACGTTTCAACCGGACACATAGAAAGATAGGGGCTTATAGTTTCGCCTCCCAACATACTCACCTCAAGGGTGATGTCAACAATAATAACTCATGCCACCCATATTCAACTGGACATACGTGCCTAGATCTTTCCTCACCACATGATGCTTGCCAAAGGAGAAAAATAAAAAGGAGTAGATAGAAGAAACTTTGAATCTTGCATAAAAGTAAAAGATAGGCCCTCCGCAGAGGGAAGCAGAGGTTGCCATGCGCTTATTTGTTTGTATGCTCAACCCCTTAGTGCAAAAGAAAGTCACGTTGTATTGCCTCTTGTGATAGCGACCTTTATTATGCAGTCTATCGCTTTTATTCTTCACCATCACAAGTTTGTACAACGCTCAATTTTCTCTTACACTAAATGATCTCACACTTTTAGAAGCAATTTTTATCGCCTTATTGCACCGATGACAACTTACTTGAGGGATCTTGCTCAATCCCTAGGTAGGTATGGTGGACTCTTGAAAGTAAGATTTGGGTTTAAGGGTTTTTGGATGCACAAGTAGTATCTTTACTTAGTGCGGAATTTTTTGCTAGCAAAGATAGGGGCAAGCACCACATGTTGAAGGATCTATGACAATATAACTTCTATGTGAATATGAACAAACATAAATCATTACGTTGTCTTCCTTGTCCAACGTCAACAATTTTGGCATATAATATTTTTATGGGGGCTCACAATCACAAAAGATTTCTAGGATAGTGTATTTATATGCGAATCTTCTCTTTCCTTATTAATTCTTTCATGAGTTGCATCATTGACCAATTCTATGTTTGTCAATCTCTAATAAAATTTCCTACTCATACTTTTCCTTATGGGGTGTCATCACCTACCATAGGATTAGCATATGATCTTTTTATTTATTTCCTTTCTTTTTATTGCAACATGAAAGTAAAGAAAGAAAAAACTCAAACTAACTTTATTATATATCTCACACACGATTACAAGGATAGATCACTAAGCAAACTCCCTAAAACAAAGGATCGAACTAAACTTTTATTCATCTAAAGCAAAAGATTGAACTAAAATAAGTAAAGGCAAAAGATAGTGGGGATGATACGATATCGGGGCACCTCCCCCAAGCTTGGCGGAAGCCAAGGGGAGTGCCCATACCCGATACTCAATTTTCTTTTGGTGATGAAGAAGATGGTGGTGGTGATGAAGTAGATGCGATCTTGTCCTCGGGTTTCCATGGCAGAGGTCCACCATCGTAAGAGGAAGAATGAGTCTCACGGGTCCTGCAACTGGCAGCCAAACTCATACCTTTAAACCTCGCCTCATATTCAAAGACTTGGTTTTGAAGATCATAGATCTGGCTTTGGAGGAAGTTGATTTGCTCGTTGAGGGTGAAGACGATGTCCTTCATGGGCTTGCCATCCACCTTGAGATCACGGGAAAGTCCGTGATCATGAGGTGATTGGCATTGAGTCCATGCTCCACCATCCCCTTGCACCGGAAGACCTCCTGCTCCATAGCCTCAAGCCTGGCCTCCATGGTTCCCGTCCCCTTGGTTCCTTGCACATCGCGGATGTGCAGCACCCCCTCATGCATCAGGATGGCCTGAGGGTGCTGCACCACCTCCCGCAAATATGGGTTGATGACGTTCTTGAGGAACTTGTCCTTGGAGGAGCTTGAAGCAGCCATGGTAGATGGGATCTGACAGAAAGCAGCAAGGAAAAGAAAACAGAGGATTTCTCTGCGATACGGTGGTCAATAGGTTCGGGGGGTATATAAAGATTTTTTATCTTGGGAAACAAGCAAACGGAAGAAAAACGTGCCCCAGGTGGGCACAACCCACCTGGGCGCGCCCTGGTGTCTTGTGCCCACCAGGGTACGCTTCCTGAAAGTTTCTTATTTTCCTAATTTTCTAAATATTCCAAAACTGACAAAAAATATTTTTGAGGATTTTTCGGAGTCCGTTTACTTACCGTATCACGTACCTCCTTATTTTCACGATTCTGGAGTGTTTCGGAAGGACTCTTTTATGTGTTCTTTCGGTGTCAAAGTTTGGATAATATTGGTTTCAACATTAATGGGCGTACCTGAGATATAATGTTTTATTCGTTGCCCATTAACAACCTTCGGGTTAGTACCTTCGACATTATTTATTTTGATAGCTCCAGACCGATAAACCTCCTCGATAACATAGGGTCCTTCCCATTTTGAGAGAAGTTTTCCTGCATAGAACCTGAAACGAGAGTTGTACAAAGGAACATATTCTTTAACTTTAAACTCACGCTTTTGGATTCTTTTATCATGCCATCTTTTAACATTTTCTTTAAACAACTTGGCATTTTCATAAGCTTGGGTTCTCCATTCATCTAAAGAGCTAATATCAAATAACCTCTTTTCACCAGCAAGTTTGAAATCATAGTTGATTTCCTTGATTGCCCAATATGCTTTATGTTCTAATTCAAGAGGCAAATGACAAGCTTTTGCATAAACCATTTTATAAGGAGACATACCCATAGGATTTTTATATGCTATTCTATAAGCCCAAAGTGCATCATCTAATTTCTTAGACCAATTCTTCCTGGAGCTATTGACAGTCTTTTGCAAAATTAATTTTATTTCTCTATTGCTAAGTTCAACTTGACCACTAGACTGAGGATGATAGGGTGATGCAATTCTATGGTTAACATCATACTTGGCAAGAATTTTACGAAAACACCATGGATAAAGTGTGAACCACCATCATTCATGAAATATCTAGGGACTCCAAACCTTGGGAAAATAACTTCCTTAAGCATTTTAATAGAGGTGTTGTGATCAACACTACTAGTTGGAATAGCTTCTACCCATTTAGTAACATAATCAACCGCAACCAAAATATGTGTACAGCCATTAGAGGAAGGAAAAGGTCCCATGTAAACAAATCCCCAAACATCAAATGGTTCAACAACAAGTGAATAATTCATAGGCATTTCTTGACGCTTACCGATATTACCTATTCTTTGGCATTCATCACAAGATAACACGAACTTACGGGCATCCTTGAAGAGAGTAGGCCAATAAAATCCAGATTGCAATACCTTGTGAGCAGTTCTATCTCCAGCATGATGTCCTCCATATGCTTCGGAGTGACATTTTCAAAGGATTTGTCCCTATTCATGCTCAGGTACACAACGTCTAATAATACCATCTACTCCTTCTTTATAAAGATGTGGGTCATCCCAAAAGTAATGTCTTAAATCATAGAAGAATTTTTTCTTTTGTTGGTATGTAAAGCTAGGTGGTAAATATTTAGCAACAATGTAATTAGCATAGTCAGCATACCAAGGAGTATTATGAGCAACATTTATTGCAGATAAGTGCTCATCAGGAAAACTATCATCAATAGGTAGTGGGTCATCAAGCACATTTTCAAGCCTAGACAAGTTATCAGCTACGGGGCTCTCAGCTCCTTTTCTACCAGTGATATGCAACTCAAATTCTTGTAGCAAGAGAACCCATCGAATAAGTCTAGGTTTAGCATCTTTCTTTTCCATAAGATATTTTATAGTAGCATGGTCAGTGTGAACAATTACTTTTGAATCAACAATGTAAGGTCTAAATTTATCACAAGCAAACACCACCGCTAGGAATTCTTTCTCAGTAGTAGCATAATTCTTTTGAGCACTGTCTAGAGTTTTACTAGCATAATGGATAACATTTAGTTTCTTATCAACTCTTTGTCCTATAACAGCACCAACAACATAATCACTAGCATCGCACATAATTTCAAAACGTAAGTTCCAATCAGGTGGTTGAACAATAGGTGCAGAAATTAAAGCTTTCATGAGTGTTTCAAAGGCTTCAAAACAATCATCACCAAAAACAAAAGGGACATCCTTCTGCAATAGGTTTGTAAGAGGCCTAGAAATTTTAGAAAAGTCTTTGATAAATCTCCTATAGAAACCAACATGACCTAGGAAACTATGAATACCTTTGATATCCTTAGGACATGGCATTTTCTCAGTTTCATCAACCTTAGCTTTGTCCACTTCAATAACCTTTTCAGAAATTTTATGACCCAAGACAATACCTTCATTAACCACTACTGCAGGATGCTGCTAACGCGACACTTCGATCAGAGACCCTTTGATGAAACTGTGTGCGATGCAATAATCGCAAACGGTGGTGTAAAAAAACCATCAAAAAAGGTGCAAAACATTTGCGATGGAGGATGCATCAAACACGGTTCAGATTTTAGTTGCGTGTGCGATGCAGGGCATACAGTTCAGTTCAATTAACTGTTTGTGATGAGGAGGAAGAAAAGAAACGGGCAGCCAGATGAAGGTGTGTGCGATATACATCATACAGTTCACTCGGATGAACTGTTTGTGATTAGGCAACACAAAAGAAATGGTCAGGCAGATCAAGGTGTGTGCGATATACGGCATGCGGTTCACTCGGATGAACTGTTTGTGTTGAGACAAGAGAACAGAAACAGTTCAATATAACAAGATATGTGTGATACACGGCAAACAGGTCTGTAATCAGAAATGTGTGCGAAGCCCGATAATAACACAGACGGTTGCTGCTAATAAGACGTGTGTGTTGTGCGATGGGATTGCATACGGAACAACAACATTATATACACACTTATAAGGACATGGTTGCATAACCAAATTAAACATCCACTTATATAGGTGGCTACTACAACCACGGCATTTGCACACACCAAAGTAAACTATTACATGCATAATTACATAGGTGGCTACTACACACATGACATTTCCACACACAAATAAAGTAAACTATATATTACATGCATGATTAAATAGCATAAACGATCATCTGATCATCATCTACTTCTTGTGACGCTTGCTCTGCTTGTGGCTCGATCCAGGCTCGTTGATTTGGGTAATGAGGCACTTCCTCATGTCAACGATCCGCCTGTGCATCTCGTAGCATGTGTACACGTCTTGGCCGCGAACCTGAGGTGAGGTTCATCCAATTGCCGCATCCAGGCCCTGTGCCAGGATACGGGACTTGTTCTTTGGGCATCTTGCTTCATATTTTCATAGTAGGGGTCGATGATGGCCGAGGCGAGTTCGACCAGGGAGTCCTTCTTCATGCTGCCCCAGACCCTGTAGTGGTCAAGGATTTCGACAAGGTTCTTGTAGGCCAAGCCTGTAACACTGAGCGCTTTTACATCGTCTTTGGTTTCCATAGTGGCGAACTTGTAGCCGGTGCTGTTGACAAACCTGTTGAAACGGTCGCAAGGCTTTGTGGCCATGCAGCAGTGGTAGATGAGGACATGATGGCGCACGCACAACTGGGCGACAGCAACCTTCTGATCTATGCCGGGACGACCGGCGGTGTACTGGAGGTCGATGCCGACCACCTTGTACTTGTCTCGAGCAAGCAACTGCTCAACGTTGTTGATGTAGTCGTCCACCATGGCTGGGTCGATGGTGTACACCACCAAGAGATCCATCTTCCTCGCGTGGGTCTCCACTCTATGCTCGCCGAACTCCATTGGAGCATCGCCAGACATCCCCTCTCTATGTGTCGTCATGGGTGTGCTTGTTATGTTGTGGGGCGCGATCGAAAGGTTGAAGAGACTAAGGTTACAATGGCCGCGGGAATTAAAGGGGAAGCCGGGACGGCCAGGAATATCGGCAGGCCCTGATGTCAGTTCTAATTTGCAGCGCGTAACTCCGTCATGCCGCACGTAACTGCATCATGTGGCAACGCGCGCGGCGCAACCACATGCATATGGGGCCCCCGACGTGATCGTGCGCACGGCCAACCGCTGGCAGAGCGCGCGCGGAGCGATGCGAGCAGAGCGCTCCGCGGTCGCCTCAACGGCGAGCAACCATATATATATATATATATATATATATATATATATATATATATATATATATATATATATATATATATAGTAGTAGTTGAACACGCAAGGAAAAGGTGTCCACAAGCCCAGCGCGCCGACCGACGCGAGCAGAGCGCGCCAACGGACGCGAGCAGAGCGCGCCGCGGCGCCTAACGGCGAGCAGAGCTTGCCGAGGGACGCGAGCAGAGGCCGGCACAATGAGAGGTGGCAAATAAGACGAACTATGCGAGCGATGTCGGAGAGTTGCGTGTGCGATACGTGGCATACAGTTGATCCATCCGAGCTGTTTGTGATGGAATAAGCCGTGTGTGTTGCGGGAAAACGCTTGCTGGTATATAACCTTAAATTTAACCAAAAAAGTGTTAATGCATGTTACAAAAATTGTATAGCTGGAAACTATGTTCAAAGACGACTCCAACGATATAATCTTTGGCGACATGCATTTGTATTTTATTAGTTAAATCCTACTTATAAACCAGGACGGAGGTATAGTAGGTAATTAAATCGCAAACGTTCTTTTTTTGTATTAACCGTATGTGTACATGTCCTTTCATCCTCCTCTCGCACGTCTTGTCACCCCGCTGCCATAGACGGCTTACAGCGCAAGCTTGCACAACGCGCGAGGGCTTTCTTTTGGCCAAACGGTGGCTCGAAGTGGCGCCAATGAATCGTCGGTGAGCCCGTTCCCGCGCAACCTCACAGGTTCCCGTGCAAGCTTCCCGCCCGACTCGGTGAAATCCCCCAAAATCCCAATGCTTACCGGCCTGCTATATAAACCCTCACGGTCAGCGAGTCATGCGTCGCATTTTCCCCTCCCTCCCTGTAGCTTATCTCGTCTGCTTCTCCCACAATCGCCAATGGCACCGGTCCATCGTCATCGCTCAGCCACTCCGCCGTTATCAGAGGACAGCTCCAGCTAGGAGGTTACACCGCGGTGGTGGCGCAGTCCCCGGCGTAGTGTAGTGCGCGTGGCGTCCCTGTTGGGTGTGCGCGGAACACCCACCACACGCTCCACCGCCGCTGCCCGTCGACAGCTGTTGCCGGCCGCCATTGCCGCCACACCACCGTTGAAAGCCAGGGCCATCTCCCACTCCGTCGCCGTGGCCCGAAGGCGGGAGGTGGCCGTCGTGGCCGCCACCCCACTGCTGGCCACCGTGGCCATCACCCACTCCGCCATCGCGGCCCGAAGGTGGGAGGTGGTGGTCGTGGCCGCCCACCGTCAACGACCGGGGTCATCACCCGCTCCGCCACCGCCGCCCAAAGGAGGGAGACGAAGGTGGAGGCCCGCACGTGCGTCAGCGACCTTGCACGCTACATCGAGTTCCTGCGGGAGGAGGAGGAGCGCCTCGTCGAGCACGCAAAGAGCCTTACCGTAGCCGTGGCCGCAGCACACGCCAACGCAGAGGCGAGGAATCAGGAGATCTACGAGCAGTCCGACCGCTTCGAGAGGGCTCGTCTGGAGCGGCAGTGGGCGTTCGAGTTGGCGAGCGGCGCTGAACGTGCAGTAGCGGTAGGCACCGCATTGCATTTGTCCAGCTCGTCGGTAGGCTCCTCCTCCTCTGCCTCTTACTAAGCGCGCTCAACAGAGGAGAGGCTGTCGGAAGTAGCACAAAGCCCCTCCGTAGTAGTAGTATTTAGGGGCTATTTTGTTCAGTTCATCTGACTATAGATGTGTGGTGGAACTGTACAACGTACTTAAAATTAGCTAGTATATATATAGTTGAACTAGCTATTTCGGTACATGGTTGGCAACAATTGGGGAAAAGTTTGGTCAGTTCAGCTTTCGAGTTGAACTGTTTGTATAAATTAAGAACGACTGCTTAATCTATGAATGAATCTATGCTTAATTACTGAATTTTAGTTGCAAAAATTAGATACTGCTAGTGATTTTTAGCTTCATATTTTGACAATTCGCAGTGTTACAAGGTTGACAAATGGCAATGTTACTAGACCAACAAATGTCAATCTTTCCAGTTTAACAAATGGCAACATACCCAATATGACAGATGCAAATCTTACCAAATTGTTTGTACATGGTTGCACACGGGTCATCCAAAACAACCGTTTGCGTTGAAGGGATGCACAAATCCTGCGCTGCAAATTTTCCCGCGACTTAAGGGGGAAGACCATAGCTCTCACTTTGCATACGGGTGCTCTATCTAAAAGGTTTGCGATCAAGAGCTGCAGAAATCCTGCTCGCCACATGTTCCCTTGGCTTCCTAGTGAAGTTGTCGGTTTTGCATACGGGTGTTCTAACTAAAACGTTTGCGACGAGTTTTTTATATTTAATAACCGAATTAAACTGCGGCTTGGGCGCCAGGGTGCGAGCAAGGCGGGCGGCCATGGAAGTCAAAGGGCTCGCTTTCCGGTGAGCCCGCGCGGCGTACAACTCGCACGTTTCCCGGTGAGCCTCCGCATTGGAGTACAGCTCGCACGCCTCCCATTTAGTCAAGCACTCAAGCACCTGTCTGCACGACACCTCCTAGCCATTAAAAGAGTGAGGCGTGGCGTCACGTGAATGGTTAACAGAACGCACACAATTTATATGCACTGGAGCATGTGCATGTAGTTCAAATTTGAATTATGCACATAAAATGCCTAGAAAACCCAGTTAATGTATAAAAATGTCCAAACGAACCCCGAAAAATTCCAAAATTAAACAAAACACTCCGGTTGTTCTATGTTGACACTAGAAAATTTTGAAAGCAATAAGAGGCAATGGATATCGTTTTGTCCCCAAAGGTGGCACGTTCCCTACCGAAACCATCCCGCTTGCTGTGAGAAGCTGTGGTTTGTGAGACGCTTATACCCAAACCTGCCCCAAATGGGACAAAATTTTACCACGGCATGTTGAGGCCGATCCATGATAGTATGCCAAGTTTCATGAATTTCAGACGAGTTTTGGATTTACTAGAATTTAAAATCCAGGTATCTCAATGTTTGCGGCCGAGTGACGGTGGCAGGGTGTTTGAAATTCATTCCCATTTCTTGCATGGGACCAAAGCATGCAACCAAGGACACAGATTTGATTTTTCAACCAGTTTATATGCACTGGAGCATGTGCATGTAGTTAAAATTTGAATTATGCACCTGAAATGCCTACAAAACAAAGTTAATATATAAAAATGTCCCAACGAACCCTGAAAAATTTAAAAAATTAAACACAACAGTCCTGTTGTTCTATGTTGACACTAGAATTTTTTTGAAAGCAATAAGAGGCAACGGATATCGTATCGTCCCCAAAGGTGGCACGTTCCCTACCGAAACCATCACGCTTGTTCTGAGAAGCTCTTGTTTTGTGAGACACTTATACCCAAACCTGCCCAAAATGGGACAAATTTTTTACCATGGCATGTTGATGCCGCTCCATGATAGCATGCCAAGTTTCATGAATTTCAGACGAGTTTTGGATTTACTAGAATTTGAAAACCAGGTATCTCAATGTTTGCGGCCGAGTGACGGTGGTAGGGTGTTTGAAAGTTATTCCAATTTCTTGCATGGGACCTAAGCATGCAACCAAGGACACATATTTGGTTTTTCAACCAGTTTATATGCAATGGAGCATGTGCATGTAGTTCAAATTTGAATTATGCACCTGAAATGCCTACAAAACCAAGTTAATGTATAAAAATGTCCAAACGAACCCTGAAAAATTCAAAAATTAAACACAACACTCCTGTTGTTCTATGTTGGCACTAGAATTTTTTGAAACCAATAAGAGGCAACGGATATCGTTTCGTCCCCAAAGGTGGCACGTTCCCTACTGAAACCATCACGCTTTTTCTGAGAAGCTCTGGTTTGTGAGACGCTTATATCCAAACCTGCCCCAAATGGGGCAAATTTTTTACCACGGCATGTTGATGCCGCTCCATGATAGCATGCAAAGTTTCATGAATTTCAGACGAGTTTTGGATTTACTAGGATTTAAAAACCAAGTATCTCAATGTTTGCGGCCGAGTGATGGTGGCAGGGTGTTTGAAATTCATTCCCATTTCTTGCATGGGACCTAAGCATGCACCGAAGGACACATATTTGATTTTTCAACCAATTTATATGCACTGGAGCATGCGCATGTAGTTCAAATTTGAATTGTGCACATAAAATGCCTAGAAAACCCAGTTAATGTGTAAAATGTCCAAACGAACCCCGAAAAATTCCAAAATTAAACACAACACTCCTGTTGTTCTATGTTGACACTAGAATTTTTTTGGAAGCAATAAGAGGTAACAGATATCGTTTCGTCCCCAAAGGTGGCACGTTCCCTACCGAAACCATCACGCTTGTTGTGAGAAGCTCTGGTTTGGGAGAAGCTTATACCCAAACCTGCCCCAAATGGGACAAAATTTTTACCACGACATGTTGATGCCGCTCCATGATAGCATGCAAAGTTTCATGAATTTCAGACGCGTTTTGGATTTACTAGAATTTTAAAACCAAGTATCTCAATATTTGCGACCGAGTGACGGTGGCAGGGTGTTTGACATTCATTCCCATTTTTTGCATGGGACCTAACCATGCAACCAAGGACACAGATTTGATTTTTCAACCAGTTTATATGCACTAGAGCATGTGCATGTAGTTCAAATTTAATTATGCACCTGAAATGCCTACAAAACCAAGATAATGTATAAAAACGTCCAAACGAACCCTGAATAATTCCAATTTTTTGATGACACACCTATAGTTGCATGTTCACTGCAGATAAAAGTTCTAGCAATTCAAACACCATCCTTTGCAGTTGTGACCCCATTACGTAATTCAAATCAAGACGAAAAATCAAGTAGATCGCACACAGTTTATTATCACCAACTATGTGAGATGCAGCACAAAATATCTTGGAGCACCGTCGGAGTGTCAAGCACACTAGCCCGCTCCTCAAATATCATTTCACTGTTCAATCGTCACCGGTGAAAGATGGGGACGTGGACCCGCGTCGTGAGGGCAACTTCGGCGGCCCACTCCGGCAAGAGGGCGGCCGTAGCCGCCAGGCGCGTGCTAACAAGCTTCATGAGGGCGACCGCAATCTGCGTCCGGTTGGCCAAGGCAGCCCAAACGGCCGATGCTGCTTCTCAGGCGGCGGCAGCAGCATCTGCCTCGGGGATAGCAACTTGCGAGAGCGGCACAACAGCTGTCCGTTCCGCAGCGGCGGCCTTAGCCCTGATGGAGGCCGCCCACGACCATGTCAAGGCCGTCCACGCCCAGCTCGTGGCGGTCACCGCACAGATCGAACGAAGCTTCTCCGACAACGGTCGGCAACCCACGGCCGAAGTGTTGGCAATCGCCGAGAGAGTTCGAGCAGCCGTCCATTCATGCGCGGCATACCTTTCCACGACGGAGCGCGCCAAAGCCCAGATCGCGGCTGCCCACGCCCAGCTCGTGGCGGCTTATTCCAAAGATATGGCAGACGCGGATGGCGAGATGCTTGCGGAGTATGCTGCAATTGATGCCATGGACCCCTTCCCCAGTAGACCGTTGGGTGCGAGCTGGACATGGAGGCGGCGGCAGAGATCAACGAGCACCAGCCGTAGTAGTACTCTTTGTTTTGTTTAATTAAGAGCGGCGGTCTTTAATTTGTTAGAGTAATGTTTAGGTCAGCTAGCTCTGTTTAATTGCTGAACTTGCTCGATTAAGAAGTGTGGGTGTGATGTAGTCTCCTTTGTGTACCCAAATTATGCAATGACGTGGATGACCACTGTAACCATCGAGATGCGAACCAAAATTTTTGACGTTCAAACTCATCACACACGGGTTAAGCTATCTGAATCGTTTTTGATGTTCACATATCGTACACAGTTCTGAATAAGGGACCGTGTCTGATGACACTTTGCGCGCCAGTTTTTTCGCCGAAGCGATTCCAAATTTTTGGCTTCCGTGGATATGTCTACCTCCCCGCCCCCTCTCCCTTACCAAAAGCCACATTTCCCCTGTTTCCGCCTTCCTTTCCAAGTTGAAACCTTCACTCCTTGCTTGCAGCACCGCCTCCTCGCCGGCGACCCTCCTTCACGCTGCTCGGTCTCGCCTATCCAGGCAGGTAATCCACACCTGACCCCCATCCTCCTCCTCCTTCCACATCCCACATGCCCCGACCGTCGGCGCAAGCGCGACACCTTCCACCCAAATCACCGACCCCTCCACCAAATAAGCGCCGCCCTAAGCCATGGCGCACGCAGTATAGCCAGGATCTCAAGGAGCATTTGGCAGCGGAGAAGGAAATCGCGTCCGCACGTGCGGATGAGGTCGCGATGGCCGCCATTCGTGCCGACCCCCAGATCTTGGAGGAGTACCTTGCCATTTGCTAGCTACGCCAGTTAAGCATGCTCGGTTTACCCGTTGCGTGTGCTGCTCCTGCCTTTCCTTCACAAATTCTAGTGAATTGTGCTATCTAATTTTACCATGCAATCTGTTGCTCTAGTGTATATGTTCTATCTGTCGTGCAGTGTGGTGCTCACTTATTAATTGTTTTGTTAATTAGTTGTCGTCTTCAGTTAACTGTTTGGTTCAATTCTGCAAATGTGATGTTCAATTCTTCAGGCTGCAATTTTGTATTGTCTTCCATGTGAGAAATAAATCGAATTTATGTTTACACAATACATGAGAAACGAATACAATTGCTATATTTCCAAGTTGTCAAGCATGCTTGGTTTGGTTATACATTGTGCAATGTGGTGCTCAGTTAACGTTTGGTTCATTTGTGTTGTGGTGTTTAGTTAACTGTTTGGTTCAATTTTGCAATGCGATGTTCAATAGTTGTCGGTGCATTCTGTTATTGTATACCTTGTGAAGAATAAATTGAATTTGGCTGTAGTAAATACATGCGAAACAAATACAATTGCTATATTTCCAAGTTGTTATGCATGCTTGGTTTGGTTAACTGTCTGATCTTCTATTAGGAGTATGTTATATTGTGCAATGTGGTGCTCAGTTAATGTTTGGTTCATTTGTTGTGGTGTTTAGTTAACTGCTTGGTTCAATTCTGCAATGCGATGTCCAATTGTCGTGGGTAGAATTTTGTATTGTTGTGCATGTGAGGAATAAATCGAATTTGGCTGCACTTAATACATGAGAAACATATACAAGTGCTATATTTCCTAGTTCTTAGTCATGCTTGGTTTGGATAAATGGGTTTTCCATGTGGCTTGAATTAATCAGATGAATCTGCAATGTGCTTATTTTTCATCAACATATTTTACTGATAGCATGCGAACCCTTAGTTAACCCGATGACTAACTATCTTATATGTGTTGTAGGGAAACAATGGGAAGCACTGAGGTTTACAATCGAGGTTACCACGTGCATGGTTTGTTGTCTAATATCACATTATTGTGCAATTGGAGGAACCATTCTAATATTTAGGTTTTTAACAATTTGGTCTTGCACATCTAGGTCCTACTGTCAGAGGTTTTGACCCGTTGTTCGACCCCTTTTGCATATGGGGAAATGAGTTGTCCATGAATATCAGTCAAGTCAAGAAACTCAAAAAGATTGTTAGGATAAAGAAATTAGCGACAAAAAACAACAAGATCTTTGTCTGCACAATGAAGAAGACATCAGTTCACTATAGGATGGTACTAACTATTATACCTTGCCTTTTTTATTCCTTTGCCCCATTTCCAATATAGAGAAGATATTTATGCACATCCTTGTTTTCAGGCCTTTCCAAAGCAGTTCACAGATGATACCTCTCAAACCACCAGTATGGTCAGGAGGCGAGGAAGGTATTCATACAACACCCACGGTTCAATATTGAAGTTTTCCTGAAGAGGACGAAGGATGGACGGTCAATCATCCACATGCACTGACCTAAAGTTACAAAGGCCTTCAACATCAATGAAGGCTCAATATTCGCGTTCTGCTTCAGCAGTTTTCCAGATGAGATACATCTGTCTATATACCGTCTATGATGCTAATTTCGAATGGTTATAGATTTTGTATGTGAAACTTGGTGCTGGTGTAGTTGTGTAATGGGGTAGCTGAGTGATGAAGCTATATGATGTTGTACTCTGATGTATTTCAATTATGAGAATGAAATATATTGTGTGCTTAATATGAAATGTCAATTAAATTAATAAATGGATTATTAATAATCGGATAATTAGCCTGCTAATTGGGTTTTTCTATTGCAAACGGTTATTGAGAAAACATCCTGTGCGATGCATTCAATAACGCACACAGTTTCTAGGAATAAACCGTGTTAGATTAATGAACAATCACACACGACATCCTCTTGAAAACTGTTTGCGTTAGGCCACCTGGCGCAAACGTTTACCAGATAAAAAGTGTGTGTGATGGACAACCCTTGACACACAGTTTCTTCTATGCACTGTGTGTGATGCATTCAATAACTCAAATGATAAAATTGTTAATACCGTGTGCAATGGAAACGCTATCACAAACGATTTAACGGGGAAAATTGTGTGTGATGTACTTGCGAACAGAAACGTTTTCCTTGGAGCGACTGTGTGGGATGTATATACGAACGGAAATGTTTAGCGGTGACTGACTGTGTGGGATGTACTTACGACGGGAAATGATTTCACCTGTATAATTGTATTTTTTTGAGCACCACTGTACGTATAACCGTATTTGGTCGCTCACTGGTCGCACACGACCTCATTTTGCCGAGCGTGTGTGCTAGGAGGGCATATCCCCGACGGTTTGTGGGTCGTGTGGGAAGGACCCACCTATCGCCCACACTCAGTAGGCGAAGGTTCCAAATGTCGTCGCGGAAAGGGATTAAAAACCGTTTGTATAGCACCTCACTAGGCACTTCTCCCAATTCAAGACAAGATTTGTTTGTTCACATCTCTGAAAACTCGATCAAGATTGCTTAAACAATCATCAAAAGACTTCCCATAAACAAAGAAGTCATCCATGAAACCTCAACAGTCTTTTCACAAAAGTCAGAGAATATAGCAGTCATACATCTTTGAAAGGTTGCAGGTGCATTGCATAAACCAAAAGGCATACGTCTATAAGCATAAGTTCCAAAGGGACAAGTAAAAGTGGTCTTTTCTTTATCAGGTTGGGAAACAGGTATTTGTGAAAAACCAGAATATCCATCAAGGAAGCAAAAGTGAGTGTGCTTAGATAATCTTTCTAGCATTTGATCAATAAAAGGCAGATGGTAATGATCTTTTCTAGTTGCTTTATTTAGTTTTCTAAAATCAATTACCATTCTATAGCCTGTAACAATTCTTTGTGGAGTAAGTTCATTCTTATCATTAGGAACAACAGTAATACCTCCTTTCTTAGGAACACAATGAACAGGGCTTACCCATCTACTATCAGCTATAGGATAGATTATACCTGCTTCCAGAAGTTTTAATATTTCTGTTCTTACCACTTCTTTCATCTTTGGATTTAACCAACATTGGTGACCAACAATGGGTTTAGCATCAGGTTCCATATTAATCTTGTGCTGACATAGAGTGGGACTAATGCCCTTTAAATCATCAAGAGTATATCCAATAGCAGCTCGGTGCTTCCTTAGAACTTTCAATAATATTTCTTCTTCATGTTCTGAAAGGTTAGCACTAATAATAACATGATATATCTTCTTTTCATCAAGATAAGCATATTTCAAAGTGTCTGGCAATTGTTTTAATTCAAACACAGGATCACCTTTAGGTGGAGGAGGACCTCCTAGAGTTTCAATAGGCAAATTGTGTTTAAGCAGAGGACGTTGTTCAAAGAAAATATCATCTATTTCCTTTCTTTCAAGCATATGTAAATCATTTCATGGTCTAGCAAATATTTTTCTAGTGGATCAGTGGGAGGCACAACAATAGAAGCAAGACCAATTATTTCACCATTACTAGGCAATTCTTTTTCATGAAGCTTTCTACTAAACTTGGAGAAATTAAACTCATGTGACTCATCATCAAAACTAACACCGACAATTTGTTTCTCACAATCTATTCTAGCATTAACAGTGTTCAAGAAAGGTCTACCAAAGATAATTGGACAAAAGTCATCTTGTTGGGAACCAAGAACAAGAAAATCAGTAGGGTATTTTATTTTCCCACAGAAGACTTCAACATCTCTAACAATTCCAATTGGTGATATAGTGTCTCTATTAGCAAGTTTAATAGTAACATCTATGTCTTCTAGCTCTGCGGGTGCTATGCCATTCATAATTTCTTGATATAAGGAGTAGGGAATAGCACTCACGCTAGCACCTATGTCACATAAACCATGATAACAGTGGTCCCCTGTTTTAACTGAGACAACGGCCATGCCAACAACAGGTCTGGGTTTATCCTTTTTATCAGGTTTGGCAATTCTAGCAGCTTCTTCGCAGAAGTAAATAACATGCCTATCTACATTTTCTTCCAAGAGATCCTCAACCATAGCAATACTAGGTTCTACTTTAATTTGTTCATCTGGTTTAGGTGTTCTAATATAACTTTTGTTGACCACAGTTGAAACTTTAGCATGTTCCTTTATCCTAACAGGGAAAGGTGGTTTCTCAATATAAGCAGTAGGAACAACTGAATCAACATTGTAAAGTATAGTTTCTTCTTTAGCTAGTACCGGTTCTTTAATTTCTTCTTTAATAGGTGGGTGATATTTAAACCACTTCTCTTTAGGGAGATCAACATGAGTAGCAAATGATTCACAAAAGGAGGCTACTATCTCAGAGTCAAGTCCATATTTAGTGCTAAACTTTTGAAAAGCATCGGTATTCATAAAAGATTTAAAACAATCATACTTAAGCTTAATACCTGACTCTTTACCTTCGCCGAGTTCCCAATCTTCAGAGTTGCGTTTAATTCTTTCCAAAAGATCCCACCGGAATTCAATATTCTTCTTCATGAAGGAACCAGTACAAGAAGTATCAAGCTTTGATTGATCATCACGAGAAAGCCGAGCATAAAAATTCTGAATAATAATTTCTCTTGAGAGCTCATGATTGGGGCATGAATATAACATTGACTTAAGCCTCCCCCAAGCTAGAGAGATACTTTCTCCTTAACGAGGCCAAAAATTATATATGTAATTCCGATCACGATGAACTAGATGCATAGGATAATTTTTTTGGTGAAACTCCAATTTCAATCGATTCCAGTTCCAAGCTCCAATATCACCGCATAGCCTATACCATGCCAATGCTTTTCCCTTCAAATATAAAGGGAAAACCTTCTTCATAACTTCACCTCCGGGTAAACCTGCAAGCTTAAACAATCCACAAATTTGTTCCACATATATCAAGTGCATATCAGGATGTTCAGTTACGTCTCCTGCATAAGGATTAGCTAGCAGTTGTTCTATCATACCCGAAGGAATTTCATATTCCTCATTTTCAGTAGGTGCAGTAGGTTGAGGGGTAACTAATTGTGGTTCTGGTCAAGGTGAAGATACCCCGAACAAACCCCTCAGAGGATTGTTCTCCATAGTAACAAGTGACAGTAAATTTCAGCACACTATATAAATGTTTCCTTACCAAATTCCACTTACCAAAGGCACATCACTCCCCGGCAACGGTGCCAGAAAATAGCTTTGATGACCCACAAGTACAGGGGATCATTTGTAGCTCTTTTCGATAAGTAAGAGTGTCGAACCCAATGAGGAGCAGAAGGAAATGACAAGTGGTTTTCAGCAAGGTAATGTCTGCAAGTGCTGAAATTGTAAGTAACAGAGTAGTTTGATAGCATGATATTTTTGTAACGAGCAAGTAATAATAGTAGTAACAAAAGTGCAGCGAGGTAGCCTAATCCTTTTGAGGCAAAGGACAGGCCAAAACGGTCTGTTATAGTGAGCAAAGCGTTCTTGAGGGTACACGGGAATTTCATCTAGTCACTTTCATCATGTTGATTCGATTTGTGTTCGCTACTTTGATAATTTGATATGTGGGTGGATCGGTGCTTAGGTGCTGTTCTTACTTGAACAAACCTCCTACTTATTATTAACCCTCGCGCAAGCATCCACAACTACAGGAAAAGTATTAAGAATAAATTCTAACCATAGCATTAAACTTTTGGATCCAATCGGTCCCTACGGAATAGCGCATAAACTGGGATTTAAGCTTCTGTCACTCTCGCAACCCATCATCTACTTACTACTCCACATTGCATTCCCTTAGGCCCAAATATGGTGAAGTGTCATGTAGTCTACGTTCACATGACACCACTAAGGGAATCACAACATACATACTATCAAAATATCGAACACACATCAAGTTCACATGATTACTTGCAACATGATTTCTCCCGTGGCCTCAAGAACAAAAGTAACTACTCACAAATGATAATCATGCTCAAGATCAGAGGGGTATTAAATAGCATAGTGGATCTGAACATATAGTCTTCCACCAAATAAACCATATATTAATCAACTAGAACATGTAATCAACACTACTAGTCACCCACAAGCACCAACCTATAGTTCCGGTAACAAGATTGAACACAAGAGATGAACTAGGGTTTGAGATGAGATGGTGCTGTTGAAGATGTTGATGGAGATTGCCCTCCCCAAGATTGGAGAGTTGTTGGTGATGATGATGACGACGATTTCCCCCTCCGGGAGGGAAGTTCCCCCGGCGGAATCACTCCGCCGGAGGGCAAAAGTGCTCCTGCCCAAGTTCCGCCTCGAGACGGCGGCGCTCCATCCCAAAAGTCCTCTCCTTATTTTTCTAGGTCAAAATGACTTATATACCAGAAGATGGGCACCGGAGGTGGGCCTGGGTGAGCACAACCCACCAGGGCGCGCCTGGGATCCCTGGCGAGCCCAGGTGGGTTGTTCCCACCTGGTGGGCCTCCTCTGGTAATTATTTGCTCCAATATTCATCAAATATTCCATAAAAATTCTCCGTGAAGTTTCAGCTTGTTTGGAGTTGTGCAGAATAGGTAGCCTGACATAGCTTTTTCAGGTCCAGATTTCCAGCTGCCGGAATTCCCCCTCTTTGTGTATACCTTGCATATTATGAGAGAAAAGGCATTAGAATTACTCCAAAAAGCATTATTATGCATAAAAACATCATAAATAACAGTAAGAAAACATGATGCAAAATGGATGTATCAATGAATTACGGAACGAGTAAAGAGACTTGCCGGTAACGGAACTAGGTATGAAGATACCGACGATCGAATCTCGGGTAAGTAACATACCGATGACAAAGGGAATAACGTATGTTGTCATTATGGTTCGGCTGATAAAGATCTCCGGAGAATATGTGGGAGCCAATATGAGCATCTAGGTTCCGCTATTGGTTATTGACCAGAGAGGAGTCTCGGTCCTGTCTACATAGTTCTCGAACCCGTAGGGTCCGCACGCTTAAAGTTCGATGACGATTTGTATTATGTGAGTTATGTGGTTTGGTGACCGAATGTTGTTCGGGGTCCCGGATGAGATCACGGACATGACGAGGAGTCTCGAAATGGTCGAGAGGTAAATATTGATATATTGGATGATAGTATTTGGACACCGGAAGTGTTCCGGAGTGTATCGGGTACATATGGGATTACCGGGGGGGTTACCGAACCCCCCCGAGGGAAGATATGGGCCATATAGGCCATAGGAGGGAGGCACACCAGCCCACAAAGAGGTGGCACGCCCCCACAAGGAGGGAGTATGAATAGGACTAGGAGAGGGGGCGGCGCGCGCCTTTCCTTCCCCCCTCTCTCTTCTTCCCCTTTCACCCTTCGGTAAAAGGAAAGGTGGGGGGCCGAATTGGACTAGGAGCCCAAGTAGGATTCCTCCTACTTGGGCGCGCCTAGGGACGGCCTCGCCCCCTTCGTCCTTTATATACGTGGGGAGGGGGGCGCCTAGAAGACACACAATTGTTCCAAGCCGTGTGCGACGCCCCCTCCACAGTTTATGCCTCCGGTCATATTCACGTAGTGCTTAGGCGAAGCCCTCCGTGGATAACTTCACCATCACCGCCACCACGCCGTCATGCTGACGGAACTCTGCCTTGAAACTTTGCTGGATCAAGAGTTCGAGGGACGTCATCGAGCTGAACATGTGCAGAACTCGGAGGTGCCGTACGTTCGGTGCTTGATCGGTTGGAACGTGAAGAAGTTCGACTACATCAACCGCGTTAACAAATGCTTCCACTTTTGGTCTACGAGGGTACGTGGACACACTCTCCCCTCTCGTTGCTATGCATCTCCTAGAGAGATCTTGCGTGAGTATAGGACTTTTTTTGAAATTGCATGCTACGTTCTCCAATAGTGGCATCCGAGCCAGATCTATGCGTAGATGATATGCACGAGTAGAACACAAAGAGTTGTGGGCGGTGATAGTCATACTGCTTACCACCAACGTCTTATTTTGATTCGGCGGTATTGTTGGATGAAGCGGCCCAGACCAACCTTACATGACCACGTTCATGAGACCGGTTCCACCGACATACATGCAACTACTTTTGCATAAAGGTGGCTAGCGGGTGTCTGTTTCTCCAACTTTAGTTGAATCGAATTTGACTACGTCCGGTCCTTGTTGAAGGTTAAAACAGCAAACTTGACGAAACCCCGTTGTGGTTTTGATCCATAGGTAAGAACGGTTCTTACTAGAAGCCCGTAGCAGCCACGTAAAATTTGCAACAACAAAGTAGAGGGCGTCTAACTTGTTTTTGCAGGGCATGTTGTGATGTGATATGGTCAAGACATGATGTGATATACGTTGTTGTATGAGATGATCATGTTTTTGTAAAAGTTATCGGCAACTGGCAAGAGCCTTATGGTTGTCGCTTTATTGTATGAGATGCACACGCCATGTAATTGCTTTACTTTATCACTATGCATTAGAGATAGTTGTAGAAGCAATAGTTGGCAAGACGACCACGACACTACGATGGAGATCAAGGTGTCAAGCTGGTAACGATGGAGATCATGACGGTGCTTTGAAGATGGAGATCAAAAGCACAAGATGATGATGGCCATATCATGTCACATATTTTGATTGCATGAGATGTTTATCTTTTATGCATCTTATTTTGCTTAGTACGGCGGTAGCATTATAAGATGATCCCTTAGTAAAATTTCAAGGTATAAGTGTTCTCCCTGAGTATGCACCGTTGCGACAGTTCGTCGTGCCGAGACACCATGTGATGATCGGGTGTGATAAGCTCTACGTTCACATACAACGGGTGCAAGACAGTTTTGCACATGCGGAATACTCGGGTTAAACTTGACGAGCCTAGCATGTACATACATGGCCTCGGAACACTGGAGACCGAAAGGTCGAGCGTGAATCATATAGTAGATATGATCAACATAGAGATGTTCACCATTGAAAACTACTCCATCTCACATGATGATCGGACATGGTTTAGTTGATTTGGATCACGTGATCATTTAGATGACTCGAGGGATGTCTATCTAAGTGGGAGTTCTTAAGTAATATGATTAATTGAACTTAATTTATCATGAACTTGTCCTGATATTTTTTGCATATCTATGTTGTAGATCAATGGCCCGTGCTACCGTTCCCTTGAATTTTAATGCGTTCCTAGAGAAAGCTAAGTTGAAAGATGATGGTAGCAACTACACGGACTGGGTCCGTAACTTGAGGATTATCCTCATTGCTGCACAGAAAAATTATGTCCTTGATGCACCGCTAGGTGAAAGGCCTGCTGCAGGAGCAGATGTTGATGTTATGAACGTCTGGCAAGCTCGATCTGATGACTACTTGATAGTTCAGTGTGCCATGCTCTACGGCTTAGAATCGGGACTTCAAAGACGTTTTGAACGTCATGGAGCATATGAGATGTTCCAGGAGTTGAAGTTAATGTTTCAAGCAAATGCCCGAGTTGAGAGATATGAAGACTCCAACAAGTTCTATAGCTGCAAGATGGAGGAGAACAGTTCTGTCAGTGAACACATACTCAGAAGGTCTTGGTATCATAACCACTTGACTCAGTTGCGAGTTAATCTTCCAGATGATAGTGTTGTTGACAGAGTTCTTCAATTACTGCCACCAAGCTATAAAGGCTTCGTGATGAACTATAATATGCAAGGGATGGAGAAGATTATTCCCGAGCTCTTTGCAGTGCTCAAAGCTGCGGAGGTAGAAATCAGGAAGGAGCATCAAGTGTTAATGGTTACAAGACCACTAGTTTCAAGAAAAAGGGCACAGGAAAGAAGGGGAACTTCAAGAAGAATGGCAAGCAAGTTGTCACTCCCGGGAAAAAGCCCAAGTCTGGACCTAAGCCTGCAACTGAGTGCTTCTACTACAAAGGGATTGGTCACTGGAAGCGGAACTGGCCCAAGTATTTGGCGGATAAGAAGGATGGCAAAGTGAACAAAGGTATATTTGATATACATGTTATTGATGTGTACCTTGCTAATGCTCGTAGTAGTGCCTGGGTATTTGATACCGGTTTGATTGCTCATATTTGTAACTCGAAACAGGGACTACGGATTAAACGATGATTGGCTAACGACGAGGTGACGATGCGCATCGGGAATGGTTCCAAGGTCGATGTGATCGCTGTCGGGACTACCTCTACATCTGCCTTCGGGATTAGTTTTAGACCTGAATAATTGTTATTTGGTGCCAGCGTTCAGCATGAACATTATACATGGATCTTGTTTAATGCGAAACGGTTATTCATTTAAACCAGAGAATAATGGTTGTTCTATTTATATGAGTAATATCTTTTATGGTCATGCACCCTTGAAGAGTGGTCTATTTTTGTTGAATCTCGATCGTGGTGATACACATATTCATAATATTGACACCAAAAGATGCAAAGTTGATAATGATAGTGCAACATATTTGTGGCACCGCCCTTTAGGTCATATTGGTGTAAAGCGCATGAAGAAACTCCATGCGGATGGACTTTTGGAATCACTTGATTATGAATCATTTGTTGCTTGCGAACCATGCCTCATGGGCAAGATGACTAAAACATCATTCTCCAGGACAATGGAGCGAGCTACTGACTTATTGGAAATAATATATACCGATGTATGCGGTCCAATGAGTGTTGAGGCTCGCGGCGGGTATCGTTATTTTCTGACCTTCACAGATGATTTGAGCAGATATGGGTATATCTACTTGATGAAACACAAGATTGAAACATTTGAAAAGTTCAAAGAATTTCAGAGTGAATTGGAGAATCATCGTAATAAGAAAATAAAGTTTCTATGATTTGATCGCGGAAGCGAATATTTGAGTTACGAGTTTGGCCTTCATTTAAAACAATGTGGAATAGTTTCACAACTCACGCCACCTGGAACACCACAGCGTAATGGTGTGTCCGAACGTCGTAACCGTACTTTATTAGATATGGTGTGATCTATGATGTCTCTTACCGATTTCCCACAACCATTTTGGGGTTATGCATTAGAGACAGCTGCATTCACTTTAAATAGGGCACCGTCTAAATCCATTGAGACGACACCGTATGAACTGTGGTTAGGCAAGAAACCTAAGATGTCGTTCCTTAAAGTTTGAGGTTGCGATGCTTATGTGAAAAAGCTTCAGCCTGATTAGCTCGAACCCAAATCGGAGAAGTGAATCTTCATAGGATACCCAAAAGAGTATTGGGTACACCTTCTATCACAGATCCGAAGGCAAGATTTTTGTTGCTAAGAATGGATCCTTTCTAGAGAAGGAGTTTCTCTCGAAAGAAGTGAGTGGGAGGAAAGTAGAACTTGATGAGGTAATTGTACCTTCTCTCGAATTGGAAATTAGCTCATCACAGAAAACCATTCCCGTGATTCCTACACCAACTAGTGAGGAAGTTAATGATAACGATCATGAAACTTCGTATCAAGTTACTACCGAACCTCGTAGGTCAACCAGGGCACGTTCCGCACCAGAGTGGTATGGTAATCCTGTTCTGGAAGTCATGTTAATAGACCATGACAAACATACGAACTATGAGGAAGCGATGATGAGCCCAGATTCAGCAAAATGGCTTGAGGCCATGAAATCTGAGATGGGATCCATGTATGAGAACAAAGTATGGACTTTGGTTGACTTGCTCGATGATCAGCAAGCCATAGAGAATAAATGGATCTTCAAGAAGAAGACTGACGCTGATGGTAATGTTACTGTCTACAAAGCTCGACTTGTTGCGAAAGGTTTTCGACAAGTTCAAGGAGTTGACTACGATGAGACCTTCTCACCCGTAGCGATGCTTAAGTGTCACATCCCTAGTTCTGGGATGACCTAGGCTAGCCTTCTTGTGAGCATCATGTTTAAATTCAATTTAAATTTGAAATGGGGATTTGTGAAACCCTCAGAAATCATTTCTGGAAATGACCCAGATAAAAATTCCTCCGAAAATGTCCAAGAAAATGTTCATGTTACTCTCTGAAAATATTGGTGAGAGTTAAAATTCAAACCAATATTTCTAGGAGCTCATAAATATTTATTTTGGCCATTTGGAATTAATGCATAATTATTTGCATTGGATATATATATGTTACATATATAATATATGTCCAAAAATTATGCTAGTTGTTGAGGAGCTCTGGAATAATACCACTAGCTCCTACAAAAATTGGCATAAGAAAATAAATTGATTTAGTATTTTTACTAAATCAGAAACAAATGTCAAAAATAGAAAATAAACAAAAAGGGGAAAACCCTTACCTGGACTTACCTCGGCCACTTGCTGGCCTGGCTCTGTGCCGGCCCAGCCAGCTGGCCGCGCCAGTCGTCCCCCTCCTCGCGCCAGAGGGACAGGGCGCGTGGTCGCCGCACGCCGCGCGCATGCGCGCCACGGCAGCTGCCTGCCTGCCCTCTCCCCTCTTCGACCTGGCCTCGCCAGAAGCGCCCAGCTCCCCCTGGCCTCACTCCCTCTCTCCTGCGCCTCTCCCCTCCTCCCTCTCGCTCTCTCCCGCGACGCCCGAACGCACCGAAAAGCGCCGCCGCACGCCGACGCGGCCACAGCCTCCCTTACGCCTCCTCGTCGAGACGCACGGCGCCGGACGCGCTGCATCGCCGCAATCGCCGTCGTCTTCAACCTCCAGCACCGGAGATCGCGTCGCCGCTCCGTCGACTCCAAAGCCTCCCCCGAGCCGCTGAGCACGCCCGCCGAACCTCCGTGAGCTCTCCTCCGTTTCCCCTCCGTCCCCGCGCTCGAATTCGCGCGTAGCCGTGCTAGCCGACGTGCCCGCGAGCGCCTCACCGCCGACCATGTCACCGTCGTGGCCAGAGCCACCGCAGCTCGCCCCCAAGCACCTCACCGTGCTCCTGGTGCCACGAGGGTGCCGCAGAGCCCCTCGGGTGGCCTCCCCGTGCCACGCAGCCCGCTCCCGCTCGAAGCCGTACTCCAGCCGCCGCCCCGAGCTCCGCCCCGGTGAGCTCCGACCACCCCGCAGCCTCCCACCTGCTCCACTAGATGCGGACGAGGACGGGCTATGCCCCGGTGGTCTCCGCGTGTCCAGCCGCCGCTCGTAGCGCAAGTCCGGCGAGTTGCCGCCGGGGATTTGGTCGCCGCCGGCCAAAACTCCGGCGGGCTGACGTGGCATTTCAATTAGGCACTAAATCCCCACCTACTGACACTGACAGTGGGCCCCAGCGCCCTCATCCTCCAATTAAGATAAAACTAACCCTCATAGTTAATTGTGACACTGACGTGTGGACCCCACACGTCAGGTTTGACCTGGTCAGCCACGGTTGACTCGCTGACGTCATACCACTGTCATGCTGACGCAATTAATCATTTTCTGGTTTAAAATAAATTAGGAAATTCCAGAAAATGTTCAAAACTTCAAAAAATCACAGAAATTCAATCGTAGCTCCGATTGAAATAATTTATATATGAAAAATCATCAGAAAAATGCAATCTATCCATCTGTAGCAGTTTCATGCATGAAAAACCAACTTATACCTGCTGTATATGTGAAAGGACATAAATGGCATTTATAAGAGCTTATCTTGGAGTTGCATTTGAATCTTTGGTTCAAATGGACTTCAACCAAATGAATGTTAGTTGCATTAGCTCAAACAACATCACATCTTCATGCCATGTTCATGCATCATATTGTTGCATATGCTTGTGTATTGATTGTCGACACCGTTCCTTCTCGATAGGTCCTGCTCCGGAGAGTGTTCCAGAGTACTTGTCTGTGAAGCAGTGCCCCTCTGTTGATCTACCAGGCAAGCAAACCCCCTTGTTCATTCCGATACAATCCCACTCTCTTGCTCCTGCTCTCTTTTATTGCATTAGGACAACAACGATTCAACTACTACTTTATGCTGCGGTAGTTGAACCCATTCCTCTGCATGACCTGTCATTGCCACAGTAAATAGTTGAAACCCACTAGCATGTGTAGGAGTTGATTGAGCCATGTTGTGTTCCTACCATGCCATGCCCGCTATTGCTTCGAGTTGTGTCAGGTCTGATTCATTGGGAATGGATTGGAGTGTTATGATATGTTATGGTGCTGAAAGTTAAGCGTGTGAACACGATTTGGTAAAAGTAGCGGTGAGAGGCCATGTAGGAGTACATGGTGGGTTGTCTCACTAGAACCGTCCTTAAGCACTGAGTTCTGTGTATGTTGTCCAATGACTAGCTACTACCACACATTGGGTTCCGGTAACTCAACCCCTCTCGACTTATTAACCAACTTGGTCTCTGTCCAGGAGTCGCAACTAGTTTCCGGTGTTTGTAGGTAGTGTTATTTTTCTACCAAGTGGCACCCGACAGGGTGGGCTTGGGACAGACTAGGCACACGTGGCCCGGTGTACCGAGTGGCACCCGGATGGTGGGCTCGGGAACCCTGTACACATCGTTTGGGGCCGTGAGTGAAACCCCGGCCGGATCTCCTTGCGGATGGAACCCGAATAGGCGATAAACCTGGACTAGAGTCTTGTGTGGTTAGTCAGGTCGTGGCCGACACCCTCGCCAGGCTTCCGCTTGAAGGTTGCCGAGATACATGACGTGTACATGGCGGTAAGTGGCGAGAGCGTGTGTGAAGAAGTACACCCCTGCAGGGTTAACATGATCTATTCGAATAGCCGGGTCCGCGGTTATGGACTTCTTGGATGCTTACGTGGTACATAGACAACTTGAAGTGGATACTCTAAAATGCTCAAGATAAGTGTGAGTGCTATGGATGGCTTCTCGTAGTGAGACGGGAATGAATCCATAGTAGTGTATTGAGGTGGTGATTAGTGGACTCGTGTGTGCTTTCTTACCTCAAAGAAGTTACTCGTAGTCGTAGAATAGGTTAGCCACTGAGTCAAAGCTGGCTTGCTGCAACGGAACCCCACATTGCCTCCTTGATACTAATGCATGTATGATAGGATCTGATGTATGTCTTGCTGAGTACCTTTGTACTCACGTTGCTTTGTTTATGTTTTTGCAGCGGAGACTTCGGTCTTACTAGTTTACATGGACTTCGACAAGTAGCTTGTACCACATCTACGATCTTGTACCCTTGGGAGGGTCTTGTAGATAGTCAGGCTTCTCAGCCTTTTTCTTTTGTAGTTGTCTGTACTCAGACACGTAATGCTTCCATTGCTTGTATGCTCTGAATGATGGGTCATGTGACCCCTGTTTGTACTTAATGCTATGTGGCTCTTCTGGGCCTTTATCTATATGAGTTTGCGTTATGTTGTGATGCCATGTTGTATAGCACATACTTGCATGTTATGCGTACGTGTAACGTGTATTGCTATGTGTGGGATCCGACAATCTAGTTGTCTATCCTTGGTAGCCTCTCTTATGGGGAAATGTAGTCTAGTTCTTCCACCGAGCCATGGTAGTCCGCTATAGCCCGGTTTACCGGAGTCCTGCTAGCCCAACACTACTGCTCTGGAACACTTAGACTGGCCGGCATGTGATTCACTTCGTTCCTGTGTCTGTCCCTTCGGGGAAATGTCACGCGGTGACATCCGGAGTCCTGGCTAGCCTGCTACAGCCCGGGTTCCCGAAGTCCTGTTAGCCCAGTTGCTACAGCCCGGATTCACACGCTGCTGACCGACATGCTCGATGTTGTTTCATGTATGCCTGTCCCGTAAGTTAGTGCAACTTTGGATTCACGACTAGTCATGTCGGCCCGGGTTCTCTGTCATATGGATGCTAGCGACACTATCATATACGTGAGCCAAAAGGCGCAAACGGTCCTGGGCCATGGTAAGGCGACACCCGTGGGAATACCATGCGTGAGGCCGCAAAGTGATACGAGGTGTTACATGCTAGATCGGTGTGACTTAGAATCGGGGTCCTGATAGCTTTGGTATCAGAGCCTGACTCCTGTAGGATTTCCAAGCCAACCCGGTCGAAGTTGAGTCTAGAAATTCTTTAGTTGTATAAGGGAATTGATTGTGGAAGGGAACGTAAGGCTCTTTTTACTCCTTTTACCTCATGCCTTCTGATCTGAGTCATCCTATCTTTCCTACGGGGTTAAGGAACTAGGCTTTCTCTTCCGTCTATCAGGATCACGTGTTACTACTCCGTAGTCTCTTAGGATTGGTTGATCAGAGTCATATCCTAGTTCGAGTACCTCTGGTGTAGCCTGTTCAGTAATATCTCAGAACCTTGAGTGATGATGTTGAGTATGGTGCTACCTCGTCTTTTGCAGAATGTCTCATTTTGAGCATTTTAGTGCCGTTATGCTGCCGGATTTGTCCTAGGAGTTTGAGAGATACTAATTTCCTTGTGCTACATGTTGCATCCTATAGTTGTTGTTGACCTCGTCCTTGGTTCCGCTTCTCAGGATGTCGTCAGTTAACCGAAGTTCTGTTGCTCGTTGCCTGAACCACGGAGGTGGTAGGGATGAGGAGGATCCTCCCGACCAGCCTTATGTTAGAGATGGAGAGGAACAAGCATGAGTCTAACCGCTTGTTAGCACGTATCGAGGAGAACACCGCACCTTAGTGCAAAGAGTCAGCGACCATATATGATTTCATTGGTTTGAAACCACCTACCTTCCATCATTCCATTGAACCACTCGATGCAGATGACTGGTTCCGTAGTATCACACACAAGCTGCGTTCTGCGAACGTAGCTGAAGGTGACAAGGTCACTTATGCTGCATATCACCTGGAAGGTCCTGCTAGTCTTTGGTGGCAGAACTATGAGGCTATGCTTCCAGCTGGCCAGATACCGACCTAGAGAGATTTCACTGAGGCTTTTCGCGAGCATCACATTCCTCAGGCTCTCATTGACCGCAAGAGAGAAGAGTTCTGTAGTTTTACCCAGGGTAAGATGGATGTTGATGCTTACAGTAGAGAGTTTGAGAACCTCGCCCGCTATGCTACAGAAGAAGTGTCCACGGACGCCAAGAAGCAGGCTAGGTTCTGGAAGGGTCTCAACCCCAACTTGCGTCGAGATCTCCACCTGCACCATTGCAATACATTCCAGGCTCTTGTGAACAAGGCCATTAATGCGGAGACAGCTCAGCTCACCTACGAGGAGTCTCGTAAGCACACCCGTGATTTGGTTTCTTCCTCCGGCTCTAGTTCGCAGAAGCGCCGGATTTGGGTTCCGAACTCCGCTCTTCCACCCGGTTATACAACGAGGCCATCTTGTGTGGCACCTCACCCAGTTCAGCAGTACGCTCCACCCAGGCCTATTGGTAGACCGCTTGTCAATGCGGGTCCACATCCAACTTCAGGGACTTGCTTCACATGCGGGAAGCTAGGACACTATGCACGTGACTGCTCTCAAACCAACTATGCCCCACCCCTGCCTGAGAAGTCTGTTGGCAGTGGTAAGCCATCACGCAAGATGATCAGTGTCAAGCCAGCTCCCACTGAACGTGGACGTGTGCATCACGTCTCAGCTAAAGACGCTCATGATGATCCGGATGTCGTTCTTGGTACACTCCTTGTCAATTGCCATCCGCTTCGGTTCTTTTCGATACCGGAGCATCTCACTCCTTCATCTCTGAAGGCTATGCTCGTTTTCACGACATGTCATTTTGTGAAATGCCAACTCCACTTGAAATCCAAACTCCAGGGTCTAGATGGCAAACTACCAGAATAAGCCATGGTAATGAAATCCTTGTTGACAGACTTGTATTCCTTGCCTCACTTATAGCCCTCAAGTCTACAGATATTAACATCATCTTGGATATGGACTGGATGATAGCTCATCATGCCAAGATTGATTGTTACACCAGGTATGTTCAACTTACACATCCATCTGGCTAGATAGTCACTGTCTCCACTAGAGTTGCAAAGCGCCAACTCTATTCTCTTAATGCCAGCCCTCTTCCAGACCTTGAAGATATCCCGGTAGTCCGTGACTTTCCGGATGTCTTTCCAGAGGAACTGCCAGGTATTCCACCTGACAGAGATGTAGAGTTTGCCATAGATCTTATCCCAGGAATCGCTCCAATCTCTAGGAGACCTTACAAAATGGCACCTTTAGAACTAGCCAAGCTTAAGAAACAACTTGATGAGTCCTTGCAAAAGGGTTTCATCCATCCTGGTTCTTCTCCCTGGGCTTGCCCCGTCCTCTTCGTCAAGAAGAAGGATGGTATGGACTGGATGGTTGTAGATTATCGTCCCGTTAACTTGGTCACGATAAAGAACAAGTATCCGCTCCCGAGGATCAATGACCTGTATGATCAGCTCGCTGGATCCTCAATATTTTCCAAGATGGATTTGAGGTTAGGCTACCATCAAATCAAGATTAGAAACGGGGACATTCCTAAGACGGCTTTCGTCACTCGTTATGGCCAGTACGAGTACACCGTCATGTCTTTCGGTCTAACCAATGCTCCAGCCACATTCTCCCGCTTGATGAACTCGATCTTCATGGAGTACTTAGATAAGTTCGTCGTGGTTTACCTCGATGATATTCTTATTTACTCAAAGAACGAGGAAGAGCATGCCGAACATCTTAGACTTGTGTTAGAAAAACTCAGAGAGCACCGCCTTTATGCCAAGTTCTCCAAGTGTGAATTTTGGTTGCCAGAAGTGACCTACCTAGGCCACGTGATCTCTGGTAAGGGCATTGCTGCCAATCCTGAGAGAGTTCAGGCCGTTCTTGATTGGACTCCACCTGAAACAGTTAAACAAGTTAGGAGTTTCCTTGGTCTAGCCAGTTATTGTCGCCGCTTTGTTGAGAAATTTTCCAAAGTGGCCAAACCTCTCACGGAACTTCTCAAGAAAGATAAAAAGTTTGAGTGGTCCCCACAGTGTGAGTACAATTTTCAGGAACTGAAAAGATGCCTGACTTCTGCTCCCATACTGGTGCCACCGGATTTCACTAAGGACTTTGTTATCTACTGCGACGCCTCACGACAGGGACTAGGTTGCATTCTTATGCAGGATCGTCATGTGATTGCCTATGCATCTCGACAGTTGCATCCACATGAGGAGAATTATCCTACACATGATCTAGAGCTCGCAGCCGTAGTCTATGCTCTTAAGACATGGCGACATTACCTTCTTGGTAAACGTTGCGAGATTTACACCGATCACCAGAGTTTCAAGTATATTTTCACCCAACCAGATTTGAACCTTAGGCAAAGACGTTGGTTGGAGTTGATCCCAGATTACGACCTAGGGATTACCTACACCCCAGGCAAGGGCAATGTCATGGCTGATGTGCTAAGTCGTAAGTCCTATTGCAACAATCTTATGTTTCGGCAGGGCCAACCACTTCTCCATGAGGAATTCTGTAAGCTTAACCTTCACATTGCTCCTCAAGGATTCCTTTCTACCCTGGTGGCGAAGCCTACTCTTGTGGATCATATCATAGAAGCCCAGAAGCATGATACGGGGATTACCCAGATCAAGAGAAACATTGCCAAGGGTATTGCTGGTAGTTTCTCTATAGATGATCGAGGTGTTGTTCTCTTCGAGAACCATCTGGTGGTTCCCAAGAAGCAACATCTTCGGCAACTGATCCTTAAGGAGGCACATGAACCCCCTCTCACGATTCATCCCGGTAGTACTAAGATGTATCAGGACCTACGCCAGAGGTTCTGGTGGACTAGGATGAAGAGAGAAATTGCTGAGTTCATAGCTAACTGTGACGTTTGTCGTCGCGTTAAGGCAGAGCATCAAAGGCCTGTTGGCACCCTTCAGCCTTTAGCCATTCCTGAGTGGAAATGGGATAAAGTTTGTATGGACTTCATCACCGGCTTTCCCAGGACCAAGAAAGGGAATAACGCTATCTTCGTAGTCATTGATCGTCTTTCCAAAGTGGCGCACTTCCTACCTGTTCGAGAGAGTATCATTGCTAGTCAGCTCGCTGACTTATATATTTCTCGAATAGTGTCACTTCATGGTGTTCCACTAGAGATCAATTCAGACCGTGGTAGTCTCTTCACTTCTCATTTCTGGGAGAGTTTCCAAACTGCCATGGGCACCCATCTTTCCTTCAGTACCGCTTTCCACCCTCAATCAAGTGGTCAGATGGAAAGGGTCAACCAAATTCTCGAAGACATGCTTAGAGCTTGCGTTATCTCATTCGGTATGGATTGGGAGAAATGCCTACCTTTCGCCGAGTTTGCTTATAACAATAGCTATCAATCCAGTCTCAAGAAAGCTCCTTTCGAGATTCTGTATGGACGAAGATGTCGAGCACCTTTGAACTGGTCAGAAACCGGTGAAAGACAATTCTTTGGACCGGACATGATCCAGGAAGCAGAAGAGCAAGTTCGCATCATTCGTGAGAATTTGAAAACATCCCAGTCTCGTCAAAAGAGCTAGTATGACCGTCGTCATAAGGAAGTGGCTTATGAAGTTGGCGACAAGGCTTACCTTCGGGTTACTCCTTTGAAGGGTACCCATCGTTTCGGTATCAAGGGCAAGTTGGCTCCTCGTTACATTGGTCCTTTTCGCATTCTCACTAAACGAGGAGAGGTTGCCTACCAGTTGGAACTACCCCCACATCTTTCTCGAGTCCATGATGTCTTCCACGTCTCTCAACTCAGGCGTTGCTTCTCGGATCCCATCCGCGGAGTGGACCACGAAACGCTTGATCTCCAAGATAACCTCACATATCGAGAGTACCCTATTCGCATTCTTGATCAAGTAGAGCGTGTCACCCGGCGTCAGAACATCAAGTTTCTCAAGGTTCAGTGGTCTCATCATTCCGAGAGAGAAGCTACTTGGGAGCGAGAAGATCGTCTTCGACTGGAGTACCCCACCTACTTTCCATCGACCCCTGAATCTCGGGACGAGATTCTTTCAAGTGGGGGCGAGTTGTCACATCCCTAGTTCTGGTATGTCCTAGGCTAGCCTTCTTGTGAGCATCATGTTTAAATTCAATTTAAATTTGAAAAGGGGATTTGTGAAACCCTCAGAAATCATTTCTGGAAATGACCTAGATAAAAATTGCTCCAAAAATGTCCAAGAAAATGTTCATCTTACTCTCTGAAAATACTGGTCAGAGTTAAAATTCAAACCAATATTTCTAGGAGCTCATAAATATTTATTTTGGGCATTTGGAATTAATGCATAATTATTTGCATTGGATATATATATGTTACATATATAATATATGTCCAAAAATTATGCTAGTTGTTGAGGAGCTCTGGAATAATACCACTAGCTCCTACAAAAATTGGCATAAGAAAATAAATTGATTTAGTATTTTTACTAAATCAGAAACAAATGTCAAAAATAGAAAATAAACAAAAAGGGGAAAACCCTTACCTGGACTTACCTGGGCCAATTGCTGGCCTGGCTCTATGCCGGCCCAGCCAGCTGGCCGCGCCAGTCGTCCCCCTCCTCGCGCCAGATGGACAGGGCAAGTGGTCGCCGCACGCCGCGCGCATGCGCGCCACGGCAGTTGCCTGCCTGCCCTCTCCTCTCTTCGACCTGGCCTCGCCAGAAGCGCCCAGCTCCCCCTGGCCTCACTCCCTCTCTCCTGTGCCTCTCCCCTCCCCTCTCTCGCTCTCTCCCGTGACGCCTGAACGCACCGGAAAGCGCCGCCGCACGCCGACGCGGCCACAGCCTCCCTCATGCCTCGCCGTCGTGCCCACGCGCCCCGCCGCTATGGGCTACGCCTCCTCGTCGAGACGCATGGTGCCGGACGCGCTGCATCGCCGCAATCGTCGTCGTCTTCAACCTCAAGCCCCTGAGATCGCGTCGCTGCTCCGTCGACTCCAGAGCCTCCCCCGAGCCGCTGAGCACGCCCGACGAACCTCCGTGAGCTCTCCTCCGTTTCCGCTCCGTCCCCGCGGTCGAATTCGCGTCGTAGCCGTGCTAGCCGACGTGCCCGCGAGCGCCTCGCCGCCGACCATGTCACCGTCGTGGCCAGAGCCACCGCAGCTCGCCCCTGAGCACCTCACCGTGCTCCTGGTGCCACGAGGGTGCCGCAGAGCCCCTCGGGTGGCCTCCCCGTGCCCCGCAGCGCGCTCCCGCTCGAAGCCGTACTCCGGCCGCCGCCCCGAGCTCCGCTCCGGCGAGCTCCGACCACCCCGCAGCCTCCCACCTGCTCCGCGTGTCCAGGCGCCGCTCGTAGCGCAAGTCCGGCGAGTTGCCGCCGCGGGTTTGGTCGACGCCGGCCAAAACTCCGGCGGGCTGACGTGGCATTTCAATTAGGCACTAAATCCCCACCTAGTGACACTGACAGTGGGCCCCAGCGCCCTAATCCTTCAATTAAGATAAAACTAACCCTGTTAGTTAATTGTGACACTGACGTGTGGACCCCGCATGTCAGGTTTGACCTGGTCAGCCATGGTTGACTCACCGACGTCATGCCACTGTCATGCTGACGCAATTAATCATTTTCTGGTTTAAAATAAATTAGGTAATTCCAGAAAATGTTCAAAACTTCAAAAAATCACAGAAATTCAACCGTAGCTCAGATTGAAATAATTTATATATGAAAAATCATCAGAAAAATGCAATCTATCCATCTGTACCAGTTTCATGCATGAAAAACCAACTTATACCTGCTGTATATGTGAAAACACATAAATGGCATTTATAAGAGCTTATCTTGGAGTTGCATTTGAATCTTTGGTTCAAATGGACTTCAACCAAATGAATGTTAGTTGCGTTAGCTCAAACAACATCACATCTTCATGCCATGTTCATGCATCATATTGTTGCATATGCTTGTGTATTGATTGTCGACACCGTTCCTTCTCGATAGGTCCTGCTCCGGAGAGTGTTCCAGAGTACCTGTCTGTGAAGCAGTGCCCCTCTGTTGATCTACCAGGCAAGCAAACCCCCTTGTTCATTCCGATACAATCCCACTCTCTTGCTCCTGCTCTCTTTTATTGCATTAGGACAACAACGATTCAACTGCTACTTTATGCTGCGGTAGTTGAACCCATTCCTCTGCATGACCTGTCATTGCCACAGTAAATAGTTGAAACCCACTAGCATGTGTAGGAGTTGATCACTACAAGAATTCTGTTAATACATGACAGTTCCAATCCGTCACAAACTTGCGCAAAACTGTCATGGGGGAGCATATGTGACGGATTTGAATTCCGTCATGTATATCATGTCATAATTTGACCACTGTACAATCCGTGACGGTTCTTGACCGTCATGGACGGCACTAAACTGAGGTGCTCATAACGACGTTACCTTGTCTACCACATCAACATCTGACCTGGATCTGACATGGCAGCCCATGAAGTAATCAGCCCAATAAGAATTTTGACCCACTAAATTTTAGCTCTTTCCAAAGACCAACGCCGATGTAGTAATTAGCCCAATTAAAAAGTTGGCCCATTAATTTTACAGTACGTCCGAGGCCCACTAGTTTCAATCTCAACAACTAGCCCATCTCATTTCTCATGGTCCATAGAAATTCTATTTTTTCAGAAATATATGCTCATGTCATTAAATAAAAGAAAAAAACATAAACAGAGCAGTTTTTTTTACACAAAACTTTTAAATTACAGATATTTCCAGATAATACATTTATAAGGACTAGCAAAAAACAAGAAAGTAAAATCTACAAACCCCTATGCTAATTCTGCAGCCACCACCACCCAACTTAGCGCTCACTGGACGCATATCCAGCCATCCACCACCACCCAGCTTTGCGCTCCCTGGATGCAGATCGGGCCATCCATGTTGACATCATCTAAGGGAGAACCAGATCCGCCAAAGCCTCGCCTCAACACATGGTCAACATTGCCTGCGCGTCAACAAACATTAAGACAGCCTCAAAAATTAGCATGTACGAGCACATCCCATCCCCCAACAGCATGGTCCCGGTGAGCTCTTGTTTCATGTATTAATCATTCTTCAATTATTTCTAAAGAATATAATATTCTTCAGTTAGTAGTTAGTTTATAAGTAGACAACGTTTTCCAATGACCATGCTCACTAATGGAAAATTACATCTTGAAAGTTAATTGTAGAAGCAAGTGAGCTCAGATTTCTGTATGAACAAACCATGGCCTCTAAGCTACAATTATCCAATGACATGAAATACTGATGTTATAGGAACAACATATAATCTTGATGGACAACACCATGAATCTTGAGATTAATCATTTTTATTAATGTGATAATTTCTATTTTGTTAATATTTATGTGGATATACGTAGTAACAAGCCATCACAATCACTTTTAGTTAAAACCTTTGGTTGGATTACTCCGTGGAGAAGTCAAGTTAGATATAAAATGATTACATATTAATTACCATGCTCTAAGATTCATTGAATATCATGATGAATAGAAGAACTACTTTCCTTGTGGAAGATGGACAATTACTTGCGGCGTAGCTGTGTGAATCTTAGTCCCTTTTACCTTTTACCAATCAGTTGTTTAAAAAGCTTGAGAGATACACCTACAATGAGTTCAGAACAGAATGTGATTTATTTGGTTCTTCTATATTTCACTCCAACAATTTAAAATGGATCCAATAAGGATACACGGGTTCCATGAAGTATACATGCATTCTAGCACTGAGGATACTATTGTTGTAGTGTTCGATAGCCATGGTGCGGAGGTGTTGGAACACACTTGGGTTCATGAACCAACAACAGACAATTGAGTTTTGTTACTCATAAGTAAATATGGAAAAGAATTTGCAATGGTTATCATCAGGTTATGGGATCCCTGATCCCTAAAGCACACACGCACTACATCGTCACACAGACTACTCAAGGAATCATAAGCATTTTTGTTGCTACAAGTATGTCAGATCAACAAATTTATAGCTATGTATGATGCACAGATTGCAATGGTTGTCATCAGGTTATGGGATCCCTGATCCCTAAAGCACACACACACTACATCACACAGATTACTCAAGGAATCATAAGCATTTTTGTTGCTACAAGTATGTTAGATCAACAAATTTATAGCTATGTCTGATGCACAGAACATATTTCTCCCAGAAAAATTCTTAAATAATATCACCGGCATGCTATGTTTTTAAGGCGACGCTTCGCTTTAGGGTGCTGGGGGGCGCCTCGACGCCTAGGCGCCTAAAGCGGACGCCTAGGCGCCTAAAGCGGGCATATTTGCAAAGCGATGGGGGGAAGGGCCTCGACGCCTAGGCGTCGCCTTATGGACGCCTTAAAAACATAGCCGGCATGTACTACCACAGCAGGAAGACTGGAATTTTGAACTGTAGTTGTGGGAAAAGGAAAGCAGAGAGCATATATTCCACAAGTAGAGCTCCATGTGTACTCCAATCCTGTTGAATGTGAAGAAATCAACTACTCCCCCTCCGATACATATTAATTGACGCTGGTCTAGTACACAGTTGTACTAATTTTTGTACTAAACTATCATTAATTAATTTGGATTGGAGGGAGTATTAAACATTTCACATTGCCACGCACACTATCAGGTACAATATTGTACGATGCCTCCAACATGAGCAAATGAACTGCCTGAAACATCTACGCAGACATGGAGTTTCCACATGCCAAATCTACCATTATCGTGCCCAACTGAACATATATGTCAGATTAATGAATGGATTGTTATGCCCTGATGCTAAACAAAATAGGCTTCTCACGGAAAAGATTCATACTCCGATACAGTATATCTTAATTAAGAGCACATCGTGCATCTCAGGGCACGTCCAGCGAACAAAGGATCGGCAACACAGTATATCTGAATTAAGAAAGAAGCATGCAAGTACATCACAAAAAATCTGGCTACATCATAAAGACTGAGCAATAACATACCTTGAGCGGTACATAGCTTCAGAGATAACAAATTAAGTTCTGCACCAAAGATATCATAACCGCTGGCTTCATTTCCTTCAAGTAGAAATGCTACAATACCAACCTCCAAGAAAACAATTCTTCAACTGTGAAACAGTGTAATCGCATTAATTCCATGAAAATGCCATATGAAGCATAGTTTGCCACACCATCCATTTAAGCATTAAAATAACTGGCATACAGGAGTAAGGTAATATCAGACAACATGCTATTGTACAACCTAACACCTAAGGACCATTGCATAAGAGCATCCCTTGGATCAGTAGCATTACTAAGCACATATACATGAGATCTGAATCTAATAACCCAGGGAATGTGTAATCAAACAATCTGAATTCAGTATCAGGGCAATTTTAATGCACTCAAATTCAATACCAGGCCAATTAATGCATGCAAAACAATCTGAATCCAATACCAAGGTCAATCTAAATCCGAGTAGAGCCAGACATAAAATTCATATTTATGAACCCCTCCTCGGTATAGGACACATGGACAGACAACATGACAAGGACTTATGTTTGCAGATCGGGGACAGGACCATGGCATACAGACTCGCATTCGCTAATACAACTTATCTTCTAGTTCCAGAGTACCAAGAAACAGAATATATCTAGTGCACATATACCCAGAACCTATCTAGTACACATATACCCAGAAATAACTAAGCAGATAAACACTGACATCACTAACAAATTTTGAAAGAACACAAATGTAGGTAAGATCAGAGCTTAAAGGGGACAAACTCACCCACCGAGATGGCTACAAGCAGCAGCACCTAAGTGCAGGACGGAAGGACCGAGGCAAAGCCGAGGAGGCGGCACCCGTCGCTGCAGCACGGTAGGGAGAAGCCAGTGGCCATCACCGTGGCGTCGGCGCCCCTATACACTGCATCCATGAGAGCGGCGCCAACTGTACCTCACCATTGCTCGGCGTCGACCGGAGATGGATAGGTGGCCGCCGCACGGGACATTAGCTACTTCAAATCCGGTGGCAGAAAATGACGAGCTCGGCGCCGCTACCTCCACCTTGGCCTTCTCGTCGGCGTCGATCTGATTGAGATGGCCAGCACATCATGGGGTTCGCCGCGGCACGTGCGCTGCTCGACTGCGACCGAGGAAGGCGGATTGATGTGCGATGGGATGTAATGGACTGCGTTGACCGTCGTCCAGCCGCAGCGGTCGGTCCCGCCGCCACCACCGAGTCCGGGATCTGGACCGGGGTGTATGGGCTCGTGGCCATGGCGGTGGGAAAGATGAGGAGGGGGCCGAGGCATATAGAGCGGAGAAGAGAGGGGAGCGGTGGATCGGGAGAGGTAAGGCCTCTTCTGCGCCGGCGCCGGCGTGGAGTGGGCAGACTAGGGTTAGGTGGCGGCTGAGGGAACGGGAGGAGAGGATGGGAACTAGGGTTAGGTGTGTGTGTGGGGATCGTGGAGTTAAAAAGAGTAAATTGCACAGAAGTACCACAATTGGGGCATTGAAAACAGATTGGTATCAAGATTGATAATTTTTACGTGTCAGTACCAAGATTGGGGCTAGCCGTTGCAAAAAAGACTAAAAGCTCGTTTTGTACGTATTGACACTAAAGCTGACCGATTGGGCCCGCCCGTCAGGCGCCACGCTGGCCAGTGCGCGCGTCGCCTGCGCTGGCTGCGCGCTGACTCGGACGAGGCCGGCTCGCACCGTTTATGTGCGACCGAGCCAGACCCCGACCCCGACCTCGCTCGCCTTCTTCTTTCTTTCTTCCTGCTCTCTGCCTCGCCGTCGCCTGCGCCCGCCACCGCGGGCCGCCACAGCACGCCGCCGCAACCATGGTTCTGGAGGACGAGAGCAGCGACGACAACTCAAGCCTCCCGTACATGCACTCCGAAACCTCCACCGATGGGCTGAACCAGGTAAGTTACTCCATTGGAGCTAGGGTTAGGGTTAGGTTTAGGAAATTTGGGGATTTTTGTGTGTAGGTGGTCTTTGTTGTTAGGATTTCGTTTGATTTGATTTGTCCTCGTCCTCTGCACATGATGGTAACTTGGATTTTGCTTGGGCAGGTGCCTTTCTCTCTTGAGGACCCGGATTACAAGGGTCTTGAGCTAGATCCGATAGTGTTGTGCGAGAAGCATGGGAAGCCATCAGAGAGGCTTGTTGTGTTTGAAGGAACAATGACTGGGAGAAGGTTCTTAGCATGTGCAGAGCCGGTAATTTTCTTGCCTTGGTGATTAAGCACTGGATGTGTTCATTGAAAGTGGCAGAGTCTTGTTTGCCACCTGTGATTCAGTTATGTGCATGCTAAATTTGTTAGGAATGATCATTATTAAGTTCAGTGGAATGCATTTCTACTAAAATATATGCTCCTGTTGTGTGCACATGCTATTTATTTACACTTTTTTCCAAATGCAGTGTTGCTGAATATTAAGTTCAGTGGAGCCAGTTAGTAACTATTGCTTACTGCTGACAGTAGGTAGTCTCATTAGCTAGTTTTGTTGCTGCGGGCTAGTGTAGTGTATTTAGGTGGGCAAAGTAGTTCACATTGTGTTGCTTATTACTGTTAGGATTCCATTATATTAATGGTCAATTCTTAGCAACTGCTGTTGCTTAGCACATGGCTGCTTAGCAACTTGTAAGTTGAATGGAGTGTTACTCTGGTGCCTGGTAAATATATGAGTTGATCATCCATTGTAGGATTACATTAATTTATTTTACAATGTGGTCCTGTTGCTTAGCAAATGGCTGTGCAAATCCAGTTAATGTCAGTGCCAACATTAGGTACTGCCATGAACTAACTGTTGCTTAGTACTCTTAGTAGTTGTATTGTACTAAATTTTGCCCTTCTAATTTTTCCAGGAAGGTCAGAATTGTGGGTTTGTTCAGTGGGTTGATGAGCAGTGGCCCCCAACAATGGAGAATGCATTGCTGAAGCTTTGGTCAATGGTTGAAGAGAGCAAGTCTGCTAGGGTGAATGATAATCTTCAAAGTGCTCTAACTATTCATCAGTTGACAGAAGAAAAGAACAAGCTGGATGCAGACTATGACAAGTTAGTGAAAGATGTGCATCAACTTGTGGACTTTCAGCAGGATAGGGTTGTGGATTTCAGTTATCTGCAGTCTGCTGTCACATATCAGCACCAATGCAGAGCTGAATTGGTGGCTGGTATGAATGCAGAAATGGCAAAGAAAGATGCAGCTGCACAGAAGCTTCAACAGAAGTATGAACTCCTGTGCAACCTGACAAGTGCTCAAGCAACTGTCATCCAAAACTTGAAGTTGAAGAATATGAAAGAGAAGGAATTGTTGAGTGAGGCTAGGATGAATTTGGAGTTGAAGAATGCAGAGTTCACAAAGTTTGAGGAGAAGCTCACCCAAGAGAAGGTAGAGTTGAAGCTCCAGGTTGCTGATCTGCTGAAGCTCAAGGAAAACCATAATGAAGAGAAGCAGATGCAAGAGTTTAAGATTACTGAGCTCATCAAGGCAGAGGAGAAGCTGAAGGAGAAGATCAAGGGGATCCAGGCCATCTTGCAGAACTGAACAAGATGACTTGAGATTAGTGGGCATTGCAGACCTTTTGGGAATGATGGATGTGCAATGACCTAGTAACTTAGAATTATGGTTGTGTAATGTATGGTTCTAGTACTAATTGTGAACTCTGGTTGTTTATGTACCTAGTAGTTATGCTATTCATCCTTTTCTGAGAAAAGGATGGATTGTGCATTTGAACTCCACTATGTAATGTGAACAATGGATGTGTATTCTATAATGTGTTGAACTCCAGTGTTACTTATGTTATAGTGATGCTTAAATGCATTTGCAAAAGTAATGCTTATGTTAGAGTGATGCTTATGTTAGAGTGATGCTTATGTTAGAGTGATGGCTAAATGCTTAAATGCATTTGCAAAAGGAATAGTTACATATGTTATGTTACAGTGATGCTTTAGGTGGTTCCGTCGACCCCGAGCCACCCTAGACCCTAAATGATGCTTTAGGTGGTTCCGTCGACCCCGAGCCACCAAAACCCTAAATGATGCCTTTAGGTGTTTCCGTCGACCCCGAGCCACCCTAGACCCTAGTTGATGCCTTTATGTGGTTCCGTCGTCCCCGAGGCACCCTAGACCCTAAATGATGCTTTAGGTGGTTCCGTCGACCCCGAGCCACCAAAACCCTAAATGATGCCTTTAGGTGTTTCCGTCGACCCCGAGCCACCCTAGACCCTAGTTGATGCCTTTATGTGGTTCCGTCGTCCCCGAGGCACCCTAGACCCTAAATGATGCTTTAGGTGGTTCCGTCGTCCCCGAGGCACCCTAGACCCTAAATGATGCTTTATGTGGTTCCATCGATCCCGAGCCACCCTAGACCCTAAATGATGCTTTAGGTGGTTCCGTCGACCCCGAGCCACCCTAGACCCTAAATGATGCCTTTAGGTGGTTCCGTCGACCCCGAGCCATCCTAGACCCTAAATGATGCTTTAGGTGGTTCCGTCGACCCCGAGCCACCCTAGACCCTAAATGATGCCTTTAGGTGGTTCCGTCGACCCCGAGCCACCCTAGACCCTAAATGATGCTTTATGTGGTTCCGTCGACCCCGAGCCACCCTAGACCCTAAATGATGCTTTAGGCGGTTCCGTCGACCCCGAGCCACCAAAACCCGAAATGATGCCTTTAGGTGTTTCCGTCGACCCCGAGCCACCCTAGACCCTAGTTGATGCCTTTATGTGGTTCCGTCGTCCCCGAGGCACCCTAGACCCTAAATGATGCTTTAGGTGGTTCCGTCGTCCCCGAGGCACCCTAGACCCTAAATGATGCTTTATGTGGTTCCGTCGACCCCGAGCCACCCTAGACCCTAAATGATGCTTTAGGTGGTTCCGTCGACCCCGAGCCACCCTAGACCCTAAATGATGCCTTTAGGTGGTTCTGTCGACCCCGAGCCACCCTAGACCCTAAATGATGCTTTAGGTGGTTCCGTCGACCCCGAGCCACCCTAGACCCTAAATGATGCCTTTAGGTGGTTCCGTCGACCCCGAGCCACCCTAGACCCTAAATGATGCTTTAGGTGTTTCCGTCGACCCCGAGCCACCCTAGACCCTAAATGATGCTTTAGGTGGTTCCGTCGACCCCGAGCCACCAAAACCCTAAATGATGCCTTTAGGTGGTTCCGTCGACCCCAAGCCACCCTAGACCCTAAATGATGCTTTATGTGGTTTCCGTCGACCCCGAGCCACCAAAACCCTAAATGATGCCTTTAGGTGGTTCCGTCGACCCCGAGCCACCAACATATCAATCTTAAAAAGAACCATTTTGAGCATAGACAACATATCAATAAGATGCAAGAACATCCAGGCATTCACTCATAAGATGCATCCACATGAACAAAAGCCATACATGGCATTGATTCTTAAAGTACACAACCAAAGCATAGAAGTACATCCACATTGTATCATAGGATGCAAGAACACACACATGAAGTATCTAGTTACCACTTGCATAGAAGTAGCTCCTCCATCCACTATGTGTACCACCAGCACCTCTCCCAGCAGTAGATGTGGAGGGAGCAGTAGATGTGGAGGGACCAGATTGCCTTGGGGCAGAGAATATACCTCTCCCTCTCCCGGCACCTGGTGCAGCACCTCTACCAGCACCTCTACCAGCACCTCTACCAGCACCTCTAGCAGCACCACTCCCAGCAGCTGCAGCTGCAGCCCCTCTCCCAACTCCTCTCCTAGCTCCTCTCCCAGCTCCTGTTTCAGCTGTTGGTGTTGTTGTAGGAGCTGGATGAGAAGTTCTTGATGCTGGTGTAGTAGCAGCATCACCAGCATTGGAATTCCTTGCAAGAGGCTTGCATAAACAAAGAAGGAAAATGAGTTAATACTTAAAAAAATAGAATGTACAAGAAGGAAAACCTGTTACTACTTATTAGAGGATTACCACATGTTTGTTCTTCCTCAAAGCCAGCTCAGGCTTCAACTGCTTGTTGCAGCTTGTGTGCCTATGTCCTTGCAGTCCATAATTGCCACATGTTATAGTCCCCATTCTTGATGTCGCCTTAGGCTTTGGAACTTCAAATTTCCCCTTGATCCTCTTCTCTTTCTTTCTTCCTCTCTTCACTTTAAATGCAGGTGGGTCAATGTCTGGACCAGGGGTCCTTGTCCAGTCATGCTCACCAGGAACTGGATAGATCATTGGTTCATAAGCTGCCAGATAAATTTCTTTCTTGAAGAACTTGCTGACATAATCCTCTGGTTTTCTTTTGGCCTTGTTTATTGCTGAGATGGCATGGTTACATGGGATGCCACTTAGGTCCCATTTTCTGCACCCACATGTGTGCATTTGCAAGTTAACAGCATGGGTTTGCTGCCCACTTGTAACTTGCCACAAGTCCACACCAGCTTGAATTGGTTTGCAATATTTGGCCCTCTCCTTCTCAACCTCTAGCTTCTCACTATAATGGGGTGTTATGTCCCATCTAGCTTTCTTTCCACTCTCCCTATTCCTATGCCACCTCACCATCTGCTTATCCTTTATTCCATCACACATTGTCCTAATTGGTTTCTTCCTAACATCTAGGACATACTTGTTGAACACCTCAGATAAATTGTTAACTACAAGGTCAGTCTTGCAGTTTGTGTCAAATGCATGCCTTGCCCATGTTTTCTTGGGTATTTGACAAAGCCACTCCCAAGCTTGCTCACACTCAGCTCTAAGGTCATTCATTGCAATGTTAAATTTGTGTTCACTATATGCATAGGCAGCATTATCCATACACTTTTTCAGATCTTCCCCCCTAAACCCAGCATTTTGGAAGTTTGCATAGATATGCCTAAGGCAGAACCTTTGGTTGCACTTAGGAAAGACAGCATTCACTGCATTTAGTAGGCCCTGGGACACACAATTAAACTAGCTAAGCTACTATCTAGCACAAAACAACCATATAGGAACAATGACATAAGATGCAAGCACATACCTTTTGTCTATCTGACATTATTGTATATGGACCAAACCTTCCCACTTCTCCTCCTAGGCAGATTTTAAGTTGGTGTAGAAACCAACACCAGTTAGGTGTGTCCTCTTGCCCAACAATACCAAATGCTAGTGGGTATATATTGTTGTTGCCATCTCTACCAGTGGCAGCAAGTAGTTGAGCACCAGTAGTTAACTTAATGAAGCACCCATCAACACCTGAATGAGCAAGCAAATTCAGTATTAAAAACATTCAAATGCATTTCAAGATGAAACAATATGTAACTAATGCACAAGGTGAACAAACTAACCAATGAATGGTCTGCACCCCTTGAGAAACCCCTCCCTTGCTCCATTGATGCAATAGAACATAGCATGGAATCTTGGACCTGGATGGGGGATTTTTTCAGTGGGTGTTGGAGTTACAGTAGTGACTACTACTCTACTCCCAGGGTTTGTATCCATCACTGTCTGAGCATAGTCTTTCAACCTAGGGTATTGCTTCTTGTGGTCTCCTAGCACAGCATCAATAGCTAGGTTCTTTGCCCTATATGCCATTGACTTGGGCACATCCACACCATACTTCTCCATGCAGGCATCAATCAAAGTCTGAATGCCAGTTGTTAGATCAGATCTGAACAGTGACTCATACTTCTGTGCAAGCCACTTGGCACTTACCCTTGTTGTCTCTGTACTAATAGGGCAAGTGTGCTTAATTCTCATCTTCTTAATTACAAAAGTAGTTTCACCTTTTATAACTGCTGCCACCATAAAGAAGTTGCAATGTTTTTGGTTGCATTCTACAATTATTCTTTGATCTGAGTTCCTATGATATTTGAAGTTTCTGCCTTGAGTGATGTGTAAGTTCAACAAAGCCTCTCTGAATTGATGTTGATCCTTGAAACACATCTTTAGACATAATTGCTCATGTGGTGCCTCCATTTTCTCATTGTACCATTTTCTAGGAGGCCTCTGCTTTGCCCTGCTCTTCCTTTTCTTTGGCAGCACAAATGACAATGGCTCATAACCATCATCATCAGCCTCCTTCAACAATCCTTTCTCTTCTTCATCAGATGAAGGTTTGAAATCAGGTTCCTCCTCTTGAACTACACTTGAATGTGTCCTTGTTGTAGGCCCTTTCCTAACTGGAAGCTTCTGTTTCTTCTTCTTCTTCTCTTCATGTACAATTACAGTTTCTTCATCCTGTGAAACAACCTTGTCATCTTCATCCATTTCAAAAGGTTCCTCAACCTCTGTGTCACCCGAGTAATGCACCATTTCTTCCTCCTCAGATTCTTCATCATCTGTTTGTTCCTCTTCTACTTCATCATACTCTCTCTGTTTCTTTCCCTCATCCATCTCTATGTCATCAGCATCACCCATATAAAAAGGGTTTACATCACTGTCATCTTCACCTTCACAATCAGAACCACCACTGCCATCATATCCCTCTTCTTCTTCTATTTCCAAAACAGCTTTCAGTTTTCCTTTTACATTCTTGCTCTCTTGTGTGCAAACACCAGTACCATGAGCTAAACTGCAGCTGCTACTCTGACTTTCAAAGGCAACTCCTTCTTCATCAACAGCATAGATGGGTGGCTCACTGAGATCATATAACACAGGCTCTTCATACACAACAGTGGATAATTCTTGCCTCTCAAACTTGCTGCAAGGAGGTGGACATGCCCTCACTAGCAAATTTAAAACCTTACACTCCTCAACCTGCCTCTTTACTAGTTGCAACTCAGCATTACTCTCTACCATCTCCAATCCTTTCTCCCCTAAATCATGTGAAACAGCAGATCATATTCACTAAATCCTTGGGTTTCCATCACTGCAATCATATTCAGGAATGTTACATCTGAACTGCAGAGCTTCAACTCTAACATTTCTGAAGCATCAAAATAGAACCTAACATCCAAAATGTCATCATACAAACTGCAAAATGAAATAACAGACAAAATTGGTTAATAAACAATTTTACTTAACATATTGTCTAACATATAAACAAAGATTTGTTTCAGTTAACATATAAACAAGTTAACATATAAACAGAGCTTTGTTTAAGTTAACATATACACAAGTTAACATATAAACAGAGCTTTGTTTAAGTTAACATATACACAAGTTAACATATAAACAGAGCTTTGTTTAAGTTAACATATAAGAAAAGCTTTTATTTACCCTAGCTAGGTAACACCTAATGCTGCTCTGACAATTTGGACTAAGAAATAACAATGTAATCCACTGATGCTGCTCTGCTCCAGTTAGGTAACACATAATGCTACTCTGCTCTAATTAGGACTCATGTAATCCACGATACTACTCTGCTCTAGTTAGGCCTAGCAATTAGAGTGCTAAACATGCAGGCAGTAAACTCTAACCCTAATCCCCAATTTCAGTGAGCAAGAATGGAACAGTGGAGCACTTACAGAACACCACCGAAGCCATGAGTCCAGTGATGGGCGGTGCTAGGGTTGTCCACCCAAATTCACGCCAGCCGCAGCCTCTGCTCCATCGACAACGCCGGCTCCGCAAAATCTTCCTCCGCGCTACTGTACTCCGAGCTGGAGTAGCCGCCACTCCCATCGAAGCGGGGGAGGTCGCCGCCGCTCGCATCGCCCAGGCCATCGCCGCCTGCCGGAGTCGCCGAGGCCATCGTCGCCTAGGGCACAGCAGCCGCGGGGGAGAGGAGGGCGCGAGGGAGGTGACAGCGCCTAAGCAGTTCGATCCATGGCTACGGCGGCGGCGGCGGGGCGGGCGGGGAGGCAGCCGCCGGCGAGGGTGCGAGGAAAAGGAACAGGGCAGAGCGGGGTCGGGGTCTGGCTCGGTCGCACCAACGGGCCGGCCTCGTCGGAGTCAGCGCGCAGCCAGCGCAGGCGACGCGCGCACTGGCCAGCGTGGCGCCTGACGGGTGGGCCCAATCGGTCAGCTTTAGTGTCAATATGTACAAAACGAGCTTTTAGTCTTTTTTGCAACGGCTAGCCCCAATCTTGGTACTGACACGTAAAAATTACCAATCTTGGTACCAATCTGCTTCCAATGCCCCAATTGTGGTACTTCTGTGCAATTTACTCAGTTAAAAAGGGCTGCCTCAAAATTTTGCCACCCTGCCGCGTTGGCTTCTTGAAATTTTGCATCGCCGCGCGCTTTGTTAACATTCTGCGCGCTCCTACAAAAAAAGTTCCGCGCGCCCGCTTTTCTTCCTTATTTCTATATAATGTTCGACCGACTGACAACTGGAACAAATAAGGAGGCACATAAGACACATCAGCAGGATCCGCCCGTGACGGTTCGGATGGTGCATCAAGAAAGAAAAAACGAGCGCCGCTTGTTGATTCATGACGATTTTCGTGACGGTCCTTCGATGTCCATCATTGAGGGCTACTGTTTTGGGGTGCCATTCGTATCTTGATGATCCATGACGACATCTGTGACAGTTTTCAAGAACGTCATCAGAAATCCGTCATGGATTAACATGTTTCTTGTAGTGGATTGAGCCATGTTGTGTTCCTACCATGCCATGCCCGCTATTGCTTCGAGTTGTGTCAGGTCTGATTCATTGGGAATGGATTGGAGTGTTATGATATGTTCTGGTGCTGAGAGTTAAGCGTGTGAACACAATTTGGTAAAAGTAGCGGTGAGAGGCCATGTAGGAGTACATGGTGGGTTGTCTCACTGGAACCGTCCTTAAGCACCGAGTTCTGTGTATGTTGTCCAATGACTAGCTACTACCACACATTGGGTTCCGGTAACTCGACCCCTCTTAACTTATTAACCAACTTGGTCTCTGTCCAGGAGTCGCAACTAGTTTCTGGTGTTTGTAGGTAGTGTTATTTTTCTACCAAGTGGCACCCGACAGGGTGGGCTTGGGACAGACTAGGCACACGTGGCCTGGTGTACCGAGTGGCACCCGGATGGTGGGCTCGGGAACCCTGTATACATCGTTTGGGGCCGTGAGTGAAACCCCGGCCGGATCTCCTTGCGGATGGAACCCGAATAGGCGATAAACCTGGACTAGAGTCTTGTGTGGTTAGTCAGGTCGTGGCCGACACCCTCGCCAGGCTTCCGCTTGAAGGTTGCCGAGATACATGACGTGTACATGGCGGTAAGTGGCGAGAGCGTGTGTGAAGAAGTACACCCCTGCAGGGTTAACATGATCTATTCGAATAGCCGGGTCCACGGTTATGGACTTCTTGGATGCTTACGTGGTACATAGACAACTTGAAGTGGATACTCTAAAATGCTCAAGATAAGTGTGAGTGCTATGGATGGCTTCTCGTAGTGAGACGGGAATGAATCCATAGTAGTGTATTGAGGTGGTGATTAGTGGACTCGTATGAGCTTTCTTACCTCAAAGAAGTTACTCGTAGTCGTAGAATAGGTTAGCCACTGAGTCAAAGCTGGCTTGCTGCAACGGAACCCCACATTGCCTCCTTGATACTAATGCATGTATGATAGGATCTGATGTATGTCTTGCTGAGTACCTTTGTACTCACGTTGCTTTGTTTATGTTTTTGCAGCGGAGACTTCGGTCTTACTAGTTTACATGGACTTCGACAAGTAGCTTGTACCACATCTACGATCTTGTACCCTTGGGAGGGTCTTGTAGATAGTCAGGCTTCTCAGCCTTTTTCTTTTGTAGTTGTCTGTACTCGGACACGTAATGCTTCCATTGCTTGTATGCTCTGAATGATGGGTCATGTGACCCCTGTTTGTACTTAATGCTATGTGGCTCTTCTGGGCCTTTATCTATATGAGTTTGCGTTATGTTGTGATGCCATGTTGTATAGCACATACTTGCATGTTATGCGTACGTGTAACGTGTATTGCTATGTGTGGGATCCGACAACCTAGTTGTCTATCCTTGGTAGCCTCTCTTATGGGGAAATGTAGTCTAGTGCTTCCACCGAGCCATGGTAGTCCGCTACAGCCCGGTTTATCGGAGTCCTGCTAGCCCAGCACTACTACTCCGGAACACTTAGACTGGCCGGCATGTGATTCACTTCGTTCCTGTGTCTGTCCCTTCAGGGAAATGTCACGCGGTGACATCCGGAGTCCTGCCTAGCCTGCTACAGCCCAGGTTCCTGGAGTCCTATTAGCCCAGTTGCTACAGCCCGGATTCACACGCTGCTAACCGACATGCTCGATGTTGTTTCATGTATGCATGTCCCCGTAAGTTAGTGCCACTTTGGGTTCACGACTAGTCATGTCGGCCCAGGTTCTCTGTCATATGGATGCTAGCGACACTATCATATACGTGAGCCAAAAGGCGCAAACGGTCCCGGGCCATGGTAAGGCGACAACCGTGGGAATACCGTGCGTGAGGCCGCAAAGTGATATGAGGTGTTACATGCTAGATCGGTGTGACTTAGAATCGGGGTCCCGACATTAAGTCTGTCCAAATCATGTTAGCAATTGCCGCGTTTTATGATTATGAAATCAGGCAAATGGACGTCAAAACTGCATTCCTTAATGGATTTCTTAAAGAAGAGTTGTATATGATGCAATCAGAAGGTTTTGTCGATCCTAAAGGTGCTAACAAAGTGTGCAAGCTCCAGCGATCCATTTATGGACTGGTGCAAGCATCTCGGAGTTGGAATATATGCTTTGATGAGGTGATCAAAGCATATGGTTTTATACAGACTTTTGGAGAAGCCTGTATTTACAAGAAAGTGAGTGGGAGCTCTGTAGCATTTCTAATGTTATATGTGGATGACATATTGTTGATTGGAAATGATATAGAATTTCTGGATAGCATAAAGGGATACTTGAATAAAAGTTTTTCAATGAAAGACCTCGGTGAAAGTGCTTATATATTGGGCATCAAGATCTATAGAGATAGATCAAGACGCTTAATTGGACTTTCACAAAGCACATACCTTGATAAAGTTTTGAAGAATTTCAAAATGGATCAGTCAAAGAAAGGATTCTTGCCTGTGTTACAAGGTGTGAAGTTGAGTCAGACTCAATGCCCGACCACTGCAAAAGATAGAGAGAAAATGAAAGTCATTCCCTATGCCTCAGCAATAGGTTCTATCATGTATGCTATGCTGTGTACCAGACCTGATGTGTGCCTTGCTATAAGTCTAACAAGGAGGTACCAAAGTAATCCAGGAGTGGATCACTGGACAGCAGTCAAGAACATCCTGAAGTACCTGAAAAGGACTAAGGATATGTTTCTCGTTTATGGAGGTGACAAAGAGCTCATCGTAAATGGTTATGTCGATGCTAGCTTTGACGCAGATCCGGATGACTCTAAGTCACAAACCGGATACGTATTTATATTGAATGGTGGAGCTGTTAGTTGGTGCAGTTCCAAGCAAAGCGTCATGGCGGGATCTACGTGTGAAGCGGAGTACATAGCTGCTTCGGAAGCAGCAAATGAAGGAGTCTGGATGAAGGAGTTCATATCCGATTTAGGTGTAATACCTAGTGCATCGGGTCCAATGAAAATCTTTTGTGACAATACTGGAGCAATTGCCTTGGCGAAGGAATCCAGATTTCACAAAAGAACCAAACACATGAAGAGACGCTTCAACTCCATCCGTGATCAAGTCAAGGAGGGAGACATAGAGATTTGCAAAATACATACGGATATGAATATAGCAGACCCTTTGACTAAGCCTCTTCCACGAGCAAAACATGATTAGCACCAAGACTCCATGGGTGTTAGAATCATTACATTGTAATCTAGATTATTGACTCTAGTGCAAGTGGGAGACTGAAGGAAATATGCCCTAGAGGCAATAATAAAGTTGTTATTTATATTTCTTATATGATGATAAATATCTATTATTCATGCTAGAATTGTATTAACCGGAAACTTGATACATTTGTGAATACATAGACAAAACGCAGTGTCCCTAGTAAGCCTCTACTAGACTAGCTCGTTAATCAAAGATGGTTAAGTTTCCTAACCATAGACATGTGTTGTCCTTTGATAAACGGGATCACATCATTAGGAGAATGATGTGATGGACAAGACCCATCCGTTAGCTTAGCATAATGATCGTTATGTTTTATTTGCTACTGCTTTCTTCATGACTTATACATATTCCTTTGACTATGAGATTATGCAACTCCCGGATACCGGAATGCTATCAAACGTCACAACGTAACTGGGTGATTATAAAGATGCTCTACAGGTATCTCCAAAGGTGTTTTGTTGGGTTGGCATAGATCGAGATTAGGATTTGTCACTCCGAGTATCGGAGAGGTATCTCTGGGCCCTCTTGGTAATGCACATCATAATAAGCCTTGCAAGCAATGTGACTAATGAGTTAGTTGCGGGATGATGCATTACGGAACGAGTAAAGAGACTTGCCGGTAATGAGATTGAACTAGGTACGAAGATACCGACGATCGAATCTCGGGCAAGTAACATACCAATGACAAAGGGAATAACATATGTTGTCATTACAGTTCGACCGATAAAGATCTTCGTAGAATATGTGGGAGCCAATATGAGCATCCAGGTTCCGCTATTGGTTATTGACCGGAGAGGTGTCTCGGTCATGTCACTACAAAAAAAAGACACATCCGTGACATTTTGGTCCGATCGAAATTTTTTTCTGTCATACTTATGACACTTCTATGACGATAATTGTGAAAAAACCCGGTATCATCATAGATGTGGTGGGGTCCTACTTCTATGACAAAAAATCATGACAGAAAATGGGCTTTTTGTCCTGGGCGGGCCGGAGACGCAGCTACATGACATTCTTTGGGCCGTCCATGACGGAAAAAACCGTGGTAGAAGCGAGGGCGAGGAAAATATCGGGGTGTTCCCGGTTACGGTGGGTGGTCGGGGCCGAGCGATGTGCGTTTCTCTCATACACGCATGCGCGTGGGTGCGAGGCGTTGGGCTCTAACTGAACCCGAGCGATTGCACTGCAGGCTACGCGTTACTGAACCCGAGCGATCGATCGATGGCTGTTAACTGAACCCGATCGAGCGATTCCTTCGCTACTGCTGCTAACTGAAGCCGATCGATGCTACCTCTCGATGAACAGTGAGCGTTGCTGGGGGGGTTTGGATGAACAGTTCCCGGTGGGGGTGGATGAACAGGACGCCGTGGTGCTGCCTCTGGATGAACAGTGAGCATTGCTGGGGGGTTTGGATGAACAGTTCCCGGTGGGGGTGGATGAACAGGACCCTGTGGTGTTGCCTCTGGATGAACATGACCCCGATCGATCGAGCCGGTTGGGGCTGGATGAACAGGACCCCGTGGAGGGCTGGATGAACAGGACCACCCCGTGGAGGGCTGGATGAACAGTAGATGGTGGAGGGCCGGATGAACAGTAGCCCGTGGAAGGGTGGTTGAACAGGAGCCCGTGGAGAGGGCTGGTTGAACAGTAGCCGGTGGAGTAGCGCGCGGTGGAGGCTGGATGAACAGGAGCCCGTGGATGAACAGTCGTAGGTGGAGGCTGGAGGAGGTCGACGGTGGATGAACAGTAGCCCGTTGAGGCTGGAGGGGGTCGACGGTGGAGATGAACAGTATCTCGTGGAGTCCCGTTTTGCGGTATGCCACACCCCTCCCGATGAATAGGACCCCCGTTTCGACCGTAGCGCTCCAACACAAGTCCGTTTCCTCCGTTTTGCGGTACGCCACACCCCTCCCAATCAACAGGACCCCCGTTTCGACCGTAGGAGGTCCGTTTCCTCCGTTTTGCGGTACGCCAGACCCCTCCCGATGAACAGGATCCTGTTTCGAACGTGGCCGGTCGAACACAAGGCCGTTTCCTCCGTTCTGCGGTACGCCAGGCCTAATTTCCATCGGCTGTTCCGTCCAAGCCGGTTGGCTCCCACGCGTTTCGTTGCCTCCCGATGAACACGACGCATTCCGTTGCCTCCCCATGAACACGACGATGATGCAGTTTCTTCGTTCCGACCCAGCCATGTACACGAGCCCTGGCCGTACGTACGCGCGAGTAGGCGTTCGAGACCCCGCCCGTATGTACGTACGTGGCCGTATTTACTTTCTTGCACCCTGGCCGTTGTACGTACGTGTACATGCTACGTGCGCACCTCTACTACGACACGTGCGTGCCTCTACATCGACCAGTATGTACGTACACGTTCGCGACCAGAATGGCAACGCTACGTACGCTTCGACCAGGTGGGTCCTGACTATCAGGCACTTCCTTGCGTACGAAGATGTAGCTGGTGGGTCCCAGTAGTTAGGGGGGCGAATCTTTTTTTGCCCGGACGCACTTCCTTGCGTGCGAAGATGTAGCTGGTGGGTCCCCGCTGTCAGGTGGAGGAATAATTATTTTGCGCGTAATAAGGAGGCACTTCCTTGCTGCGGCCGTGGACCCAGCTGCCCGCCTCTCCACGTACAATACTCTTCCGATGGAAGTCATTCCTTTGACCTTGTTGACCACGCCGCGCCGAGAGCACTAGGGTGGTGGACGACGGCGAGGCCTAGGAAGGGGACGACGCGGAGCCGGGGAGGACGCGGCAGTGGAAGCCCGCGCTGAGAGGAGTACGAGGGTTCACTGGTTCGGCTGCGGTGTGAGGCTGCCGTCGCCGCAGGGCCTGGCCAGCGGTGGGAATAGTAGAGGGCGGTGAGGCCTCCGCGGCAGCACAGCCGGCCACGGGAGACAGGAGCATGCGGCACGACCGGCGCTGCTTTGGGCGGCTCGAGCAAGAACACCAGAGGTTGAAGAAGCACTACGGCCGTTGGATGGACATCGTATGGTCAATGGGGCTACAATCATTCATATTGACTAAGTTGATAAAGCACACCGTCCCCGTCAACTTAGTAGGCCCACAAGTCAGCCACCCACCAAGGTGGGTCCCAACTAGCAGGGGGAGTATTCATTTTTTTGTGCGTAATAAGGAGGCACTTCCGGTGGGTCCGAACTGACAGCGGGGGGAACGTTTTTTTGTGAAATATGGTGGCCCGTCCGGTGGGTCCCAGCAGTCAGGGGGAAACATTTTTTTCACCAAATACGGTGGCCCATCCGGTGGGTCCCTGCTGTCAGGTGGAGGAATAATTATTTTCCGCGTAATAAGGAGGCACTTCCTTGCGGCTGCCGTGGACCCAGCTGTCAGCCTCTCCACGTACAGTACTCTTCCGATGGAAGTTGTTCCTTGACCACGTTGACCACGCCGCGTCGAGAGCACCAGGGCGGTGGACGACGGCGAGGCCTAGGAAGGGGACGACGCGAAGCCGGGGAAGACGCGGCAGTGGATGCCCACGTGTAGAGGAGTATGAGGGTTCACTTGTTCGCTGCGGTGTGAGGCTGCCATCGCCGCAAAATAACAGGGGGTGTGGGTGAGTAGAGGGATGGCCTGGCCAGCGGTGGGAGTAGTAGGGGGCGGTGAGGCCTCCGCCGCATCGCAGCCGGCCACGGGAGGCAGGAGCACGAGGCACGACCGGCGCTGATTTGGGCGGGTGGAGGAAGAAAACCAGAGGTTGAAGAAGCACTACGGCCGTTGGATGGACATCGTACGGTCACCGGAGCTAGAATCATGCATATTGACTAAGTTGACAAAGCCCTCCGTCCCCGTCAACTTAGTAGGCCCACAAGTCAGCCTGCCACTATACTAGGTCCCAGCTAGCAGGGGGAGTATTCATTTTTTTGTGCGTAATAAGGAGGCACTTCCTTGCGTGCGAAGATATAGCTGGTGGGTCCGAGCTGTCAGCGACAGTAACGTTTTTTTCGCGAAATACAGAGGCCCTTTCGGTGGGTCTCAGATGTCAGGTGGAGGAATCATTATTTTGTGCGTAATAAGGAGGCATTTCCTTGCGTGCGGCCGTGGACACAGCTGTCAGCCTCTCCACGTACAGTCCACTTCAGATGCATGTCGGTCGTTGACCACGTTGACCAGGCCGCGCCGAGAGCACCAGGGCGATGGACGACAGCGAGGCCTAGGAAGGGAACGACACGGAGGCAGGGAAGACTCGGCAGTTGTTTCCCACGCGGAGGGGAGTACGACTGTACGAGGGTTTACTGGTTCGTCTGCCGTCGCCGGAGAATAACAACAGGTGTGGGTGAGTAGAGGGATGGCTAGGCCAGCGATGGGAGTACGGTGGGGCGGTGAGGCCTGCGCGGCAGCACAGCCGGCCGCGGGGAGGAGGGAGCAGGCAGTCCCGCCGGCGCTTGTTTGAGCGGCTGGAGCAGGAAGAGCAGAGATTGAAGAAGCACGACGGCCGTTGGATGGACATCCAACAGTCACTGCTTGTGCATCAACCTTTTTTTAGGAAAGCCTCAAATCTGTGGAAAACAGCATACAACCCATCTGCCATTATTTCTAATAATTTACAGCCCATTTGCTAATTCTTAAGGTTTTTTTGGAGCCCATATTCTTTTTGTTAGCATTACAGCCCATATTGTGGCCACGGTTAAAAAATTATATGAAATTTTGCATATTTCGGTGCGGTCCGAACTGTTTTTAATCCCGAAATTTCGAGTCACATTCAAACTGATTTTAAAAATAAATGTATATCAATATAAAATCCAACAAATTGTCCACGCATAAAAATTAATGCAATTTAAAATCTCGAAATGAAAAAAAGAAATTTGAAACTAATTGTCGGTTTGATGTGTTTTAAAAATGTACAACCCATTTCTCATTACTGATAGGCCATTTTCTCGGCCAGCCGAATGAAGCTCTCCTCGTCTTGAAAGATTTGCAGCCCAACAGGCCTGACAAAGCGACTTACTTGGCAAATCACAAAAAAACTGGGCTAGCCATTTTCAGAAAGAAAAAAAACTACTGGGCTGGTCTGTGGTAAACATAAAAGAGAAGGCTGTCTAGACAGGCCAGAGTGCCCCGCACAGCCCAGTTGACACCCTGCTTCCGTCTCAAAAACAAATTAGATAAATGCCACTCCAATTATGGCGATTCATAAAAATGCCACTGCAATTTCCAAACTTTGAAAAATGCCACTGCAATTTTTGCAAACTTTGGAAAACGCCACTGCAATTTGCAAACTTTGAAAAACGCCACTCCAGACTTCGAAAAATGCCACTGGAAATGGCATGAAATGGCATTTTTCAAAGTTTGGAAATTGCAGTGGCATTTCTCAGAAACACCAGATTTGGAGTGGCATTTATCAAATTAACCCAAAACAAAAATAACTGGGCGAGCTGCTGGGTCCCTGGTGTCAGCCGCTCGTTGTGCAATTCTCTCGTTTATTGACTACGTTGACAATGGCATGGGACCCAGATGTCAGAAATCCATTAGGAGGAGCCATTTTTTATTGGCTTGAAATAAGGAAGCACTTGCTTGCGTACTGCCATGACCTTGGCGGGTCCCTGCTGTCATCCTCTCCACGTACAATCATCTCCTGATTGTGTACGCGTCAACTTGGTAGGCCCACAAGTCAGCCTCTAAACCCGTGGAGGACAAATACAACCCATTAAAAAAAATAACAGCCCATTCCATACGTTCAAATGGAAAGTTCAACATTCAGAGCAAAGTAACAGGTCTGATCCACATATAGAGTACTGAACTTCCACGTTGACAACCATCATAGCCAAGTTAACTATCTACTCCCACTAATACTCTAGTAGCGTACAAGCACTAACTTACTCTTAGCTAACTAGACGATGCCGGCCGCCATCTGCGGTACACGCTAAACACCGGCACCGACGTCCTCCGCCTCGCCCCGGACTTGCCAGAGGTTTGATAGGGCGCGGTGCTCGCATGCGTTGGCCCTTTCCATGCCGGCGTGGTCCACATAAGCTTCAGCTTCTAAGCGGGAAACCCACTTGATGAGCTGGTAGTAAAAATCGGCGTCGCGAACGCGTGCGTGCCCGACAGCCTCCAGGGCTATTTGCCGGGCGCCAGCCTCCATGTAGTCGGCCCAGTTGCGGGCGCTCTGCTCGCGACTCAGAGCATCGGTCCGCTGCTGCTCCATGTCCCGCTTGCGGCGCAAATCGGCGATATGCTGCTCCTCCGCCAAGCGGTTGCGCTCCAACAACTCTTGCTCCTCTGCCAGCCGGTCGCGCTCCAACAAGTCCTCGCTCTCCGCATTGCCATCTAAAGACCGATAGAATGCCTCCTCCCTCCGTCTGCCTTCCGATGAAAAACCGAACACTAGTTCCGGCGGTGACTGCCTCCGGTGTCGCCTATCGCGGATGGGCGGGGGCATGGCGGACGTGGCGAGAGCGAGGATAAGTGGCGAGCGACGTCGGGCCAGTGGGGGCTTATGAGGATAGGGCGAGTTGGGTGATGGTGCCACCGGAGAAGCCCGGGAAACAGTAATTATAGGCGGAAGGTAGGCGAACTAGCGTGTCGCGGGAAACGCGACGGTCATCGTGATCATCGGAATTCAATGCATAAGCAGGCATGGCTTAGCGCGCCAGCTTGCCATGGAAAACTAGAAAAACTGAAATTATGACTGTGTCGTCCCGTCCCGTCAGTGGTGCGTCCTGTCTGTGCTGGGTCGCACGCCGGCATGACGGTCAAACGAGTGCACTCGAATCATCTCCCTCCTTGTCAATAATGATTCCACAGATTTAAAAGGCCCGCAACAATTAAAGCACATCTTTTTTCGCATCAGTTAGCTGCCTTAATTACGGCCGGCTGCATGCAGGCACTCAAAATCGCTCACAGCCAGTACGCAGAGCAGCATGCAACGAGTCGCAGCCGAGGGCATTAGTTGATGAACTTTAGCTGGGAGATAAGGCATTTGCGAACGTTTTCGCTGGCAGTTTCTTCAGATTCGCATGGCATTTTCTTCAGAGCAGCTTGTCAGTTTCTTCAGAGGTAGGCATTTTTATTCAAAAAACTGCCACTTCGGATCTTGCGTCGCAACTAAAACTGCCAGGAGCGCATTAGTAGGCTAGCTAGTGATCGATCAGTAACTTGTAAACACTGAGCGAACAGAAATAAGGAACTGTTAATGCATCTCAATGATTCACAGATCATATACAAATATGTAGCTCCAAAAGCAAAGATCAGCCACTTCGGATCTTGCGTCGCAACTAAAACCAACTAGTATGATTCCCATACATAAGATCAACATGTTAATGCATCTCAATGATTCACAGATCATATACAAATATGTAGCTCCAAAAGCAAAGATCTAGAAAAAACATCTGTTCTTCCTACTAACATGGATGCTTCTCTTGGCCAACATTCAGTACAGACTGAAAGACAAATTTGTTTGTGAAGTCTACAATTCCTCTTGCAAACGTAAGTGGTTTCACCAACAGCTGGAACCATGAGAATGAACCACACATGATGGAGGAACATCCACTGCAATATGATTTGGTCTTCTCTCGATCACACGGCGAGACTATTTTCGGAATACAAACTTTAACTTAGGCAAAATGATGCCCATTGTATAATCAGACCAAAGCAATGAAGCACCTAGTGTTGGCCAATAAATAGTACAGTACTACTTTTCTGCAGTCCATGAAGTGACTATCCAATCTTTCTGTGTCTATTTTCAAATGGCACTGCATGCAGTGACTATACTATTCTCTTGTGCAGTTCAACCAAAATTGCGGTCACTTTGTGTGTTTGCCAAATAGCAACGGGCAGACATCTCTGTCTGCACAAATATCAAGCAGCTAGTAAACATATACCCCACCTTGTATTTTCGGTTTAAACATGTCTCTTCCGCTTAGCATCTGTCATGTTTTGCACTGGACAATTTGATACAGTCATGTTTTGCCCTGGACAATTTCATACTGAATTGATTTGCTTGTTCAGAGCAGAAATATAGCGCCTATTCTTCATCAGACCAAGGATATCCATGTTCGCAGTGATGGAAGAGGTGAAATCGATACAACCGAAATTGAGCATCCAATCATTGAATCTGTCCTGCACCTCCAATGTAGGTCCACCCTGCCAATAAATTCACATGCAAACCACTAGTATTACTATCTAATGACAGTACAAAAAGAGTAGCAAGATAGTAGCAAACCATGTACCTTCTTAATGAACAGCTCATAGTGCCACCAATTGGATATAAAGGTTTGGAAGAAAACATGCTCCTAATGTTGAACCAGTTGGACTTTTTGTGCAGTTCCACTAAAATCGAGCATCCCTGTTTGCATAGATATTGAAAGTGTGATTACTATAAAAGTGGCACTAGTTGAAGCATAGACTCACAAATATAAGCATTCCAATTTCTTAATGGGAAAAGGTAGCAAGACTGTTTCTAACCACCTGTTTGAAGGAATAAATAAGGCAACAACGGCTGATGTCAGAAAGGCATATATAGTTCTTTCTGAAAGAATGATCGATTCCTGACCTTTCCTCTTCTTTTAAGCATATTTTGTGCAGTTCAACTAAAATAAAATGCCATCACCGCCTTGACAATTCAGTGACACTGTACAAAAGGAAATGACTTAACATTACATCATGATGTCAGGTATGTAGTCGACAGGCATTAGAGACAAACTTACAGACCTCCTCCGATAACATAATGAACATTAATTTTAACAAAGGTGTGACTAGCTTTACCGGGATAATTTGAGTGAACTCTACACCCTCTGTTCCTTAATATAAGACGTTTTCGCGGTTCAATTTAAAGTACCCAAACGTCTAGTATTTAGAAAAACAGGTAGTAGTTTTCTTGAGCACATATCTGGGAAAGCTTGCCACACTTTATTTATGTCCATACGCTAATGCAACACCATTCGAAATTTCGAATACTACAAATATACACTAATCCAGTGGCTAGTGCAACAGTAGAGTAGTTATTTTATTACAGGGTACAGTACAATGGTTTTACTGAACAGATTTCAATAAACTCTAGCACTGGAAGATTTCTATAAGAATTAACAATACAAAATGTAAAGGTAACACGTTTCAGCATTGGTATACTAGTTGTGCATGAGCATTAAACCAAATACAAAGTCTGAAGGTAACTAGCATTATTAACTAATGACAGTATAAAAAATTGCAAACCATGTACCTCCAAGGTAAATATCATTTCGAACTCGGGGGGACCTTAAAAATTGCTATCCCAATCTTGATAATCGATCAAACATAAAAACTTGATCGAATGAATCAAGAGTACAGCCGGAGGAGGAGGTGCCCACTCTTGACCTTTCCTCTTGTCTTCATAATTTTTGTGCAGTTTAACCAAAATAAAATGACATCAGCGCCTTGGCATTTTGGTGACACTGTACGAAAAAATTAACTTATCTCATGAAAGTGAGGTATGTAATCTATAAGCATTAACATTGCAAAAATCTGAAGGTAGTAACAAGTTTCATCGTTGGTATACTGGCTGTGCAACAACATTAGACTGCCTTAGCTGAAAAATCTTTAATACATCCACAATCAACAGCTAACCCTGAAATAATCCAGTGACATTAAATGGCATTGCTTAAATTTATCGGTGGCATTAGACTGAGTGCGGCATTAGTTAAATGTGGCATCACTTTAGCAGTAGCATTGCTTGACTTGACTGCTGGCGTTATAGTAACAGCAAAAAAGTGACAATAAGAGCATGGGAGGCCCATACGGACAGTGGGCGCACCAGTACGATGTACCTCCATGGACGCATAGAGTGGTGAGGGAGGTATGGTTGCCCAAAGCAACAAATATCCAGCAGCATATGTGGATTACGTCCCATTTTTGTTCTGTTTAGCCACCTTTTTCCTATGTGAGGACAACAAACCGATTGACTTGGTCATTCTCTATTGCGTTGTCATGCCTTTCTACCCTTCTTCAACCAAGAGACACGAGACTCGTTCCTTAGCTACTGATTTTCCCCTTTTCAACCTAGATGCGGGTTCGATGCCTACTCTCTTGGATAGTACAGTCTCCCTTCCTTTCCTTATTCAACCCAGACATGGATTAGTCTGCACGAAGTAGGGTTTCCTCTAATAGTGCAAATTAAGGTTTTCGTCTGCGTGACCAGCAGAGCAGAGGATAGCAAATTGGGAAGATGGTGGAGTGGAAAAAGATCCACATGCAGCGACGTGGCAGATGGGGCAATAGAACAAGGGTATGGTTCGAAAAGAGGTAGCATACCTGAGGGTCGGCGGGAAGTGGCTTCGTTCGTGGTCGTCGTCCTCCGCACACACTATGACAGCGAGCTTGGGGACGGAGGCCATCGCGCGCGGGCGCTAGGTCTGAGAGGACGGCCTTGTCGTCAGTGCATGACCTCGCTCGCTGACGACGAGTGCGTCAACGCTGCATGTCCTTTTCTTCCCCGGCGGATCTGTGACCACCGGTGAGGAGGGAGAGAGAGGCCGTCTTTTTTAGATCTGGAGAGAGGGTGATAGTGTGAGAAGCTCTGAAGCTCCAACCTATATATCTTTTTTATAATACTAGTAGTACTAGAGGTGGAGTAGTGGTAGAGTAGTTTATATTTTCTCTGCAAACAGTACCAGTTAGTCGTGCTTCAAAACTGAACGGCACGCCATTAAAAAAATAAAGATCGATAACTAATGCGGCACCTCGGGCCAACGCGGCCAGATCGCATTTTGCACGAGAAATTACACACCATGTTTCGTTGACATGTGGTCTCGTTCAGACATGTCAGTGAGACGACGGCGAGTCCTTTTGTACAATTTCCGAAAGGACGTGTAGGCCAGGGCGCCTCTTCGTGTACCATGGCAAACTGGCAACCGTCCACCGACTCTTCGCCTTTCCCTCTCAATTTGGAACTGCTGTCGCACGCTCTTACTCCCTCCTCCATTTGCCTTCACCCTTCCTTCTGCCATTGTTCGATCGTCTTCTCCATGGAGGGAACAAGCCAGAAACGACCCTGTTATTCTTGCCCCGATCTGAAAGATGACATGGTGGGGGAACTCATTGATCGGTGCGACGTGATCACCTCGGCTAGCATGGCAGGTTCGTTCAAGACCATTCTCGACTCAACTAATAACATCATTACAAGGAAGCCAAGGGTCCAGGAGCGGTTTGATCTCCCTTATCTTCTTCGCTATAAGCCTGTTCGCATGGGCGCAGACGACGGAGGCCTCGCCTTGTGCAAGTTGACGCCGCTTGATAACGATACGTGTGATGTCAAGATGCCATCGCTTCAGGGTAAGGCCTGGGCTGGCGCAAATGGAGATTGGGTTGTTTATATTGGGTACAATTGCGAGTGGGAACTTGTGAATGTGTACACTCGTCAGCAGATTCCACTTCCAAAAATCTCCGAGTGCCCTGAGGTTGAGCAGACACCTGATCTACGTACGTTCAAATACGATCATGGTGACTGTCGTCTATGGAAGATAGCAATTTCTCGAGTTCCCAACCGCTCTTGGAATTACGAGAACTATCAAGTTGTTGCTATCTTCGACAAGCTTGTTGCCGTCGTTACTGATTCCACGGTTCGTCCATGGATATTTTGACAACCAAGGGGGAGATGACGATGGTGATGATCATGAGCATGAGGACGAGCAGGGCCCATATGCTCACTGGCGGCTTACAACTAATTCCAATGGATCACCACTTCTTGTTTGTATACAGCCCACTGCTGATGTTACTACTGAGGGAGCAGGTGTTGTATCCCATGGTCGCACTCTCTGGACCTATTCCAACACCCGTTGCAGGGTATTCGGGATGGATACTATTGTGCTAGCACCAACACCTTCTCCCTGGTACAGTATTGGTAGTCTTGGAGCAAACTCGCTCTTCCTTGGACCAAACTATCCAATGATGGTTAAAGGCGATCCAGCTGCTGTTGACACAGCGTCACTACCATTTATGAGAAGCAACTGTATCTATACCTCGAACATTGCGGTGGTTCCCTACCCTGCTCCTGATATATGCCGCTTCAGCCTGGATGATCAGTCCTGCATTGCTCTCGATATTGACAATAGCCGGCCCTTCCCAGAGCACCTATGGTTCAAAGCAAGCGTTCCAACGCCAAAGATTGGTTGAGTTGAAGTTCATTTCATTGCATGTTATTTGTTGTGTGATGAAAACTTCAGTATTTACTGGAATGTTTTGTTGGAAATAATCTATAATACAACATGTATCATTGTTGTCATTGTGTGTTGATGACTTGTTGTATGTAATGAATGGTACATTTGAAAATGCGTGTCATAGACTCAATTTATGAATGGTTTTCGAGTCACTTCTTGGAGTGTGAGTATCGTAGTAGTATAGCCAGCATCCGGTTAGTATATGAAGTTGCCACATCACATAGAGCCAACGTAAAATTGGAGTACCAGATCTGAGATGCCACGTGTACCAGATGAATGACTCCAAGTTCGACCACCATGATGCTAGGTGCGAGCCGAGGAACACTGTTGGAGAGACCCCCCTCATAATTTTCCTACATTGGTTGTTTGATTCATAGGATAGAATGCTATAGGATTTCTTTTCCTATGTAATCATGTTTTAATTGGCAATCTAGCATCCACTCCAACTTTTGTTTCATTTCCTTTGATCCTACGAAGAGAGTACTTGCTCTAAATGATGTGCCGCTGCAAGAGCCGCCTATATTAATTAACCATGCTCTAAAAAGGTGGACCAGCTTTGGCTGTAGTAGTACTGTACTACTCCTAGGTTAGTAGGTTACCTTGCGCTTGGCTCTTCTCCTCTTCCGGAAGTCGAACAATAATGATGGTACTGTACTACTTCTGGCAATCTGACACCAAATGAACTGCTGCACGTCTACTGCTTGTAAGCAAAAGTTTCTCCTCGTGCTGCGAGCCACCGCGCACGCGTTGGCGAGGGAGAAGGTATAGTAAGCAAGCTTCTCGTCGTTCTGCGAGTTGACGGGACACATCAAAGTTATGTATTTATTAGTACTCTCTTCAAAAAGGGTCGGCCATGTCCATGGCTACCATCCCGTGCTCTGTCATTGAGTACGTGCACTATTCACGTGCCATCGAGGAGAAAAAATATTGCGTAGTACTAGGTGCCATCGAAGTGCACGACTCACTTACGCACTGCATATCTCCATTTTCTTGCATGACACGCCACCTTGATGCTAGATGTCCCGCTTGTCATGGAGGCATATAGTATGGTTTTGTAAAATGGAGGCATATAGATGTCCCACGTGTCGGCAACAGGATGAACAAAGCTCATGTCTTAAACGAAAGAGTGGAAGAACATAGATTCCCGACGACCCAGAAGGAGCTACAAACCTCGGGGTGGAGCGTCTGCACTCATAATATGTTATATTATTCAGCGATATAAAATCAACCAAATCTCTCCATGTTCCTATACCATTCTATAGTATGAGAATAACTTTGAATGTAAGCCATTGATTCACTCTATCCAATGGTCATAGTTGGAAAATCCAAACAAAACCAAGCATTGGATCAACTCCTTTTTCGAGATCAACTCTTTTAGCACTTAGATTGTTGCCGCCTGCCCACCTAGCCCACCTATATATCCGCTCACGTGTGATGACCACAGGAGCTATCCACTCAGATTGTATGTTACTCTCTCCGTCCGGGTTTATTGGGCCCGAGAGCCACAGATGGTTGTAGCTTTTTATTAGGCCCGTACATTAATTACCTTGCTTTATTACCTGAAATATCTCCCACGCATGCATCGTTGCAATGGAGCCGACACAGGAACCTTGCCGATTGGGCATGGATGCAGGCTGCATGCGCACGCCGGCCGCTGCATGCGCTTCTCTAGTTAATAGGGTGATTTAATAGGGCAGCTAGAGAGCAAATTAAGCAGATTTATTTCCTAAATCTCTACATGCGTGTATATCCTTGGTCTTTGTGTTGTGGCTTAAGGCTAGCCATAGTGGGGGTAACATAACCGGTAACATGCACTTGGGACTAGCAAACATGCTTATGTGGCACACAATTAAATAAGAGAGAGAGGGTTATAGTAACATAGGTAGATACTGTATCATGTTAAATGCTATGCTACTTTGTGTCATGCATGGCAATAAATATGGTAATCTATGATACTACTTTAAGATACTATGCACTATGAAGGTAGTATCATATACTAGTATCATATGCATGATACTAGTATATGTTACTCCCCACTATGAGTATCCTAAGGGCCCATTAAACCTGGACGGAGGGAGTAAAAAAATAAAGGTCGATAACTAATGCGGCACCTCGGGCCAACACGGCTAGATCGCGTTTTGCACGAGAAATTACACACCATGTTTCGTTGACATGTGGTCCCGTTCCAACATGTCAGTGAGACGACGGCGAGTCCTTTTGTACAATTTCCGAATGGACGTGTAGGCCGGGGCGCCTCTTCATGTACCATGGCAAATGCCAACCGTCCACCGACTCTTCGCCTTTCCCTCTCGATTTGGAACTGTTGTCGCACGCTCTTCCTCCCTCCTCCATTTGCCTTCACCCTTCCTTCTGCCATTGTTCGATCGTCTTCTCCATGGAGGGAACAAGCCAGAAACGACCCCGTTATTCCTGCCCCGATCTGAAAGATGACATGGTGGGGGAACTCATTGATCGGTGCGACGTCATCACCTCGGCTAGCATGGCAGGTTCGTTCAAGACCATTCTCGACTCAACAAATAACATCATTACAAGGAACCCAAGGGTCCAGGAGCGGTTTGATCTCCCCTATCTTCTTCGCCGTGACCTAGCTGACTGGCGCGGGGACGAGGGAAGCCTCGCCTTGTGCAAGTTGATGCCGCTTGATAATGATACGTATGATGTTAAGATGCCATCGCTTGAGGGTAAGCTTGGGCAGGCGCAAATGGAGATTGGGTTGTTTATATTGGGTACAACTGCGAGTGGGAACTTGTGAATGTGTACACTCGTCAGCGGATTCTTCCAAAAATCTCCGAGTGCCCTGAGGTTGAGCACACAGATGATCTACGTACGTTCAAATATGATCATGGTGACAGTCGTCTATGGAAGATAGCAATTTCTCGAGTTCCCAACCGCTCTTGGAATTACAAGAACTATCAAGTTGTTGCTATCTTCGACAAGCTTGTTGCCGTCCTTCGTGGTTCGACTGGATGGATATTGCTCAAAAATCAGTTTCTATACACGGATGTGTACTGTGATGCAATTGAATACGAGGGTCTTGTGTTTGCTGCCACCACTCGTGGCACTGTTTTTGCATGGGATCCTCGTAGTTTTCGGTACGTTTGTCTTCCACCGTAATTATAATTGTTTCATCCACATGCATGCGAGTTAGCAAGTTTCCCTTCTCTACTAATTAACCTTCTTCTTCTGTTTCCAAGGTCCTGTGAACATTCCACCACCTATACTTGAAAAATTTTATAACCAAGGGGGAGATGACGATGGTGATGATCACGAGCATGAGGACGAGCAGGGCCTAGATGCTCACTGGCGGCTTACAACTAATTCCAATGGATCACCACTTCTTGTCTATATACAGCCCACTGCTGATGTTACTACTGAGGGAGCAGGTGTTCTATCCCATGGTCGCACTCTCCGGACCTATTCCAACACCCGTTGCATGGTATTCGGGATGGATACTAGTGTGCTAGCGCCAACACCTTCTCCCTGGTACAGTATTGATAGTCTTGGAGCAAACTCGCTCTTCCTTGGACAAAACTATCTAATGATGGTGAAAGGCGATCCAACTGCTGTTGACACAACGTTACTACCATTTATGAGAAGCAAATGTATCTATACGTCAGACATTATGGTGGTTCCCTACCCTGGTCGTGATATAGTAGGCCGCTTCAGCCTGGATGATCAGTCCTGCGTTGGTCTCGAGATTGATAGTAGCCGGCTCTTCCCAGAGAATGGCTTGTGGTTCAAAGCAAGCGTTTCCAATGCCGAGGATTGGTTGAGTTGAAGCTCATTTTGTTGCTTGTTATTTGTTGTGTGATGAAAACTTTAGTATTTATAATGTATCCTCGTTGTCGTTGTGGGTTGATGACCTGTTGTATGTAATAAAATGATATGCCTGTGATAAACTTACTAAATTTATGAATGGCTTTCGAGTCGCTTCTCTGAGTGGGTGCTGCGACGGTGCAACAGGTTATCGAATGAGGCCAATAAACAATAGTACACTATTTGTACTAGCTTCACATGCTTCACATGCTGCACTATCTCTACGTTATGTACATAATACAACAAGATTTAAACTTGAGACCAGCCACCCATCCTCACAAAGAACACTTTTTAACCTAGCACAAACTCCAGGAAATTTGGCCACAGTGTGAGGTGGGCCATATGTTAATGTGTTCGCTGTATGTAACCAGCACCTCGAATCCTCGATACTACTACTATAAGTAGTAGGAGTAGTAGGGTGGCATGGGCCAGAACAAGCATTCACGTCCAGGAGTACGACACACACCACCAGCACGACTTCCATCTGACACCATATTTCTTGGAGTCCGTGCTACAGCAATCTCTTCAACCTCGTCGTTTCTCTAGCTCAGCCATCGCGCGGCGGGCGAGGTGGGGGTTTGCCGATAGTCGGTTTCCTCAACTGCGGTCCCACTTGTAAGGCCAACTCCAACGCACGACCCCAAACGGACCTCCGTTTTGCCCGGATTCTGTCCGTTTGGGTAGGGCAATGGGGTCGTGTCCGGGCCATTTCTCGGATGCGGTGGCCGTGCGCCGAACGCGCGGACGCATCCCGGCCACGTACATTTTTCTTTGCAAACACATATCTTTTTTTCATCATTCATTTTTTGGTACATGGAAATACATCACCAAAATTTTGACTAGAAAAGCAAGACCAAAGAAAACAAGAACCACAAGAATACATTTTAGAAGATATCCAACTTCCATAACTGCTCCTGTAAGTTGGATTAGTGCCTTCTCGATGCATTCATTGTTGATCTGCGGAGGCTCGATCTTGCGTGCTTCTTTCTTCTTCGAGTGTAAAGAAGTAGACGTGTCTAGCCTCTATTCTATCAACAAGTGCACTAGTCTCATCTCTAGCCTCTATGCTAGCTAAAAGGGCTAGAACATGTACTAAATTGCGCTCTATCAATATATCGTTGTACTATTCTTCCCAATACCAAAACTTGCATCCATTCTACACAATAAAATTTGAAGTTAGCACAACTAGTCTAATCCGAGAGCACAACCGAAGATTTGGTCGAGTTCTTCCTCCTTTTGCCGACACGTGGGATATCCAGCATCCAGGTCATGTCATGCAAGAAAATAGAGTGGTAGTTGAAGCCACGTGATGTGCATCTTGGGTTAAACTGTAAATAGAATCTTACTACTCTTGAGTAACTCCAAAAGCGGCCACCGAAGATCTTTATTGGATTTGTTTTTCATCACCAGCACGTCGAGGTGAAAGATGTGCAGGTTCAGTGGGTCCTCTTGCGTTTTCACTAACATGTGGGACCACATATGAGCAAACTGACTATGGGCTCCGCGCGTCTGCTGGCTGGCTGAGAAGAGAGATAGAGGAGGGCTGAGCACGGACTCCAGGAAATTTGTTCTACATAACCAGCAGCTCGATATAGTGGGGTGGCATGGGCCATAACTAGCATTCATGTCTAGCAGTACGGCACACACCACCCACACGAGTCCCATCCGACACCAATTTTCTTGGAGTCTGTGCCACAACCATCTCTTCTCCCTCCTGTTTTCTCAGCCATCGCACGGTGGGCGGGGTGGGGGTTTGCCGATAGCCGGTTTGCTCAATTGCGGTCCCACTTGTAAGTGAAAATGCAACACAACACGCATTCCCCCTTGAGCGGCGTGCCGGACCAACCGTGTGGGGGTGCGACGCGAACACGGCAGGCTTTTCCTTTTGAACTTGTAACTTGTAAAATTTAGTTCTGCTCCATGGCGCGACCGATAGATAGAAATAACAATTTTCCCTAGAGTAATGAGAAGTTTGGTTATGGCGCGGTTCATGCATGGAGTACGTAGGAAAATTATGAAGTTGATGCGAAAGGTAAGGTAATTGTAGTACCATATACCACTACATGGATTTGACGGAAAGATAAAGATACATATGGATCCATCAACGACATCCTCACGCCCTAGTGCACCGGGTCACCAACCGACGTGTGAGGAGCAGCGGCGTTGGCGGCAAGCTCAACGTGCTTTTGAACAATGTCATCCAAGGTTGCCCTACAGTCCAAGAAGGCCAGCGTCCTATCGTCCTCCTATTGCATGTAGTAGTCCTTGTGGACGATTTGCGCGTAGATGTGGGTGATTATGTCGATGGTGTCTTGCTGCGCCAGGTGCTGCGCGGCGAGCGCGAACTCGAGGTGGACATTTTCCGGCGCGACGGCGGGCAGTCGCAGGTCCACCAGTGCGTCGAAGAGGTTGTCACCATAGAGGCCGTTGAGGGTGGCAGGCATCGCAGAGCCTGGGCGTTTGGGCTGGAGGGGTACGTCAAGGTCGTCCGCGAGCTTCTTGATGACGGTGAACTTGTCGAGGAAGGCGACGAGGACCTCGTCGAACAAGGAGACGAAGCTGTCGTCCAAGCGGCCCCTCGCCCTGGCGGCCTCAAGCACTACCTGGAGACGTTCCTCGGTGCCGGGCCGCAGGCCGGCGTCGTGGACCATCTGGCACAGCCGGCTGATGCTCGCGCTCATCGCCTCCATGGGTCTAGCTTCTAGTCAACTGATCTTGCGATTGGAGTGATCACTCCCTTGGGTGCGTAGGTGCGTAGGATTTCGTAGATTGGACTGGCGGGATCCTTTATATGAGAAGTGCAGACTGCGTTGAATTCACGTGCATGTTGGCCATCTACTCCTCGCCCCTCTACTGCACCTGCCTTTGGCTGTATGACAGGTTGGCCAACCACCCGTTGGGCCCACGTGTCGTACACCCAAAGGCAGGTGCAGTAAGCCAATGAAGCTGCGTCCCCCTCCGTGCCCGTGCATGCTTCCAATGACTTGAGACTACCAAACATCACATGCAGTGGTTAGTTCATTGCATGTAATCCTATTAAGTAGCAAAAAGACATTAAGTTATCTCGCCGATAGGAATAAAACAATACACCATGTATTTGTTGGAAATATGCCCAAGAGGCAATAATAAATGGTTATTATTATATTTCTTTGTTCATGGTAATTGTCTATTATTCATGCTATAATTGTATTGTCCAAAAATCGTAATACATGTGTGAATACATAGACCACAACGTGTCCCTAGTAAGCCTCTAGTTGACTAGCTCGTTGATCAACAGATAGTCATGGTTTCCTGACTATGGACATTGGAGGTCATTGATAACGGGATCACATCATTAGGAGAATGATGTGATGGACAAGACCCAATCCTAAGCATAGCATAAAAGATCGTGTAGTTTCGTTTGCTAGAGCTTTTCCAATGTCAAGTATCTTTTCCTTAGACCATGAGATCGTGCAACTCCCGGATACCGTAGGAGTGCTTTGGGTGTGCCAAACGTCACAACGTAACTGGGTGACTATAAAGGTGCACTACGGGTATCTCCGAAAGTGTCTGTTGGGTTGGCACGGATCGAGACTGGGATTTGTCACTCTGTGTGACGGAGAGGTATCTCTGGGCCAACTTGGTAATGCATCATCATAATGAGCTCAATGTGACTAAGGCGTTAGTCACGGGATCATGCATTGCGGTACGAGTAAAGAGACTTGCTGGTAACGAGATTGAACAAGGTATTGGGATACCGACGATCGAATCTCGGGCAAGTAACATACCGATTGACAAAGGGAATTGCATACGGGATTGATTGAATCCTCAACACCGTGGTTCATCCGATGAGATCATCGTGGAACATGTGGGAGCCAACATGGGTATCCAGATCCCGCTGTTGGTTATTGACCGGAGAGGCGTCTCGGTCATGTCTGCATGTCTCCCGAACCCGTAGGGTCTACACACTTCAGGTTCGGTGACGCTAGGGTTGTAGAGATATATGTATGCGGAAACCCAAAAGTTGTTCGGAGTCCCGTATGAGATCCCGGACGTCACGAGAGGTTCCGGAATGGTCCGGAGATGAAGAATTATATATAGGAAGTCAAGTTTCGGCCACCGGGAAAGTTTCGGGGGTTACCGGTATTGTACCGGGACCACCGGAAGGGTCCCGGGGGTCCACTGGGTGGGGCCACCTATCCCGGAGGGACCCGTGGGCTGAAAGTGGAAGGGAACCAGCCCTTAGTGGGCTGGGGCGCCCCCCTTGGGCCTCCCCCCATGCGCCTAGGGTTGGGAACCCTAGGGTGGGGGGGGGGTACCCCCTTGCCTTGGGGGGCAAGGCAACCCCTTCCCCCTCTTTGGCCGCCGCCCCCCTTGGAGATCCCATCTCCCAGGGCCGGTGCCCCCCCAGGGGCCTATATAAAGGGGGGGGGAGGGAGGGCAGCACACCACAGCCTTGGGCGGCCCCCTCCTCCCCGCTACATCCACCACCACGCCGTCATGCTGTTGGATCTCCATCAACCTCTCCTTCCCCCTTGCTGGATCAAGAAGGAGGAGACGTAGCTGCACCATATGTGTGTTGAACGCGGAGGCACTCGGTCATCGGTGATTTGGATCACGGCGAGTACGACTCCGTCATCCACGTTCATTGGAACGCTTCCGCTCGCGATCTACAAGGGTATGTAGATGCACTTCCTTCCCCTCGTTGCTAGTACACTCCATAGATGCATCTTGGTGAGCGTAGGAAAATTTTAAAATTATGCTACGATTCCCAACAGTGGCATCATGAGCCAGGCCTATGCGTAGTTACTATGCACGAGTAGAACACAAAGCAGTTGTGGGCGTTGAGTTTGCCAATTCTTCTTGCCGCTACTAGTCTTGTCTTGTTTCGGCGGCATTGTAGGATGAAGCGGCCCGGACCGACCTTACACGTACACTTACGTGAGACAGGTTCCACCGACTGACATGCACTAGTTGCATAAGGTGGCTAGCGGGTGTCTGTCTCTCCTACTTTAGTCGGAACGGATTCGATGAAAAGGGTCCTTATGAAGGGTAAATAGAAATTGGCAAATCACGTTGTGGTCATACGTAGGTAAGAAACGTTCTTGCTAGAAACCTACAAACCACGTAAAAACTTGCAACAACAATTAGAGGACGTCTAACTTGTTTTTGCAGCAAGTGCTATGTGATGTGATATGGCCAGAAGATGTGATGAATGATATATGTGATGTATGAGATTGATCATATTCTTGTAATAGGAATCACGACTTGCATGTCGATGAGTATGACAACCGGCAGGAGCCATAGGAGTTGTCTTTATTATTTTGTATGACCTGCGTGTCATTGAATAACGCCATGTAATTTACTTTACTTTGTTGCTAAACGCGTTAGCCATAGAAGTAGAAGTAATCGTTGGCGTGACGACTTCATGAAGACACAATGATGGAGATCATGATGATGGAGATCATGGTGTCATGCCGGTGACGAAGATGATCATGGTGCCCCGAAGATGGAGATCAAAGGAGCATAATGATATTGGCCATATCATGTCACTATTTGATTGCATGTGATGTTTATCATGTTTTTGCATCTTATTTGCTTAGAACGACGGTAGTAAGTAAGATGATCCCTTATAATAATTTCAAGAAAGTGTTCACCCTAACTGTGCACCGTTGCGAAGGTTCGTTGTTTCGAAGCACCACGTGATGATCGGGTGTGATAGATTCTAAACGTTCGAATACAACGGGTGTTGACGAGCCTAGCATGTACAGACATGGCCTCGGAACACACGCAATACACTTAGGTTGACTTGACGAGCCTAGCATGTACAGACATGGCCTCGGAACACGGAGGACCGAAAGGTCGAGCATGAGTCGTATAGAAGATACGATCAACATGGAGATGTTCACCGATCTTGACTAGTCCGTCTCACGTGATGATCGGACACGGCCTAGTTAAACTCGGATCATGTTTCACTTAGATGACGAGAGGGATGTCTATCTGAGTGGGAGTTCATTAAATAATTTGATTAGATGAACTCAATTATCATGAACTTAGTCTAAAATCTTTACAATATGTCTTGTAGATCAAATGGCCCACGTTGTCCTCAACTTCAACGCGTTCCTAGAGAAAACCAAGCTGAAAGATGATGGCAGCAACTATACGGACTGGGTCCGGAACCTGAGGCTCATCCTCATAGTAGCCAAGAAAGATTATGTCTTAGAAGCATCGCTAGGTGATGCACCAATCCCACAGAACCAAGATGTTATGAACGCTTGGCAGCAGCGTGCTGATGATTACTCCCTCGTTCAGTGCGGCATGCTTTACAGCCTAGAACCGGGTCTCCAAAAGCGTTTTGAGAAACATGGAGCATATGAGATGTTCGAGGAGCTGAAACTAGTTTTCCAAGCTCATGCCCGGGTCGAGAGATATGATGTCTCCGACAAGTTCTTCAGCTGTAAAATGGAGGAGAACAGTTCTGTTAGTGAGCACATACTCAGAATGTCTGGGTTGCACAACCGCTTGTCTCAGCTGGGAGTCAATCTCCCGGATGACGCGGTCATTGACAGAATCCTCCAGTCGCTTCCACCAAGCTTCAAGAGCTTTGTGATGGACTACAATATGCAGGGGATGGAAAAGACCATTCCTGAGGTATATTCGATGCTGAAATTAGCGGAGGTGGAAATCAGAAAAGAACATCAAGTGTTGATGGTGAATAAAACCACTAAGTTCAAGAAGGGCAAGGGTAAGAAAAACTTCAAGAAGGACGGCAAGGGAGTTGCCGCGCCTGGTAAACTAGTTACTGGGAAGAAGTCAAAGAATGGACCCAAGCCCGAGACTGAGTGCTTTTATTGCAAGGGAAGTGGTCACTGGAAACGGAACTGCCCCAAATACTTAGCGGACAAGAAGAAGGCCGGCAACACCAAAGGTATATGTTATATACAAGTTATTGATGTGTACCTTACCAGTACTCGTAGTAGCTCCTGGGTATTTGATACCGGTGCGGTTGCTCATATTTGTAACTCAAAACAGGAACTACGGAATAAACGGAGACTGGCGAAGGACGAGGTGACGATGCGCGTCGGGAATGGTTCCAAGGTCGATGTGATCACCGTCGGCACGCTACCTCTGGATCTACCCACGGGATTAGTTTTAAACCTCAATAATTCTTATTTAGTGCCAGCTTGGGCATGAACATTGTATCTGGATCTCGTTTAATTCGAGATGGCTACTCATTTAAAATCCGAGAATAATGGTTGTTCTATTTATTTGAGAGATATGTTTTATGGTCATGCCCCGCTGGTCAATGGTTTATTTTTGATGAATCTCGAACGTGATGTTACACATGTTCATAGTGTGAATACCAAAAGATGTAAAGTTGATAACGATAGTCCCACATACTTGTGGCACTGCCGCCTTGGTCACATTGGTGTCAAGCGCATGAAGAAAGCTCCATGCAGATGGACTTTTGGAGTCTCTTGATTACGAATCATTTGACACGTGCGAACCATGCCTCATGGGTAAGATGACCAAGACTCCGTTCTCCGGAACAATGGAGCGAGCAACCAACTTATTGGAAATCATACATACCGATGTGTGCGGTCCAATGAGTGTTGAGGCTCGCGGAGGATATCGTTATGTTCTCACTCTCACTGATGATTTAAGTAGATATGGGTATGTCTACCTAATGAAACACAAGTCTGAAACCTTTGAAAAGTTCAAGGAATTTCAGAGTGAAGTTGAGAATCAACGTGACAGGAAAATAAAATTCTTACGATCAGATCATGGTGGAGAATATTTAAGTCACGAATTTGGTACACACTTAAGGAAATGTGGAATAGTTTCACAACTCACGCCGCCTGGAACACCTCAGAGAAATGGTGTGTCCGAACGTCGTAATCGCACTCTATTGGATATGGTGCGATCTATGATGTCTCTTACCGATTTACCGCTCTCATTTTGGGGCTATGCTTTAGAGACTGCCGCATTCACTTTAAATAGGGCTCCGTCGAAATCCGTTGAGACGACACCGTATGAATTATGGTTTGGGAAGAAACCTAAGCTGTCGTTTCTAAAAGTTTGGGGATGCGATGCTTATGTCAAGAAACTTCAACCTGAAAAGCTCGAACCCAAGTCGGAAAAATGCGTCTTCATAGGATACCCTAAGGAAACTATTGGGTATACCTTCTACCTCAGATCCGAAGGCAAGATCTTCGTTGCCAAGAACGGGTCCTTTCTGGAGAAGGAGTTTCTCTCGAAAGAATTGAGTGGGAGGAAAGTGGAACTTGATGAGGTGATAGTCACCCCTTCCAAACCGGAAAGTAGCGCAGCGCAGGAAAATGTTCCTGTGGTGCCTACACCGACTGGGAGGAAGTTAATGATGATGATCATGAAGCTTCGGATCAAGTTACTGAACTTCGTAGGTCCACAAGGACACGTTCCGCACCAGAGTGGTACGGCAACCCTGTCCTGGAAATAATGTTGTTAGACAACGGTGAACCTTCGAACTATGAAGAAGCGATGGCGGGCCCGGATTCCGACAAATGGCTAGAAGCCATGAAATCCGAGATAGAATCCATGTATGAAAACAAAGTATGGACTTTGACTGACTTGCCCGATGAACGGCGAGCCATAGAAAACAAATGGATCTTTAAGAAGAAGACGGACGCAGATGGTAATGTGACCATCTACAACGCTCGACTTGTCGCTAAGGGTTATCGACAAGTTCAAGGGGTTGACTACGATGAGAATTTCTCACCCGTAGCGAAGCTGAAGTCCGTCCGAATCATGTTAGCAATTGCCGCATACTATGATTATGAGATATGGCAGATGGACGTCAAAACGGCATTCCTTAATGGCTTCCTTAAGGAAGAGTTGTATATGATGCAGCCGGAAGGTTTTGTCGATCCTAAGAATGCTAACAAAGTATGCAAGCTCCAGCGCTCAATCTATGGGCTGGTGCAAGCATCTCGGAGTTGGAACATTCGCTTTGATGAGATGATCAAAGCGTTTGGGTTTACACAGACTTATGGAGAAGCCTGTGTTTACAAGAAAGTGAGTGGGAGCTCTGTAGCATTTCTCATATTATATGTGGATGACATACTATTGATGGGAAATGATATAGAATTCTTGGAAAGTATAAAGGCCTATTTGAATAAGTGTTTTTCAATGAAGGACCTTGGAGAAGCTGCATATATATTAGGCATCAAGATCTATAGAGATAGATCAAGACGCCTCATTGGTCTTTCACAGAGTACATACCTTGACAAGATATTGAAGAAGTTCAGTATGGATCAGTCCAAGAAGGGGTTCTTGCCTGTATTGCAAGGTGTGCAATTGAGCACGGCTCAATGCCCGACCACGGCAGAAGATATAGAAAAGATGAGAGTCATCCCCTATGCCTCGGCCATAGGGTCTATTATGTATGCCATGCTGTGTACCAGACCTGATGTAAACCTTGCCGTAAGTTTGGTAGGAAGGTACCAAAGTAATACCGGCATGGAACACTGGACAGCGGTCAAGAATATCCTGAAGTACCTGAAGAGGACTAAGGATATGTTTCTCGTTTATGGAGGTGACGAAGATCTCGTCGTAAAGGGTTACGTCGACGCTAGCTTCGACACAGATCTGGATGACTCGAAGTCACAAACCGGATACGTGTATATTTCGAATGGAGGAGCAGTAAGCTGGTGCAGTTGCAAGCAAAGCGTCGTGGCGGGATCTACATGTGAAGCGGAGTACATGGCAGCCTCGGAGGCAGCACAGGAAGCAGTCTGGATGAAGGAGTTCATTACCGACCTAGGGGTGATTCCCAATGCGTCGGGCCCGATGACTCTCTTCTGTGACAACACTGGAGCTATTGCCCTTGCGAAGGAGCCCAGGTTTCACAGGAAGACCAGGCATATCAAGCGTCGCTTCAACTCCATTCGTGAAAGTGTTCAAAATGGAGACATAGATATTTGTAAAGTACATACGGACCTGAATGTAGCAGATCCGTTGACTAAACCTCTCCCTAGGGCAAAACATGATCAACACCAGGACGCAATGGGTGTTCGATTCATCACAATGTAACTAGATTATTGACTCTAGTGCAAGTGGGAGACTGTTGGAAATATGCCCTAGAGGCAATAATAAATGGTTATTATTATATTTCTTTGTTCATGGTAATTGTCTATTATTCATGCTATAATTGTATTGTCCGGAAATCGTAATACATGTGTGAATACATAGACCACAACGTGTCCCTAGTAAGCCTCTAGTTGACTAGCTCGTTGATTAACAGATAGTCATGGTTTCCTGACTATGGACATTGGATGTCATTGATAACGGGATCACATCATTAGGAGAATGATGTGATGGACAAGACCCAATCCTAAGCATAGCATAAAAGATCGTGTAGTTTCGTTTGCTAGAGCTTTTTCCAATGTCAAGTATCTTTTCCTTAGACCATGAGATCGTGCAACTCCCGGATACCGTAGGAGTGCTTTGGGTGTGCCAAACGTCACAACGTAACTGGGTGACTATAAAGGTGCACTACGGGTATCTCCGAAAGTGTCTGTTGGGTTGGCACGGATCGAGACTGGGATTTGTCACTCCGTGTGACGGAGAGGTATCTCTGGGCCCACTCGGTTATGCATCATCATAATGAGCTCAATGTGACTAAGGCGTTAGTCACGGGATCATGCATTGCGGTACGAGTAAAGAGACTTGCCGGTAACGAGATTGAACAAGGTATTGGGATACCGACGATCGAATCTCGGGCAAGTAACATACCGATTGACAAAGGGAATTGCATATGGGATTGATTGAATCCTCAACACCGTGGTTCATCCGATGAGATCATCGTGGAACATGTGGGAGCCAACATGGGTATCCAGATCCCGCTGTTGGTTATTGACCGGAGAGGCGTCTCGGTCATGTCTGCATGTCTCCCGAACCCGTAGGGTCTACACACTTAAGGTTCGGTGACGCTAGGGCTGTAGAGATATATGTATACGGAAACCCGAAAGTTGTTCGGAGTCCCGGATGAGATCCTGGACGTCACGAGAGGTTCCGGAATGGTCTGGAGGTGAAGAATTATATATAGGAAGTCAAGTTTCGGCCACCGGGAAAGTTTCGGGGGTTACCGGTATTGTACCGGGACCACCGGAAGGGTCCCGGGGGTCCACCGGGTGGAGCCACCTATCCCAGAGGGCCCCGTGGGCTGAAAGTGGAAGGGAACGAGCCCTTAGTGGGCTGGGGTGCCCCCCTTGGGCCTCCCCCCATGCGCCTGGGGTTGGGAACCCTAGGGTGGGGGGGTTCCCCCTTGCCTTGGGGGGCAAGGCAACCCCTTCCCCCTCTTTGGCCTCCGCCCCCCTTGGAGATCCCATCTCCCAGGGCCGGCGCCCCCCCAGGGGCCTATATAAAGGGGGGGAGGGAGGGCAGCACACCACAGCCTTGGGCGGCCCCCTCCTCCCCTGCAACACCTCTCTCTCTCTCGCAGAAGCTCGGCGAAGCCCTGCCGGAAACCCGCTACATCCACCACCACGCCGTCATGCTGTTGGATCTCCATCAAACTCTCCTTCCCCCTTGCTGGATCAAGAAGGAGGAGACGTCGCTGCACCGTACGTGTGTTGAACGCGGAGGTGCCGTCCGTTCGGCACTCGGTCATCGGTGATTTGGATCACGGCAAGTACGACTCCGTCATCCACGTTCATTGGAACGCTTCCGCTCGCGATCTACAAGGGTATGTAGATGCACTTCCTTCCCCTCGTTCCTAGTACACTCCATAGATGCATCTTGGTGAGCGTAGGAAAATTTTAAAATTATGCTACGATTCCCTACAGTATTTATTTACAGACGGAGTAGTACTATTTTTGTGACATGCATTACTAGATATTGCTAGTCAAATACTAAATCCACATGCACGTGGTAGTACTACTAAATCCAGACGGTGGTGCTAGTACTACTAGTAGTAGTACTACCAATGTAGTAGCACTGTACTACCTGTTGGTCAAATTATTACGTGCTGCTCCTCATAGTGAAGTGACAAGACCCTACGCCGGAGATGACACCTGAGTATAGGCGCCGTGTTCGGCATACCATAGTCAGCCTCACCGTCTACAGTCACTATCATCATGGCTGTAGACCTAGCCTGCTTACAACTAGCTGTGTTCGACATAATTTCCCGTGCGTAGATGCCCGTGCATTGCACGGAACACCAAGATTGGGGGGCGTACGGCGCCGGCAGCGGCCATCGCGCCAGATTTTTCCATGGCCTTCTAGATGTGGTGGGGAGGAGATAAGGCTGATTGTGTGAGACAAGGAGTTGTTTGTAAATAGGGAACAAGTGCGGGCATCTTTTTGCAAAACTGGAGAAGTTTGGTTTGTATGCGTCAGATCTAGATCCGACGGCTATCGGTGAAAGATGGCAGGCACAACATCATCACCAACTCAGGACCTGTTTGATTCGCAGGATTTTGAAAACGCAGGAATAGGACACGGCAATATTACAAGTTTCAAACTGATATTACAAATGTTAGGAGTAATGTTGCACCTACAAAGAGGGAATTACTAGGAAGTTTACGTAAGAACTTTCTTTACTTTAGGTGGATGCAGCATTATCGTACAAACTAAAATCCATCGCCCTTACAAGTCACTAATGGGCAAATAAGTTTTCGAGTTGCTGGCCACTTGATGTTTCAAAAAAAAATTCAGCTTCTGCGGAGACTTTGTCATTTAGGCTTAGACACTTGCGGTGATCAGCACGGCATTCATTGTTGCGCCAGAGAACGCCAAACCTCATTACCTTGAGCACACTTGCCTCTAGAACAAAGAACCTGGCCAATTTAATCTCAGATGTGCTGCCTCGGTAGTCGATCAAATCAATTTCTATAAGATGGAGATCAAGGCATTCGATGAGATTGTTATAGTGCAGCACATTTTTCACTTTCGGGTCTTTTTTATCTGCAAACAGCTGGCTGTATAGATTGCCGTGTCATCAAGAGGTACCAATATCATTCGCTCATACGATAGGGTTGGCTGGCTAGTGATATTTTTTCACTCTCTCTCTCTCTCTTTCTCTTTCCTCTCATTTACCTAGGAGTACGTGAAGAGCTTGGGCATTTGTTGCCTTCCACTATGTGGACGATGCCATATTTCGCAAAAGTATGCCACATAATACGCATCGATGTCAAATCAAAAGATTTTGGCACCGCTCTCGCGATGTGAGAGAGTTGGCACCGCTGTGCACACAGACCCACATGTATAAACAAATCAATCAAACCAACTACACCAGCCTCTCACTCTCCCAAACAAGTGTTTTTTTATTGCTTCAATCCTCTCTCTCTCTCTCCCACGCAAGTTTTTTTTCATTGCGTGAGTTAATTTGGCACCGGAGCAAAGTAGGTGATCCAAATTGGGGCACCAGGTGAGCAATGGAAGGGCATCGATACCAAATGCATCACAAGTGAATTTGGCACGTGTTTTGGCCTACATAGTGGAGGGCCGTTAAGCCCACTTTTGTACTACCTCTTATTTAGTATAAAATTTTGACCATATATTTATGTAAGAAAACGCCAATGCATGTCACTAAAAATTACACCATTTGAAATTATGTTCAAATACGAATCCAACGATATAGTTCTTAGTGACATGCATTAACATTTTGTCAGTTAAATATATGGTCAAATTTTGATACTAGAAAATAGGAAGAGTAAACCAGGACGGAGGTAGTACTTGCTCTTAGGGTAACCATAGAGTTACTGGAGTAGTCTAAGTTACTTTCCACTATGACTAGCCTAGGCTACTATAGTAGTACAACAAAAAAACAATGCAGGTGATCACGTGAGAAAAAATACTAAAAACATTTCTTTCGGTGCAGTGCGTAGATGCAGTTTTGAACACTACACTTGTCATCGTAATTTGGGAAAATTATGAAAAATTTGAGCTACGTTGTGATTACTGTTTACTAATAGGGAAGAAGTTTCACCTCGATGAGTAGCTTCTCCGTGCACGGAAAGCATGTAAGGAATCCAACAACTTGATGCAGATTGGGGCCAATAGATTTTATTGCCAAGATCTTCACTGTGCGCATAGACTGGGTCAAGCTTGTGGGAATCATTTTCTGGAAGACGGTCGTAAATACATCAAGAAGAAATTTAAAAATGTGAATTTCAAGAAGACGGAGAAGAAGATGAGTGTTGTACCTGAACGATTATGGATCCAATAAAGAGTTCGGAGAATTTGGGAGACGAGTGCACCAACGCTGTTAATTTCGGCGCGTCAATGACCCTGATTTTTGCTGGACCTTCTAGATCCGATACAAGCAATCTCTCAAGGAAAGGCGCATTCTCAATGACCATAACGTGGAACAGCTGGAGTGATCTCTTCCCAATTGATGTCTTGTTGCGGGGCCAGCAAGACACATAAATCCATCGGAGATTCGCCGAGGCGATGTGGAGGCTAATGAACCCGTGGATGTGCTCAAGACGAAGGTACTCGAGCGCAGTACAGCTGCGGAGCAGGTGCTCCATAGCCTTCTTGGAGATGACAACGTCGAAGAGGTCGAGCTGCTTGAGTTGAGGGAGAAGAAGGGCGGGCGTGGCATTAATCTGGGGAAGATAGTAGGAGCTGAAGCTGGCGCGGCATAGCGTTGGCGCGAGGCTGAGCGCGGACGGCGGCAGTGAGCGACATCGTCCAGCTTCAAAGCTGAGCTCCTCGAGCTGATCTAGGGCGGGGGATAAGAACCACTCGTCGAACTTGGGTTGGACCTTGCAGTTGGTACTGAACATGCGGATGTCAAGGCATCTGGCTGGCCCAGGGTGCGATTAAAGGATCTTGGAGACTGCGGCCATGCGTTTGCAATCGCCGTCACAGAGGCAGCTGTCGACAGTGAGGTTGAGGGGGACGCGGTGCCAGAGGGGGCGCCACCACCGGGAGAGCAGGGCAGTCCGCACAACAGATTTGGTGGGGAGGAGGCCGATGATGACGAGCAGCATGTCGTCGGGGAGGCTGCTGATGAAGTCCAGGCTCGCCGGATGCGGTTTTGGCTCAAGCCGCCTCCGCTTGTTGGCTGCCTCGCCGTCCATCTCAACCGGCGGCGACGCCGGTGTACACGTGTGCTGGTGTGTGTTGTGTGCTGGGTGTGCGCGAGTGTGTCCTTCTGTGCATGCCGCCGCACAGTGGTGAATTGTGCGCGAGTGCGTCCTCCACGCGGAAGAAGTGTGTCCTTAATGCGCCCTCAATTTACTAGCATGCGGGGTGCTACCCCGAGTGGTTTCAACTTTGTTTACTTCACCACGTGTCATATGGGCCTCTAGTTTACTTATTTTCACCCACTGCGACATGGGCCAGCACACGAAGATAGAGAACACGAGCTGACAAGGCAGCATGTGGACTGGTTGACCGGTCAACTAAACAATATACGGAGCTATACGCTGACATAGTGAGCGTATAATCCGTCGGTATAGAGTGTTCGTCTGAGAGGGGAGGCCCGTGAGAGATAGCAGATAGAGAGAGAGAAAGAGCTACTCCCTCCGTTCGATAATGTAGTTCCAACATTTTTTTAAGTCAAACTTTTGAAACTTTGACTAAGTTTATAAAGAAATTACTTATATCTACAATACCAAAGATAAATGATAGTATGAAGTAAGTACATGTTGTGATGAATCTAATGATCTTTACATATGTAAATGTTTTCCTCCGCATATAACTGGTAACACTTTTCTGAGGTTTGACTTTTCAAAACATCCATATGCTTATGGACGTGAGAGAGTCCCTAACTAGAGAGAGAGAGAAAGAGAGTGAAATAGAAAGAGTGAGTGAAAAAAGTGTGTGTGCGTGTGTGAAAGAGACATGGACAACACTCGATAAAAGTCGAGAAATAACGTGTGTGTCTTATGCAAACATATCACACATGCATCTTCGACAACGGAAGCAAGGTGAGGAGATAGTGTGTGGTTGTTTGCAACCGAGAGAGCAAGACCCCTAGCACGTGGCCAAGAGGGGTCTGACAAACAAGGGAGAGAGGTCGAGTGAGACGTACGGAGAAAATGCAGACATGGGGAGGAGAGAGTGTATGTTTGTCATAGAGAGATCCCCTAGAGATCGTGATGGGACTTGATAACCCACAAGTATAGGGGATCGCAACAGTTTTCGAGGGTAGAGTATTCAACCAAAATTTATTGATTCGACACAAGGGGAGCCAAAGAATATTCTCGAGTATTAGCAGTTGAGTTGTCAATTCAACCACACCTGGATAACTTAGTATCTGCAGCAAAGTATTTAGTAGCAAAGTAGTATGATAGTAGTGGTAACGGTAACAAAAGTAACGGTAGCAAAAGTAATATTTTTGGTGTTTTGTATTGATTGTAACAGTAGCAACGGAAAAGTAAATAAGCGAAGAACAATATGTGAAAAGCTCGTAGGCATTGGATCGATGATGGAGAATTATGCCGGATGCGGTTCATCATGTAACAGTCATAACATAGGGTGACACAGAACTAGCTCCAATTCATCAATGTAATGTAGGCATGTATTCCGAATATAGTCATACGCGCTTATGGAAAAGAACTTGCATGTCATCTTTTGTCCTACCCTCCTATGGCAACGGGGTCCTAATGGAAACTAAGGGATATTAAGGCCTCCTTTTAATAGAGTACCGGACCAAAGCATTAACACATAGTGAATACATGAACTCCTCAAACTACGGTCATCACCGGGAGTGGTCCCGATTATTGTCACTTCGGGGTTGCCGGATCATAACACATAGTAGGTGACTATAGACTTGCAAGATAGGAGCAAGAACTCACATATATTCATGAAAACATAATAGGTTCAGATCTGAAATCATGGCACTCGGGCCCTAGTGACAAGCATTAAGCATAGCAAAGTCATAGCAACATCAATCTCAGAACATAGTGGATACTAGGGATCAAACCCTAACAAAACTAACTCGATTACATGATAGATCTCATCCAACCCATCACCGTTCAGCAAGCCTACGATGGAATTAGTCACGCACGGTGGTGAGCATCATGAAATTGGTGATGGAGGATGGTTGATGATGACGACGGCGACGGATTCCCCTCTCCGGAGCCCCGAACGGACTCCAGATCAGCCCTCCCGAGAGGTTTTAGGGCTTGGCAGCGGCTCCGTATCGTAAAATGCGATGAATCCTTCTCTCTGATTTTTTTCTCCCCGAACACGAATATATGGAGTTGGAGTTCAGGTCGGTGGAGCGTCAGGGGGCCCACGAGGCAGGGGGCGCGCCCCCACCCTCGTGGACAGGGTGTGGGCCCCCTGACGTGGATTTTTCTTCCAGTATTTTTAATATTTTCCAAAAAGATGTTCCGTGGAGTTTCAGGTCATTCCGAGAACTTTTGTTTCTGCACATAAATAACACCATGGAAAGTCTGCTGAAAACAGCGTCAGTCCGGGTTAGTTCCATTCAAATCATGCAAGTTAGAGTCCAAAACAAGGGCAAAAGTATTTGTAAAAGTAGATACGATCGAGACGTATCAGGACTACATGGGTGGGAGATCGAGTAACAAGGTGTGTGCGTGATAGAAGATACCCAGAGAGATATCAAGATAGATGTATGGATGGAAGGAGACAATACGTGTGTTCCTGATGGCTAGTGAGAGATAATCATACTTAGGGGGGGGGGGGGAGTGCTTGCGCCTATGATGGAGTGAGGGATTATGGTACTCATTAGGGGGGTGCGTGTCACATAGAGAGAGAACAAGGGCAGAGAGTGTTGGTTGGGTCTATATGTATAGCGCGAGCGAGACATGTGTATGTGTGAACCAGGGAGATATAAAGTTTGAGTGAGATTGAGGAGCCCCGATAAGGCTGAGTGGTGCGTCAGATAGCTGAGAGGGGGAAAGAGATATTCCATCCGCTCGATAATGCAGTGCATGTAATTTTTTTAGAAGTTAAACTTTGGAAACTTTGTTCAGGTTTACACAAATGTTATTTATATCTTCAATACCAAAGATACATCATACGAAACTACATCTCATGGTGAATCTAATGGTATATGTTTGCCGTTCTAGATGTAATTGTTTTTCTCCACGTACATGGTCGAACTTTGTGATGTTTAACTTTTCAATAAAGCAATATGCTATGGACCGAGGAGAGTGCCTAAGTCGAGAGGGATCAAGTGTGTGTGAAGGAGAATGAGTAAGTGTGCAAAAAGAGTATGTGTGTGAAAGAGAAAGTGACAACAAACGATAAATTAGAGAGTGTGTTTTTTCATTTCTTAGGTGAACATATCACGCATGCATCTCCGAGATAGAAAAGCGAGGCGAGGAGATACACAAAGATAGCTAGTGTGTGATTGTTTGCAACGGAGAGAGACACCCCTATAGCACATGTCCAATAGAGGTCTGGCCAACAAGGAACAAAGGTCGAGAGGGACACATGGAGAACATGGACGCATGGGGAGGGCGAGAGGGTGTGTTTGTGATAGAGAGAGCCCCTCGAGATCGTGAGGGGACTATATGGGTGGGAGATCGAGGGAGGTGTGTGCGCGATAGAAAGATGCCCCGAGAGAAATCGAGATAGACCATGCACATGTTTGTGATGGAGACTAAGATTAGCTAGTCATATACATATAGGGGGGGACTGCGTGTGCCTACAATTGAGTGAGAGACCATCATACTTGGCTAGCTAGGCATGAGATTGTTTGTGTCTGCGTGTGAGATGGAGAGACAATGAGGGAGAGAGATAGAGTTTTAGATGGACCTATCAAGTGCGAGTGAGATATGCATGTGTATGTGTGACCCAGGTAGATGGAGAGTTTGAGAGAGGGGGGAAGAGCTCCGAGACGACAGAGTGGTGCTGAGAGAGTTACGGGCAATGAGCCAAGGAATTTGTGTGCGTACGATGAGTGCACCCAAGATATCTAGCTTGGACTAGAGAGTCATACATAGTGCGCAAGAGAGACCTATAGATGGAGTATATATGCATGCGAACTAGAAAGACCCCCCCCCCCACGCACACACACAAAGAGAGAGAGAGAGAGAGAGAGAGAGAGAGAGAGAGATGGAGAGAAAGCGAGAGGGGCCAACAAGGTTTGTGTGTTGGATGCGTGCGACAGAATTGAAGATTGTCGGCGAGAGAGAGAGAGAGAGAGAGAGAGAGAGAGAGAGAGAGAACAGGAGTCCGGGAGAGGGGGAGGTCGCATTTTATGCATCAAAGACTGATATAAACCATGTTTCGATATAAACTTGCATTTAAATATTTAAATTGGAGAACATGTTGTCTGCAATCCACACATGAACGGATATATGCGTATATCAAACAAGTTCATTAATTTGACTTTCAACATGTTCATGGAGTACTATAATATTGTACAACATGCTATTCGATTGAGGTGTTCAATTTTGGATTTAGTTCACTATTTTGACCTGGTGAACGAGCTATTTCATTGAATCGAGATATTTCATTTTGGGTTTGATTCCGTTTTTGAGTGGGTCAACTATTTGTCATATAGTAAATCGCTAGCAACGAGCATGTAAAAACACATTACTCCCGAGCATCATCTCTCCATCTAAAAAAGAAGTGGCAAGCTAATATTTCAAAATTTGATTCGACTCGACTTGGTAAGGTAGACGTGGATGCTCGTTCTCCCAAATTTTGAACGAACCGTTAAACATCCTCTGCTCGGTGGAATTCGCCCGAGCAAATAAATGGGAGACGCAAAATTACTGTCCTATGTGGGAGACGCATTAATTGGCCCATTGTACATCGAGGGTAGGTTCGTGACTTCATCCAAGCGTGCCTTCTTCTCGGCCGAAATGACATGTACCGAATATTTCATAAACCATGGTCGGCAAAACACGCTCTCCTCGCCCGAAATAGCTCGCGCCCACTATTTCAAAACACGCTCTCCTCGCCTGAAATCGCTCGCGCCCACTATATTTCAAAACACGCCCTCCTCGCCTGAAATCGCTCCCGCCCACTATTTGGGAGAAGCAAAGTTACTCTACTATCCCCGACCCTCAGTACACAGACCCAAGCCGAGAAGCCTAAAGGCAGGGGTAGAACTGTAACTCCCCCTCACATTTCAGACAAATGCGTCCGTAAAACATGGTTCCACTCCCCTCCCAATTCCCCCCCCCCATTCATACCTCGTGGGCGCCAAATCTCCTTCTCCACGGAAGCTCCCTTCTCCCGAGCCGCGAAACCTCAGCCCCTCCTCCATGGTGCCCCCACCGCACCAATTTCACAGCCGCCCTCCTCCCTAATGCCGGAGACGCTGTCCATTTGCCGTCGTGCACTGGACCGTGTGCCTCTTACTCCGTGCTGCTGGAGCTGCCTCGACGACGGCCGCGTGAACCGTACCGGAGCCGATTCACCCCCACCGTTGTTCATGGTGCCGGAGCGGCTCCAACTTCGGATCCGTCCAGAGTCCCGGCGCTGCTTCCCCATAGCCGTCGACCGTCGCGACATCACTGTTTCCCTGCCGCCGGTGGCCACAGCAACCGCGCCCGCCTCACCGAGTCGGCAGCTGGACGTGCCTACTTCACCATGCCGCCAGATAGGTCGCACCCTCATCTCAAATCACTTTATTTAGGCGTCAGTTGTCTGAATTTTTATTCTGGGCCAATCGATTCCCAATGGAAAGCAGCACCCCTCGAGGCGGCGGAGCTCCTAGGCTGCCGGTTGGCTGGTGTCTAACGTAAGGGTGCGGGGCCGCAAGTTCGCCACGGAAGCAGCGCTTAGATGGCTATCTTAGAGTTGCGTGGGTTGAAGGTACTGCCGCCGCTGGATCTGGATGACGGGGAGTCTTTGTGGATTGGCCCGGGGGTGGCGCAACCACGGCAGTGCGGTGGGGCGGGGAGTGGGGTTTTGGTCGGGGCCACGGACGGCGGAGGCAAGCTGCTCTGCCGTTGGTCGCTGGCTCTTCGGGAAAGATTCCTAACAGTGTCAGCCGGGAGGCACAAGACGGCCGTCAAGCCATCCGGCGTAGATCGGACAGTACCAAAATAAAATAAAATCGTGTGACCCCAATTTAGTCTTCAGTCAACAGACGTGTGACCACTCTCGTACCTTGCTGTTGATCTCTTAGTGTATTTCTTCAGATCAAAGAGATGTGTCATTCTTAACATTATGCGTTATCTGCATCTTCGGCCACACCATCTTGCGACTCACCGTAGCTGCTCCAACAAGGGAAGCATACACCAGAAGGGAGCTATAGTCCCCACTCAACAGTTCCCTGCATCGAATGCGCGTGCTCGACATGGACAACCACAACAACTGCAGGGCCATCGACAAGTCAGCACATGATGCTCACTCCTATGGATGGCGGCCAGATAGGTTGTACCCTCATCTTACTTGTGTGCAACATTTATGGCTTTGTTATTCATCTAAGCATGGAAAATAGATTATCACATTTCACTGTATATTCATGCTGATCTCTTACGGGTCTTGTTCAGGAGTTAATGTTGTTCCATAGTTCAGCTAAGATACTTGTTCTTTAGATAACGCTGTTCCATAGTTATCATTCATCAGCCAATGCGATCTCACAGGCTGGTGATTATAGTATTATACCACTTCTGGTGTTACCTATGTTGTTCTTTAATACTTTTGTGTGCCATCTAGTTAATCTCGAGTACAAACGATACATATTCTGTAGCTTTCATCTGTGTTCTCCCTTTAGTTTTTGAGACCTGTTGCTGCTAGTTAACCCCAGTCCTACTATTTATGTCGTCTCCTACAGGCACTCATAACATAAATCTAACTACTAGTTGTCTTCCATGCATGTCAGATATAATTGCACACACTGATATATCCACAAGAACCTCACGGAGCAATGTAAAGGCCAATAAAATTGATGTCAATGATACCCAATATGATGGAACATGTAAAGGCAGTTCTTCAGAAGACTTGCAGAAAGATGTTGAATCCTCTTCACCCCACAAGGTCCTTGCTCTAACTTGGCCCGTGATATGGGTACAACATGCATATAATGTCCTGGAGTGTATCTACTCTGCTGCAATGCCATGTGCTTAGCATGCTGATCATGCATGTAAATATGTCATGCCTTCCTGTTTTTCAGTACCTATTCCATTCATGATAACATGTTTGAAATTCAAGTACTATCATTCTACTCTATCGCAATGCCATCTGCTTAATTTGGACATCATGCTTCTGAATATCTTATGCATTGTTATTCATCAGTATGTACTTCATCTATCTACCATACCATGTTTTTTTACATTGAAGTGCTGTTCTAGTGCTCAGTTGCAATGCCATCTTAGTTTCCCAATCATACACGTGTATGTTGCCTTAGTTTTTTCTGTACGTATTCCGCTAGCATATAGTTTTACATTCAACTAGTGTTTTTTTATTGTGTTGTCCTATCGTATCCCTAGCTCTTACACCATACTCCCTCCGTCCGGATTACATGTTGCCAAAATGGATAAAAAAGGATGTATCTAGAACTGAAATATGCCTAGACCCATCCATTTTTTTTCTGGATGGAGGGAATACATGTCAATATTTCATGCCTTTCTATTCTTCAGTACCTATTCCATCTCTCTGCTGTAGCATGTTTTATAATTGAAGCATCATTCTTCTATACAAGGAATGCAAGGGGAAGACGACTATGTTAGAATCTGAAGGGTTACAAACCAGGTCTTTGCAAAAGATCCAAATGCCAGGAGATAATAAACCAACTCCAGTTTTTATTGATACTGCTCCAGCACAGAGAAACCCAACTCCTACTGATAATAAGCAGATTCCAGTGGCCAAAGAACTAGTCCGCTCTAGTCCAGCAAAAATATGTCAACTCCATTCTAAGAAGCGGGTGCGTATCCTTGCATCATGAAATTTTATAGCATGCTGATCATATTTTCTACATGTTTCTTACCCATCTCTCTTTTAGAAAATAAGCTTAACAGATAGAAAAATTTCTGCACTGGTATCGTCTGCGAGGAAAGAGTCTTGAAGGAATTCTCTGTACTCCAATGCAGATGTAAGTACCTGTTGTATATCACTATATTTTTATGTCAGCATGTATTTTGTTAATCGGCGTGAATCCAACCTTTATCTGATCTAAATTTAGTTGTAGCAAAATGTATGATTAAAGGCCACAATGTTGATTTTTGTAAGGAAAACTGCCTGGTAGTTTTGCATCCTGAGCTGCATGAGTGTACTATCTCATATTAGTGGGTTTGATTACTTTGGTTCAGCAGTGGGTTTTCAGTGTTTTTTTACTGTGTTGTCCTGTCGTATCCCTAGCTCTTACATCATACTCCCTTTGTCTGGATTACATGTCACAGAAATGGATAAAACTAGATGTATCTAGAACTGAAATACGCCTAGACCCATCCATTTATTTCCGGATGGAGGGAATACATGTCAATATGTCATGCCTTTCTATTCTTCAGTACCTATTCCATCTCTGCTGTAGCATGTTTTATAATTGAAGCACCATTCTTCTATATAAGGCATGCAAGGGGAAGACGGCTATGTTGGAATCTGAAGGGTTACAAACCAGGTCTTTGCAAAAGATCCAAATGCCAGGAGATAATAAACCAACTCCATTTTTCATAGATACTGCTCCAGCACAGAGAACCCCAACTCCCACTGATAATAAGCAAATTCCAGTGGCCAAAGAACTAGTCTGCTCCAGTCCAGCAAAAGAATGTCAACTCCATTCTAAGAAGCGTGTGCGTATCCTCGCATCATGAAATTTTATAGCATTCTGATCATATTTTCTACATGTTTCTTACCCATCTCTCTTTTAGAAAATAAGGTTAAATGATAGAAGACTTCCTTCATTGGGATTGTATTTGAGGAAAATATCTTGGGGGAATTCTCTGTGCTCCAATGCTGATGTAAGTACCTGTTGTATATTGATACGTCTCCAACGTATCTATAATTTATGAAGTATTCATGCTATTATATTATCTGTTTTGGATGTTTATGGGCTTTATTATGCACTTTTATATTATTTTTGGGACAAACCTATTAACCGGAGGCCCAGCCCAAATTGTTGTTTTCTTGCCTATTTTAGTGTTTCGAAGAAAAGGAATATCAAACGGAGTCCAAACGGAATGAAACCTTCGGGAGAGTTATTTTTGGAACGGAAGCAATCCAGGAGACTTGGAGTAGACGTCAGGGAAGCTTCGAGGAAGCCACGAGGCAGGGAGGCGCGCCCTACCCCCTTGGGCGCGCCCCCCACCCTCGTGGGCCCCTCGTGGCTCCCCTGACCGACTTCTTTCGCCTATATATATATATCCATATACCCTAAAAACATCGGGGAACAGAATAGATCGGGAGTTCCGCCGCCGCAAGCCTCTATAGCCACCAAAAACCAATCGGGACCCTGTTCTTGCACCCTGCTAGAGGGTGGAACCCTCACCGGTGGCCATCTTCATCATCCCGGCGCTCTCCATGACGAGGAGGGAGTAGTTCACCCTCGGGGCTGAGGGTATGTACCAGTAGCTATGTGTTTGATCTCTCTCTCTCTCTCTCTCTCTCTCTCGTGTTCTTGAGATGGTACGATCTTGATGTATCGTGAGCTTTGCTATTATAGTTGGATCTTATGATGTTTCTCCCCCTCTGCTCTCTTGTAATGGATTGAGTTTTCCCTTTGAAGTTATCTTATCGGATTGAGTCTTTAAGGATTTGACAACACTTGATGTATGTCTTGCATGTGCTTATCTGTGGTGACAATGGGGTATTCTATTGATTCACTTGATGTATGTTTTGGTGATCAACTTGCGGGTTCCGTGACCTTGGAAATCTATGCATAGGGGTTGGCACACGTTTTCGTCTTGACTCTTCGGTAGAAACTTTGGGGCACTCTTTGAAGTTCTTTGTGTTGGTTGAATAGATAAATCTGAGATTCTGTGATGCATATCGTATAATCATACCCACGGATACTTGAGGTGACATTGGAGTATCTAGGTGACATTAGGGTTTTGGTTGATATGTGTCTTAAGGTGTTATTCTAGTACGAACTCTATGATAGATCGAACGGAAATAATAGCTTCGTGTTAGTTTACTACGGACTCTTGAATAGATCGATCCGATAGAATAACTTTGAGGTGGTTTCGTACCCGACCATAATCTCTTCGTTTGTTCTCCGCTATTAGTGACTCGGGAGTGACTCTTTGTTGCATGTTGAGGGATAGTTATATGATCCAGTTATGTTATTATTGTTGAGAGAACTTGCACTAGTGAAAGTATGAACCCTAGGCCTTGTTTCAACACATTGCAATACCGTTTACGCTCACTTTTATCATTAGTTACCTTGCTGTTTTTATATTTCCAGATTACAAAAACCTATATATACCATTCATATTGCACTCGTATCACCATCTCTTCGCCGAACTAGTGCACCTATACAATTTACCATTGTATTGGGTGTGTTGGGGACACAAGAGACTCTTTGTTATTTGGTTGCAGTGTTGTTTGAGAGAGACCATCTTCATTCTACGCCTCCCACGGATTGATAAACCTTAGGTCATCCACTTGAGGGAAATTTGCTTCTGTCCTACAAACCTCTGCACTTGGAGGCCCAACAACGTCTACAAGAAGAAGGTTGCGTAGTAGACATCAAGCTCTTTTCTGGCGCCGTTGCCGGGGAGGTGAGTGCTTGAAGGTATATCTGTAGATCTTGCAATCGAATCTTTTAATTTCTTGTTTTATCACTAGTTTAGTCTATAAAATAAAACTACAAAAAAATGGAATTAAGGTTGCCTGATATGCTTCATCTTTTTAATATCTTTCGTGAAAATGACGGAAAGGAAAATTGTGCTCAAGTGCTAGAAGAAGAAGTCTATAGAATGTTTGGCACTAAATCTTTGAATGATGAGCATGATTGCAATGTTGTTAGTATGAATTCTTTGAGTACCCATGATGCGATGATATGCAAAGCCACAAGCTTGGGGATGCTATGTTTGATGAGGATGATATTTTTAGTCCCCCAAGTTTTGATGAGAAAATTTATTATGATGAAAGCATGCCTCCTATTTATGATGATTATTGTGATGACACGTATGCTATAAAGAATAAAGATAACCATGAAACTTGTCATCATGATTTTAATTTTCAATTGGATTATGCTTCACATGATAGTTATTTCGTTGAGTTTGCTCCCACTACTATTCATGAGAAGAACTTTGCTTATGTGGAGAGTACTAAGTTTTCTATGCTTGTAGATCATGAAAAGAATGCTTTATGTGATGGTTATATTGTTGAATTCATTCATGATGCTACTGAAAATTATTATGAGGGAGGAACATATGCTTGTAGGAATTGCAATAATATCAAGTTTCCTCTCTATGTGCTTAAAGTTTTGAAGTTATGCTTGTTTTGCCTTCCTATGCTAGTTGATTATTGTTCCCATAAGTTGTTTGCTCACAAAATCCCTATGTATAGGAAGTGGGTTAGACTTAAATGTGCTAGTCATATTCTTCATGATGCTCTTTTTATGTTTCAATTCTTATCTTCTATGTGAGCATCATTGAAATCATCATGCCTAGCTAGGGGCGTTAAACGTTAGTGCTTGTTGGGAGGCAACCCAATTTTATTTTTGTTCCTTGCTTTCTGCTCCTGTTTAGCAATAAATAATCTATCTAGCCTCTGGTTAGATGTGGTTTTATGTTTTAATTAGTGTTTGTGCCAAGTAAGACCTATAGGATCTTCTTGGAAGATAGTTATTTGATCTTGCTGAAAATTCCAGAAACATTCTGTTCACGAAAACAATTGTTTAAAATCACCAGGACGTGATAAAATACTGATTCCAATTGCAGCAGATCAATAATCAAATTATCTAGGTCGTCCTATTTTGGTAGAAGTTTTTGAGTTCCAGAAGTTTGCGTTAGTTACAGATTACTACAGACTGTTCTGTTTTTGACAGAATCTGTTTTTGTGTGTTGTTTGCTTATTTTGATGAATCTATGGCTAGTAAAATAGTTTATAAACCATAGAGAAGTTGGAATGCAGTAGATTTAACACCAATACAAATAAAGAATGAGTTCATTACAGTACCTTGAAGTGGTGATTTGTTTTCTTTCGCTAACGGAGCTCACGAGATTTTCTGTTGACTTTTGTGTTGTGAAGTTTTCAAGTTTTGGGTAAGGATTCGATGGACTATGGAATAAGGAGTGGCAAGAGACTAAGCTTGGGGATGCCCAAGGCACCCCAAGGTAATATTCAAGGATAACCAACAGCCTAAGCTTGGGGATGCCCCGGATGGCATCCCCTCTTTCGTCTTCGTTCATCGGTAGCTTTACTTGGAGCTATATTTTTATTCACCACATGATATGTGTTTCGCTTGGAGCGTCATTTTATTTTCTTTAGAATTGCTTGCTGTTTGAATAAAATACCAAGATCTGAAATTCTTAAATAAGAGAGAGTCTTCACATAGCTACATAATTATTCAACTACTCATTGATCTTCACTTATATCTTTTTGGAGTAGTTTGTCATTTACTCGTGTGCTTCACTTATATCCTATGAGTAAATGGTTGAATGAATTGAATATCATAATGTAGTGACCCGACCCGAATGGATCAAGTCTGTGTGCTTAAGTGTCATCCCTGGATCGGTATGCTGACACACACAGTACTCGAGGATTTATGACAGAGGTAAATCACATGTATAAAGTAACGTAAATACTATTACCTCAATCCAAATAGCGGAAGTAACAAGGTTGTGGATTCCCATCAACACCAACGACAAAGTTGAGTGTAGAAATCGTAACCCTAACGTACCACTTACTCGTCGTAAGAATCCTGCAACATGAAATGTTGCAGCCCGAAAATGGGTCAGCACATGGAATATGCTGGCAAATACACACCATAGAGAAATGATGAACAAATGCTATCACTACATGCATATATGGCTGGTGGAAAAGCTCTATGGTTATAATGTTTTTGCGAAAAGCCAATTTTTCCCTACTGGAAAGGAATAAATTTTATTTAACTATCATGGTGGTTGTGAAACATTGAGATGGTTGACAGCATCTCAATCCCAATTAAGTATCATCATTAACCCAACAAAATTAATTAAAGTAACATGATGAGATCAACGGGATAATCCAAGAACTAGATACTCAAGATGTCCATAACCGGGGACACGGCTAATCATGATTAGTTTGTACACTCTGCTGAGGTTTGTGCACTTTTCCCCACAAGACTCGATCGCCTCCGCTTGATTCTCGCACTACATGATGTTTGAGAAACGGATGACCGAGACACAGTCTTTCAGAAGCGTTAACTCTCTACTCCGGGTAGACAGTACCACCTCATCCCCTACATCTGCTAGTCTACCTCTTCAAGAGCTCACACAACTTAATCAACTATGCTAGAGCCCATAATAGCTTGTGGCTGCACACGGAAGTTTCTAGCATGAATAATCTCATGATCCCTTTGAGCCTGGGTGGCGGTCCTTAGAAAAACAGGCAATCCTGGAATACCCAGGTACCTCAATCCACCCAGATGTGAGTTTTAGTTGCCACCTTAAGTTTAACCATATATTAACAATCTCACATCTGTCATGGATACACTCAAACCCAATCCACGTCTACTAGCATAGCATAGCAATATAAGCAAACGTAGAGGTAACTCCCAAGGGTTTGATAATAAAACAGGTAATAGTTACTACCTCAACTACTTCCCAATACCCACAATTTAATTAGATCCTAACCATGCAATGTTTGAGGATTGATCTAATGCAATAAAACTGGGTAGTAAAAGAGGTATGATCAAAGTGTTACTTGCCTGCAATGTTGATGAAGATGATTCGCACTCAATACTCTGGATAGATCTACTCGTCACACTCCGTCAATCTATCGAGAGCAAGCAATAGCAACCATACATAAGCAATCACTCAAAAGATCAAAAAGATCAAAGAAAACAATTCGGAAAACTTCAAAACCAAGCAAATAACTCTTGCAACATAAAACAATTTCTAAAAGTACCAAAATTATGTGAAGTTGGCCTTATCAGAAAGTTTAGGTCAAGAGCTTCGATTAGCAAAAAGAATCAACCCAAACAGAGCTACGAAACTCAAATTACGATCAAACGAAGTTTGAATTCAAATCTGGTCTAATTCAAATTTTAAAATTTCAAAAACATGTTTGAGTTGGATTACTGGATAGAGGAGATCATAACGAAGACGTGGGCGTTGGTTTCGTTGGATTTGGACAAACGAGTAAAAAGATGTGGTCGTTTGAAAAACAAGGACTAATCTATAAAAGTAACACTACAGATAGGTCCCTGCCAGAAAAATAAAAATAAAAGAAAAACCTAAAGAACGAACGTTCGTTTTCTAAACCTAACCAACGAACGTTCTCTAAATAAATAAACCTAAACAAAAACCGGTTTTATAAAAAAAACTAGGGTTTTTGAAAAAAACAATAAAAACTGTAGGAAACCGAGCGGTTTTGTACCGGTTCTCGCGGATTTGGCCGGCGGCGAGAAAAACCAACGGCGGTGGCGGCGGCGTTCTCCGGCGAGCGGGGCGAGGCGGCGACTTGGATCGGCGGCGGCGAGCGCGGCGCGGGGCGGCGGAGTCGGAGGTGGCGGTGGTGGCGGCTCCGGCTGACGCGTGCGGCGGCGGCGGCGGTGAGATGCGGCGGCGGCGTCGATCTGCGGCGGCGCGGCGAGGAGAGGAGAGACGGGGCCCGGGGCGGCGCCCTTTATAGGTGGGGAGGCGCGGCTTGGGGAAGGGGTAGGAGGAGGTCGGGGCGACCACGGCGAGCGGCGGCGGCGGCTCGGACTCGGGGAGTCCTGCCCGGGCACGCGCAAGGGAGACGGCGGCGTTGTTCGGCCGGCTGGGCTTCGGCCAGTCGGTCCGGGGAGAAGTTTTTTTAAACAAAGAAAAATAAATAAAACAAAATAAACAAAATATTATATAGGCATATAATATACCAAAATTTGCAGAAAAAAGATTTTCTACAACGTGAACATTAATCCAGCATCAAATAAAATCCTCAAAAATTCAAATAAATCAAACAATGCTACTGCTCTTAATAAAGTCCAATAAAAATCATTTAAAAATACCAAAATGAATTCAAATTTATTTCTCTCCAATTTTCTGATGTAGGGAATCATTTTACCCTAATTTCCATATATTTTATTTTTGGAGAAAAATAATTTGAATAAAACTCAAATAACTCCAATATTGAAAATAATTTCAAAATGGATTTTAATTTTGAGTTTCTTTGAAACTCCCAACTCATATTTCATATATTTTGAAGAAGTCATTTTATCTTCTCTCGTGAAAATCATTGAGTTGCATAAAGTTTCAGAATTGGAAATGTTTTCAAATGAAATTCAAATATTTTCAACACCCCTTGTCATTTAAATAAATGGAAGAAGTCATGTCATCTTCTCTACAGAGTTTTGTGGTGAAAAGAATTTGAATTCACGGAGATCATAAAAGCAAAAATGAAAGTTTGGGAAAGTCCTTTTATTCCCTCTCATTTAACTTTCAAAAATTTCGAATTTCACTCAATCAATCAAACAATCAATCAAACCTATCTATTTATTATAACATTCCAAAATTTAGAATTTTGGGATGTTACACATAAATCTGAAATTATATATGTTTCATATGCTTATCCCATGGGGAGTAATGACTTTACATATAAGAAGTAGAGGTGGTAAATTTATTAAAGGTTAGCAAACGTTGTATTGGTCACTTGAACAATTCATGAAAGAATATTGAGGGAAGAGAGATTTCACATATAAATATACTATCTTGGACATCTTTTGTAATTGTGAGCGCTCATTAAAATATGACATGTTAAAAGGTTGATGTTGGATAAGGAAGACAACGTAATGGGTTATGTTTTCTTATATCCGAAATAAAGTATATTGTCATGGATCGCCCAACACGTTGAGCTTGCCTTTCCCCCTCATGCTAGCCAAATTCTTTGCACTAAGTAGAGATACTACTTGTTCTTCCAAACATCCCTTAAACCAGTATTGCCATGAGAGTCCACCATACCTACCTATGGATTGAGTAAGATCCTTCAAGTAAGTTGTCTTCGGTGCATGCAATAAAAATTGCTCTCTAAATATGTATGATCTTTTAGTGTGGAGAAAATAAGCTTTATACAATCTTGTGATATGGAAGCAATAAAAGCGACGGACTGCATAATAAAGGTCCCTATCACAAGCGGCAATATAAACTGACGTTCCCTCGCATTAAGATTTTGTGCATCCAACTATAAAAGCGCATGGCAACCTCTGCTTCCCTCTGCGAAGGGCCTACCTTTTATTCTTGTCTTTTATGTTATGCAAGAGTCATGGTGATCTTCACCTTTCCTTTTTACATTTTATCCTTTGGCAAGCGCATTGTGTTGGAAAGATTATGATATATATATATATATATATATATATATATATATATATATATATATATATATATCCAATTGGATGTAAGGCATCATGAGCTATTATTGTTGACATTACCCTTGAGGTAAAAGGTTAGGAGGTGAATCTATAAGCCCCTATCTTTCTCTGTGTCTGATTAAAACTTTGAACCCATAAATATAGCGTGAGTGTTAGCAATTGTGAAAGACTAAATGATAATTGAGTATGTGGAGTTTGCTAAATCAAAGCTCTGACATAGACTCTTCCTGAAAATAAGATGAATTGTAATTGTTTGATGACTAATAACACGTTTATTAGTTTTCAAGAAGGTTTATGATCTATACTTTAACATGTGAATAGCTTGTTACTTGATCATGAGAAGCTTTATGAGATGAGCTACTGTTATGATATATAATGATGCTAGAAAAGGTGATTGAAATTATCATTGATCAAACTTGTGCACCTACTAGCATTCACACTTCATAAATTATTTCTTTTATCATTTACCTACTCGAGGATGAGCAGGAATTAAGCTTGGGGATGCTGATATGTCTCCAACGTATCTATAATTTATGAAGTATTCATGCTATTATATTATCTGTTTTGGATGTTTATGGGCTTTATTATGCACTTTTATATTATTTTTGGGACTAACCTGTTAACCGGAGGCCCAGCCCAAATTGCTGTTTTCTTGCCTATTTTAGTGTTTCGAAGAAAAGGAATATCAAACGGAGTCCAAACGGAATGAAACCTTCGGGAGAGTTATTTTTGGAACGGAAGCAATCCAGGAGACTTGGAGTAGACGTCAGGGAAGCTTTGAGGAAGCCACGAGGCAGGCAGGCGCGTCCTACCCCCTGGGCGCGCCCCCCACCCTCGTGGTCCCCTCGTGGACCCCCTGACCGACTTCTTTCGCCTATATATATCCATATACCCTAAAAACAACAGGGAACAAAATAGATCGGGAGTTCCGCCGCCGCAAGCCTCTGTAGCCACCAAAAACCAATCGGGACCCTATTCCGGCACCCTGCCGGAGGGGGGGAACCCTCACCGGTGGCCATCTTCATCATCCCGGCGCTCTCCATGACGATGAGGGAGTAGTTCACCCTCGGGGCTGAGGGTATGTACCAGTAGCTATGTGTTTGATCTCTCTCTCTCTCGTGTTCTTGAGATGGTACGATCTTGATGTATCGTGAGCTTTGCTATTATAGTTGGATCTTATGATGTTTCTCCCCCTCTGCTCTCTTGTAATGGATTGAGTTTTCCCTTTGAAGTTATCTTATCAGATTGAGTCTTTAAGGATTTGACAACACTTGATGTATGTCTTGCATGTGCTTATCTGTGGTGACAATGGGGTATTCTATTGATTCACTTGCTGTATGTTTTGGTGATCAACTTGCGGGTTCCGTGACCTTGGAAATCTATGCATAGGGGTTGGCACACGTTTTCGTCTTGACTCTTCGGTAGAAACTTTGGGGCACTCTTTGAAGTTCTTTGTGTTGGTTGAATAGATGAATCTGAGATTCTGTGATGCATATCGTATAATCATACCCACGGATACTTGAGGTGACATTGGAGTATCTAGGTGACATTAGGGTTTTGGTTGATATGTGTCTTAAGGTGTTATTCTAGTACGAACTCTATGATAGATCGAACGGAAAGAATAACTTCGTGTTATTTTACTACGGACTCTTGAATAGATCGATCCGAAAGAATAACTTTGAAGTGGTTTCGTACCCTACCATAATCTCTTCGTTTGTTCTCCACTATTAGTGACTTTGGAGTGACTCTTTGTTGCATGTTGAGGGATAGTTGTATGATCCAGTTATGTTATTATTGTTGAGAGAACTTGCACTAGTGAAAGTATGAACCCTAGGCCTTGTTTCAACACATTGCAATACCGTTTACGCTCACTTTTATCATTAGTTGCCTTGCTGTTTTTATATTTTCAGATTACAAAAACCTATATCTACCATTCATATTGCACGCATAGCACCATCTCTTCGCCGAACTAGTGCACTTATAAAATTTACCATTGTATTGGATGTGTTGGGGACACAAGAGACTCTTTGTTATTTGGGTGCAGGGTTGTTTGAGAGAGACCATCTTCATCCTACGCCTCCCACAGATTGATAAACCTTAGGTCATCCACTTGAGGGAAATTTGCTACTGTCCTACAAACCTCTGCACTTGGAGGCCCAACAACGTCTACAAGAAGAAGGTTGCATAGTAGACATCATATATCACTATATTTTTACATCGGCATGTATTTTGTTAATCGGCGTGAATCCAACCTTTATCTGATCTAAAATTAGTTGTAGCAAAATATTAAAGGCGCCAATGTTGATTTTTGTAAAGAAAACTGCCTGGTAGTTTTGCATACTGAGTTGCATGAGTGTAATATCTCATATCATGCACATTACTGAATTGTAGTGCTGCTCTTGTTGCCCATTCATTCATTGTGTCAATGTTGCTTTCGTATTACCTTACCTGGCTGATGATAGCTATGCCATATTGTGTTAATTTGGTGCTGTCTAGTTGCCCAAACGTTTGTTGTGCCAATGTTGCTTTCCTATTATCTGACTTGGCCAATGATAGCAATGCTAGTGTCTTAATTTGGTGCAGGTTGCTGAAGATAAGAAGACAAACTCTGAAAACAGCAAGGCAACCCCATTGTTTCTTTCCAATAAATCTAGGCCAGGTAATATGCCAATAACTCATGATTAATCTGTTTGGTTCCCCTCCTAATTTATGTTATGATGCAGTGGTCGAGACACTATTCACTATCAATAATACAAGCCTGCCAAAATCGCCATATGAATCTGTTCAGTATCCTCTGTCTCGAATGCAACGGAAAAAATGTATGTTTGCGAACCAATTAATGGCTGAAGGAATGATGGAAATGGTGGAGGAATCAGAGGTGCAGAGTTGTGCGACACAACAACTGATCAATGTTTTCAGAGACAGTGTAGCAAAGCAGCAAGAACTTGCCCACATGCTTATGGGTGTCATCCGTGCTGAGGTTGCAGATTGTGACGTTGTAGATCGTTAGGTTATGTTCATTTATTTGCACTGGCATCAATCTTTGATTACCCAGTGGATGTAATTTCCTATAATATATGCTGGATGTGCAACGTTTTTCCCTGTATTCCGTACCTTTGCGTGATCGGTTTTGGTCCGGTGCATAATTGCTCGTCGTAATGGGCTCAAATTATCTAATTTGGCCTAAAGACATGTACGAACTTTAGTGGGCCCATTAAGTTAATGGGCCTTTACCATTCCGAAAGTTAATGGTCGGCCCTCTTAACTCGCGGGTCGTTAACAGGCTAACATCGAAGCGGGCAAAAGGTGGGCCCAATTGATTTCACGGGCCGTTAACAGGTCGTTACTAAGTTCGGGCTACATATGGCCCAACTATACTATGGGCCTTTAGCAGGCCGAAAGAGACAGCGGGCTTGTACAGGACCATGAAGAGCATGGGCCGCTAAGAGGCCGAAAGTCAGGTCGTATTGTAAATTGCCCAACTGTGTTGTGGGCCTTTAGTAGGCCGAAAGAGAAACCGGGCTGGTATTGGACCATGAAGGGCATGGGCCATTAAAAGGCCAAAACTCAGGTCCGACTACAAATGGCCCAAATCATTTATGGTCCGTTAACAGGCTGAAAGGCACACATGGCCGGGAATTGGCCCAACACTTAAATGGGTCGCTAAAAGGCCAAAACTCAGGTCCGACTACAAATGGCCCAACAGATATATGGGCCGTCACCAGGCTGAAAGACACATCGGGCCGGAAATTGGCCCAACACTTAAATGGGTCGCTAAAAGGCCGAAACTCAGGCCTGACTACTAATGGCCCAACTGATTTATGGGCCGTCAACAGGCTGAAAGACACACCGGGTCGGAAATTAGCCCAACATTTAAATGGGTCGCTAAAAGGCCGAAAGATGTACATTGTGAAAATTGGCCCATCCACTGAATGGGCCGTTAACAGGCCGAAATCTCATCGGGCAGATATTGAGCCCAAATATATAGCGGACTGTTAACGGGCTCGAACTGACGATGGGCTGCAATGGTGTCAAATCTTTAACGGGCCATTGACGGGCCGAATTGGCACATCTCGTATGGGTCGTGGGCTTAAATGGACCTGACACAAGTAGGCCTTATATGGGCCGGCCTGCTATTTTTTACTGGGCCGGCCTTTTTCACCGGAATGGGCCACTGTTGGGCCGTGCCACGTGTCGACCTATCATAGGCGTCTCCTGTCCAATGAGTGGATGACATATGTCCCAACGGTGAGGCAACACGTGTTTCCTCCGACCAATGATGATTTTACACGTGGAAAATCCCCATTGGTCCGGGCTGTTAACGGGTTATCGGATCCAAAACCGGACCCAATAGCTTAACAGTGTTCCGTTATTATGAATGCCACGTGTCGGTCACCCTTGACGAAAGCACTTCTGTGACGCGTGAGTTATCGTCATGGAAGTGGACACTTCTACGACATCACAGGTATGACTATCTTGATTCTGTCATAAATTTGTCATGGATGTACATGCATGACAGAAAACGTGACCTACTGTGACAAACACGTATCATCATGGAAGTGTATATTTTTGTAGTGTGTCTATATAGTTCTCGACCCCGTAGGTCCGCACGCTTAACGTTCGATGATGATTTGTATTATATGAGTTATGTGATTTGGTGACCGAATGTTGTTCGGAGTCCCGGATGAGATCACGGACATGACAAGGAGTCTCGAAATGGTCGAGAGGTAAAGATTGATATATTGGATGATAGTATTCGGACACCGGAAGTGTTCCGGAGTGTATTGGGTACATATCGGAGTACCGGGGGGGTTACCGAAACCCCCGGGGGGAAGATATGGGCCATATAGGCCATAGGAGGGAGGCACACCATCCCACAAAGGGGTGGCACACCCCCCACAAGGAGGGAGTCCGAATAGGACTAGGAGAGGGGGCGGCGCCCCCCTTTCCTTCTCCCCCCTCTCTCTCCTTCCCCATTTCCCGCTCTGGTAAAAGGAAAGGGGGGGCGAATTGGACTAGGAGCCCAAGTAGGATTCCTCCTACTTGGGTGCTCCTAGGGCTGGCCTCCTCCCCGTCCCTCCTTTATATACATGGGGAGGGGGCGCCTAGAAGACACACAATTGTTCCAAGCCGTGTGCGGCACCCCCCTCCACAGTTGATGCCTCCGGTCATATTCACATAGTGCTTAGGTGAAGCCCTGCACGGATAACTTCACCATCACCACTTTGCTGGAACTCTCCCTCGCCACTTTGTGCTGACGGAACTCTCCCTCGCCACTTTGCTGGATCAAGAGTTCGAGGGACGTCATCGAGCTGAAAGTGTGCAGAACTCGGAGGTGCCGTACGTTCGGTGCTTGATCGGTTGGAACGTGAAGAAGTTCGACTACATCAACCGCGTTAACAAACGCTTCCGCTTTTGGTCTACGAGGGTACGTGGACACACTCTCCCCTCTCGTTGCTATGCATCTCCTAGATAGATCTTGCGAGAGCGTAGGATTTTTTTAAAATTGCATGCTACATTCCCCAAGACCGGATGAGATCACAGACATGACGAGGAGTCTCGAAATGGTCGAGAAGTAAAGATTGATATATAGGACGATAGTATTCGTACACCGGAAGTGTTCCGGAGGGTACCGGGTACATATCGGGTCACCGGAAATGGTTCCGGGCACCCCCCGGCAAAGATATGGACTTAATGTGCCAAGTGAGGGAACACACCAGCCCATAAGGGGCTGGTGCGCCCCCTATAGGGCCACCCATATGGGGAGGAAAGGAAAGGAGAGGAGGAGAAGGAAAGTGTGAAGTAGGACTCCTACTTCCTTCCCCTCCCCCCTCCTTCCTTTCCCCCTTGTCCACACATGGCAGGGGGCACTGTCAGGTAGGAGCCCTAGGGCCGGCCGGCCACCTATGTGGTTCGCCAGGCTGCCTCCCCTCCCCCTCCCACCTATATATATATGTGGGGGGGGCTAGCACAACACAACAACATCTGTTAGCCGTGTGCGCTGTCCCCCCCACAGATTACACCCTCGGTCATATTCTCACGGTGCTTAGGCGAAGTCCTGCACGGATCACTTTACCATCACCACCACCACGCCTTCGTGCTGACGGAACTCATCTACTTCCTCAACACTTTGATGGATCAAGAGTTCGAGGGACGTCATCGAGCTGAATGTGTGCAGAACTCGGAGGTGTCGTACGTTCGGTACTTGATCGGTCGGAACGAGAAGAAGTTCGACTACATCAACCGCGTTGTCAAACTCTTCCGCTTTCGGTCTACGAGGGTACGTAGACACACTCTCCCCCTCTCGTTGCTATGCATCTCCTAGATAGATCTTGCATGAGCGTAGGAATATTTTTGAAATTGCATGCTACGTTCCCCAACAGTGGCATCCGAGCCAGGTCTATGCGTAGATGATATGCACGAGTAGAACACAAAGAGTTGTGGGCGGTGATCGTCATACTGCTTACCACCAATGTCTTATTTTGATTCGGCGGTATTGTTGGATGAAGCGGCCCGGACCAACCTTACATGACCACGTTCATGAGACTGGTTCCACCGACAGACATGCAACTAGTTTTGCATAAAGGTGGCTAGCGGGTGTCTGTTTCTCCAACTTTAGTTGAATCGAGTTTGACTGCGGCCGGTCCTTGTTGAAGGTTAAAACAGCAATAAATCACCGTTGTGGTTTTTGATGTGTAGGTAAGAACGGTTCTTGCTAGAAGCCCGTAGCAGCCACGTAAAACTTGCAACAACAAAGTAGAGGACGTCTAACTTGTTTTTGCAGGGCATGTTGTGATGTCATATTGTCAAGACATGATGTGATATACGTTATTGTATGAGATGATCATGTTTTGTAAAAGTTATCGGCAACTGGCAGGGGCCTTATGGTTGTCGCTTTATTGTATGAAATGCAAACGCCATGTAATTGCTTTACTTTATCACTATGCGTTAGCGATAGTTGTAGAAGCAATAGTTGGCGAGACGACCACGACGCTACGATGGAGATCAAGGTGTCGAGCCGGTGACGATGGAGATCATGATGATGCTTTGGATGTGAAGATCAAATGCACAAGATGATGATGGCCATATCATGTCACATATTTTGATTGCATGTGATGTTTATCTTTTATGCCTCTTATTTTGCTTAGTACGGCGGTAGCATTATAAGATGATCCCTTAACTTAAATTTCAAGGTATAAGTGTTCTCCCTGAGTATGCATCATTGCGACAGTTCGTTGTGTTGAAGCACCACGTGATGATCGGGTGTGATAGACTCTACGTTCAAATACAACGGGTGCAAGACAGTTTTGCACATGCGGAATACTCGGGTTAAACTTGGCGAGCCTGGCATGTACAGACATGGCCTTGGAACACTTGAGACCGAAAGGTCGAACGTGAATCATATAGTAGGTATGATCAACATAGAAATGTTCACCATTGATGACTACTCCATCTCACGTGATGATCGGACATGGTTTAGTTGATTTGGATCACATATCATTTAGGTGACTTAAGGGATGTCTATCTAAGTGGGAGTTCTTAAGTAATTTGATTAATTGAACTTTAATTTATCATGAACTTAGTCCTGATAGTATTTGCAAATTATGGTGTAGATCAATAGCTCGCGTTGTAACTCCCCTATGTTTTTGATATGTTCCTAGAGAAAAATAAGTTGAAAGATGATAGTAGCAATGATGCGGACTGGGTCTGTGATCTGAGGATTATCCTCATTGATGCACAAAAAAATTATGTCTTTGAGCACCGCTAGGTGACAGACCTATTGCAGGAGTAGATGCAGACGTTATGAACGTTTGGAAAGCTCGGTATGATGACTACTTGATAGTTTAGTGCACCATAGATTACGGCTTAGAATCGGGGCTGCAAAGTCGTTTTGAACGCCACGGACCATATGAGATGTTCCAAGAGCTGAAATTGGTATTTCAGACTCATGCCCCTGTCGAGAGGTATGAGACCTCTGACAAGTACTTTGCCTACAAGATGGAGGAGAATAGCTCAGCCACTGAGCATGTGCTCAGAATGTCTGGGTACTACAATCACTTGAATCAAGTGGGAGTTAATCTTCCAGATAAGATAGTGATTGACAGATTTCTCTAGTCACTATCACCAAGCTACTACAACTTCGTGATGAACTATAATATGCAAGGGATGACGAAAATGATTCCCGAGCTCTTCGCGATGCTGAAATCAGCGAAGGTAGAATTCGAGAAAGAGCATCAAGTGTTGATGGTTAGCAAGACCAGTAGTTTAAAGAAAAAGGGGCAAGGGAAAGAAAGGGAACTTCAAGAAGGATGGCGAACAAGTTTCCACTCCCATGAAGAATCCCAAAGCTGGACCTAAGCCTGAAACTAAGTGCTTCTACTGCAAAGGAAATGGTCACTGGAAGCGGAACTGCCCCAAATACTTGGCGGATAAGAAGGATGGCAAAGTGAACAAAGGTATATATATGATATACATGTTATTGATGTGTAATTTACTAGTGTTCATAGCAATCCTTGGGTATTTGATACTGGTTCAGTTGCTGAGATTAGTAACTCGAAACAGGAGTTGCAGAATGAACAGAGACTAGTTAAAAGCGAGGTGATGTGTTGGAAATGATTCCAAGGTTGATATGATCACCATCGCACACTCTCTCTACCTTCGGGATTAGTGTTGAACCTAAATAAATGTTATTTGGTGTTTGCATTGAGCATGAATACGATTACATCATGTTTATTGCAATACATTTATTCATTTAAGTCAGAGAATAATTGTTGTTCTATTTACATGAATAAAATCTTCTATGGTCATACACCCAATATGAATGGTTTATTGAATCTTGATTGTAGTGATACACATATTCATAATATTGATGCCAAAAGATGAAAAGTTGATAATGATAGTGCAACATACTTGTGGCTCTACCGTTTAGGTCATATTGGTATAAAGCGCATGAAGAAACTCCATGCAGATGGACTTTGGAATCACTTGATTATGAATCATTTGATAATTGCGAACCATGCCTCATGGGCAAGATGACTAAAACTCCATTCTCCGGAACAATGGAGCGTGCTAATGACTTATTGGAAATAATACATACCGATGTATGCGGTCCGATGAGTGTTGAAGCACGCGGCAGGTATCGTTATTTTCTGACCTTCACAGATGATTTGAGCATATATGGGTATATCTTCTTAATGAAACACAAGTCTGAAACATTTGAAAAGTTCAAAGAATTTTAGAGTGAAGTGGAGAATCATCGTAACAAGAAAATAAAGTTTTTACGATCTGATTACGGAGGCAAATATTTGAGTTACGAGTTTGGCCTTCATTTAAAACAATGTGGAATAGTTTCACAACTCACGCCACCTGGAACACCACAGCGTAATGGTGTGTCCGAATGTCGTAACCATACTTTATTAGATATGGTGCGATCTATGATGTCTCTTACCGATTTACCAGTATCATTTTGGGGTTATCCATTAGAGACAGCTACATTCACGTTAAATAGGGCACCGTCTAAATCCGTTGAGACAACACCGTATGAACTATGGTTTGGCAAGAAACCTAAGAAGTTGTTTCTTAAAAGTTTGGGGATGCGACACTTATGTCAAAAGGCTTCAGCCTGATAAGCTCGAACCTAAATCAGAGAAGTGTGTCTTCATAGGATACCTTAAGGAAACAATTGGGTACACCTTCTACCACAGATCCGAAGGCAAGATCTTTGTTGCTAAGAATGGGTCCATTCTAGAGAAGGATTTTCTCTCGAAAGAAGTGAGTGGGAGGAAAGTAGAACTTGATGAGGTAATTGTACCTTCTCTCGAATTGGAAAGTAGCTTATCATAGAAAACCGTTCCCGTGATGCCTGCACCAACTAGAGAGGAAGATAATGATGATGATCATGAAACTTCAGATCAAGTTACTACCGAACCTCATAGGTCAATCAGAGCATGTTCCGCACCAAAGTCGTACGGTAATCCTGTTCTGGAAGTCATGTTACTAGACCATGATGAACCTATGAACTACAATTAGCTATGATGAGCCCAGATTCCGATAAATGGCTTGAGGCCATGAAATCTGAGATAGGATCCATATATAAGAACAAAGTGTGGACTTTGGTGGACTTGCCCGATGATCGGCAAGCCATTGAGAATAAATGGATCTTCAAGAGAAAGACGAACGCTAATGGTAGTGTTACTATCAACAAAGCTCAAATTGTCGCAAAAGGTTTTCGACAAGTTCAAGGGGTTGACTACAATGAGACCTTCTCACCCGTAGCGATGCTTAAGTTTGTCCGAATCATGTTAGCAAGTGCCGCATTTTATGATTATGAAATCTGGCAAATGGACGTCAAAACTGCATTCCTTAATGGATTTCTTAAAAAAGAGTTGTATATGATGCAACTAGAAGGTTTTGTCAATCCTAAAGGTGCTAACAAAATGTGCAAGCTCCAGCGATCCATCTATGGACTGGTGCAAGCATCTCAGAGTTGGAATATACGCTTTGATGAATTGATCAAAGCATATAGTTTTATGCAGACTTGCGGTGAAGCCTGTATTTACAAGAAACTGAGTGGGAGCACTACAGCCTTTCTGATAAGTATATGTGAATGACATATTGTTGATCGGAAATGATGTAGAATTTTTTGGAAAGCGTAAAGGAGTGTTTGAAATGAGTTTTTCAAAGAAAGACCTCGGTGAAGCTGCTACATATTGGGCATCAGATATAGAGATAAATCAGGACGCTTGATAAGAATTTCGATGAGTACATACCTTGATAAGATTTTGAAGGAGTTCAATATGGATCAGTCAAAGAAGAGGTTCTTGCATGAGTTGTAAGGTATGAAGTTGAGTAAGACTCAAAACCTGACCATGGCAGAAGATAGAGAGAGAATGAAAGTCATTCCCTATGCCTCAGCCATAGGTTCTATAAAGTATGTCATGCTGTATACCAGACCTATTGTGTACCTTGCCATGAGTTTGGCAAGGGGGTACAATAGTGATCCAGGAGTAGATCACCGGACAACAGTCAAAATTATCCTTAGGTACCTAAAGAGGACTAAGGAAATGTTTCTCGGTTCTGGAGGTGACAAAGAGTTCGTCGTTAAGGATTACGTCGATGCAAGCTTTGACACTGATCTGGATGACTCTGAGTCTAAATCTGGATACATATTGAAAGTGGGAGCAATTAGCTAGAGTAGCTCCGTGCAGAGCATTGTAGACATAGAAATTCGCAAAATACATACGGATCTGAATGTGGCAGACCCGTTGACTAAATCTATCTCACAAGAAAAACATGATCACACCTTAATACTCTTTGGCTGTTAATCACATAGCGATGCAAACTAGATTATTTACTCTAGTAAACTCTTTGGGTATTGGTCACATGGCGATGTGAACTATGGGTGTTAATCACATAAAGATGTGAACTATTGGTGTTAAATCACATGGCGATGTGAACTGGATTATTGACTCTAGTGCAAGTGGGGGACTGAAGGAAATATGCCCTAGAGGCAATAATAAAGTTGTTATTTTATATTTCCTTATATCATGATAAATGTTTATTATTCATGCTAGCATTGTATTATCCGGAAACTTGATACATGTGTGGATACATAGACAAAACATTGTGTCCCTAGTAAGCCTCTACTAGACTAGCTTGTTAATCAAAGATGGTTAAGTTTCCTAAACATAGACATGTGTTGTCATTTGATGAATGGGATCACATCATTAGGAGAATGATGTGATGGACAAGACCCATCCGTTAGCTTAGCATTTTGATCGTTCAGTTTTATTTCTATTGCTTTCTTCATGTCAAATACATACTCCTTCGACTATGAGATTATGCAACTCTCGGATACCGGAGGAATGCCTTGGGTGCTATCAAATGTCACAAAGTAACTAGGTGATTATAAAGATGCTCTACAGGTATCTCCAAAGATGTTTGTTGGGCTGGCATAGATCGAGATTAGGATTTGTCACTCCGAGTTCTGGACAGGTATCTCTGGGCCCTCTCGGTAATGCAGATCATAAGAAGCCTTGCAAGCAGAGTGCCTAATGAGTTAGTTGTAGGATGATGTATTACGGAACGAGTAAAGAGACTTGCCGGTAACGAGATCGAACTAGGTATGTAGATACCGACGATCGAATCTCGGGCAAGTAACATACCGATGTCAAAGGGAATAACGTATGTTGTCATAACTGTTCGACCGATAAAGATCTTCGTAGAATATGTAGGAACCAATATGAGCATCCCGGTTCCGCTATTGGTTATTGACCGGAGAGGTGTCTCAGTCATGTCTACATAGTTCTCGAACCCATAGGGTCCGCACGCTTAACGTTCGATGACGATATAATATTATATGAGTTATGTGATTTGGTGACCGAATGTTGTTCGGAGTCCCTGATGAGATCACGGACATGACGAGGAGTCTCGAAATGGTCGACAGGTAAAGATTGATATATAGAACGATGGTATTCGGACACCGAAAGTGTTCCGGAGGGTACCGTGTACATATAGGGTCACCGGAAGTGGTTCTAGGCACACCCGGCAAAGATATGGGCTTAATGGGCCAAGGGAGGGACAGAACATCCCACAAGGGGCTGGTGCGCCCCCTATAAATTTGACTGAAAAATCTATTTAACTTGTTTTGAGTATGTGTGCTTGATGTCCACAAGGGAGTGACAGACCATCCCACAAGTCCCAGGAAGTCCTATAGGGGGCGCACCAGCCCCTCGTGGGCTGGTGTGTTCCCTCACTTGGCCCATTAAGCCCATATCTTTGCCAGGGGTGCCCAGAACCCTTTTCGGTGACCCGATATGTACCCGGTACCCTCCGGAACACTTCCGGTGTCCGAATACTATCGTCCTATATATTAATCTTTACCTCTCTACCATTTCGAGACTCCTCGTCATGTCCGATATCTCATCCGGGACTCCGAACAACATTCGGTCACCAAATCACATAACTCATATAATACTAAATCGTCATCGAACGTTAAGCGTGCAAACCCTACGGGTTCGAGAACTATGTAGACATGACTGAGACACCTCTCCGGTCAATAACCAATAGCGTAACCTGGATGCTCATATTGGCTCCTACATATTCTACGAAGATCTTTATCGGTCAAACCGTTATGACAACATATGTTATTCCCTTTGTCCATCGGTATGTTACTTGCCCAAGATTCGATCGTCGGTATCTTCATACCTAGTTTAATCTCGTTACCGGCAAGTCTCTTTACTCGTTCCGTAATACATCATCTTGAGACTAACTCATTAGTCATTTTGTTGCAAGGCTTATTATGGTGTGTATTACCGAGGGGGTCCAGAGATACCTCTCCGATACTCGGAGTGACAAACCCTAATCTCGATCTATGCCAAATCAACAAACACCTTTGGAAATACCTGTAGAGCATCTTTATAATCACCCAGTTACGTTGTGACGTTTGATAACACACAAGGCATTCCTCCGGTATCTGGGAGTTGCATAATCTCATAGTCGAAGGAATATGTATTTGACAATTAAGAAAGCAATAACAATAAGACTGAACGATCAATATGCTAAGCTAACGGATGGGTCTTGTCCATCACATCATTCTGCTAATGACGTGATCCCATTATCAAATGACAACTCATGTCCATGGTTAGGAAACCTTAACCATCTTTGATCAATGAGCTAGTCAAGTAGAGGCTCACTAGGGACATATTATTTGTCTATGTATTCACATATGTATCAGGGTTTCCGATCAATACAATTCTAGCATGAATAATAAACTTTTCTCATGAATAAGGAAATATAAAATAACAACTTTATTATTACCTCTAGGGCATATTTCTTTCAGTCTCCCACTTGCACTAGAGTCAATAATCTAGTTCACATCGCCATGTGATTTAACACCAATAGTACACATCGTCATCTGATTAAAACCCATAGTTCACATCGCCTTGTGACCAACACCCAAAGGGTTTACTAGAGTCAATAATCTAGCTAGTTCACATCGCCATGTGATTAAAAACCCAAAGAGTACTAAGGTGTGATCAAGTTTTTCTTGTAAGAGAAGTTTAGTCAACGGGTCTGCCACATTCAGATCCGTATGTATTTCACAAATTTCTATTTCTACAATGCTCTGCATGGAGCTACTCTAGCTAATTGCTCCCACTTACAATATGTATCAATTGAGACTCAGAGTCATCTGGATCGGTGTAAAAGCTTGCATCGACGTAACTCTTTATGACGAACTCTTTATCACCTCCATAACCGAGAATATTTCCTTAGTCCTCTAAGGATAATTTTGACCGCTGTGTAGTGATCTACTCCTGGATCACTATTGTACCCCATTTCCAAACTCATGGAAAGGTACACAACAGGTTTGGTACACAGCATGGCATACTTTATAGAACCTATGGCTGAGGCATAGGTAATGACTTTCATTCTCTCTCTATCTTCTGCCCTGGTCGGGCTTTGAGTCTTACTCAACTTCACACCTTACAATACAAGCTAGAACTCCTTCTTTGACTGATCCGTTTTTGAACTCCTTCAAAATCTTATCAAGGTATGTACTCATTGAAAATCTTATCAAGCGTCTTGATCTATCTCTATAGATCTTGATGCCTAATATGTAAGCAGCTTTACCGAGGTCTTTCATTGAAAATTCTTTTTCAAGTATCCTTTTATGCTATCCAGAAATTCTATATCATTTCCAATCAGCAATATGGCATCCACATATAATATCAGAAATGCTACAGAGCTCCCACTCACTTTCTTGTAAATACAAGCTTCACCATAAGTCTGTATAAAACCATATGTTTTGATCACCTCATCAAAGCGTATATTCCAACTCTGAGATGCTTGCACCAGTCCATAGATGGATCGCTGGAGCTTGCACACTTTGTTAGCACCTTTAGGATTGACAAAACCTTCTTGAACTTGTCGAAAACCTTTTGCTAACATGATTTGGACGGACCTAAGCATCGCTACGGGTGAGAAAGTCTCATCATAGTCAACTCCTTGAACTTATCGAAAACCTTTTGTGACAAGTCAAGCTTTGTTGACAGTAACATTAGCATCAGCGTCAGTCTTCTTCTTGAAGATCCATTTATTCTCTATGGCTTGCCGATCATTGGGACGGTCCACCAAAGTCCATACTTTGTTCTCATACGTGGATCCTATCACAGATTTCATGGCCTCAAGCCATCTGTCAGAATCTGGGCTCATCATTGCTTCTTCATAGTTCGTAGGTTCGTCATGGTCTAGTAACATGACTTCCAGGACAGGATTACCGTACCACTTTGGTGCGGAACGTGCTCTGTTTGACCTATGAGGTCTAGTAGTAACTTGATCCAAATTTTCATGATCATCATCATTAGCTTCCTCAATAGTTGGTGTAGGCATCACGGGAACGGAATTCTCTCATGTGCTACTTTCCAAATTGAGAGAAGGTACGATTACCTCATCAAGTTCTACTTTCCTCCCACTCACTTCTTTCGAGAGAAACTCCTTCTCTAGAAAGGTTCCATTCTTGGCAACAAAGATAGGATCTGTGGTATAAGGTGTACCCAATTGTTTCCTTAGGGTATCCTATGAAGACGCACTTCTTTGATTTGGGTTCGAGCTTATCAGGCCGAAGCCTTTTGACATAAGTGTCGCACCCCCAAACTTTAAGAAACGACAACTTAGGTTTCTTGCCAAACCATAGTTCATACGGTGTCGTCTCAACGGATTTATACGGTGCCCTATTTAACGTGAATGCAGCTGTCTCTAATGCATAACCCCAAAACAATAGTGGTAAATCGGTAAGGGACATCATAGATCGCACCATATCTAATAAAGTACGGTTACGATGTTCGGACACACCATTACGCTGTGGTGTCCAGGTGGCATGAGTTGTGAAACTATTCCACATCGTTTTAAATGAAGGCCAAACTCGTAACTCAAATATTTGCCTCCGCGATCAGATCGTAGAAACTTTATTTCTTATTACGATGATTCTCGACTTCACTATGAAATTCTTTGAACTTTTCAAATGTTTCAGACTTGTGTTTCATTAAGTAGATATACCCATATCTACTCAAATCATCTGTGAAGGTCAGAAAATAGCCGCGTGCCTCAACACTCATCAGACCACATACATCGGTATGTATTATTTCCAATAAGTCATTGGCTCGCTCCATTGTTCTGAAGAACAGAGTTTTAGTCATCTTGCCCATGAGGTATGGTTCACAAGCATCAAATGATTCATAATCAAGTGATTCCAAAAATCCCATCTGCATGGAGTTTCTTCATGCGCATTACACCAATATGACCTAAACGGCAGTGCCACAAGTATGTTGCACTATCATTATCAACTTTGCATCTTTTGACATCAATATTATGAATATGTGTATCACTACGATCAAGATTCAATAAACCATTCACATTGGGTGTATGACCATAGAAGGTTTTATTTATGTAAATAGAACAACAATTATTCTCTGATTTAATTGAATAAACGTATTGCGATAAATATGATCTAATCATATTTATGCTCAACGCAAACACCAAATAACATTTATTTAGGTTCAACACTAATCCCGAAGGTAGAGGGAGTGTGCGATGGTGATCATATCAACCTTGGAATCATTTCCAACACACATCGTCACCTTGCTTTTAACTAGTCTCTACAACTCCTGTTTCGAGTTACTAATCTTAGCAACTGAACCGGTATCAAATACCTAGGGGTTACTACGAACACTAGTAAAATACAAATCAATAACATGTATATCAAATATACCTTTGTTCACTTTGCCATCCTTCTTATCCGCCAAGTATTTGGGGCAGTTCTGCTTCCAGTGACCATTTTCTTTGCAGTAGAAGCACTCAATTTCAGGCTTGGGTCCAGCTTTGGGCTTCTTCATGGGAGCGACAACTTGCTTGCCATTCTTTTAGAAGTTCCCTTTCTTACCCTCGCCCTTTTTCTTGAGACTAGTGGTCTTGTTAACCATCAACACTTGATGATCTTTCTTGATTTCTACCTTAGCCGATTTCAGCATCGCGAAGAGCTTGGGAATCGTTTTCGTCATCCCTTGCATATTATAGTTCAACACGAAGTTCTAGTAGCTTGGTGATAGTGACTAGAGAACTCTTTCAATCACTATCTTATCTGGAAGATTAACTCCCACTTTATTCAATCGATTGTAGTACAAAGACATTTTGAGTACATGCTCACTGGCTGAGCTATTCTCCTCCATCTTATAGGAAAAGTACTTGTCAGGGGTCTCATACCTCGCAACACGGGCATAAGTCTGAAATACCAATTTCAGCTCTGGGAACATCTCATATGTTCCTTTGCGTTTAAAACGTCTTTGAAGCCCCGATTTTAAGCCGTAAAGCATGGCGCACTAAACTATCAAGTAGTCATCATATCGAGCTTGTCAAACATTCATAACGTCTGCATCAGCTCCTGCAATAGGTCTGTCACCTAGCGGTGCATCAAGGACGTAATTCTTTTGTGCAGCAATGAGGATAATCATCAGATCACGGACCTAGTCCGCATCATTGCTACTATCATCTTTCAACTTATTTTTCTCTAGAAACATACCAAAAACATAGGGGAGATACAACGCGAGCTATTGATCTACAACATAATTTGCAAATACTATCAGGACTAAGTTCATGATAAATTAAGTTCAATTAATTGAATTACTAATGAACTCCCACTTAAATAGACATCCCTCAAGTCATCTAAGTGACACGTGATCCAAATCAACGAACCCATGTCCGATCATCACGTGAGATGGAGTAGTCATCAATGGTGAACATCTCTATGTTGATCATATCTACTATATGATCCATGTTCGACCTTTCGGCCTCCAGTGTTCCGAGGCCATGTCTGTACATGCTAGGCTCGTCAAGTTTAACCCGAGTATTCCGCATGTGCAAAGCTGTCTGGCACCTGTTGTATGTGAACATAGATTCTATCACACCTGATCATCACGTGGTGTCTCAACACGACGAGCTGTCGCAACGGTGCATACTCAGGGAGAACACTTATATCTTGAAATTTAGTTAAGGGATCATCTTATAATGCTACCGCCGTACTGAGCAAAATAAGATGCATAAAAGATAAACATCACATGCAATCAAAATATGTGACATGATATGGCCATCATCATCTCGTGCTTTTGATCTCCATCTCCAAAGCATCGTCATGATCTCCATCGTCACCGGCTCGACACCTTGATCTCCATCGTTGCATCGTGGTCGTCTCGCCAACTATTGCTTCTACAACTATCGCTAATGCATAGTGAAAAAGTAAAGCAATTACATGGCGTTTGCATTTCATACAGTAAAGAGACAACCATAAGGTTCCTGCTGGTTGTCATATATCATATAAAACATGATCGTCTCATACAATAATGTTTATCACATCATGTCTTGACCATATCACATCACAACATGCCCTGCAAAAACAAGTTAGACGTCCTCTACTTTGTTGTTGCAAGTTTTACGTGGCTGCTACGGGCTTCTAGCAAGAACCGTTCTTACCTACGCATAAAACCACAATGGTGTTTCATCAAGTTTGCTGTTTTAACCTTCTTCAAAGACCTGCCGGGATCAAATTTGATTCAACTAAAGTAGGAGAAATAGACACCCGCCAACCACCTTTATGCAAAACTAGTTGCATGTCTGTCGGTGGAACTGGTCTCATGTGCGTGGACATGTAAGGTTGGTCCGGGCCGCTTCATCCCACAATACCGCCGAATCAAAATAAGACGTTGGTGGTAAGCAATATGACTATCACCGCCCACAACTCTTTGTGTTCTACTTGTGCATATCATCTACGCATAGACCTAGCTCATGATGCCACTGTTGGGAAACGTTGCATGGAAAATAAAAAAAATTCTACGCACACGCAATGATCTATCCATGGAGATGCATCGCAACAAGGGGAAGAGTGTGTCTACGTACCCTCGTAGACCGTAAGCGGAAGCATTTCACAAAGCGGTTGATGTAGTCGAACTTTCTTCACGCTCCACCGATCGAGTACCGAACGTATTGCACCTCCGAGTTCTGCACACGTTCAGCTCGGTGACGTCCCTCGCCTTCTTGATCCAGCAAGGTGTCGAGGTGGTAGACGAGTTCCATCAGCACGACGACATGGTGACGATGATGGTGAAGTGATCCTCGCAGGGCTTCGCCTAAGCACCGCGAGAATATGACCGGGGGTGTTAATTGTGGAGGGGGTCGCCGCACATGGCTAACAATTGATGTTGTGTGTTCTAGGCGCCCCCCTCCTCATATATATATATAGGTGCGAGGGAGAGGGGAGAGGCCAAGGGGCGCCCCAAGTGGGGCCGAATCCCACTTGGGCTCATGCCCTGGTTCCCCCCCTTCCTTGTATAAGCGCCACGGAAAGGAAGGTGGGGTGGCGCCCCCCTTTCATTTCTCCCTTGAGGAGGGGAAGGAAGGAGGGACTTGCCCTCCCCCTTTCCTTTCCCTAGGGCTGGCTGGCCTGGTGGAGGGGCGCACCAGCCCCTTGTGGGCTGGTCTGTCCCTCCTTGGCCCATTAAGCCCGTATCTTTGCCGGGTGTGCCCGGAACCCCTTCCGGTGACCCTGTATGTACCCGGTACCCTCCGGAACACTTCCGTGTCCGAATACCATCGTTCTATATATCAATCTTTACCTCTAGACCATTTCGAGACTCCTCTTCATGTCCGTGGTCTCATCCGGGACTCCGAACAACATTCGGTCACCAAATCACATAACTCATATAATACTTTATCGTCATCGAACGTTAAGCGTGCAGACCCTACGGGTTCGAGAACTATGTAGACATGACTGAGACACCTCTCCAGTCAATAACTAATAGCGGAACCTGGATGCTCATATTCGTTCCTACAGATTCTACGAAGATCTTTATCGGTCGAACTGTTATGAAGACATACGTTATTCCCTTTGTCCATCGGTATGTTACTTGCCCGAGAATCGATCGTCGGTATCTTCATACCTAGTTTAATCTCATTACCGGCAAGTCTCTTTACTCGTTCCGTAATACATCATCCTGAGACTAACTCATTAGTCATTTGCTTGCAAGGCTTATTATGATGTGTATTACCGAAGGGCCCAGAGATACCTCTCCGATACTCGGAGTGACAAATCCTAATCTCGATCTATGCCAACTCAACAAATACCTTCGGAAATACTTGTAGAGAATCTTTATAATCACCCAGTTACAAGGCATTCCTTCGGTATCCGGGAGTTGCATAATCTCATAGTCGAAGGAATATGTATTTGACATTTAAGAAAGCAATAGCAATAAAACTGAACGATCAATATGCTAAGCTAACGGATGGGTCTTGTCCATCACATCATTCTCCTAATGATGTGATCCCATTATCAAATGACAACTCATGTCCATGGTTAGGAAACCATAACCATCTTTGATCAACGAGCTAGTCAAGTAGAGGCTCACTAGGCACATATTATTTGTCTATGTATTCACACATGTATCAAGGTTTTCGATCAATACAATTCTAGAATGAATAATAAACTTTTATCATGAATAAGGAAATATAAAATAACAACTTTATTATTGCCTCTAGGGCATATTTCCTTCAGAGCGGGCCTTGGAGTCGGCCAAGAGGATGGGTCGGAGGCACGCGACGGACACAAGGGATGAAGCAGCGGCCGTCGCCGCCTCACCACCGCTACACAACAGGAGAAACCAATGCCCGAGTCGTGGCGACAACGAGGGAGGCCCTTATCTACCTAGGGTCAAACCCTGGCTAGCAGGGGCTCGTCAGCGTTGCCTTGGCCGCGGCCCGCACGGGCTCATCCGCATTTCGTCGGATGGTGCTGTCAGAGTCTTTGCGTGCGTCTGCACACACCCGATTCCCAGCTTCCACGTCTATCCACAAACCTCCCAGCTCTCCGGGGAATGCTCGCCGGAGGTAAGCGTGGTGGCGTCTTCCACGCCCGCGCCATTGTCCATCGACCTCAACGCCGCACCGGTGGCCGGTGCATCATCATCCGGAGGGGCGAGGAAACGCCCGCCGGAGATGCCAGCCGACGTGCTCCTCGGCGCCCGCAACCTGTTCGACAGAATACCGGCGGCTGGCGACGAGGAAATGACCAACCGTTTCATCATGGAGAACATCATCTTCTAAGGTGGTGCCGCGGCCGCTGGCTCCGCTGGCAGTGCTGCCAGAGTCACCTTCATTTCCATTCCCTATGCTTGCATGTCCATTTGCATATCCATTTGCCCATATGCTTGCATGCTATTCCTTTGTAGGCATTTCAAACTTTGGAGGCATTCAAGGTCCAACGTGACGGCAAATCCTTCAACCTCTCCCATTGTTGGATGGTCATCAACGGGGAGGAGAAGTTCAAGGCGCAATATCCCACCCTCATGGCTTGTGAGGGGAAGAAAGCCGTGGAGGAGGCTGGGGAGGGCAAAAAGCCACGGCCGCGGGAGAAGACCAACTCCAAGAAGGAGGACAAGCGGGATGCGGCGTCGATCGCCTTGCTTGCAACCGTGGAGGGCATGATGAGCAAAAAGGACTCAAGGGAGGAGAAGTGCCGGCAAGACAAGGAAGAGAAAATGAACGCCTTCACGGAGATCCAAAGGAGGAGGCTTGAGATGGAGGCGGAGAAGCAAGTCGGGATGCTTGAGATGAAGGCGGAGAAGCAAGCCAAGATGTTGGAGATCGAGACCGCCAATGCCAAGACTAAGGCGAAATAAGTGGTGCTCACTAGCATCATGATGGGGTGGAGATCATGAAGGTGGGCCTCAACACAGTGTCGTCGAGGAAGAGGCCATGGTTCGAGAAGATGCAGGCCGACATGCACAAGTTCGATAACGAGTGATATATGGCGGCGAGCGCCATCCCTTTTTTTATGACGGCAAGTGTGCTAGCATGGCCACGGCCGAGATGGCGTGGTCAAACTCCCACCCCTTTTTGTGTGCTAGCATGTGTGCCCGCCGCTGGCAAGTGCGCCAGCATGAACTGTATGATGGTTTTTTTAGGCTGGCATTGTATGTCGGCCGCTGGCATGGCGACGGCGTGGCCGCTAGCATGTTCTCTGGTCGCGGGCCTTTTCAAATTTGTGCGCAGACATGAAATGGGTCGCGGGCGTTGGGCGCACGGCCGACTCAAAAGAAAAACAGGGCGGACGACGAGCGGGCGGCCGACCCAAACGGACGAAAAGCGGACAAAATCGCCGTCCGTTTGGGTCGGCACGTTGGAGTTGCTCTTACATAACAATAAAACAGGGCAGGTTATGATTGGAGATTGGGAGAGGAGGGTCCCACCCCCATTAAAATCAAGGGGGAGAGAGGGATAGATTAGGAAGTTTACGTAACATTACATAGTTAGTTACGTAGGTGTAGGGTCTGTTTCGATTGTGGCCAAAGTGCACCTTACCAAAATTTTGGTCATGACCCAAAGATTGGTCTTTGTTTGGATGGTTGCCAATTTTTTGGCATGCCAATGAACTCTAGCCAACTCTAGTTCATTTTTCTTGCCAATGTTGGCCAAATCATGGGCAACCAAAATCTCAACCAAAATTCTTGAAAGAGAGGGGTGCCCTCGGGAACGCGGACACAGGTGGTGCGAAATTATCCATCTTTGAAACAGGTATTAAGGTCGTCGATCTTTTAGCTGGTTCATATTCTGGATTGGGTTCATCTCTATAGTAATAGTAATCGGAGGGACCAGATTGTAAACATGAAAAAGGACACTTTTTTTAGGTCAAGAGATTCCTTGCGAGATCACGGCTTTGGTGGGGCAACCTTTGGCACAAACCAAACACACCCGTACTATTATTGCTCACCAAAGCACCCAGACGATATGAAGATTTCCATCGCTCTCCTCCTGGCCCTGGCAACCATGGCCGATGCCGCCACGTTCGATGTGAAGAACAAGGCGTCGAGCACGGCCGGCGACCAGCGATTCGACAAGGAGTACAGCCCCACCTACATCATGTAGGTCCTGTCCGACGCGTCCTCCTTCACCTAGGGCATCTTCAACCAGTCGTACCCCTCCGACGCAGGCACGCCGAGGGCAACACCGTCACCCTCGCCGTTCGTGACACGGACGACATCGCCTCCACCAGCGGTAGCACGGTCGAGCTCAACGTCCACTTCGTCGGTGGCATCACCGGCGACAACCTCGTGGACCAGGTGACCGGGGTTTTGTACCACGAGGTGGCGCACGTGTGGCAGTGGGGGCTGTAGGACTACAACATATGCATTCGAGGGTCTTCGAGGGCATCGCGGACTATGTGCGGCTCAAGGCCGGGAACATGCTGGGGCAATGGGTGAACGAGGGCGGCGGCGACCGGTGGGAACAAGGGTATGATGTGACAGCCAGGTTCTTCGATCCCCTGGTCGTGCCCGCACCGGCAGAGTTCTTGCCGTCGCACGCTCACCGGCAGTTGAGCGCCCGCGTCAGCCATGCCCTTGCTCGCAGCTCGAAGCTGCGAGGGACAGCCGAGCACCCGCGCCAGCCGTGTCCTTGCTCGCGGCTCGAAGGTTTGAGGGACAGCCGACAATGGCCAATCGCGGACGGAACCGCTGGCCTCACGGACGATGGTGGCGAAGGAGCTCGCAAGGGGTGGCAGCTTGCGGCGGGGGCGTCAGCTGGGGACGGCGATGGCCCTATGACCGTGGCGGGAGCTGAAACTTCCCTCTCACCAACCATTTTTCATTTTGCAGGCCCGTGTAAAAATGGGCTCCAATCCTGGTTATTTATTGGATGAGGCACAGATTATACAGGATCTCGCAATATTTTTTACAGGATGGCTTATTTCACGGGATCTGTTCGGAGCAGAAAAAATGCACTTATCCGCTAAATCGACGGTTATTATTCTGGATGGTCACTTTTACGGGATCTGCTAGAGATGCTCTCAGATCCCGTATAACTCCGGTGAACTGTGTTTTCCCGGACGTTATACAGGACGTCCCAAAAAATGGCCCGCGCAGATCCTGCAAATGAGGCCTGGCCTATAATTTTTTTACAGGCGGCCTGTAAACCGACCGGCTTTCTAGTATATATGCCGGCGTGGGGTGATTTTAGGGTTGCTATCCTGTATTCCACGCAACCATCTTCGCCGCAAAATCCACCCCTCCGGCGAGAAATCTCCTCCACTCCGGCAGCAATTTATGGCACCTTAGGCAATTGAATCTTGGCGGGGATGGCGTCTGTGGGTGCAAGGCGTGGCGACGGTGGGTCTGGGTGCGGCGGGGTTTCGACGGGTGAGGGAGTCATGGACTAAGGGGTCCTCGGGCGTCCGGCCTGTTAGCCATGGGCCGGACTGTTGGGCTGTGAAGATATGAAGACCGAAGACTCTACCCGTGTCCGGATGGGACTCTCCTTGGTGTGGAAGGCAAGCTTGGCGGCTGAATATGAAGATTCCCTTTTCTGTAACTGACTTTGTGTAACCCTAGATCCCCCCGGTATCTATATAAACCGGAGGTCCGTAGAGGATAATCATAATCATAGTCATACAGGCTAGACTTCTAGGGTTTTAGCCATTACGATCTCGTGGCAGATCAACTCTTGTAACACTCATATTCATCAAGATCAATCAAGCAGGAAGTAGGGTATTACCTCCATAGAGAGGGCCCGAACCTGGGTAAACATTGTGTCCCCTGTCTCCTGTTACCATCAACCTTAGACGCACAGTTCGGGACCCCCTACCCGAGATCCGCCGGTTTTGACACCGACATTGGTGCTTTCATTGAGAGTTCCACTGTGCCTTCCTTAAAGGGTTCGATGGCTCCTTCAATCATCTACAAAAATGCTGTCCAAGGAGAAGTCTTCATCCCCGGACAGATCTTCGTGTTCGGCGGCTTCACACTGCGGGCCAACTCGCTTGGTCATCTGGAGCAGATCGATAGCTACGCCCCTGGCCGTCAGATCAGATTCGAGAGCTTAAACTACGTCGCGGATATCCGTGGAGACTCGATCTTCGACGGATTCGAGACCACGGCAGCCGCTCCCCGTCACCATGATGAACATGACTTAAATCTGTCATCGGACCATACCCAGGAGATAGCACATGTAGCTGCTCTGGCCTTAGATCCAGAGCAGATCACGCCATCCGAAGACGGGAAGCTCAACCCCGCCACGGAGGCCGTAGTCCAAGTGACGTCAGAACCGCACACAGACCCAGCCTCAAGTGGAATCTGTGTCACCAGAGCCTCGGACTCGTGTCCGGCTACTAGCTCCAAACCATGTGCGTCCACGTGTGTGGAGCTCGATCAGTCATCGATCGTCGAATTCAGCTCCGCGGACATCTTCCGGCACTCGCCTTTAGGCGACGTGCTAAACTCATTAAAAAATCTATCCTTAGCGGGGGACTCACGGCCGAATTATGTCCAGTTCGAACTGGAGGCTGATGACAGGGAATTTCGCTTCCCACCCGCCGCCCACTTCATAGCCACTGTCGAAGACTTAACCGACATGCTTGACTATGGCTCCGAGGACATCGACGGTAAGGACGACGATGCCGAGGAGGAGTAGGGCCAAAACCCGCCGTTTACCGGACGCTGGACGACCACTTCTTCGTATGACGTATACATGGTGGATACACCTAAAGAAACTAACGACGATGACAAAGAAGATCCAGTCGAGGATAAACCTCCTGAGACACAGCCCAGACACCGGCGTCAGCGGCGCCGCTCTAAGTCATGTCATGCAAAATATAGCAATACCGGCACCGGGGAAAACAATACTCCAGACGATGCCGAAGATAATGAAGACCCCGTTGAGATAACTTCTGAACAGGAGGAACGGGAAAACAGGCAAGTTAGCCCTGATGAACAGGCCATAAACGACGACTCGGAGGACAGTGATTATCTTCCACTCTCCGAGGATGAGGTGAGCCTTGGCAACAAGGATTTTATCGTGCCTGAGGAACCTCTCGAGCAAGAGCGCTTTAAGCACCAGCTAATAGCCACTGCAAGGAGCCTGAAAAAAAAGCAGCAGCAGCTTCAAGCTGATCAAGAACCGCTCAACGATAGATGGACCGAGGTCCTGGTTGCCGAGGAATACGGCCTCAATCGCCCAACCAAAAGTTACCCGAAGCGCAAATTGCTACCTCAGTTCGATGATGAGGCGCCGGAGCCCATACCATCATCACACAATCCGGCTAACTGACCACCACGCGGTCGGGACAAAGCGGCAACTCTAGCCGAACACCAACCCGCCCAACCTAACCGTAAAGGCAGAGATAAAACAGCTCGGGGTTATACATATGACCTTCAGTAGGACCTGGACAGTAGAGCAGTACATACCAGATCGATCTACGGATCACGAGGACGTGCCTCGACATGCGGCGACGACTATCTAATCGGCCGCAACAAGCCTAATCACGCCCGGGCCGAAAACCGCAGACGGACTCCATCGGAGCTACTTCGCAATGTGGCCCAATATAGAGGCGCCACACATCCTCTTTGCTTCACAGACGAAGTAATGGAGCACGAATTCCCAGATGGGTTTAACCCCATGAATATCGAATCATATAACGGAACAACTGATCCCGCGGTATGGATCGAGGAATTCCTTCTCCATATCCATATGGCCCGCGGAGATGACCTTCATGCCATCAAATACCTGCCACTAAAACTCAAAGGGCCACCTCGGTACTGGTTAAACAATCTGCCGGAAAACTCTATTGGCAGCTGGGAGGACTTGGAAGACGCCTTCCGCGACAACTTCCAAGGTACATATGTCCGGCCACCAGATGTTGATGACTTAAGTCACATCGTCCAACAGCCCGGAGTGTCAGCCAGGAAGCTCTGGACTAGGTTCTTAGTTAAAAAGAACCAAATCATCGACTGTCCGGACGCGGAAGCCCTAGCGGCCTTCAAACACAGCGTCCAGGACGAGTGGCTCGCCCGCCACCTCGGTTAAGAAAAACCAAAATCCATGTCAGCCCTTACCGCTCTGATGACTCAATTTTGCGCGGGAGAAGACAGCTGGCTCGCTCGTAGAAGCAACAGCGCCAGCGACCCGGGCACTTCCGAAGTACGAGACGACAACGGTAAGCCACGACGCAGTAAACACAAACATCGCAACGATAACGAAAGAACGCACGACACAGCGGTCAATGCCAGATTCAGCGGCCCCAAATCAAGTCAACGGAAAAAGCCATTCAAGGCAAACACAGACGGACCATCCAATTTAGACAAGATATTGGATCGGCCCTGCCAGATTCATGGCAACCCGGATAAGCCAGCTACCCACACCAACAGAAGTTGTTGGGTCTTGAAACAGGCCGGCAAGCTTAATGCCGAACACAATATGAAGAGGCCGCCCGGCGATAGCGACGATGAAGAGACTCACCAACCAAACACCGGGGGTCAGAAGCAGTTCCCCCCGAGGTAAAAACAGTGAACATGGTATACGTGACACACACCTCTACAGGGGAGCATAAGAAGCGCTCCATCCGGATAGAGGATCACACCACGGCTACTTCAGTCGAAGAACAAAGCGGTCTTATTTAGACGCATACCTTGTTGGCCATTAAGCCGCCGGTCTCCATTCAACAGGACCGACCAATTTCGGAGCGGGATTAGCAGTTCGGCTTCCGCCGTCCGCCTCATATACCTGCGAAATCTGTACCGCGCATACATAACTATGCACTTCAAATACCCTGGGCATCGGCGGAAGCGCAGTATGGACGGGCCTACAAGTACTCCCATAAACTCTTTCTTTTTCTTTTCTAACTACTCTTTCTTTTTCATTATGGGTCACCACAGGTGGCTCACAAGGCTGGTCATCTCACGGACTCTATCGGAGTTCGGCTTCATACATTCACCCAAAGGCCACTCCTGTTAAGGAACCCCTTCACCAAGGAACGGCAACGCAGACGTGCGACAGGAGGTGCGACAGGAGGTCCAAAAAAACTTTTTGTAGACCACACTCTCTATTTTTTAGCCTGTAAAGTGCCTTTTTCCTCAACCGTCGACCCCTAGCATGTCAAATAGCCGGGGTTGTGGCGTTATTATCTGTAAAATGATGATGGGCATATCACTCAGGTTCCAGTAAACATAATCCGTACTCAGTATTCACTTTTTTCTAAAGAACTGAAGTTTGCTCCTTTGGCTGTCTCACACGCGCACCCAAACGTAACTTGCCAGGGGCTCGGTACAGGAACAAAATGAGTTGCCAACAAGTCCGAACAGCTTTATAGCATACTTCGGCGTCGTGAGTTTGGCCTTATATGCATCAGCTCCGAATCATGTCTTGGGTCAATAGTTGGGTTGCCCGGCTCCTGTGCTTACTACCTTACGTTCCACTCTATCGGCTAGGGTAGTAAAGGGAGAACTACTGCGATTGTGTTTCCGGTTCATCTGGTCAAACACCTCAGTAGAGAAAGCCGAAAACTGACTATCATGATGCAGCGAGAGCTGGTCAACCACTCGATGACTTATCGGAATCTTTCGTGATTCCCTCCCAATTACACGAAGGACCTTTCTTCAGGTCATACATGTAACGCACCATATTGGCATAACCGTGTACATACCAGGGTCTATATCGTAGACCCACAATAATACTCCTATGGCTACGTGAAAGTGTTAATGCCCTATAGTCCGATTGCCTAGTTCGCCGCATTGACACCTCCTTCATGGACCAAGACGTTGGGTTAAGAGTGATCAAATGCTTTTCCGAACACCCCCATATTTTCTACGAGGGGGCTGAAGCCGACGACTGGAAAACTTTCAGATTATACAAAAACGGCCGCACAGGAGGAACCAATGAAAAATAGCTTTATTATATCATAATATTGTCTTTTACAATTTCAATACATCTCACTCAAATATTATGTCTTTCGAGCACTAACCCTCTATCAAGCGGGCACCCTCTAAGACATCCTTGAAATAATGCTCTGGTGCGTGGTGGTCCTTGCCCTTGGGTGGACTCTTCGCTGCAACATCGGTGGCCTTCATCTTCGCCCAGTATGTCTTGACGCGGGTAAAGGCCATCCGTGCACCTTCAATGCACGTTGACCGCTTAACAGCGTCGATACGCGGCACCGCATCAACAAGTCGTGCACCAAACCGAAATAACTATCCGGAATTGGCTCGATCGGCCATAGCCGGAGCATGACGTCCTTCATGGCAGAGCTGGATATCCTGTGGAGCTCGGCCCACTGGGCCATCTGTTCGTTCAACAACAGCGGACGCTTCGGCATGCTAAACTGCGACCAGAACAGCTTTTCCGTTGCGCGTTCTTCTTGCGCTTGGAAAAACTGGGTCGCATCGGAGACACTCTTCGACAAGTCCAGTAATGCGTCTGGAGAACTCCACACTTGGTTAAGCGGGGCATAATTCGGATTGCCAAACTTAGTTTGTAACAAAAAGGGCTTACCAGCCGCGATCTCCCCAACTTGCCGGACCTCCTCCCGGGCCGCTCTAGACTCGGACCGCGCTTCCTTCGCCTCTTGTAAGGCCTTGTCAAGATCAGTTGTTCTGGCTTTATTATCCTTCTCAAGGAATTCGCAGCGGCTAACGGCACCCTTTAGCTCAAGCGCCATCGTGGATATTTTCTCCTCGTATTGGCGCCGAGTAGCCTGTTCGGCCTTTAACTCGGCAGATGCCTTTTCGGTAGCCGCATTACTAATCCGGGCCTGCTCCTTGGCCCGGGCTAGCTCAGCCTGAAGGATCTCAACTGCGGCGGCACCATCTGCAGTCATGCATATCTTAGTATACAGTTCTTAGCATCATGCTTATATTATAAGCACGTGCATATAATGACTGCCGCAAAAAAACATACCTTGCGCCTCGTCAAGCCGCCTGTTGATAAGCGTGATGTCATCATCCGCCTCATCAATCCTCCACTGCAGATCAGCAACCTCTGTACTTCGGGCACTAGCCAGGGAGGTAACAGCATGTGTTCGAATTAATTAGATTATTTCCTGAGCATATCTTTTTGATCCTCTGCTCGCCTCCCTTGGGAAGACAATCAGAGTCTCAGGGGCTACTATCTATACACAGGTGCATTTTGTGAATAAAACACAATCGAAAATACAACAGTACAAACCTCGAAGCCCCTTAGTAGGCTTGTGAAGGCTTCATTCAATCTGCTTCTCACAGACAGAACCTTTTCAACCACCGTACCCATCAAGGTACGCTGTTCCTCTGAGACGAACGTCTGTCGCAGCATGTTCGTCAATATATCCGGCGCTTCTGGATCTCCGGGAGCTGCTGTAGGAGTAAGGCCTCCCTTCGAAGGGATCCGTTTATTCACCCCTAGAGTCGTCTTCGGCTGTAAGCCGGACAGTCCGGGGCCTTTATTGTTGGCTCCCGGACCCTAGGCTACCGAAGTATCACCTTCGGGTAGTGTCTTCATCATCCCTCGCACCACTTGTTGATCAGGAGAGACCCTCCGGGACGATACCTTGAAGTCGTCCACCCTATTGGGCGAGGAGGCCGGCGGAGGCGTCTCGCTTTCCATCATCTCCGGGAGAAGATCCCCCGAGGAAGAGGAGTGTTGAGGAAGACTGTGTGCCGAGCTACAAAAACATATATTCTAGATGTTACCTTGGTAACAGGAAAGGAACGGGATATGTTTTAAACACCCTTGTTCACTTACGATTTGGCTAAAGGCTTGTCCTCACTGTGGGACTGTGCGACGACGTCATCCTCCAGGCCCGAGCCGCCCGACAGGGCATCTTGCCTCGCTTGGGAGCCTCTTCCTCCCAACCTTCAGAGGCGGCCCTTTTCTTACCATGGGGAGAAGGGATGTTGGCTTCTCCCTTACTTTTGTCTTCGGGCAACGGGCTTTTGATCTCCCCGAACATAATATCTGATATACCTTCGGGATGGAGGCCACCTTTTGTCCTCCCGCTCTCCACCTTGTCCTCCTTCACAAGCATATGGTACCATGCCGGGGCCAACATCCTTGTTAGTACGGGATCCACTGAGTCTTTGGGGAGAGGGGACGAACACCTAAATCGCTTTGCTTTCTTTATCCAACCCTGGAAGAAGATAGTTTGCTCAGTATCATATTACGGCATACATAGCTAAAATTGTGCAGGAATCGAGCGGTTACCGAGGTGTCCGGATGGTTGCAGTCAAGGCCGATGTCTTCGGTGGTGTCCGGCCATTGCTTTCGTTTTCGGAAAAACAACTTCCACATTCCTTTGTGCGTAGTGCCGAAGAAGTGTTGGAGGGTTCGTGGTCCTTCCGAATTAAACTCCCACATACGAAGAGGCTGACGCTGGCACGGCAGGGCCCGGCGGACCAACATTACTTGAATCATATTGATAAGATCGATGCCCTTCTCAAGGAGGCTCCAGATGCGGCTCCGTAAAGTCTGCACTTCGTCAATTGATCCCCAGTCCAGCCCCTTATTAATCCATGATGCAAGCTGTATCGGAGGGCTAGATCGGAATGCAGGTATAGCTGCCCACTTGGTACCTCGGGGTTCAGTAACATAAAACCACTCCCGCTGCCGTAGGTCGGGAGTTTCGGTGAAGGAACCTTTTGGCCAGAGAGCATTGGTAAGCTTGCTCACTGAAGCACTGCCGCACTCCGCTTGTTCCCCGTCGACTACCTTCGGTTTCACATTAAAGGTCTTGAGCCATAAGTCGAAGTGTGGGGGAATATGGAGAAAGGCCTCGCACGTGATAATGAACGCCGAGATGTGAAGGAAAGAATCTGGGGCTAGATCGTGAAAATCTAGTCCGTAATAGAACATGAGCCCCCGGACGAAGGGATGAAGTGCGAATCCTAATCCTCGGAGGAAGTGGGAGATGAATACGACCCTCTCGCCGGATCTGGGAGTAGGAATAACCTGTCCTCGAGCAGGAAGCCTGTGGGGGATCTCCGCGGTCAGGTATTTGGCCGCACGGAGCTTCGCAATATCCTCCTCCGTAACAGAGGAAGCCACCCATCGGCCCCGTGGGCTGGGTCCGGACATGATTGGGAAGCTTGAAACAATGAAGTCGAACTTTGGGTGCTGGAACTCGAAGTTGGAAGGGCTGAGGAAAGGGTCGGTGTAAAAAGAGACGACCCTTGGCTCCTTTATAAAGGCAGCGGATATCAAACGCCTCCTTCTAAAGCCTAGAAATCTGCCTATTCCTAAGAAATCATCCCAATGGAACGGTTGGGTTACCCACGCTCGTATTGATGAGAATCCCGCAATAAGGGGACACGATCTCTGCTCTGACAAGATGTGCCAGTAAAAACCACGCCTCGAAACGTGGAACGGCAGGACAAGAAACGGTTCAAAATAATGACCGGGCAGACGTGATGTCACATTACAAAAAGTTGCCAGCGGATTGGATTCGTGGAACATTATACTCTCTACGGTTATGTGAGGTGCTTGTGTTACAGATCCGGATACATTCTTTGCGTCCGAAGACTATTTTGGAGAAGGGAACTCGCCTTGCAATGCCGAAGACAATCTGCGCGCCGGACACCTCGTCATTGAAGCCTGGTTCAGGGGCTACTGCGGGAGTCATGGACTAAGGGGTCCTAGGGCGTCCGGCCTGTTAGCCATGGGCCGGACTGTTGGGCTGTGAAGATACGAAGACCGAAGACTCTACCCGTGTCCGGATGGGACTCTCCTTGGCGTGGAAGGCAAGCTTGGTGGCCGAATATGAAGATTCCCTTTTCTGTAACCGACTTTGTGTAACCATAGATCCCCCCGGTGTCTATATAAACCTGACGGCTAGGTCCGTAGAGGATAATCATAATCATAGTCATACGGGCTAGACTTCTAGGGTTTTAGCCATTACGATCTCGTGGTAGATCAACTTGTAACACTCATATTCATCAAGATCAATAAGGCAGGAAGTAGGGTATTACCTCCATGGAGAGGGCCCGAACCTGGGTAAACATTATGTCCCCTGTCTCCTGTTACCATCAACCTTAGACGCACAGTTCGGGACCCCCTACCCGAGATCCGCCGGTTTTGACACCGACAACGGGCGCAGGGGGTTCGCCGGCCGCAAGCGTCGCAACGACGACGAGGCCGACAGCTCCTCCCTCCGCCCTCCTGTGTCGGACAGGCAAAGGGAGGCGGCACGCACCCACGACACGAAGTCCCGCAGCACCGGCTCGCGGGCGTGCGCGACTTTCCGGCGCCTCGGGAGGCTCTTCGACCCATCCCTCCAGCGGCTCCGGGGGGCCGAGACCGCGTGGTGGTAGGCGAGGAAGGCCGCCGCCTACGGAGATGCAGCTGTGGCGGCTCCTGCCGGAGCTCCGGGAGGAGTACCAACTCCAAATCGAGTTGAATTACAGTGATGTATGCAGAATCTGTTCTATCTCCACGTCTGTCGTCCCGTAAATTTTGTTTATGGGAGCCCGTAAACGAATTTTGCGGGTCGGTCGGTTGCGGGGTCTGCTAGAGATGCTCAAAGACTCGTTAGCAAACCTGATATTTCATATGTACATGTTCCAGATCAGGTAAAAGGTCCCACTCAAGTTTTTTTTGAACAGTACAGACTCAAGCGCTCATATAAACGCACATACACTCATCATTATGAACACATACAAGCACATCCTACCCCTATGAGCATATCCAAGAGACTGAGCCGATATATCATCTTGAGATTTTATGAAGTCACCGTAGACGTCTCGTAACCGATTGAAACGTCTCCTCCCACTGAACGCGCATCACCGGAAATTCTGAAATAAACTGAGGATAAATACGAGCACTAGGATTTGAACTCTGGTAGGCTGGGGATACCACTGTTCTACTAACCATCCAACCACAGGTTCGTTCAGTGTCCCACTCCCACGTTGTGATGAAGTGCTCAATACACAATTTCGTTGCAACCGGTTGTAACGCATGGTCTCTTGGCTAGTCTCTCCCTAATAATAAAATGGCTACTGCTTCTGGTCGTCCGTCATTAAAATTGCCCCCGAAGTTACAAAATATTACCCACCATGCCACCTATAAGTTAAGAAAACGATTCGTTTTTCAAAAACATGCGAGGTTCGGTTCTTATAGACTAATACACTTACATGAAGTGAGCACAAAAGCTGTGCAGTGGCTCAGGCACTTGTCTTCCACACGGGAGAGCGGGGTTTGATCTCTAGTACTCCCCCTTTTTTCTCCCCTTTTCTCTTCAGGCCTCATACTCCCCGCATGGTAATGGGCCGGCCCATAGCCTGCTCGTGACGCCCGTGTTTTTTTATTTTATTTTTTCATTTTTCCTTTATCATTTCCGTTTTGTTTTCTTCTTTTAAATTAATTCGGCATTTCCAAAAAAAATATTCAAAATTTTAAAAATTTGCGAGTTTTGAATTTTTTATCAACAGATCATAAAATGTTCATGATTTGTAAAAACTGTTGGATTATTATAAAGAAATTACATTATTACAAAATAATCGTGAAATAAACAATGACTGTGAAATAAAAAATGTTCATGATTTTTAAAAAATGATCGTGTATTCAAAACATATTCGCTAATGTGAGAAAAATGTCAATGAAAATTTTGAAAATATTCACAAAAATTTGTGAGTTTTGAAAATTTTATCGAGATATCATAAAATGAGCATGATTTCAAAAAACTCTTCGCATATTATAAATAAATATATGATTTCAAAAAAAATCTCATGAAATAAAAAATGTTTGTGAAATAAAAAATGTACATTATTTTTAAAAAATGATCATGTATTCAAAACATATCGGTAATTTGAAAAAAATGACCATGAAATTTGTGAAAATATTCGCAAAAATTAAAACAGATCCGTAATAACGAACAAAATATACCATCGCTTACGTTGAGGTTTTATTAGGGGATGTGTAGAGGTTGTGTTACAATTTTATTTTGTCCCTCGCCCGTCGGGTTAGACAAAGGTTTCCGTGTTCGAGCCCCACAATATTGACACAACTTCCTATGGGTTCGTTTTTGTAACCTATATGAAAATGCTAAGTGTTTATTTTGCATCCATGCATAACTATGTTCATTCTGGTACTATAATTTTACTGGTTATGAAAAACACCGTCACGTTAGGTCAAGGCGAGACACATCATTCATCAATCTAGCTCCAGCATGGTCTATCAAATGCAGTTTGCTTAGTCAAAAAATATTTCATTGTGGCACCTTAGAAAATCAAATCGTTATGAGACCATCACATTTTCTGTTATTAAAATGATTTTTTAAAGTCCCTTATCTCATCATGACATCATTCGGACATAGTTTGTGGAATGACATTTTAAAAGTCCTTATCTCATCCTGGCATTTGATTTAGACTTTTTTTATCTCTATCACATCTGCATAGTCTGATTGTTTTTCTCCCGTTACACGGACATATTTGCTAGTATTTTATACTACTAGCACAAATGCTCGTGCGTTGCAATGGGAGAGATAATTGACATGCCCATAGAAACATCCATAAGCACAACACAACAATAACTAAACGGTGTCATCCGGCTGCAGGGAGGCGCATGCCAAAAGCTAGCAGAAATGCATATAAGTCATATATAAAAAACCATGCTACACATACGATACTTCTGTATGAATTTTGTATGACGGTTCTGATATTAAAGGACTAATTTTCGAATCTTCCATAGAAGGTATTATTTTGGAAAGTTGGAGTACTATTTGGGATTTGCACTACGGCATGGAAAAAAAAATCAAAATTCGCACTGAGCAGCAATTCTTTTTCCGGATTTTGCACGGAGTCGTGAAAAAATCTAGCTAAAAGGGTTGGGTTAAATAATGTGTTTTAGCCCCTCTCTCACTTCACTGGACATCACTTTGTGTTGGGTAAATACCATGACAGATGAAAAAAATGGAGAAATTCAGCTCCGTTTATATGTTTTTTAAAGCAAACATATCCGTGCGTTACAACGGAAGAAAATAAATAAATATAAGTTGATTAACCTGAAAAATAATTTATCATTCAAACAATTTCACAAGCAGCAAAAGAATATTAAAAGCAATCAAAGAACTGAAGAACATTGAAAGAAGTGGCCACGGATATGCACAAGTCACATAAAACTCATAACAGTGACGCTGCTAGCACATTGCACTTGAACAAAATGGGCATCATTCTTGAACGCTATGAATTTCGGTTGGATCAAACTAACAACACAAAAGTACAATGTCAAAAGTCCATGTTGAGAGTTACAACAAAGCATGCTACTTCAAAGTTATTCATAATCTGATCGCATAGAATATAGTACTCATGTTGTAATTAATCGATGAAGTAAATCTTTTGCCACCGTTGAGAAAAAAAAGTACTCGTGTTGTACGACGCCGTATCAAATAATAGATGAAGCACCGCCGTTGAATTCATACTCTCATTTTTCTAAAAAAAACATATCAATATATCTCCTTGAGACCCAGGAACCTGGAAGACATATATAAATTAGGTGGATTTAGTGGAAGGAAGCGAGGTGGGACTATTAGTATAAGTCAATCTTCTAATTTGAACAATCAAAATAGAGCTAGCTTTTCTTTTGAGAAAAATAGCTGTTTCATTCATAGCACAAGATTACAAAGAGTCCCTCGGAAAAGAAAGGGAATACATCAGAAAGCCACAGCCGGCCAACGGACAGACCCACACCAGAACACGTCGCCATCGCCGGAGCACACCGAAGCTGGAGAAGACGCCATGCTCACAGGCATGGAGGCCGAAGTCGCCTCACCGCCCTGCCTGAGGATCCAAGAACTCGCGGAATCGACTGATCCGCGAGGACCAAAATTGCTTCTCCATCCGACGCTGCCACCATCGGAGAGGAAAGCCAAGACACCGACCGAACCAGAAGCAACCGACCAACGGCTGGCCAACCACCACCACCCACGAGCTTGACGACGCCACACCAGAGGAGAGCATCGCCACGGGGAAAGCTCTGGGTTGAAAATCGCCGCAGCCGCAGCCGCCGCCACCCCCATAGCACCGACGACGATCAGGCAGAACACGCAAACCACACTCGAGTCCCCATGAAACCAGTGCAGCCACAACGCCGGCCGCACCCAGGGAAACGCAAGACGCTGACGACCCGACGGCACCAACGGCACCATCGAGGAGGAGGGCAAGCAGCGGAGCCATTATTCCTGGCCGGCGACGAGTTCTCCACCGGATCGACGCCGACGGGACCTAAAACTAACCTATCTACACGCCAGGACAAGAGGAACGGGACCCCCACCTCCCCCCCGCCGCCGGAGCGCGCGGCCGGAGGAGGCAAGGATCCACGCCTCGCCGGCGGGAAGCGAGGAAACTGGAGAACTCTCCCTGTCGCCGATCTACTGTAGCGGGGGAAAGGATAAGGAAGACGGGAGTCGGCTTGGGCTTGGTCCTCCTCGATAGAGCTAGCTTATTCGGCCGTAGTCCTTAAGACAGAAGGGCTGGTCGTGGGTTCGAATACCATATCGCACCTTCTTTTTGTTTTCCAAAAAAGTAGGACCAGGCCCAGCTCGGCCCATAGGGGTGCCGGACGGACCAAACCAACGTTTTAACCGGATGGGGAGCGAAATCGATTAACGCTTTATTACTACTTGCGTATCTCTATTTCTAATGGACGAGTTGGTTGAATAGTCCCCCCACTTTCGTCTGGTTTTTTTTGACTGGTTTTTTTTCGACTGGTTTTTTTCGTCACCTCCCCACCCCACCCCACCCCACGCACGCACCCCAAAAAAACCACCCCGCAGGAGGAACGCCGTTCCTCTCGATCCCTCCTGTCGCCGCCGCCGTCCTCTCGATCCCCTCCCATCGCCGCCACCATCCTCTGGATCCCCTCGAGTAAGCGGCGCCGCCGTTGGCTCCCGATCTCCTCGATCTCCTCGATTAAACGAGATCACCGCAGCCGCTGCTCCTCCTCTCCCGGGACGCAGCCGCCACCGCCGAACCAAGGAGACGCCAGCGACCGTCGCTGCCGTCGAGGATCACCAGGAAGCCACCGCCACCGTCGCGCCTCGGATATGTCGCGGATCACCGGGACGCGGCCGTCGCGGATCATGAACACCAGGACACCGCCGGCGGCGGCCCCTCGGATACCGGCAACCGGTGGCGATTGAGACCAACGAGGCGGCACCACACCCCTGGTACTTCCCTTCCCCATCCGCCAATCCTCTACCCCTCCCCCCTCCTCTACAAAGGCCCGTGCGGCCCTGTCCCTACGACCTCGCCGGCCACGACCAGGGATGGCTGTGCATCCCGACGCCTCTCTTCTCCATTGATCCCCCATCTCCTCAAGGTGAATCTTCTCCAGAAGGTACCCCTCTCCTCCCCGACGAGTACTCGCTTCCTTACAGGCAGGGGCGGATCCACCATGGGACATGGGTGTACAGATGCACATCCAAATTCTTTTGCCAAAAATTCGTATATAGGTATGTACTTTTTATATGACAGAAATACTAGCTTATAGGCTCAGTTCAGAGCAGCCCAATAGCCGGCAACAAACCAGCAAACCAGCCACTTTTGTGTTGAACGCACACGACAGAGTGAACGATGATACTGTGAACTGAATGTCTAGCTGCTATTCAGATTCATTGTGAAATCCCAACTGAATGTGTAGCTGCTATTCAGATTCAGAGAGAAAAATGTGTAGATGACACTGAGTGAGGATCTGCTTGATTTCATTAGCAGGAAAAAAATAATTATCTTTGAATTGTAGGCAGTAGAGCATGTCTTGAATTATCTTGGAATTGTAAGTTGTAGATGACACCTGGTTAAGCTTGCACACCTTTTTTCTATGGATTTCACGGAGGAAGATTTGATGCATAACTTGATTACATTAATTGGGACGGAATCCTTTTTTCAAGTGAACGATGATGTTGTCATATCTCGTCCTTAAGCCATGACATATTGTAGTTTTCTCCTTCTATTTTGTAATTTTCTTAATCTTTTCAGATATTGTTGCTATTGTGAAATTCGTATTGCTGTGAACCAATTGGCTTGACTATTAGGGTGCAAAAAAAAAGAGCACTCAAATTGAATTTCTGGATCCGCCACTGCTTATACAGGCACGTAGTATGGGCTGACTGTCAGGGTCCTGACACGGGCTCTCCTTGTCCTGATCTGATCTTGATGCTACTCGGTCAATCTATGATGTTTGTTTCCTGTGTTTACATGGCAGAGTGGTTGCTGCACTCGCTTTTGGATGTGGATGCAAGTTGGGAACTCATTCAGTGATTTGAGGGTGCAGGTAGAGATGATGCTGCGGATGGGATGGGAAGATGCGTGTGTGCTAGCTGCCATTGCAGGGACTTTTTATTTTTCGGATAGTTCAGCGTCTTATTACGAATCTGATAGTGCTATCTGCCACACATACACCATGTTACGAATCTATTTACATGCGACTCAGAGAAAGAATTGCTTTGCAGGTACACACTTGCTGCCAACTGATGTATTGAACTTTCAAGGATTTTGATTGGTCGCCCAAATAACCCATTCTCCTTTTGTTGATATTTATGAAGGAGATCATTATTTCTCTTTTAGTTTCAGGCTGCCAACATCACGAATTTCATACTTATGGAGTGGAGCCACCAAACTATTTATGAGGTAAAATCACTATATACATATTGTTTTCCCACCTGCGTGCTTGCTTGTGTTTGTTTCTAGCCGGCAAGAATCCATCGAGTCTTCCTCTGTGTGTGCAACCTTGCCAGTGTGTGAATCAATCAAGGCAAGGGCAACCAAAGTTAAGTATGTGAGAGTCTTGCCGGGATCTGATCTATCAACTCCTTCAGCCAGCTTTGCACCATGTGCACATCGTCCATGCTAGAAAAGCACTTGGCAAGTGGACGGCTCAGTTGGCCCTGCGTCAACAATTCAAATCCTTATCTATACTCCATAGACACATACTTTTTTATGCAATTCTGAATTTATGGAAGCAGAAGAACTGATTATGTGAATTAAATATGTAATCCCATGTGTAGGTGCTATCCAAGTGTTGTGATTATTTATGCGCATATAACTTGCAGGTAGTTAACTCTATAGTATGAAGACTTAAAAATACAAGTGCATGTCATTGGTGTTTCTGAATCCATCTTCCATCACTTGTAATACTTTTGTATTACATAATACTATTTTTCCAGCAGTTGAATGACATATCGATGGTATTTGTAATAAATTTCTTTCTTCCATATTACCAGGAAATATGTTGAAGCACCGAATATATTCCATTTGCAGTGGACAAACAGAACAACACAACACATAAGCAGAGGAAAGTAAGCGCAAACCTTTCTCTCTTTAAATTCTTGAGGATGGTAACATTTTGTTACAGGTGTTCAAGATTCAGTTCTAACATTTTGGGGTTGCTAATCCATTGCAAGTAATCATTGCTTAACTACAATGTTATCCAAATTTCATGTGACTTGAGTGCTATCTCATTTAGTTTTATGGCTTACAAATAACGTGCAATTTTGAAATTTTGTTTGTTGGTGGCCACATTTTCAATATAACTCAGAAAACTATTGAATACGTTATCAGTATGGCCTCTGAAAAATGATGTTTTTTCAGATATGCATCCACCTTCAAGTCCATCCATAGGCATTTTAAGCAATTCATTTTGAAAGGGCTATATAAATAGCTTAGAGAGAGACATCTACTAGCAGTAGAATGAAGCCTCCTTGTAGTAACTCTGTGTGAAAGAATTGATATAAAAGACTAGAAATATATAAATAATATATAGAAGGTAGAACCATAGAGAGATGTGTATGTTTAATTGGTATATTTTCAGTAGTATATTTGTGAAGCTGGTATATCTTTCTTTTATAGGACATGGTTGCTCTTGCTTCATCTAAATAGGCCGTCTGGAATGCCATGAGACCAGGTTGTACTATCATTTTGAATTTGTTTACTAACACCACAACTACCACATCCTCGCTAAACGACAGAGGTTGCTAGCAACTGCACGTGGAAAGATTGAATGTGATATTCTGTCTACTAATCAATAGTGTATTACTAAAACTACATATTGATGACTTTTTAAACAACATATAGTATTGTCCCCAGTTCTGCTTGATTTGATTTGTATTTCCCATCAGTTTTGTGTTTTGTCAGAGAATGGTTTTTCTTTACCTACGGTAGTCCCTGTACTCAGGTAAATCCTTTTGCATCATTTCACTATTGGTTCTGTCGTAATTGTATTACATTGGGATTGCAACATGTGGGCTCCAACAAACATAATTTCAAAATTGCACGTTATTTGTATGACATAAAACTAAATGAGATATCACTCAACTCACATGAACTTTGGATAACATTGTAGTTAAACATTGATTACTTGCAATGCATTAGCAACCCCAAAATGTTAGAACTGAATCTTGAACGCTTGTAACAAAATTTTACCATCCTCAAGAATTTAAAGAGAAAGAAAGGTTTGCACTTACATTCCTGTTAGTCCACTGCCAATTCATAGTATTGTTAGGATTTCTGGGATCCTACATTTTGACTATTTAGCTGATCCCAAGTTATTTATATAGTTTTATCCCATTACATCAGATCTTTTTGGTTGCACGTATTAATTTACTGATTGTGTACTGGAAGCAATTTACTGACTTGTGTAGTATTTAGCTGATCCAAGGTTAGGCTTTTAAGTTTTCTCTCATTACACCATTGCATTTTAGAATTTTGTAGCTAAAAGTTTCTATTAAATTGGTGCCCGTATTAGAGGGAGGCATCGGTTAACTAAGCATATCGTCGCATGTATAGAGACCTCCAGTCCAGCATGTCAAGGTTGCTCTGTGCGGGCTCGATTAAAGGGGGCATGTACTTTATTAAGAACGAGTGAGTGCCGTCCTGTATCAAGTGCATGTCATGGGTTTGATAATATCTTAGAGAATCAATTTGTACTACATTATTCGCTGGAGGTAGCATCACGATGACACAGAATTAAGGACTCGTGATTGGGAGTGTCTAAAAATTTATCAACTATTCTGATGTTCCATAAATCGTTAGTTTACCGAAAAAGGAAGGAGCTACCATCGCGGTTTGATTGCGTTCATCTTGGACTAATCATGATCAATTTGATGAGGCCTCCATCAGTTTCGTATAGGTTGTGCTAAGGATTCAACAAATTATGAGAAACCTGACGTCGAAAGATAGTGATAGACCATCGGATGAAGTTTACTATATGTTTTTGTCTTTACCATGTTTTTTCTTAGACCATGTTGATTTTCAAATAAAGTGCAAGTTCTGAATGAAAGAGTAGACATTTTCTTATTTATGTAAAATTTTGCAACAAATTTTTTTGCCTTACCAATCATGCGGTGTGGGTGCTCACCGGCGCTGGAGCTGAGGTGAGGCGAATTCAAAACTTCACCCAAATGTCCGGATTTCTCATATTTCCGGCTTGGAATGCCCAGATTTCTTGTTTCCTTGGCTTATACTTTGGGTCTTGCACCTTTTCTTTATAGGTTCTGCGAATTCTTGTTTAGGGATCCGATGGAGAGCTCGGATATGGCATCGCAGCCGTTGAGCGACAGGGTCACGCCGAAGCTCCTCCTCGGCTGCACGGATTGCGTCACTGTCATGCAGGGCGAGCCGCAGGTATGATTTTCTTTGGTTGCCTCTGGTGGTCTTGGCAACATGCGCTCCCAGGATTACAAATTCAACTGCCAGATGGGTAGGAACATGATAGATTTGGGTCGACATGATATGTTCTGGAAGTTGATTCATTCATTCGCTTATTTGTCTGGTTTGTTGCCATCCGAGGGTGGTCCATGAAATCAGGTCTCTGTATTCTTTTTTTTCAATCAAAGGGGAGCTACCCTGGCTCCCTTTCATAGAAACGAGACCAAAGGTGTCTGTATTCTCGAGAAAATAATCATGACATCTGTCAACTTTCTTTTTAGGAATGGCTTAATCATATGAGTTTGCACCGTCAACTTTTTCACATCATTTCTTTTACCACTTTGCTTCCAATAATTCAAACAACATATTATGGCTTGTTTAGTTATGGGATCCCTAATGTCCAGATCTCAGCTTAGAACATAGATAGTAGCAAGGTAACAACGAATAGTTATAGTTAAGAGTAATATTAGTTCTTGGATGTTTAACTTCTAACTTGGCTTTTTCTCGTACAATATTTAGACTGGATCCGGAAAGACATATACGACGGGTACCAATTATACTGGTGAAGCTGATCGTGGAGGAATAATTGCACCTCTCATGGAGACGATATTCAGGAAATCTGATGCGATGAACCGTCATACAGAGTTCTTAATTAGGGTATCCTTCATCGAGGTACACTAGCCGGTAGCAGTTATCTTTACTTAAATAATTGGAATATATATTTTTCTTATTACCATTTTGTTTGTGTTGCTGTTCGCATCAGATATTCAAGGAGGAAGTATTTGATTTACTTGATGATCATGGGTCTGTTGCAAAAGTGGCAGCGCCTGCTAGAGTGCCTATTCAGATTCAACAAAACTGCAAATGGAAGCATTACACTTGCTGGCGTGATGGAGGCTAAGGTCAAGTCAAAAGAAGATATGGGCCATATGGCCATGCACTTGGCACGAGGATCTTCGTCACGCGCAACTAAAAGTACAAAAATACATAGCCAGGCAAGGTAAGTCGCATATACTGCTATAGCTAGGAGCCAACGCAGAGGCCCCGACTCCTCTACGTAGCTGCGCTAACCTGTATTTCACAGCTATGGACTCCTAAAGTCCTAATGAATTTTGTTTGCAATTGCTATGTTCCCTGTTGGGTTTTAGATTGGACCCTAATGATTAGATTTTTATTTTAGCTAGGTGATTACAGATCAACAGGATGCATGCATACGCAAGGTTAGGGTAGTTCTAGGGAGATCTATTGTTGCTACACATTAATGGCTGTTGTTTTACAAAATCCTGATACATCATGTTCTCTGTAGTGCGTTGCTCTTTTGGTTGATACGTGCAAGTAATGTATGCCGATTGGAAGTTGATCAGCATGCGTCAGATATGAAGAGAGGGAGGCAACACAATGGACATCAATCGAGTTTCAGAAATAAATGTTCATATAATCAAATTTCAGGATTGTTCATCTTCATAGGTTAATTCGTGAACTCTATTTTATAGGTTCACTTCTTACATAGGGACAAAGTAGGTGTCACAATCCTGAACCCCCTGTTCATGTTGGGTCTTCAAGGAGCTTACTTAGCTTGACCTTGTGGTTTTGATCTGGTGAATCACAAGCTAACAATAATCTGTTGTATGACTACAGTGTATCCTTTAAAAAATAGGCGTCCAACAACTGTTTATATGATCAACTCTGAAATAGTAACACAACAAATGACAACAGATGGTAGTTTGGCATTTATGATCAACTCCTATGAAATAGGTACAAATCAAATGACACGATACTTATCCAAAAATGATGAACTATTTTCCCATTGACAACCATCAAGTATTGTACAATTTGATGTACGTATATGGATGATGAATTTGCGATGATGAGGCCTTTAGCTACTAATCCATTTCTCATGATTTTCTGTGCCTTTTATTTGGGTTTTTTTTAGAAGCCCTTGTTATCTATTATTTGAAACTTTTAAGTCCCAGAGATTGCACATGTGCTGGAGAGCTCAGTTCTTCTTTTCTTTAGATCGGGCTGCAAAGCAAGTTGCTGATGAAGTGAAGTAGATGATTCAAAATGAGAAGAAATTCACTGTATTTATTTACGATAGTGAACTTGAATTGTTTTGGTAAACAATTTCGTGAGCTGGCATTACACCTATTTTGGTAAACTATTTCGAGAGCTGGCATTATATCATCCGTTGCGGCTCTTATTTCATGTGCCTTCTTGAAAGAGCACATGTAGAAGAAAATATGGTGAAATAATAAAGTTTGTAGAGCAAGACAATGGATTCCATCAACTCCCAAGTCTCAAGTTCTTCATGTTTTCTGACCTAAATATTAACATGAGGTGAATGAAGATGATGTCATGTCTTGTTGCAGGGTGATTGAGGAGTAAATGCAAAGGTACAAAGAGTAACTGATAAGTGTGTTTGAACAATGATAGTTGTTCACATTAGGCATTTGCGTAGGTACTGTGTGCAGTTGCAACCCCCACTCATATGTGTGAATTGAATCTACTTCCTTTTCTTCCTGTTCAAATATAGGGTAAAAATAATGTTTAATTTTTTATTCAACCCAACAGATTTTTTTTGTTGGAATCAAGTTCAAGACATGTCTTTTGCTGATTGTGCCAGTAGAGCTGCAAGAGTGGTGGACATGCAACACAGGGAGGTGAAAGAAGGGAGGATCAGGAAGGATGGAGGGAGGTGACAAAGCTGGGAGAAAGGAGGGAGACATCAAGGAAGGTGGCATGGGAAGAAAGTGAAGTTGTGGCCCAAGGCTAGAGTGTGATCGTGTAAAATTGTTACCTTTCCATCAATGCTCAGGTTCATTGTCATTTTTAAAGTCTGGCACTTGAAGATCTACACAATTGTTGTCGAGGAAGATGATAAACTCAATGAGGATGATAATTGGGGTTATTGTGAAGCTCGATGTTTGGTGGAGTACTCTCGCGGTAAAGAGGACAAGGCATGCAAACATGAGTAACCGATAGGTTTGTGTAATCACTTCCATTTTTTCTAGGAACATTGAATATAATTGATTTTGTAAAGAAAGCGGTAGAGAAGACTGTACTTTTGGACCTTCAGGTGAAGCGGGAATTATATCATTGTGATATCAAATAATTGTTCATTGATTGTTTGAATGAGTTGTTGACATATGATTAATGTATGATAAATTTGCGTTGTGAAGTATGTGTATGAATCAAGTATCGCCCACTTCTTTGATTTTATCGGTTTTGCTAAATCTCAATGTGTCTGAATTTTTGTTGCCGTGTCACTGACTTTTTGCTTTGCACGAGGCCGAAGACGGGGATGACATGAGGAGAGCCAACCACAGCGAGGCCGAGCCATGTACAAGCAGGAGCGAGTCTGAAACTTAACCAGTGAAGGTGCATGGGCGTGCGGGTGGGGGAGGGGTGACATCAAAGTTGTTCATTGAGGATGGCCGAGGCGGCAACCCACATGGCGGTGGTGGGAGGTCGAGGGGAGCGGGGAGGTGATAGCCGCGGGTTGCGGGGATGGAGGAAGGAAATTAGGCTTGGGTAGGGCACGATGAAGGAGGAGTAACTGTTTGGGAAAGGTGGGAGAAAATGAATAGGTGGTAGCATGTTCCTAGGGTTGCGGGGATGGAGGATGGAAATTAGGCTTGGGTAGGGCATGATGGAGGAGGAGTAACCATTATGGGAAAGGAGGGAGAAAATGAATAGGTGGTAGCATGTTCCTAATCGTTGGATATTGTTTTTATTGCCAAAAAGAGAAGTGAAGTTTTGTCAAGTATCTAACGTATAGGTGCCTTCTTAATTTATTTTCAATCATTTGCCCGTAGCAACGCACGGGCATTCTACTAGTATATTTTAAATTCAAACTAAAAGCGTAAATTCACAGAAATAAAGCGTATTGTGACGATGAACCCACGGAGTCAATCCGTGTTTTATTATTACTAGCACAAATGCCCGTGCGTTGCACCGGGCGGAAAAGGGGCACAACTGGCTTCATGTTCCATTATGCACCATTTTATATATCCAATTTTAATAAACATCGATAATAAGGTTAAGCAGATTAGTGTTTTTTATAGCATAGAAAGCATGCCCGTGCGTTGTAGCGGGAGTTTTAAAAAATAGCCCATGGTCCTAACCTTATCCAATAAGCATGGCCAAAGACACCCCCACCCCTGAAGTTCAGAATCTAAAAAAAACCAACAGTTTTGGTTTGCAACTTCCTTCTTACGAAATACAAAGTGAAAGCGTAAACTTACGAGGAGAAGCGTATTGTGACGGTGAACCCGACAAAGTCAATCCATGCTTTATTATTAGGGAGAGATATATATCATTCAAGGATCTCTGTCTCAGTGGAAAATATAATAGAAAAAAGGAAATAAATTTTCGAAAAAATGCTCCCGGCAAAGTTCAACTCAATAAAAGTCATTAGTTGATTTTTTTTCCTGTGTGACTGAAGACTCAGGATTTGAACCAAAATTATGTGGTTTTTTTTTTCTCTAGCCAAAGTTAGGTCAAGCCTGCTAAACTCTGTAGCCTGTTTAAATTACGTGTTTTTATGAATATATTCTCGTTTAGCTCTTGAGAATTAAGTAAATATACCAATCCAAACCTTAATTTTTTTCATCAACACCATACATGTACGTACACTCTACAGTGACGTTAGAGGGAAATACAAAGCAATTTTTTTGGTACAGTACATATAGATTTGTCTTTTTTGTGTAGCTCACATTTTAATGTATTTCGACCTGAAAATTTGCACAGATGTACATTATGTATCTAGGTATATGTGTATTTATTTTCAGAATTTTTTGAAACTAAAAAGTTTGGATTTAGAAGTTACATGTGCATTATGTATCTACGTATATGTGTATTTATTTTCAGAATTTTTTGAAACTAAAAAGTTTGGATTTAGAAGTTTTCAAATAAAGGCCTCCGTGGAGCTCGGTCTCTAGTTGGCATTTTCGAATAGAAACAAACTATAAAATAATTATTAATCAACAGAGTACACGATTCTGTACTATTTGTGATTTCCACAGTATTGTCATGTGTGAACCCACAAACATCGAATTTTGAAGCAATCCGTCATCTCTTATAATTGGCAACCCCAAAAAATGTATATCCTGGCAAGCTCCAAAATTTTCTACATATATGTAAGGGATATCTTAAGTAGAAACCAAAATCTACTATTAATTTCTCAAAGGAAAAAAATCCATCTCTACATGTTCATCGTCTCCCTGCTCATTGTCTATTAACTGTTGGCTGCAAGAAATCTCTCTGACAAATTACCTTCCACCGATTGAGCTCCCTACACAAGCATATTGGTAGGAAAACAAGGTTAGCATATTGGAAGAAGATATTTGAGTCATTTGACATTTCGAGATGAATTGATACTATTTGACATACCCGTTTAACTTTGGATTTTCCTAATACAATTGATGAAGTCCAGTACACCAGCAGGCATGTTATCTTCACATTCATTGTCCTTGAATGTTAGTAGTTGGCCCAAAATTAGTTTTCTGAGTTCATATCCATCCTATTCATTCATTTTTTTGTAAAAGAATGACATCAGCATCACATGTATAATAATCATAAAAGCAAATATCTATACGGTTGCAATATTTACCTTTAAAAATGGCAAATGTGGTCTTTCGTCTTCCCATGTGGACATGAATAGGGGAACAAGATAACCAGACAGTTCCCTTATATAAGAATATAAATATACTTTATTAATATTGTCTACATACTCAAATCAACAAATAATCAGTATCTAGTATTCATCTTCTGAAAAATACCTGTTGTAAACTGGAATATCATCTAGGATTCTATGATGCCATAAGAGAATATCCTCGTTCCATCTAGACCCAGGGCATGCTTTTGACATTGCTTTCGGTAAATGTTCGGAAATCCATATAATTTTTTTCACATATTTTGCGAGTGGGTTGTATCGGTACATTGGATTAATAGGAGTAGGGTCCAAAATGTACACTGTTCTAGTATCTTGATCCAATGTGAATAGAATGAATTCATCAATGCATTGTACTGGAATATGGATCTGAAATAGGCTACATATTAGATGCAATAAAAAAATTGCTCTAAAGTATACAAAAGTGCTCTTACCGATTTGCATGTTGAAACATTATATTTGATACCAGGCCAACTACGAACAGAATTTGCTAGTTGCTCCACATCTAACTTTTTACGAAAATCTGGGTGCCTTCCAAAATCAGTAGTCATCTAGTATAAAAAATTATTGGTTAGAAAGATGATAAAAAATTAGAATATAAAAAGAATATAACGAATATAAAAACATACCCAAAATTTTATGTCGAGATAATGCTTTGCTATCAGTTGCTTTGTTTTTTGTGATGTTTGGATGTCATCCAACATAATCTTCCGTACGATCAAATTAAAGCAATCACGGTCCATGGGTAAATCATCCTTTAGCAATCCTTGTAGTTTTCTGAGAGACAAGCTAATTGGATATGGTTTTGAACTTCGGATCCATACTTTCCTGATAATGATACAAATTAAGAAAATAAACCATTAATAAAACAATTCAGATACTATACAATTGCAATACTAATTTAAAATGACTTACTCTAAAATCTCGGTGTAATCAATTGATTTAATGAAGCTACAGAGTCCAGCTGTTAACTCATGTAAGGTCATATTAGAAAGAATTGATATTAGTGATCTGTATTTATTTTCAACAGATAATGGGATTTTTGTTTTTGTTTTTTTATATCTTCTAAACTTTCCAATATTTGAACATCATCAGGATCTCCCTTGCTGTCATCGTCACTTTCTTCAACGATTGTAGTCATTGCTGCAGTGTTTGTTTTCCAACATAATAGTATGCTGGCTAACTTAAACCTAAAAGAAGTAATCATTTCCTCTGCAACACGAACAATTATTAGTATATTTAAAAAGTACTTTTTGTAAAAGTAACATACTTTTTATTAAAAAAAGATATATACCTGTGTAATTGGGTAGGATAGTGCACATCCGATGAAATATTCCATAAATTTAACCATAAATAAACCACATGAAGAACTATCTTTTTGAATTGCCTTTTGTAATTGTTCTGTGATCTTCCATTCAGTAAGATCAACGTCTTTCCAATCGTCGCTTACCAACTTTTGACTTTTAAGAAGGTCCAAATGAAATTGTATTCCTCGTAGCTAAAAATAAAATAGTGGTAAGAAGAAATGATACACATTATCTAAGTATATTAAAAATCGTGTTGTAACTAACCGTATTAGCAAGATCATCTCTGTCAGAATTCCAGCACAATGAGTCTAGAACTTGAACCTCACATTTTTTTGTATTCACAACAGCTAAATACCAATGTGTGTTATTGGCATTTATTGGAAGTTTAATCTGTAATAAAGATAATTAGGAAAATAGTAAATGAAAATGCATGAAACCTAGAACATGTAAATTATGAATATGGAGATTACCATGTCATGCTGCATATATTCGAGGACAATCTCTGTCATGAAGGCACTACCTTCTTGTATTCCAATGGTGCCATCTCGTTTAAATAGTGAGGTAACAAATGGACTCTCAAAATATACTTTATTATCATTCTGGAGATGTATTTGGTCCTTTATACAACATATATATGCATTGATCACCTATAATTAAGAATTAAAAAATACATTACTAATTGATATTAGTGATTAGAAACTCTTTACTGTTTCAGTAAGGGTACTTACATCATCATTTACCCACTCTTTCTCATCTAGCAGGCACATCAATTGATGTTGCAAGACAGAACTTCCATCTATCTGAACCAGCAATTGTTTTCTCAAAGATGATTCTATTGCTATATGAGCACATAGATCATGGTCGGTCAATGTATAGTCTGCAGAAAATCAAATAATTTAAGAATATATTGTATACGAAAGCACACGTGATAAATCAAGCAAATACCTTGTGGGAGATAATCATATGTCTCATCAACTTTGATCTCTTTATGTGAATTTGGTTCCTTAATATCATGCAATGGGAAAACATGAGATATTGTCGAGCTAGATGGGGATGGAGGTGATGGTAGTGTATCATGATTCATCTAATTATCTTATTCCGGCACAAACGATTCAAAACACTCTGAACCTGGAGAAGATGTTTTCATAGTTGGTGACATAGGTGATGGTTCCAGTACACGTGATTCAGAAATTTTTGCCTTTTTGGAAGACAGGTTATCAAAATCCTCTGCAATGTCCAGTTCAGCGATGTCATCTATTTTCTGCAGTCAGAACAGAAATAAAATGTAAACCTCCAACCGTTAGATCAGTTGAAACAGAGGTAGTACACCATAGCTCCCAGTCTGAATATATGAAACGTACAGTCTTCACGTCGGTATCATCCAGCATTATTGGTGCAATGTCCGAGAGCTGAACCTCCTTGGCCTCCACCTGAGTTGGATTGGATGCCTTTGGCACCTGCACGTGCATACACATCAGAGACATGAAAACCAGGCCAAATCACTTTTTTATTTATTGCATGAATGGCAGGGCAATTCTGAACATCAAGTGACAGCAGACACTTAATTCTACTAAACCATCAAAGAGATGCCACACTTCAGTGTTAACAGAAATAATACAAACAGTGCCATCAACTAAAAAGGCTGTATTCATCATTCTCTCAATTGTTCTGATAAGAACTGAGCTATGTTGCATTGGTGAGCTATGTTCTTCTAATTTTTTTTCCCTGACAGAAGGGAAAACACCCAACTTCTATTAGATAAAACAAAGTATTACAAGGTATATATGGAGAAAAGTGTCGCAGTAATAGACGCATTGTACATGTACCAGGGCTCACATATGCAAACTAATATGAAGGGGATTCATACCTCTGGTGTAGTTGCCAAAGGCAACATTGGACGGCTCAACGGATGTTCATCACTCATCTTAAGGGCCTGAAAAAAATCAATTCCAAATCAGAATAAGCTTTTTGCAGACGGACATCAATGTTGACTAAATCATAACTGTGAAAAAAATAGCCGATCATTCTTTTATTCTCTCAAGTGGCACCCGGCACTTAATTCTACTGAAAAATATGCCGTTCAAATTAAGTGAAGCAAGTTCATACAATAATTAGAAGGTTCAGTACAGTTCTTTGTTTCAAATTGTTTTTCTTGTGATGCGGCAAAGAAATTCTCCTACAGTTGCAAAAATCATTATTCATAGTTTAATAGTAATAATGTTCAGGCAGGCACAAATTTAGGAAAAATACCACATGAATCTGAATTGAACCGTACATGATTCACAATCGCATCTAAGTACAAAACCAACAGTGGTCCTCCATCTAAGCAATCCACGAGTACACTTTATCTCAAGATTACTAACTAAAACCAAGTCTCGCAACAGTAAGAGAAGAAGACCATGACCACCAGTATCAAGTGCTGAAGAATCGTACTAGGTGTTTTACAATTACAGATAGTCGAAGAGCAGTGAAGTGGAAGCAAAGAGGCAACCAAAGCTTGATATTCAGCTCATCTCCAGCAACAGCGGCAGCAAGGTGGCGTCAGTGACGGTCACAGTCAGCTCAAGTTTTGACGAACTTCAGGCTCTACCGCGCCGTGGCGTAGCTTCGAGGGGATACATACCTCTCGTGTAGCCACCACAGGACTCGACGGGCGTTCTTGTTCCTCCGGCGAACTCGGCGCTTGTTCCTCCGGCGAACTCGGCGCTTCTTCCCCCGGCGAACTTGGCGGTGACATTGGATGTTTGTTTAAAAATTGCAATTTGGACAGGATGATGGAGATTATGGTCGAAGGGCAAAACCTGATGGAGATTCCGGCCGAGGACCCTTGCTTCTTATAGCAGCCAATCAAATCCGGGTCGGGCACTACATCAATTTGTGTTGGAGAAGGACACTGCCGGCCTCCAATTTTCCATCCAAATCACGATAGGAGCAGCGGAGGTTGAGAAGGATACCACGGAGGAGGCCAGAGAGGACTGGCGGCCGGAGCCGGCGGCCGGTGTACCATCCTCCATGAACGCCCACGGCGTCCGCCTTCTCCTCCGCCTCGGCTGTAGCCGTGCAGCAAGCCCACGGCGTCCGCCTTCTCCTCCGCCTCGTCTGTAGCCGCACCCATGGCGTCCGCCTTCTCCTCCGCCGCGGCTAGCCGTCCGACGAAGGTGCCGCCCCTCACCTGCTCGTGCTCCGCCGTCGCTGGAAAGGGAGGAAGGCGCCGCCCCTCACGTGCTCGTGCTCCGCCGTCGCTGCCGTCGCTGGAAAGGGAGGAGTTTTGAACGGCGAAGAAAGCCGCGAGATGGGATTGGGAGGCAGGAGATGAAATTGGGTTTTTACGTAATTATTAGTACCACCTTGTTTATATTACGATTTTGTCCATACAAATTATAAAAGCGTATTATGATATGAGAAGAAAGCGTATTGTGACGGTGAACCCGACAAAGTCGATCCGTGCTTTATTTATTTATTATTATTATTATTATTATATATATAGGGATATATATATATATATATATATATATAGGAAACATGCCCGTGCGTTGCAACGGGAGAAAACCTAAGCAACGGATGGGAAACTCATCACTCTCTCCTTAGCCCAATAAGCACCCACATCAAATACTCCAGCATGAAGAAGAATTGTGCTTTCAGTGAAAGCATCTTTGCAAAGTGGCTATTTAGTATATGAATTGTTTAGTTCATGGTTTTTCTTGTAATCATAGCATCACATCCTAGCCATCTCTGCAAAGCCGCTACGAAATGTATAAATTTTTCAGTTCACGGCTTTCCTAGTAATCAATATCACATGACATTCTAACCATGTGTTTTTTCCATCTTGATAACACTAATTCATAGAAGAAGGCATATCATTGGGTGGTATCTTATATGATATTTGTACTCCCTCCAATCCATATTAATTGTCGCTAACTTAATACAACTTTAAGTATTTTTTCTATTCGAAGGACCCTGCATCTCCTGTACATTTTAAGTTTTTAACAAATACCTACATGCCGTGCCATGACAAAATAAAGTCGTAGAATGGTATGCATACAATTTAGAAATTATAGAACGTGCATTCGATTCCAGTGAAATCACTAACTACTGTAAATTACAAATTAATAAAGTAATTCTTAGATGACCAAGGATACAAAAGGAAAATACCAGTAAATATCACATATGGCAGAGCGAAAAACAATTACCAGCAGTACCATTCACCTGAGAAGAGAAATAATAATTGATATAAACATATGGAAAATCCAACCATCATGCATAGCTCAGATTAGTTGTTTACATTTATACCGCGGTCAAAATTCATTTTGGTCACAAAAAACCTCATCCGAGATTGTGTCGCAACAGATTGGTTGAAGTCGACCATTGACTTTCGGATTTAGGACCAGTCTTTCTGTTGCTGGAAGTCAGCCACAAGACTCGGCATCAATTTATGCTAACAATGTATACATAACTACTGCTATCTAGTGTAGTTTATACCGAAAAAGCTATGAAAGCTACAGGGCACAAGGAAGGGTGGACAAAATGAGAGGTTTGGAGAAGAGCATAAAATTTTAACAACTTGCAAGCACCGCGAGTTGATCCTAGTTTGCAAGTATAGTGGAAAGATACATACGATTGCATTGGCATTAAAACTAATGTTCTACCTGCCAAGTAAACTGGTTGTGGATCAACATGTGTAGCAAGTGGAAGATCTCAGACTTGCAGTACACAATTTCTGTGTTTACTAATAGGTATCCATCTGTAGTCCAGGGTCATATTTGAACTCCTTATAACCCGCTCATTTGCCTGACAATAAAACAGGAAACATGAATCAGCTATTATGCATTAACTGCATTTTTACAGCCAGCTACTCTCATATCTAATTGTGATTTAACCACACAAACATTGCACAATTTCATAATAGACCATGCTTAGATTCAATATGCACAGAAGAAATATGACAAATGAGCAGAATGTATGACTATGCCTACAAGATTGCAATATAGTTTAGCTATTCTCAAGACTATCACACATTCAAGCATTCGGATATGTAGAAGCCAAAAAGCAATGCTAGCAGACAAAGAAAAACCAATAAAGTCAATGTGATGCTTCATATTGCACAGTGCATGCACATGCCATGAAAGACAAGCACTTTGCCTATGTATATCTGCATACAAAACTCATGTAACTTGATGCTAACAATTTATTGGGTAGCAAATAATTATAAGGTGAAGTAAAAGGATGATTGTCAAGAATCTGAGCATCCAAGAAGGAATCTAGCCATTCCATTCATGAATCCTCCAATACTGTTCCATGTACATAAAGCAGGGGTCAAGCTAAGTACAGAGGAAAATCAAATAACAAACCTGTTTAAGTAGTTGATGCCGGATCCATATTTTTCTGTTCACAAGTATGACAACACCGTATGAGAGGTAAGATCAGCGCTAAAACACACCATCATCAAGTATGACCACCGTAAGAGAGGTTAAGATCAGCGCTAAAACACACCATCATCAACACTATAAACCAGATCGCTCGTCACATCTCGAATCCTACTTCAGGACAGTAAATCTGAAAGCTAAGCCCATACATTATATAGCTCACCATGGATTTTTTTGCGGGGTAAAAGGATTGTATTGCTTAAGTATTTGTCACATTACAATCCCGAAGGGTAAGGCCTAAAATTTCATCAGGACCCGATCCTAACCAAACTACTGTGCGATCTTCTTGGCGCCCAAAGCGAGCTAGCAGGTGGCTTGCTGGTTCTGTTCACGAGTGATTTTGTTGATGGAAAAATGTCTTCCCTGTCTCATGAGATACTTCACCTGCTCAACGAGATGTCCCAGCTGTGAGCAGTCACGGGAGGAGCTATTTATCACTGTTCAGCTGAGTCAGTTTCCACCATAACATCCACATGGCTCCAATCTAGTGCAAGCGACATGCCCTCCAAGCAGGCACATAGTTCGGGCTCAAGGGCTGACCAGCAGCGTTGCAATGATCTGCAGGAAGAGAACACAATCTGTCCTTGTGCATCTCGAAGGATCATGACAACACCCACATCACCTGTACTCCCCATGAATGAGCTATCAAAATTCAATTTCATCATGCCCTCAGGTGGTTTCTCCCACGACTTGGCTATAGCAGTACACTTTGCTGGGGTGGCAGAAGGAGCAGGCCATCTAGCACACCGTTGCCCCTAATAATATGTTCTGTTGTCTGCGTTCGAATCTGCCTTAAACTCGCCAGGTAGCTGCAGGGGAAGTGCCGGGAGCCTCGAACATAGGGGAAAGGCTTCTCACGTCAGCGTATAGATAACTTGAGTATAGGAATTGGTGCCATGCATCGTTCTGTTCTTTGCTTTTCTCACGTCGGCGTCAAACTGGTGTTCCTCTCGTCGAATATCTCATTGACCCTGCCGCACGCCACCCGCAGCTGCTCCCACCCATCCAATTCCTCCCTGAAGCACTTCTGAGTCCGGCGGTCCGGCCATCACCGCTGCCACCGCAGGAGCATCGTCCGCGTGCTCGTATGGCGACACGGCCTCCATCCGGCCGCCCACTACCGACAGCTTCTTTGCTTCTGTCGCCCCCTGTTGCTGCTTCGAGCGAGGCAGGCCACAAGGCCCCGCCGTCCAGCAGCAGCGCGGGTGAGGGTGGCATGCACCAGTGCCACGAAGCGAGGAAGAGAGGGGATTGGTGGCGGGGGCGGACCTGCGGCTGCGTCGACCCGCGTGCGTGCTCTCCTCGCGAGGTGTCCTTCGGTGTGCTAGGGTTGCGTCTTCGGCAGCGACGCAAGCGAAATATAGTTGACGGGATTCCCTTGCTCTGCTCCAATTTGTAAAGGAATCTTCTCTGAGTTGTAGAGGAATTGAGATTAGAATTTCTTTTCTTTAGGGAAAAAAGAGTTAATTGCAGGGAACTACCACACTTCGGCACGTCGTAACGAATCAGTACCATTAGTCATTTTTTTGCCATGCAGTACCAACTCTAAGCCTAAGTGTTGCAAAACAGTCTGACAGCCGTATAAGCGCGTATTGACGGTGTATCTGACCGCTGGGACCCGTGTGTCAGGGCTGACGTGGCATGCTCTTTTACAAAAACAACCCTTACTTTTTATTTAATGACGCATATATCCTCTGTTTATTAAAAAAGGTGTTGCCACAAAAAATCTTTTCTCAAAAATAAAAGCACGTGCGGGTGCCGTAGGCCCAGCGCGCGGCGACGGCGGGGCCGAGCGCGGCGGGGTGGCGCGCGAGCCAGGCGCCGAGCAGCTCGCCGCCGGGGAGCACGGCGGAGGGCGCGGCCGGGTGCGTGCCCATCCAGAGCTCCGCGTAGGGGCGGGCCTCGTCGATTTCGGCGGCTGAGAGGCGCGCGACGAGGGAGGCGGCGCCGCGCCGGCCCCACGCGTACTGCTGCACACCGCCGCGCAGCCGCAGCTCCGGCGAGGAGTCCTCGGGCGGCGTCTCGTCGTTCGGCGGGGAGGCCTCGGGCGGCGCCGGCGGGGAGGGGGAGGGCGCGGTGGAGGGAGCGCCCATTCTCTGTCGTGCGGGGCGGAGCAGGGTGGGAGCAGGGAGAGGGGCCCGGAGCTCCGGCGAGCCAGCGACGGGGCTCCGTCGAGGGGAGGCCGGCGAGGTCGAGGCGACGGGGCTCCGGCGAGCCAGCGACGAGGCTCCGGCGAGGTCGCGGCTTTGAGCGATTAAATTTATAACAAAGGGGTTTTCTGCAAAAAAATATGCCAAGTTGGCTGTTGACATGCGGGCCCCGCTGGTCAGATACATCGTCAATACGTGTTTATACGTGGCTTAGTCTGTTTTGCAACACTTAGGCTTAGAGTTGGCACTGCATGGCAAAAAAAGTGACTAATTGTACTGATTCGTCACAACGTGCCGAAGTGTGGTAGTGCCTTGCAATTAACTCGGGAAAAAAGGAAGAAGTGAGAGAAACAGAAACAGGGGGCAGCGTGCAGCAACGTGACTTAGGCGAGTCCATTAGCCCAAAAAGCCCAATGAACAAAACGTGTGACTGATAGAGATAGAGATTATCAAAAGTTGTACGTGTATGGGCTGGACTAAAGCAGGCCCAAGTCTGCCATCGTGCTACCACGGAGGCAAAAACGAATTGTTCCGTTAGTACCACATCGGTTAATTCCAAAACATAAACGTAAACAGCGTAATATGACTAGGCGGAAGCGTATTGTGACGGTGAACCCGACAAAGTCAATCCGTACTTTATTATTATAGCAAAAAGGCCCGTGCGTTGCAACGAAAAAAAGACCTAGCACCATAAGTAAGCATATCTCAAGGCCCCTTAGTAGACTTGCACGCACTAAATATGCAATACTCGACAGGGGGCTAACGCCCACAGTTCCTACTAACACTGACAGTATGTATCATGTCCTACAACTCTTGAATCGCCAAGGTCCTTAAGCTAGGACAAAAGTATATAGCAACATGAAAATTAAAAAGAGATCAACATGCTAAAGCATAGGTCCTCCTGCAGAATGGAAATGTAAATCTGGAAAAAGAAGACATTATACTGAAAGATGAGCAACATCAGATCAATTGTCTAAATTGTGATCAAACACTGTAGAGATATATGATATGACAACAACACTGAGAATGTGATTGTTGTGAAACTTCAACGTGATTGTGCAGTACCTACTAAAGAACACCTTTGTGACATGGAAGTAACTACCATATATATGTGGCCATCCTTTTTCTATGTGAGCAAATCCAAATCAACCAAAGATATCTGAAACCACTCAATGTCTCGGTAGGCATATTTGTCATCGACATATTTATGGTATCTTGATGCTTCACTCTTGATTCTCTTGAATCCATCAGAATGGTCTTCTTGGCGCGGACTTTCTCCTTCATCTACTAAAAACCTGATGTCACCAAAAAGACGAATCAGCTTGTACAAAAAACATTACATCACTGACAAATTTCTAAGATCAATATATACTCCTCGTTGTGAAGAGTTAGAGCATATCCAAACTGAGAACAGTTAGAATATATCTAGCTAATCCTAACTGAGAAGAGTTAGAACATATCCAAACTTCCTAGCGAGACGTATGTATTTCTAGGAAGCTTAGGCCGGGTTACAATTATGTATGTAATGCCTTAGGAAAATCAAATAAAACAACAGTAAGGGAGCTAGCTACCTCACCCTTTGGTTCAAAGTTGCACAGTCTTGATGCCCGGGAGGAACATGCTGCCCAGAAACAAAAGTTTTTGTTTTCGTAGAAAAAAACTTGTTTGTAAGCATGACTGAAAGTACTACCTTGGGTGCGGTATGGGTTGTCCTCATCCTGGTCTTCCAACGTGCTCAGCTTTGGCGGCAGCTGGCGACGTGGTTGCGAGGCTTGGGCGCCATGGCGAGGACGTCGTCCAGGATGCCACATGAGCCTGTCAAGCTCGAGGATAGGGGGCTTCGGCAGTGGCAAAAGGATGCGTGTGTGGATGCTCCCTTAGCAGGCGTCGTTGTCGACCTGCTAGTCAACATTCTTCTCTTGCTCTGGTTCTGCTATTATGCGGGCATGTGGTGCTTAGTTTTAATTTCCCTGTCGTTCTTGGACCATGACTGATCAATCACCACCATACATTTATATGATCTATTACTCCGTACTTGTTACTCTTGTTTCTTTGCATTGTTTGCTGCGAAAATTATAACTTTGAGGTGCAGATTCACAAGAATGACAGGACAATATTCAAAATATTTTTTTTGAGCTTTGTTCATACGAAAAGTAACATTGTAGGTTGGATTGCTAGCTCAAGGTGCATGAGAGATCTAAAAAAACGAAAATCTCCAAGGATCTTTTATCCACGTGCACACACAAATGGGCACACAACCATCCTTTTAGTCTGTTGGAAAATGAAGATACTAATATGCTGGAATTCTAACCTTCAGAAAACTCCCAATCGTCATTCTGTACGCACCTATACAGGGGCATTCTATGTACTTCTCCCAATCATCAATCTGCCGAGAAACTAATTATGGGCTGCATAAGCTACCGGATTCACAGAAATATGATGCACGTGTTGTTGGAGTTGCAACCAAAACAATCATTCATGCTCATCTTCTCTGAAGTTTGAGGCAGTGGTTCTGTGAAGTCTTGCTAGCTGGTATAAAATGCGAACTTATTATATTACCACTGCCAACCACTAATGCGAATTCTTGACCTTGTTTCCCTCAAAAACAATATTTCTCCACATGAAGTTATTTATAAAAAAAGGGACAACTTTCATGGTTCTAAAGTTAAAACTACAAAAATAATATATAGCTCAAACTCATGCACACCTTCAGCTAAATAACTACAGAGACTCTGAGTGCAACCATCCATGCAGCATTGGTCATCCAAACAGCTCAATTATAAACACACCTGGGTCTGGCACTCTTGCTCAATGGATCTACCAGCCTCAGCTTCCCCCGCTGTTGCTATCTTCCATATTTTAATCTCCTCTCCAGTAGCTGTGTTATGTCCATTATCAGACCCTCGACCTGAAGAATGCATCAAACACAGTTATGTGATGCCTCGTTGGCTCCGAAGTAGTATACTTTTTTCCGAGAAAACAGAGAAGTAGTATACTTGAAACATCATAACACACATGAGAACATTACAATTTCGTACATTATAGACAACTAATGGCTTGACTAAACTAACCAAGAACATGTTATGTTTGGTGTTTTGACAGCAAGCCATACTGCCATACACAGAGTAAGAAGCACATGTTATGGTTGGTGTTATGTTGGCTACTCTTCCAACTCAGTAGCGTCCCTGCCCGTATGGATCACCTAACCTTCTTCATAGGTGTCACTACCAGAAAAAACCTACACACACCATGGCCGCCGCCATGTCTACGGAGTCATGCATGCTATGGATCTCAGGCTCGACCTCACCTATCTCCTCCTCAACCGTGTAGTTGCAGAGGCGGCCGGCCAGGCGGCATGCTACTGCCAACGCCCCACTGGTGATCAGCATCAGGGCGACCTTGGCGTAAATGAAACGGTCTTTCCCCTGTTCTTTCAGCGGGAGGTATACTTTCCCAAAACTGAACATATGGACTTCTCATGACAAAATATTTGAACCCACCCAAGGATTTGAACTTATTTGTAGCGTGTATATATATTTTATTGTTTGTTAAGTAGCTGGGGGGATGATCTCCCTTTAATCTGAATACGAAAAGTACAAAAGTTCTTTATCACTCTATCCAAAATTTCACCACTACTATATTGTTCCTGTAGTTTCGGTCTATTCCGAAAAATTGTAGCATCATTATTACCAACGTTCAGTAGCTCATTGCCTCTATATAAATTGGCCTTCTAGATTGTGATTCCACTCTTTTATAAATATTTGTAGGCCTTGAAAAGCATATTAACAAATAGGTGGCTAACACAAACTTGCAAGTAGAGCATGCTGTATGAGAGAGAGAGAGAGTAGGAGGAGAGAGAGAGAGAGAGAGAGAGAGTAGGAGGAGAGAGAGGTGGGGCTGCACTGTGCGTTACACATGAATATTCTTGTGGACATTGTATCAAACAGATGTCCTACAATTTGATGCAAAAACAAATCTCTAATGGCTGGCCAGAACAACGAAGCAAAGGAGCAGCCAGAGCTCTCACTAGCAGGCCACATGGAGGAGGAGCTGCGCTGGTCAATGGGACGGAGCTGGGAGGAGACGTGTCCCAGTCCCAACGTGGTCGGGGGCGGCGCGACTCACGGGGAGTGGAGTAGGGAGGAGTCGCCGGGGCGCGTGGCCGGGAGGAGGCTAGTGGCGCGTGGCCGGGAGCGCCGCACATCGCCGGCGGCACAGCAGCGATGAGGCGCGGGGTGGGGCGATTGGCTGGGAGCGGCTAGTGGGCTGGGATCGGGGCAGGAAGACGATGGCGTAGGTGGGGCCGTGGGGGTGGATGTGTCGGGATTTAGGTTGGCCTTTTCTTATTTTTATTATTAACGCTTTAGTACCACCTCGTTTATATTATGATTTTGTCCATACAAATTGTAAAAGCTTATTATGACATGAGAAGAAAGCGTACTGTGACGGTGAACCTGACAAAGTCAATCCGTGCTTTATTATTAGGGAGAGATTAGGGAAAAACTAGCAAAAAAGGGCCCATGCGTTGCAACGGGAGAAAAGAATACCACATACTCTTAATTTACAAAAAAAAATGATATATAATCTGAGTATTTGTAGCTATGGCCCAAACAAAGATGGTCTTTGCCTACAAAAGCGCAAGTTCAAGATTCCAAATGTCTTCTATTTAAACACGACTTGTATGTAGATTTAATAAGAAACGGGCAAGTGATCTTCAATTCGTCTCCAATCCTGATTTTGCTGAGATGTTCATCCACAATCTGGATCAGTAATGATACGAAAGAAAGACGGATAATGCACTATTGATTAAGATTGCACCCTAGATAGTGTTTTTTTAAATGGTTAACAGGTAAAATAACATCATATTCAGATTTTATATATTTTTCTAATCAAATTCTATATAGAACATGTTGAATTTGGAGTTATGGTTTAGAAGATATGTGTATTTTAAAAAACAATTGATATGTACTGCGGGTTTAATGTTAGAAACATCAGGGGGTTTTCTATAAAATAGCATGACGGACTAAGAATATCTATTTATTTTATTAGTAGGTATAGATATAGATATATATTATATAGTACAAATGCCCGTGCGTTGCACCCGGCGAAAAATTAAATATAACCTGTTCTACATGTCATTATGCAACACTTTTTTAATCTAATTTTTCGCAAACGTCAAAAATAAGGTTACGCTGAGTATTTCTTTTTGGATAATGAAATTTGGACGTATCCTAACAATGCTTGTCCTGACCTATTTCAGCTCCGCACTTTCATTTCATCCGATGATAGAGTAGTTGTGTATGGAATAGTCTTTCAAGCCATTTTTATTTTTTGTTGTCCAGAAAAACAAGAATTACTATTGTTTTTGTTTGAGAAGGTGTTTTTTATTTTAGTTTTGTCTATTCGATCCAAAACATCAACTTTGCTACGGGACAAAAATATATTATTTTCATATCCTTAGCTCAAAGCACTCATATGTGCATGGATCATATAGTCAAGTGATATTATCAAGATTTGTCATAGCTAAAAAGTTCATTAAGCTTAATCCACTTTTTGTTAAAGCATCATACATGCAGCCATGCTTCGCTATGAAGCCGACATTCCTGAAAAAGGATGACACTGTAGGCCAAGTAATTTTTTTCTAATTTTTATTTGCGAATGCAGGCCAAGTAATTTAGCTGATGTTCCATTGAAAGGTTAAAACATGCGTGAATCACAAGGTTCCAGGATAATAAAAACATACACATACCCTTTTTAAAGTGTTGTATTAGAAGAAAAGCAGGTAGATGGATCTCACTGCCTAAAAGTCATTTTTCTGCAGCCAGGCCGGCCCAACTCTCCTCTTTCTCTTTTTTTCCACAGCAGCCTCCAGGCCCAACAGCCTGCCCACCTCCACTGAGCAGCCCGAGCAAAAATCCTCCCCTAACCCTAACCGGTTGAGCAACTCCAATCGACCCCTCGTCTCGTCTCTCCCTTCCCACGCTCGATCCCCTCTCACCGCCGCCTCTCACACGTGCACACACAGCGCCACCAGAGAGGCCCTGGATCCCCTGGACGCCTCCCCGTCCCCTGCTCTCTCCGTCCGGCTGGTTGAATGAACAATATTTTGACAATAGATTGAATTCTCAGAGAGGAACATATAAACTGCTATTCTAACTAAAATTGGCCACACATCTGACAAAATTTGGGCATATATTGACAACATTTTGATAGAGAGGAACATATAGCTGCAACTCCGGCACACATCTGACTAAATATGGGCACATTTTGACAGCACTTCTCTGAATTCTCAGAACTGAGACAACATATAATTGAAAATGCTTTAAAGATAACATTGTTTAATGGAAGATAAAAGAAAACACATTTAACTGAATTTTGTTTGACTGAACAACATATATGTATGACTGGATCTGCATGAAACACAACACATATCAACTGACAATTCATGAAACACATCATATATCAACAGAAGTACATATTCTACGTTGGTGCAGCCACTTCATCTGGCCGTTGTATCGGGGCACCCATCCGCACCACAAACCGCCACCCGCGGTTGCATCTGAAGCCGATTCCTTCCTTCGCCATCCCCGGGGCACCCGGCAACCTCGCCTGCCGGCGATGATCACACCACCGCCTCCATAGTGTAGCGGCTCCGCTCCAAGCACGCACACAAAAACTCCACGAACAGTGGGGCGGAGGGCGCATGAGACAGCTCTTTAGAAACGCCAGGGGGGCGAACGAAAAAGACAATCCAGTCGCACGATCCACACCAGTTGCCCTCGAATCTTTTGTTTTTTCCTCTGCTGGCGTGGCGGTCCTGGTGTATACAATTTGTACACGGAGACGTATCCAAGGACCTATTGCCCAAGTTTGTGTATGCAATTTGTACACGGAGACGTATCCAAGGACCTATTGCCCAAGTTTGAGGATCGTATTGCCGTTCTATTTTCAACTTCCAGGACTGTATTGACGCCATTCGCGAGTTCTAGGATGGTTGTGGACATTGCCACCAACTTGCAAGACCATAAGTGATTGTGTTTTAACGCACGCATAAAATATTACGATGATTGCATTGGTTGGGTTTCTAGAGAAATAACATTGCACTAATTAAATTCTGGTACAACAGTATGTGGTTATGCTTGGAAATTCTATGGGTAACATTTTGGAATGACCATATTGATCAATTCAAGAAACCAGTCTATAAACACTAAAGCCGAAGTCATTCAGATGTAAATCAAGCTATAAGCTTGCAAAGAGAAGCATGACCATTCTACAATGTTTATAGATTATTATCATCCTTAAAAAAGTCTAATGAAAAAATGAGATAAAATAGAGAAAGAGGTCAGCACTGAGTAATGAAATGAAGGACAAATCTGTCCAACTGACAACCTCTCCCTCATGTAGTCAGTGGCCTTGAAGGGGATCTGCATATCATAGGATCAACTGGGGATTTGTTAAAACAGAGCTATGTGTATCCAAATAAAGAGAGTGCTGGAATAAGTAGGTTACATTTTGGTTTAACCTAATAGGCTTGCATAAACACTGCATATAATTTCAAATGAATATTTTTTTGTAGGATCAAGGAGAACATAGTTGGTTAATCTTCAGAGTAAGTTTCAGCTACAGTAATTTGAAGGACCATTAAAAACTAATTGTTGTGGTAAGTAACTAAAGAGTTGCAACTGTAGTTAAATTCATCAGATAATAATGGCATTCATGATAGCATAATTTTCAGCTGTAATTAAATTCAGCTCGTGCCTCCCGCCGTCATAGTTGGTAATTGGTAATTAAATTTTACCTGCCTACCATGCCCACAGCTCGTGCCTCGCGCCGTCTTCATCTTTTTCACGGCACTACTCCTCTACAATTGGGTTCTCCCAGCCGGCCAAATGTCAGTCTGCTGTTGTAGCTCGTACAGCCGCGCAGCTGCCCCTCCGCCTCTGGCACCATCTGTAAGACCGGCGTCATTGCCACACCAGCCATTAACGCATACCATATGGAGACGTCCGCTCGACGATGGAGAACACGGAGGTTATGTAGAGATTCATACAGTCGGAGGTTTAAATGGTAGATAACTGATACTTCGTGACCTTTCCAAAACCTACTAACTAAAGTTGTGTCGTCAAGAAAATGTTGTGTTAGAAAATCAATATCAGTCACCCGTGAGATAATTTGATTGCATGGGAGACAGAGCATCATTTTTGTAGACGGAAGGAGGAAATACCAAATCCAGTCTTTACTAAAATTGGGCATGCACTTTCAGTATTAAAAAACTAAAGCAGAATATGAAAGCTAGCGAATCTCAGTTCCTAACACAAACAACCATCGGTAAAATATGTAAAAAAACACAGAAGTAATACGACATAACCAACAGTGCGCAAAGAGATATACTACAGATATGATGTTCGTCAGTCAAGTAGGAATAGTACTTGCCTGAATATAAGAGGATTCTCATTGTAAGGCACCTATAATTTACTTTGTTATCATCACAGCATGGAAAATCTGACGTGCAAAGAACATTATACTTGCATAATCTAATCACCGTAAGTAGAACAATATTCTTCCGCGATCTCAACATAAATTCAATTGCAACAGAATCAGAACCGACGCATCACAGGATAGATCAAACAATTCCATGGTAAAGTTATTTGGAGCGAGTGTTTTTTCAGTGGAATAAGTGTTTCATTTGGAGTGGAATTTTGAGATGCCTGCACGTTGTACTATTTTCTGATGTATTATATCATATTCTTAGAAGCTAAATGCAGTTTGAATATAAGACAAACACCATGAAGCTACCTATCATTATGCTTTGCTTTCTCTACCTGCAGCTTTGTTTTCACCTCAGATCCGTAAGGAGGAGTGTAGACAGAGAATTGTACAGACGGAAAAGATTTTCAGACACACTTAGCTTATCACCAGACAATCCATCGAAGTATTAGCACAGAATGTGGAACTACAAATTACCATCTCCACTCCACCAGTAGTTCAAAATCTCTCGGGACTTTTAACCTGACACAACATATGCTAATATACCTATACATGTATCAGCTGTAATTTTAGCTAGCTATAGGAGCAGAGGTAGTTAGGAAGCAAAGCTTGTTATTGTTGTACCTGGAACTAAGGCCAGATGAGAACCACCGCAGCAGCTGTTCCAATTTTGTTTTCTCTGTTCAGAGAACAACACTATCTGAAGGAATTGCTGACAGTTCTAGCGCTTCGTTCAACAGACCAACAACACAACATGGGTGTCTACAATCACAAGAAGGCAACAATATCTAAACTGACGTACTTCGCAACAATATCTTTACCTCTGAACTCCATATTAGAAGGTACACAGAGAAACAGGGGACAGAAAAATAACTCAAAACAGGGGTCAAGGGGATACATACCTCTGCTGTAGCCAATGCAGGCGAGATTGGACAGCTCGACGGCTGTTCTTCTACCTTCGGCGAACTCGGCGCTTCTTCTACCTCCGGCGAACTCGGCGCTTCTTCCTGCGGCGAACTCGGTGTCGACATTGGATGCTTCGTCCAAAATTGACCTGATGGAGATTCGAGCCGAGGACCCTCCCTTCTTATAGAAGCCAACAACAATCCTGGTCAGCAGCTCCATTGATTTGCGTTGGACAAGGACACGGACTGCAATCCATCCAAATCGATTTGTGTTGGACAAGGAGACTGCAATTCCATCCAAATCATACACGGGAGCAGATGCATAGGTTGAGAAGGTTACGTCGGGGGAGGCGGGAGAGGACTGGCTGTGGCGGACAGGTCACAGCGGAGCGTGCTCGCCGCCGGCGCTGGCCGACGGCGTACCCAACCTGAGCTGTGCCCCCTTCGCAGCGCCAACGAGGTCCGGCGCCCTTCTCGCGCGCAAGCACGGAAGTCGCCTTCTTCGCCAAATTCCTGAGCACGGCACCGCACAGGGACAGGTGCCGGCACCGGAGTAGCAGAACACAGGCGACCCACGGCGACGGCGCAGGGGGGCTGCAGTAGCTGGTCCAGCGTGGCCACAAGCTCATCACCAAAACTCTTCTTCTTCGCCCGCCGCGCCGCGCCTGAACATCTTCTCGGCCATCTTCTCCTGCTCCGTCGCGCCGCCCCTTCTGCTCCATCGCGCCGCCTCTTCTGCCACAGCTCCGCCCTCCGCAAAGCGTTTGGATAAAACGTACTTTTTTTAACGAAACGTAGAGACGTAGCGGTCAGAATAGAGAGACGGGCCAAGGCCCAACTGGATCGCAGCCCAGCTAAACGAGAACGTACCGGTCAATCGAGTTGCAGAGACAAAATTTAGTACCACCTCGAATATGTTTTAAAATTCAAACTGAAAGCGTAAAATCACGGGAAAAAGCGCATTGTGACGGTGAACCCACGGAGTCGATCCGTGCTTTATTATTAGGGAGATTATTAGGGAGAGATAAAGCACGGGTTGAGTCGGCCGGGAGAAACAAATTATCACCCCTAGCGCCCCCATCCCCGTTGCCTCTTCTTTTCTTTGTCATCATTGTGGCTCACGATATCCACTACACACCAAACGTTCCACCTAAACTTGGAACCAATAAAGAATTGCATTGCCTGCATGGACAGATAAGCGAACGGTCGCGTTTGAGATCCCGGTCAAATCTACATAATCTAATGCTTGCGCCTTGTGTTTGTGTGATCTGGATTTTACATCGTAGTAGTTTAGTACCAGTCCGTGAAGGACACAAACAACCACCAAACTCAACTTTAGTTGAAAATGATCAACACCTTTTTTTGCGGATAACACGATCAGCACCAAAAACAGTGGAGGTTGCGAGTTTGATTCGCAAAAAAAACTACTTTTGCCTCATCTCCTAAACGGGGTGGTGGGTTTGATTTGTTGGGCCGGGTCGCACGGACAAGTTGGGAGGGCACTGTTTTTTTATTGATGAAATGTTGCGCTGGTGAACGGGGTAGGGGCCAAGTGGCCCAGGATAAACGATTGGGAATAGCCTAGCTCAGTATGAAGAAAGGCCATGGACATATGAAATGAGAGGACCAATAATATTATACCTCCATTTTTATAAAAAATAGTATATATGCCCGTGAGTTAAAATGGTAGAAACAATTGACATAAATTTAGTGAGGACTGTATGCGCAAACATAATGTTCAATGTGTTATAAATTTGGTGCAAGCTTAGTAAGGATTATAAGTGCAAGGAAAAAATGTCAGGTTGTCTGTTGCAACTAGGGCTACAAGAAAAGCTCGAGACTCGTGAGCCGCTTGAGATCGACTCGTTTTTTGACTCGACTCGAGATTGACTTGAAAAGAAACAAGCTGAGTTTGAACATTTTATGTAGCTCGACCGAAAAACGAGTCGATCTTGAGCCAATGTTGGCTCACTCGATTTTAGCTCGATGGCTCGACAGAATATCATTATGTTAAATGATCATGCCATATATTAAATGGAAATAAGATAATTATTACCATATATGTTGTCCATAATTTGTCTCCATTTTATTTACCAACGAACATGAAAACTTAATTAAGTGCATAGAAGATTTAGGCCTAATTATGGCACGTGGTCGACTATGTGTTCAATATCCTATATTTTTGGCAAAGGTTCCCAGTATATTCATCTTAAATTTTTTGTTTTTCATCCATGGATTTATAATTTTTACCATCTCATTTAGCTCGAAACTAGCTCGAGATCGACTCGAAATCGTTACAAGCTGAGCACAAGTCATGTTCTACAGCTCAAACATGAGCTTCACTCAGTTTGAGCTCGCTCGAATTTTCATATGAGTTGAGCTGAGCCAACTCCTACTCGCTCAAGCTCGACTCGTTTGCAGCCCTAGTTGCAACGAAAGAAAAAAAATGGATTGAATTAGTGAGGATCATATAGGAAAAGAATGGCACTTCATCTTTATTCATAAGATAAGATATGAATGAGGGCCCAAGTCCTTCAAAAAATCAGTAATTACCGTATATTTACTTCCCCTCTCTTTCCTTTCTCCTTCCTTCTTTATTTCTCATGCAATTCGTGTCTATTTTATTTCTTTTTCTTTCCTTATATCATCCATGTGACGAATCTCATTTGTCGACCTATTAATTACTCCTGCGATTAGTATGGCGTCCACAATAATTACCGTCCATTGCATTCCTTTCTCTTTCCTTTCCCCTTCCTTCTTTATTTCTCATGCAATGTCTATATGCCCGTGAGTTACAACGGTAGAAACAGTTGACATAAATTTAGTGAGGACTGTATGCGCAAAATAATGTTCAATGTGTTATAAACTTGGTGCAAGCTTAGTAAAGATTATAAGTGCAAGGAAAAAATGTCAGGTTGTCTGTTGCAACAAAACAAACTTCCACCACTGTCTTTCCTTTCTCCTCTCCTAACTTCTTTATTTCTCATGCAATTAGTGTCTATTTTATTTCTTTTCTTTCCGACGAATCCCATTTGTCGGCTTATTAATTAAGCATACAATGTCTATTTCCTTTCTTTCCGGCTTCACATAATTGAAGTTTATTTCCTTCCTCTCTTTCCTTTCTCCTCCCTTTTTTATTGTCTCATATGCAATGTCTATTTCCTTCCTCTCTCTCCTATTGCTCTGCCCCTCATTTGTTCCGTTAAGGACAAATATTATTCATGCCATATTTTTTGCTTAATTTCCGAAGCAGCTCCTTGATGCTTGACAACCTAAGAACGTATATAAACTGGTAAAATTTTATGTAAAATAGCAAGGTGGGACTATTTACGAAAAACAGCCTCCAGCCTGCTCCCCTTGTCCGTCCAATGGGCCGCAGTAGTCGGCCCGGCCCAGCTCGCCCGTGCTCATTGCCTCAGCCCATCTACGCCTCATCTTATATTCTTAAAAGGCCAGACGACTATATTAGCGCACTTGTGAGCCTAGCCGGATTGGTCTGCTATGTTGTCATAAACACGGTAGACCAGCGATCAAATCCCAGCGCCCACCACTTTTTTCCCTTTTTTTAATTTTAAAATTTAATTCAAACACAAATTCAAACTGAAAGCGTAAAATCACGGGAAGAAGCGTATTGTGACGGTGAACCCATGGAGTCAATCCGTGTTTTATTATTACTAGCAAAAAAGGCCCGTGCGTTGCAACGGGTACAAAATAATAAATGATTAGAAACCTAAACAATAATTATCACTGAAACAAAACCTTGCAAGTAGAAAAACAATATTCAACAAAACCTTGCAAGTAGAAAAACAATATTCCGCAAAACCTTGCAAGTAGAAAAACAATATTCAAAGTACTCAACATATTTAAAATGATATCCATTCTCAAATAGAAAATATATTCTGTATTAAATCTATAATTTACCGCACGCATCTTCAGGCTCTTTTCTCCTCTGTACTCCCTATTATTGGTTCTCTAGTACGGCAAAGCATCTGTTCTTGGTTCTCCAGTACAGCGAAGCTCCTGCCGCTGATGATGTGTTGCTCCTAAGCTCATTCAGATGGTTTGTCGACCCTTCTCGCCGATGAAGGTGCATGTCATACGTACATGAAAGGAAAAACATAGTTATTAGCGGGTATAAGGGGAATTGTTGAGATCAACCAAATAGTCTACAAACAAATGCACAACTCGGTCATAACCGGGTTTAGGCGAAATGGTTGCTAGTATATGCATGTCAATGGCGATAAATCAACCTGATGAAAACAAAACATTCTCAAGTACGGAGAATCCGTAAATACGATGGGCATGTATCCATGTTGTCTCAAAGTGCAGAAAGTTTGTTCTCCTTATTCTTATATGTGCCATTTTTCCATCATTAATCTTCCTTTGTTGTGCAAAGATGCTTCATTAAACATTTTTATACCAATGGACTCAAGTAATCTTGATAACACTTGCTGCAATACCTACAGTTATGAAATCATACTTGAGGTCAGAGGACTATATCTTCCTGTGATTTGTTGCAAGATGAAGACATAAGTAAAAAAATACGGAGTACATGGTATTGAAGGATATCATCTTTACATCTATGTGCTTAGACTAAAATTAGCCTTCTAGAATTATGTTAGCCTCTATACTATGCTAGTATGCCTCCAAGCGAAATCCATACATGGCTAGTCGCCACAAGATACTTGTATAAGCAAGAGTTCGATCATCACTACTCAGAATAACATGCTCAGTTGTATTGCGTGCAGAAATTTTTCTAACATGTGTAGTTGTCAATCACTATGACACATTAATGATCTCTTGGAAAAAGATGCAGGCATATCACACATCAGGTCACTGCAATGTGCCCAGGCTTCTTGGCTTTTCTTCTTTTCCTCACAAGCTCTAGATAATCACTTCAGTAAACCAATTAAGGAGTTAACCTCTAGATAGTTAAACATAACTTTGTGATCTTCAACTCACTGGTTACTTTGTAAGGTGATAACATAATATACATATGACTATCAGATCAATACTTTGCTACAACAACATAATTGACATAGCAATCCTCATTGCTGCATTCTTCCTCACACACCACTTCCATGAGAAAGACATGCCACGGTTCTGTTTGGTAGATACCACCGTACTGGTTTATTTTTCGGAATCCACTAAATAGAACACAAATTGAACAAACAATAATATTTCACATTTAATCCGTCCTTAAGTAAGACAGGAGTACTTTTGATTTACTTCTAAACCAGAAGGCAACAGGCAATCAAGGATGTCCGCCTTCTTCAACCACCATACGATCCCATGTTTTCAATCTCTCCAAAATATTCTGAGAACGAACACTGAAAGAAGAGTTCCTTCAGCAAAAAGGAGAACATGGTGATACAAAGAGTATGGTTGGGAAATTGCACCGGTGAGGAGCACCAAGGCACGAACCTAACCCGTGCGTTGCAACAGGAGAAAGGAATAATTGATTGATCCTTTTTTCATACATTAATTCAAAAACCGGAGATAGCACTGAGATGGTTGGCGATGGAGATGGTGGTCATTTATCTAATTATCGGATTCCAAAACACTCAAACAAGGTGGGGCTCTAGCCCAACGTTCATGATTCAGAAAAAAAAACACCATGATCCATTTTTTGCAATCTAATTAAAAAGTTAAACCTCCCACTTTCAGATTGTTTGTATACAAACGTAGTGCACGTACTTGTAAAATTGATCGATGCAAGTTAGCTACAAATCTTCCTCCAAATATCTTTATTGTAAGTATGTAACAGATAACACATCATTCCTAGAGCCTTTGCAACGGATCTAAGTTCAACCAAAGAATCATTGATGGAACATCCTACGCTGACAGTCGGACACTATGCCAGCCGCGTTTCAGATGCCTGTATTTCTTTGCTTATGAAATATATGTTTATGTATACATTTGGAACATACATCTAATCTATCACCGAATTATTTAGATTGATTATTCTACTGTCTCCATGCCATTAGTAGTTTAGTACTTGTCCCAGGCATTATTTATTGGAACATATGACATGCATGTGAAACATAAACTTGAAGCAAGAAAGGAGATGGGCTGGAGATTAAGGTGAGGAATATCTGCTATATTGTTCTACAACTTGAAATTGCTGCTAATCCCCAATGAAGGGTGAGCCAAAAAAATGTAAAGAAGATGAGAAATATCACCTGCTAGTCGCCAACTCCTTTCTCTCGATGTGCCTTGGCTGGCAGACACGGCATGCGAAATTTCCACAATGAGTAGGAACCATGTTGAACAGGCTCAACTGCAGCCTTGTATTTGCTCTATGACCTGGAGCGTCCCATCGACCATGTTTGACTGCGGCAGAACACTCGCCCCTTGCTTCGCTTATTCGCTCCTCCTTGGCATCCATTGATTTGCCGCGTGCTCGGGCGAGACGGCAGGCGCTAGGCGGCGGCTAGGTCAATGGATCCAGCGCCGATTTGTTCTTGACCTGTAGTTGATTAGTTGGGACAGGAGAGCATCCCCGATCCAAGCCTGCAACAGCACGCCTCGGGAGAGCCAAGGCTCGATCCAGAGGAACCAGGCCGCAACGAGGCCCGCCGCCTCACCGCGCGCCACCTCAGGCAGACGGCGGCAAGACGGTACGCTTCTTTGGTGGGGAGCCGATGCAGGATCTCGGAGACGATGCCGTCTTCCAGGTGCGGCACGGCTTGCATCGTGGCGGTGCTGGAGATCGAGCCCGAAGTGATGGCGTCCGCCATATGCATGTGGAGTCGGAATCAACTTGTAATTGGGTCGGGCGTTAAGTGCGTCTGCGTGTATATGTAGTATATACAGATAAAATAGTACCACCTCGGATGTAGAAAATAATATAGGCGAAAAAACTGAAAGCGTATATTAGGGAAAAGATTAGAGAAAGATTAGGAAAAGATATTCGTATATGTTTCGGATCATGTAAAAGGTCACACTCCCGCGGATCAGATCTGTTCAACGGCCGCGAGAAGCGAAAAGACGCGGAGCGGACGGAGAGGGGAGACTTTGACTATGACGGAGAAAAGGCACAACGCTTCAGGATGGCGGCAGGTCCCAGACTCCCGATTCCATCCAGCAGCTTTGGTTTAGCGCAAAGCCGCAAACCAATAGGGAGACCATGGTCGTGGCCTCCTCCTCCTCCTCCCATGTCCTTGCAGCTGCGGCCACTCTCTTCACCCTGAGAGCGGTGGCGGCATCCGGCGGCAACGGCAGCGCCACCCTTGCCTTGTGCGTCCACGTCGACGGCGTGCACTCGAGCCCGGACTCCCCGTTTTACGGCGGCTTCGGCTACAGTCTGTCACAGGTTGTGGAGGCAGCTAGCGCGTCCGACAGATTGTCCAGTGTGACGCGCTACGATCAAAGAAGGGTCACCACCACCACCGGCCCGGACCGCGCGGACGAGTATGCGCTCGCGCAGTGCCGGCCCGACGTGCCGGCCGACGAGTGCTTGCGCTGCCTCAATGCCTGCCTTGGCACACTTGACACCCGCTGCGACTCCGCCGCGGTGCGCTATGACAGCTGCCTCCTCCGCTCCAGTCCACACAACTTCAGCAGCTTCGATGTCAATGAGTACACGGTGGCCGTGTTCGACGGCAACGCGCCTAGCCTCCCGAAGAAGGTGCCTACCGGCTTGCTCGGCAAGGTGGCAGCCAACGCCACCGCGAACAGATCCAGGACCGCTGCAGGGATAGCGGACTACCCAGATGCAGCGGCAACCGGCGGCCGTGGCCCTGCGAGTGTCTACGGGCTGGCCCAGTGCATCACCCAGATGACGGCGCAGGACTGCGGCAGCTGTCTCCGCGGCGCGCTGTCACGCCTCTCCGACGAGTTCAACTCCAGTGCCGGGATGCAGGTCCTTCGCCCCAGCTGCATGCTGCGGTACGCGGGCTCTCCCTTCTTCAACGCGTCCCTCCTGCCCGTGACCCATGTCGCCGTCCCAGAGGGCGACGGCGCCGCGGCTCCGGAAGGAAGCAATTCCCTTCCGCAGAGCAAAGGTTTCGTACCCGTCGGGCTCTCCTCTTGCCAATTTTGGCAACGGATTTCCCTCTCCTCTGCGTTTCACATTGGTTTCCTTTCCGATAACAGATCGAGTCAAGGTGATCGCACTTTCTTGTTTTGCGGGCGGGGCTGCTATACTCGCACTAATCCTAGTAGCATTGTGGAGCAAACGGAGAGGCCGGAAATCAAAGAGTGCCACGGGTATTCCCCATTCCTCTTTCTCTTACGAGTACTGTTTCGCAGCTTAACTCAGGTTTCACACATTTGTTCAGGGGGTGGTAACTACAGCTACCAAACTCTGGTGAATGCCACTGCTAACTTCTCCGAGGAAAATCGGTTAGGATCTGGTGGATGCGGCGTAGTATACAAGGTACACCGAACAATTACTGAGCACTAATCTCTAGAGCTTGACTGTCATGGTTTGCAGCTTAGGTATTGTGAATCTACAATGCAGTCCTCTGTTAGTACCAACATACTGCAGCACATTTCTTTCTGGCAGTATAATTGCCCATGGAATTGTTCTAGTAAAAACTCAAAACTGGGTTTGATTGTTCCAGTTATTTTCATGTGGCCAGCCAAGCACACCAGCAGGGGAAGTCTAAAAATGCTTGATACAACACATTTAACATGTCAACACTTATTTAGAGAGAGAGAGTACAAATTTCTCAACATACTGAGGCTAGATACTGTTTATGAATTAACCAACAGGGAATACTGGAGAACAAGAAAGAAATAGCCATAAAAAAACTTGCGAGAAAAAATCTGAAAGAGCTGGAAAGGGAGGTTTCTCTGGTTGCGGAGCTTCAGCACGAGAACCTTGTCAAGTTCTTGGGCCATTGTTTTCAGGACGATAAGATGTTTCTTGTCTATGAGTACCTTAGCAGTAAAAGCTTAAGCAACTATTTCAAAGGTAATTGTGCAATCACTCAGTCGTTATTATGAATTTCTCCTATTTATTTTGACCCATATCTAGATATCTGTGTCGTCATGGATTTGACAGGTTCAGGCGACTATCAAAAACTGGATTGGGCAAAATGGCTCAACATCATCAAAGGGGTTGCACGTGGCCTTACTTATCTTCATCTTGATTCTGGGAAGGATATTGTTCATAGGGATCTCAAGCCATCTAACGTCCTCCTTGATTCCAACTTCGGTGCGAAAATCGCCGATTTCGATCTTGCAAGAGGGTACAACAGGGAGAGGAGTCATGAAAGCACTCGTAACACGGCCGGTACTTAGTAAGTCCGTTCTCTCTTTTCTGACTACATATACATATTATGTGACTTGTTCCATATTTCCAAAGAAGACTTGTGTTAGCTTTGTAGCCTGCTTGTCGTCTTCACGCCGTATACTACTTCCTCCGTCCCGAAGTATTCCAAGTTTAGTACAACTTTGTACTAAAGTTAGTACAAAGTTGAGACACTTATTCACCCGTAAAAAAAAGTTGAGATGCTTATTTTGGGATGAGGGAGTGCATAATTAATGATTTCAGTTCAATTGATCAGTTCCAGTAGATTACCAAAGTCAACATATTTGTTTATATACAGTAGAAACTCTGATTGATCGCGTTCCTCTGTTTCCTACAAGTGGATACATAGCTCCAGAGTGCTATGCGGAAGGGAAATTCTCCACCAAATCGGACGTGTATAGCTTCGGGGTGATGGTGCTGGAGATCATAGTTGGGCAGAGCATCAATAGGTTCGAGAACGACAACTGCACCGGTCTCGTGGAACATGTAAGGGATCCGCATCTCAGTCATTTCTTGTGGTTTTTATCTGAACCGGGCAACCATCTCCCTGAGCTGCAGGTGTGGCAGCATTGGAGCGACCTTAGAGTTGGAGACGTGCTGGACAGGGACCATCTTGGCCTTGGGAACCATGAGCAGATGCAGCAAGCATCACGGTGCGTGCAGGTCGCGCTCCTCTGCGTTCAGAACGACCGGTCCAGGAGGCCGGCCATGGACGAGGTCACCTACTTCCTTAGCAATGAGATGCTTGTGCCGGATCCTTCTGCTCCCGGGTACATCACGGCGCCGGCCGGCAGCGGGCCGCCTGTGTGTTCGGTGAACGACGTGACGATCAGCATGACGGAGCCCCGATCCTGACCGGAATGTTTCGTCTCGGGATCTCTCTTGCACATCAGTGGTGCATCTAGGCGTATATCTCCAACTACTATAAACAACTATTCAGGCCTCCGGCAGAAAGCACGGTTTCCCTGAATGAGTCTATTATTGAAGATACCCCTCAGCTTAGGTCAGAGGAAAGTGAGATCCTAACTGCACCTTTTACTGAGAAGGAGGTTCTAGATGCAATATCACAAATGAAACTGAACAAAGCATCGGGACCAGATGGGTTCCCGGCGGAGTTCTATAAGAAATGTTGGCATGTTATTAAGGACGACCTTATGCCTATGTTTCATGATTTTTTTAATGGACATCTAGAATTATTTCATCTTAACTTTGATATGATTACTTTATTGCCAAAAAAGAAGGAGTGTTTCGTATCGAGCAGTTTAGGCCGATATGTCTTCTGAACGTGGCAAATTTGACAATATTGACCTGAGGATGAAATCATTTCACAAAATGAACTGCTTCTAAAAAAATCACTCAGCTGACCATTTTAAGTGGCGCCTGACACAGAGGCGCCACACCCTACGGTGCAGCGCCTAGCACACAGGCGTTGCACTTCTGTCCAGCGTGGCAACCCCGGGGTCCGCACCGAGCAGTGCAGCGCCTCAGAGCTAGGCGCTACACAAGTAATGTGCAGCACCTAGCACGTAGGCACTGCACATTGACTTAAGCCACATCGGGGTTGCCCTCTTCATCCAAACAGCAGTTATCCCCATCGAGCAGCGGCGGCGGCGGCCCTCTCCTCTCCCCCTCTACATCCCCTCTCCAGAATGAAGCAGATCTGAAGTTTTTGGCCATGAGTTTCTTCCCTAATCCCTCATACAAGGTAAACTCCTCCAATCCCTTTCTTTTCCTCCGTAAATTCATTCACATTTGTCTCATTTAGCCAAGTTTTGGTGGAACCCTTGATTTGCTTGGATTTGATTTTTATATGAGAAATTGAAATAGCGTGGTGTGATTTAGGATTTGTAGTCATTGTGGAACCTAGATTGTTCAAGTTTTGGTGCTACCCTTGTGTAGATTTGTAATATTGATATAAATTTGTGTGATTATGATTAGTAGATGATTTGTAATCATGGTTGGACCCTAGTATTTATGATGGGTATTTGTGATGATTGTTGACGTCCTTTCATTGTATATCTTAGATTAGTATTCAACTTTCCTTTTAGTGTTTACCGATTGTTGAATATTTATGAAATAATGCTCGCATATTAAATAAAGCATAGGGGGTAAGCTAACGTATGTTTATTGTTTGAAATTTTGTAGGATGGTTTGGCTTCTCGATGATCACTGGGACACTCGACACCGGCGTACTTTATGTCGGTGGAGCAGCGGGTAATAATGAAAGTGGCCGGTATTATGAATTTTTCTTTTATTTCAAACACAAATGCCCCATATGTAATTTCCTGATTTGCTTGTTTGTAGGAGCTTCAACCTTTGAAGATTCGGTCTCACGGGGTCACCCTTGGGGGGATGCACTATGATGAGCGGTACACACCGTACGTAAGGGAGACGGGACTCCTCCCTTTCATTCAGTTGGTCAGCCGGTCGACGCCACCCCTCAATGCTGCAGCAATCACCGCGCTTGTTGATCATTGGAGGCCAGAGACACACATAGTTTCCATCTTCGGACCAAGGAGATGGCCGTGACGCTCCAGGATATTCACGAAAGTAGGGACTAATAGACTGACACAGATCGCCCATTCGGTGGTGCAACCTAGTCAGACGGCATTCATGGCTGGGAGACACATCCTAGAAGGGGTAGTCGTTCTCCATGAAACGCTCCATGAAATCCATTCGAAGAAGCTAGATGGGGTTATCTTCAAAGTGGATTTCGAGAAGGCATACGATAAAGTTAAGTGGCCTTTTCTTCAGCAAGCAATGCACATGAAAGGTTTTAATGAGACATGGAGGAAACAAGTGGGTTCTCTTATCCAAAAAGGTAGTGTCGGAATTAAGGTTAACGATGTTATCGGTCATTATTTCCAGACTCATAAAGACTTGAGACAAGGCGATTCAATGTCTCCCCTCTTATTTAATATAGTGGCAGATATGTTGACCGTTCTTATTGGCAGGGCCAAGGAGAATGGCCTAGTCGATGGACTCGTTCCTCATCTAATTGATGGGAGAGTTTCCATTTTACAATATGCGAACGACACTATTCTTTTCATGGAGCATGACATTGCAAAAGCTCGAAACATGAAATTAGTTTTATGTCTCTTCGAACAATTGTCGGGCCTAAAAATTAACTTTAACAAGAGCGAATTGTTCTGCTTTGGTCGGGCCAAAGAGGAACAAGACACATATAGACAATTGTTTGGTTGTGAATTAGGTCATTTGCCCTTTAGTTATTTGGGCATACCGATTCATCATCGCAAACTCTCCAACAAAGAGTGGAAATGCATCGAAGATCGAATTGAAAAGAAGCTTAGCTGTTGGAAGGGCAAGTTAATGTCGTATGGTGGTCGGCTAGTGCTTATTAACTCAGTACTTACTAGTATGCAGATGTTCCTGATATCCTTCTTTGAGGTTCCCAAGGGGGTACGGAAGAGACTAGATTTCTTTCGATCTCGATTCTTCTGGCAGTCAGATGAGGCCAAGAAGAAATATCGCCTAGCACGATGGGACATATTATGCCGACCCAAGGATCAGGGAGGTCTCGGTATTGAGAACATGGAAATTAAGAATAAATGTCTTATGAGTAAATGGCTCTATAGGTTATCAGTAGAGAATGACGGCATGTGGGCACAGATATTGCACAACAAATATCTTCAATCGAAAACTCTTGCCCAAGTCACCGCGAGGCCGAATGATTCGCCATTCTGGAAGGGGCTTATGAGAACGAAAGACTTGTTCTTTCGTAGGACCAAATTTCTTGTTGGCAATGGGATGACAACAAGATTTTGGGAGGATACATGGCTAGGGGAGACGCCTTTAGCCATATAATATCCAAGCCTGTATAATATTGTGCAACGTAAGGAAGATTATGTAGGCGCAGTATTACATTCTCTTGAATATTCAGTTTAGGCGATCTTTAGTTGGGGAGCGTTGGCATTCATGGATGCACTTGGTATGGAGATTGATGGATGTTCAATTATCCGACCAACCTAACTCATTACACTGGAAGTTGGCTAGAAACGGAGTGTTTACAGTAAAATCTGTTTATATGGATCTCATTAATTCTGGCCCAATCCCGAGATCTATTAATATCTGAAAGGTTAGGGTTCCCTTGCGTATTAAAATCTTTATGAGGTTTGTCCACAAGCAAGTGATCCTCACCAAAGATAATTTGTTAAAGCGACGATGGGTAGGCAATTCACAATGTTGTTTTTGTGATCATGATGAAACAATACAACATCTCTTCATATATTGCCCTCTCGCCAAATTATTTTGGCGAACGATTCATATAGCCTTCAACATCGTCCCTCCAGTTAGCATTGAATCTTTATTTGGGACGTGGTTAGCTGGGTGGAACATACTACCGCGGCTTGTATTTGAATTGGAATATGTGCAATTATGTGGGCTATAAGGAACTACAGGAATGATATGATTTTTAACAGACACCATATTTTAACTTTCTTGCGGGTCATCTTTGGTGCGGCTTGAAGCTACGTCGGTATTTCCCCAAAGAGGATGGGATGATGTAGCACAGCAGCGGTAGGTATTTCCCTCAGTGATGAAACCAAGGTTATCGAACCAGTAGGAGAACCAAGCAACACAACATAAACAACACCTGCACACAAATAACAAATACTCGCAACCCGACGTGTAAAAGGGGTTGTCAATCCCTTTCGGGTAACGGCGCCAGAGATAGGCAAACGGACGTGAGAGAGTTGTAAATATTGATAGATTGAACACCAAATAAAATAAATTGCAGCAAGGTATTTTTGTATTTTTGGTTCAATAGATCTGAAAATAAAAGCAAAGGCAAATATATTAAAGAAGAGACCCGGGGGCCGTAGGTTTCACTAGTGGCTTCTCTCGAGAAAAATAGCAAACGGTGGGTAGACAAATTACTGTTGGGCAATTGATAGAACTTCAAATAATCATGATGATATCCAGGCAATGATCATTATATCGGCATCGCGTCTAAGATAAGTAGACCGACTCCTACCTGCATCTACTACTATTACTCCACACATTGACCGCTATCCAGCATGCATCTAGTGTATTAAGTTCATGGAGAAACGGAATAATGCAATAAGAACGATGACATGATGTAGACAAGATCTATTTATGTAGAAATAGACCCCATCGTTTTATCCTTAGTAGCAACGATACATACGTGCCGGTTGCCCTTCTGTCACTCGGATAAAGCACTGTAAGATCGAACCCACTACAAAGCACCTCTTCCCATTGCAAGATAAATAGATCAAGTTGGCCAAACAAAACCCAAATATCGGAGAAGAAATACGAGGCTATAAGCAATCATGCATATAAGAGATCAAATAAGATTCAAATAAATTTCATGGATAAAAAGATAGATCCGATCATAAACTCAAAGTCATCCGATCCCAACAAACACACTGCAAAAAGAGTTACATCGTATGGATCTCCAAGAGACCATTGTATTGATAATCAAAAGATAGAGAGGAAGCCATGTAGCTACTAACTACGGACCCGTAGGTCTACAAAGAACTACTCACGCATCATCGGAGAGGCACCAATGGAAGTGGTGAACCCTTCTGTGATGGTGTCTAGATTGGATCTGGTGGTTCTGGACTCTGCGGCGGCTGGAATTGATTTTTGTCGACTCCCCTAGGGTTTCTGGAATATTGGGGTATTTATAGAGCAAAGAGGTGGTTCAGGGGGCACCCGAGGTGGGCACGACCCACCTGGGCGCGCCCTGGTGGGTTGTGCTCCCCTCGGAGCACCCCCCAAGTGCTTTTCCGGCCCACTGGATGTCTTCTGGTCCAAAAAAATCTCCAAAAAGTTTTGTTGCGTTTGGACTCCGTTTGGTATTGATTTCCTGCGATGTAAAAAAACATGCAGAAAACAGCAACTGGCACTTGGCACTATGTCAATAGGTTAGTACCAAAAAATGATATAAAATGATTATAAAACATCCAAGAGTGATAATATAACAGCATGGAACAATCAAAAATTATAGATACGTTGGAGACATATCAGCATCCCCAAGCTTAATTCCTGCTCGTCCACAAGTAGGTAAATGATAAAAACAGAATTTTTGATATGGAATGCTGCCTAACATGTCATCTCATATTCTTTTCTTTATAGCATGGACATTTGGACTTTTATATGGTTCAAAGCAATGGTCTAGTTTTGACATGGTGCCTTAAATACTCAAGCATATCAACAAGCAACCATGTCTTTCAAAATATCAACGCTAAAATAAGTTATCCCTAGCCCATCATGCTCAACCATTGATCCATTCATTAAACACACTCGCATATTAACAACACCCAGTACTCAAGTACGATCATAGTGCCTCCTAGTTGGTGCTTTTATAAGAGAAGATGGAGACTCGATTTCAAAATAAAAAATTGCATAAAGTAAAAGAAAGGCCCTTCGTAGAGGGAAGTAGGGATTTGTAGAGGTGCCAGAGCTCAAAGCGAAAAACTTGGAGATAAAAACATTTTGGGAGGTGTGCCTTTCCCACCAACGAAAACGACTTAGAGTTCCCAACACCTTCCATGCTAGATATATCGTAGGAGGTTCCCAAACAGAAAATAAAGTTTATTCCTTTTTCCACCATACTTTCACTTTCCATGGCTAACCGTATCCACGGGTGCCCTCCATACCAACACTTTCCAAGGAATTTATTATTTGACAACATAAAGTAAATTCATTTTTCATTTCGGGACTGGGCATCCCTAATACCTTTGCCTTACTCTCGTGCAATGACAAGTGAATAAACACTCATCATGAGAATAACACATCTAGCATGGAAAATATTAGCCACCCCCCACCGCCTCGCGAACGGTACGAACACACAAAAGAGAAGTTTATTTTGAAAATTAGAGATGGCACATAAAAATTTGCTTAGAATGGCAAAAGACTACCGCATATAGGTAGATATAGTGGACTCATGTGGCAAAACTGGTTTAAAGGTTTTTGGATGCACAAGTAGTGATCATACTTAGTGCAAAATGAAGGCTAGCAAAAGATTGAGAAGCGACCAACCAAGAAACGAATAATCTCATAAGCGAGCATTGAGCATAATTAACACCGAATAATGCACCATAAGTAAGATGTAATTTCATTGCATGACTATTGACTTTCGTGCTTGCATAGGGAATCACAAACCTTAACACCAATATTCTTACTAAAGCACAATTACTCATCAACATGACTCACATATCACATCATCATATCTCAAAACTATTACAAGGAATCAAGTTTATTTTGTCCAATGATCTTCATGAAAGTTTTTATTATATCCTTCTTGGATATCTATCACTTTGGAACTAATTTTCATGTGTTGCTTTTGATAAGCTCAAACAAATATAAGTGAAGATCTTGAGCATAATATTTCTTTCTCTCAAATTAATTTAAGTGAAGCAAGAGAGAATTTCTTAAAAAAACTAAATCTCAAATAAATCTAAGTTAATCAAGAGAGCATTTCTTCAAAAAATAACTAAGCACACCATGCTAAAAAATGATATAAGTGAAGCACTAGAGCAAATTCATAGCTCATAAAAATTTAAGTGAAGCATAGAGAGCAATTCTAACAAGTCATGGCATAATTTTGGATCTCTCAAATAGGTGTGTCCAGCAAGGATTCAAGACTTAAAAAGCAAAACAAAACAAGCAAAGACTCATATCATACAAGACGCTCCAAGCAAAACTCATAGTATGTGACGAATAAAAATATAGCTTCGAGTAAAATACCGATGGTCGTTAGAAGAAAGAGGGGATGCCACTCGGGGCATCCCCAAGCTTAGTTGCTTGATTCTCTTTGGATAATAGCTTGGGATGCCATGGGAATCCCCAAGCTTAGGCTCTTCTTACTCCTTATTCCTTCATCCATCGTAAGATAACCCAAAACTTGAAAACTTCAATCACACAAAACTCCAACAAAACCTTCGTGAGATCCGTTAGTATAAGAAAGCAAATCACTACTATCAGTACTTTATCAAACCAATTCATATTTTATTATTGCATTATATCTACTGTATTCCAACTTTTCTATGGCAAAAAACTCATCGAGGAAAACCATAGAATCATCAAAACAAGCACACAACGCAAAGAAAACAGAATCTGTCAAAAACAGAACAGTCTGTAGTAATCTGGCTATTTCGAATACTTCTTTAACTCCAAAAATTCTTAAAAAATTAGGACCACGTGAGCACTTTGTATATTAATCTTCTGCAAAAAGAATGGGTATTTTATCACGCTCCTGTGATTTTTAACAATTGTTTTTCTGGCCGCGAAAGTTTCTGTTTTTCAGCAAGATCAAACAACTATCACCCAAGAAGATCCTAAAGGCTTTGCTTGGCACAAACACTAATTAAAATACAAAAAACACAATCATAACAGTAGCATAATTGTGCTAACACTCAAGAACAAAAAGCAAAAATAAATTTTATTCATTGGGTTGCCGCCCAACAAGCGCTATCGTTTTACGCCCCTAGCTAGGCATAAAGCAAGGTTCTAAGTTTTGTCATCTTTGTTTCTAATTTCCTTATGGGTATTCTTGTCATGAGGTTTTGTAAAGACAACATAAAAAATATTATCCATAGAAACCTTAGCATTCCTAAGTTGGTTTTCATCATATCCCCTTTGATTTCCAGCAACATTCCAAGAGTGGTGTTGATTAACATTATTGAAAACTTGTTGGATTATATCTAAAATGGGGACTTCCTTTTTAAGATTCTCATCAAAGATTTTATTATCCCCAAGCAAATGCCTTAGCAAATAATCACTATTGTAAAGAATTTCATCTATCACGGGTTTTTCACGATTCATACCATAAAAATCAAAGATTTCCCTAGCTTCCCGTATTATGTAATCAAAAACATTCATAAGGACAAGGGTGGCCAACTTTTTAGCCCTAGGATTCTTTATAGCGGGAAGCTCAAAAAACAATCTTTGCAAAGTAGGATGAGTACAAATAAATTTACTTTCAAATTTCAGAACTAGTGCTGAAAGAGCATCCGCATAAGATCTAGTACTTTTAAGTATAGGAGCATCATCAAGACTTAGATTCCCAGCACAATTGAAAAATTCTTGGATACGTTCTTTTCCCATAACATTCCCTTGCCCCAAGATAAAAGTTTTAGCATCCAGATTGCACGTACGTCCAATCTTAGGAGTTAGGCCATTATCTGTTGGTGCCATACCAAAATCACTCATGACTGCAAGCAAAGGATAGATCTGACGAGAAAACGGCAAACGAAAAAGAGGGCGAATAAGACGGCAAATTTTTGTGAAGTGCGGGAGAGGAAAACGAGAGCCAAATGGCAAATAATGTAAATTGCGAGGAGATGAGTGACGGTGTCCTGGACTAGGGGGTACTCACCACATCGTCTCCTGACCAGGTGGATCGGGCAGAGGACCCCCATGGCGGTTCACTCATGGGCCACTTCGGGTAGCCCATGCCGCATACAAGGAGTATTCCACAAGACTTGGTGATCAAGACAAGGACTCCTCTCCATCAACGTATTCAGCTAGGACTCTTGTTATCCTAGGCCTCTGGTGCATTATATAAGCTAAGGCCAGGCTAGTCGATAGATCATTAGGACATCAATCATCATACCCCTAGGGTTTAGACCACAACATATGATCTCGGGGTAGATCAACTCTTGTAATCTCTATATTCATCAAGATCAATCAAGCAGGAAGTAGGGTATTACCTCCATTAAGAGGGCCCGAACCTGGGTAAACATCGTGTCCCCTGTCTCCTATTACCCATTGATCCGAAGACTTACAGCTTGGGACCCCTACCCGAGATCTGCCGGTTTTGACACCGACAATGGTGCTTTCATTGAGAGCTCTGATGTGAGATCGACAAAGGAACAATGGCTCGTCTACAGATCAACTGCAACGTCGGCATCTTTGTCACCAGCTCAACTGGTCACCTTGGTTCGGCTGAGGACTGTGCTCCACGTCAGATCATCATGTTCGGACGAGGGCCTTTATCAACATCAACTCCGATCTCTATCAAGATCATGGAGGAATCATCCATGGAGCTCGGGGGCTCAACGTCATCATTGCCCTCGAGCCACCGTGCTGTTTTTCCGGACAGCGAACTTGTATCCGCTTCCACCACCGCCTCGAGCATCGCTTTGACGATTCCTTTGATGGAATTGTGCGGAATTAGTTCTACAATAATCATCCAAAATTTCGTCGAGTTCCGATGGAGGAATCTCCGGCAATCTACGATATACCGAAGCCCTGTCAAATCTGGACGGGAATCTGGACGAGTTTAGGGCATGGTCTCCAGAGCCTAGCTCGGAGGTTATTTGGAAGATCCAACCGTTCAACTTCTTCGGAATTTCCATATCTACCATCTCTCAAAATTTCAGCTCGATCCGACCATTCAAACTCCGGGAACCTTCCGATTAGTGCATCACTTTTCGGATCTGTTTTCTGCGCGAATACGGATCCGACCCGAATTCATGTTTCTTTATGAACGTGATATTGGACAACCTTTTTAAAGGAATTTTCTTCTAGGGTATTGTGCATTATTCTTAACATGTGCCCATAAAATTTTAAGCCTTCTCTGAGGTATTCTTCACCATCACGCTAGTGTCAAACCAGTCCGGTAACATTGCTCCACGTCTGCCGACCTGCGCTAGACAGATCGTCGCTTCATCAAGCTGAGCCTAACCTTATCGGATCATCAGCTCGACAAGCCGAACAAGAGTTCGGCATCGTGGAGGCTAAATCATCACCAACACCATCGCCCCACGGATTGCACGGGTCAGGCGCGCCGACATCGCCGCTCGGTCACTTCATCAATCCGGCATTGACTGCGTCACAAGTTATGACCAGCGTCGGCATGGCCGCACTGTTGCTTCTTCAAGCCGATGTCTATCACGCCGAACTGCTTCAACACCTCGGCTGACATGGTAGCTGCAACGTCTCCTTACCGACCCACTCCATCATCTCGGCTAGACCGGGGGCTTCGCCATCTCTTCATCAACCTACTCTGGACACTTCGGCGTCACCAGCCGACCGGCTTCATCACATTAGCTGGACTGGGGGCTTTGCCTTGGCGAGCCAGCCTTTCTCAGCATCGCCATGTTGTCGCTTCATCACCCATTATGCAATGGGTGTGCGGATCAAGTCCCAATTTTGGAAGTCTGTCAAAGGGTGACCGCATTAACAACGGTCGCGTGGTGGTTCGGTCAGTTTCCGTATACCGTTTGGCGAATGCCGCATCCGGAACTCGGACCGGCTTGTGAATTCAGGTTTTGTCACGCCTTCACTGTGTCATGCCGACGCCCTGCATCGACATTGACTTCGGCGCCAGGCCACACTCTTTGAATAAATTATTTTTGCGAAAAGCAATTATGCAATGATTATATATATATTTATATTGTTCTTTTTGGACTGCACTATTTATGTGTGTAGGTGATCGACTTTGACTGCATCACGCGGTCACTTCCGCAAGCCGACGTCGTCATCCCAATCGGCATAAATCGGCTCGCGTGATCACCTTGTTGGTCGAATTGCCATACCGACATGTTCGGTTGCCTCGGGGACTTCGGCATCGTTTAGAGAACTCTACCTCATCGAGTGTTCGGCACACGGGCCATATTTCTTTTATTACTCATTTTGCATAAATTATTAATTATGCAACAATTTTTTTATTATTCCTATTATCTCCGGCTTGCACTATTTTCTGTGCACAGGTAAATGATCCGGGTCGGGCAGTGCTGTCACCTCGGCGTACCGACGTACCACGTCACCTCGGCTGGACCGGGGGCTTCGTCATCACTTCATTAACCCACGCCGGGGACTTCGGCGACACACTGTCGGCCTGCATTGGTCGTGCTATGTCGCCACTTCGCAGTGCTGAGCTCTTCGCTCCGCCACCTCGGGACCGGCTTGGGGGTTGGGACAGTGTCCCGCCGCAAGCTCGGGCCACGTATCAACACCGAACACATTAACCAGCTAAGTCGCTTTCATGCTCAAAAACTTTCAGTTTTAAATTTTGTTCGGTTCGACCAAGCATTATACTTTTTTGGAAAAAAGTTGTATGTGAAAAACTTCCTTGTCAAAACTTTGTTTGTGACACACAAATTCAAATACCCCGTTTACTTGGGGGCTTCCTTTATGAAGCCTTTCCTCTTGCATGTGATTATACTTGTATGGCTTCGTTCCTTGTTCATGTATTACGCCACAATATGCACCATGTTGACTTAAGTGTTCCACAAGCTGGGTTGCCTTGCTCCTGTGTTTACCCCTACGTTCCCGATTGTTCGGCTAGGGAGTAAAGGGAGCACCTCTGCGATTGTCACGATCGGGTCATCCGAGCTCGGACCTCAGACTGGGTGAAGCCGAAAGCTAGCGCTCTTATTGTTTTCAATCATGGTCGGCACACAACGGAACTCATGAGTACAAAAAATCTATTGCACAAGTCTCATAGTAACAATGAGCAACGGAAGAAAGGTACCGGTGGGGGTACTATTTTTTTCGAAGATGCTTCTTACACTTCGTCGGTAATATAGCATAAGTTCCCTGAGCGCGCTTTGTCTGTTACAGCCTTATGGCCTGATTGCCTGGTTATCGGAAACACCGTCGATATTCTCGACAGGTGGATTACATAACACTTTTCGGCCCTTGACCGAAGAGGGAGAAGCCGACGATCGGTTAAGACGTGTTTAAAGTTTGGGTGAACACAGATATGATATAAGTACTTCGGTACATTCACTTGGGGGCTCTTAAATTAGTATGAGCTCTTTATAATAAGTGTTCTTCTTAGTCGTTGCAAATTCTTTTTCTATCACTCCTTCTTTCGACACGAGTGTGTGCTCAATAGCCGGGGAGCCTAATTTCTCTCTCAAAGCCGCTAGAGTTTAGTTTGCTAAACTGGCCTAACGAGAAGTACTCCGCCTTCGAGATAGGAGGTTGAAGCCGTAGGCTGACCCGCTTTAAGTCTTGAGATAGGATGTGTCATGTTAAAGCACGACAGAAACACAATTTTTTTTCTAAGGCCAATTTTCGGATTGGCACCGAACACTTGATCTAGTTCGGACGTCAAGTTTTTACTGAAGTTTTTTGGTCTTCCAAGCCTATGGCACTTTTAAACTATTTGTGTGTTTCCATCATAAGTCTCGCAGTGCAACGCCGGACACCTTTAGACATTCGGCAAAAACATTCTCGGATATTGCTATATATGCATCAGTTTCGAATTGTGACTTCGGTCAATAGTTGGGTTGCCCGGCTCCTGTGCTTGCCTCCTACGTTCCGCTTTATTCGGCTAGGTGTGCAAAGGGAGAACCACTGCAATTGTGCTTCCAACTAGCATGGTTAAAGCACCTCAGTGGAGAAAGCCGAAAACTAACTGTCACAATAAGCGCAAACTGGTCATCGATCCGATGATTGTGTTAAACTATAAGATCGATAGAGGTCACCCCCTGTTAAATAACGGGCCGTTCATAACATTGGCCGAAGTGTTTACGGCTTGACCTCGGCTGTCGCCGAACACTAACCGGGGGCTCATAGCTAGCTTCCCCAGTTTAAAGCTCATATGACTAAGTGAAAGTTATAAAGCCCGCATATCTGATTGCCTCATTTCCGCTAACACAACCGCATTCGGGCACCGAGACGTTGGCTAAGGGTTGTTATGTTATTACGGAAACACCCTGTGTAGCATCTACAAGGGGGTGGAAGCCAACGATGGTCCACTTTCAACTGATAAACGATCGCAACGGAATCAAAATAAACATATCATCGGCATTTGTATTCAATATACGAGGGCTGCCTTCCGTAATCATCGTTATAAAGCCATAAATATGCATCAATTTGACTTAAGATTTTGGCCAGGCTGGATTGCCTGGCTCCTGTGCTTACCCCTACGTTCCCGATTGTTCGGCTAGGCGGTAAAGGGAGCACCTCTGTGATTGTTACTACCGGGTCATCCAGGTTAGTACCTCAGACTGGGTGAAGCCGAAAGCTAGCCATCTTAAAGGATATAATTGGTCGGCAACGACGGAAGTGAAAATTTAGGTTCGCTAAAGACCACATAGTTCGGGAACTTTCCCCAAACTAAATCCTCAATATCTTGCTCCCACATTGATCGGAGCTGAAGTTTCATGATCATGATCAGCATGACAACCCAAAGAAAGGAACCGATAGCGAGACTATTTTCCTTGGAAGATGTTTCTTACATTAAAAAGTAATATAACATATCTCTCCGCGTACCTTTGTTTATAAAACTGTATGACCGGATTGCCTTGTTTGTCATAAATCTTTGCTCTTATAAAGGCTTTATAAAGAAGGACAAACACTCCCCGGCTGCTGGCCGAGGAGGTTGAAGCCGATGGTCGGTCAACAAAGTTTTGTACAATGCGGATCCGAGCATTAATGATGTAAAATACTTGGATACATGGGATCATAAAATGCGAGTAAAGTCGATTTATTGCAGCCCATCTTTTAAAGACCAAGGGGCACTATCTCGCTAAGACAACCGAGCAACTTACATAAAGCTCTCCTAAATCCGAAGTGGCATCGATTTCCTATCTATTAAGCCCCTTGGGGCCAACCTTGGCGAGCCCAGCTTTCGCTGGCTCTAGCTCCTTTAAGAGATCTTTATTCTCTTTGAGAAGTTTGTGTTAAACACAACAATTTTTTTCTGTCAAACGGATATCGATCTTTAATTTGGCCACCCGTGCCCACATTAAGGCTCGGAGGCTACTGGGCTTTGCGCTCATTATTTACTAATATTAAAGGGGCACATCGATCCCCTGATCTGGTGTTGCCACCCGACCAGTGTCTCGGGGGCTACTGCATTGGCAATCCAGTGTAGAAAATTTAAGTGCAATATAGTTTTCAAGGAGATTATGATCCTTAGGTTGGCCGGCCGCACCCAACCTGAGTCTCGAGGACTTTGCACATCGCTTTTTGTGTCCCGAAGTATTCTACCGAGCTAGGAGTTGATCCTCAGTCCGATTTTGCGAATCAACCTAAGTCTCAGGGGCTACTGGGATCAGCAGTCTTATGTCATCCTTCAGGTGCATCTCGGGTTTTAGACCGATACACACCTTGAGGGCTACTGGCTATATATCTCGACAGAAACTAAATTGCACCAATCAAAAATATTGACAAAAAATCGGCCCGTAGTCGGGGTGGTGCACCACCTTGGAAGCAGTCCGGCATAAAGCTCGGGCGCCAGTGGCTGTCTCCATAGAGGGCATTTCCGGCATTAAGCTCGGCTAAACTCCTTTAACTTTTCTGAACCAAGGTGATCTATGACACCTCGGATATAGTCCGGCGCTGGAGCTCGGCTGTAACAATACTCTTCGGATACATTCCGGCGTTGGAGCTCGGAAGCGGTCCGGCGTTGGTGCTCGGCTGCAAAAGACACCTCGAATACAGTACGGCGTTGGAGCTCAGACGCAAGAGGACACTGCCGTCCGGGAACAACTTCAAACCCGAGGTGTGGCATAAAAATAACAAGGCATTGATAAAGGCCGGAAACTTAAAGGGGCTCCTCGGATACCCGACGTGTAAACTCTTCGGATTTACTTCGGCAATCCTCAAGATCGAAGATGAGAAGATTTGTTGAACCAGTTTTCAAGACCGACGACCGAAGATGAAGAACAGTTCGGAAGGATCGAGGAGCGTCCCCAACTTGAAGACCGGTTCAGGGGGCTACTGACGGTGTCCTGGACTAGGGGGTACTCACCACATCGTCTCCTGACCAGGTGGATCGGGCCAAGGACCCCCATGGCGGTTCACTCATGGGCCACTTCGGGCAGCCCATGCCGCATACAAGGAATATTCCGCAAGACTTGGTGATCAAGACAAGGACTCCTCTCCACCAACGTATTCGGCCTCTTGTTATCATAGGCCTCTGGTGCATTATATAAGCCAAGGCCAGGCTAGTCGATAGATCATTAGGACATTAATCATCATACCCCTAGGGTTTAGGCCACAACATATGATCTCGGGGTAGATCAACTCTTGTAATCTCTATATTCATCAAGATCAATCAAGCAGGAAGTAGGGTATTACCTCCATTAAGAGGGCCCGAACCTGGGTAAACATCGTGTCCCCTGTCTCCTGTTACCCATCGATCCGAAGACTCACAGCTTGGGACCCCTACCCGAGATCTACCGGTTTTGACACCGACAATGAGATTTGTGATTAGGAACCTGGTATATGTTGTAGATCCTCCCCGGCAACGGCGCCAGAAATTCCTTTTGATGCGGCTTGAAGCTACGTCGGTATTTCCCCAAAGAGGAAGGGATGATGCAGCACAACAGCGGTAGGTATTTCCCTCAGTGATGAAACCAAGGTTATCAAACCAGTAGGAGAACTAAGCAACACAACGTAAACAACACCTGCACACAAATAACAAATACTCGCAACCCGACGTGTAAAAGGGGTTGTCAATCCCTTTCGGGTAACGGCGCCAGAGATAGGCAAACGGACGTGAGAGAGTTGCAAATATTGATAGATCGAACGCCAAATAAAATAAATCGCAGCAAGGTATTTTTGTTTTTTGGTTTAATAGATCTGAAAATAAAAGCAAAGGCAAATATATTAAAGAAGAGACTAGGGGCCGTAGGTTTCACTAGTGGCTTCTCTCGAGAAAAATAGCAAACGGTGGGTAGACAAATTACTGTTGGGCAATTGATAGAACATCAAATAATCATGACGATATCCAGGCAATGATCATTATATCTGAAGGAAATATGCCCTAGAGGCAATAATAAAGTTGTTATTTATATTTCCTTATATCATGATAAATGTTTATTATTCATGCTAGAATTGTATTAACCGGAAACTTAGTACATGTGTGAATACATAGACAAACAGAGTGTCCCTAGTATGCCTCTACTTGACTAGCTCGTTAATCAAAGATGGTTAAGTTTCCTAACCATGGACATGTGTTGTCATTTGATGAACGGGATCACATCATTAGAGAATGATGTGATGGACAAGACCCATCCGTTAGCTTAGCATAAATGATCATTTAGTTTTATTGCTATTGCTTTCATCATGACTTATACATGTTCCTCTGACTATGAGATTATGCAACTACCGAATACCGGAGGAACACCTTGTGTGCTATCAAACGTCACAACGTAACTGGGTGATTATAAAGATGCTCTACAGGTGTCTCCGATGGTGTTTGTTGAGTTGGCATAGATCGAGATTAGGATTTGGCACTCCTTGTATCGGAGAGGTATCTCTGGGCCCTCTCGGTAATGCGCATCACTATAAGCCTTGCAAGCAATGTGACTAATGAGTTAGTTGCAGGATGATGCATTACGAAACGAGTAAAGAGACTTACCGGTAATGAGATTGAACTAGGTATGATGATACCGATGATCGAATCTCGGGCAAGTAACATACTGATGGCAAAGGGAACAACGTATGTTGTTATGCGGTTTGACCGATAAAGATCTTCGTAGAATATGTAGGAGCCAATATGAGCATCCAGTTTCCGCTATTGGTTATTGACCGGAGATGTGTCTCGGTCATGTCTACATAGTTCTCGAACCCGTAGGGTCCGCACGCTTAACGTTCGATGACGATTGTATTATGGGTTATGTGATTTGATGTACCGAAGTTTGTTCGGAGTCCTGGATGAGATCACGGACATGATGAGGAGTCTCAAAATGGTCGAGACATAAAGATTGATATATTGGAAGGTTGTGTTTGGACACCGGAATGGTTTCGGAAAGGTTCGGACATTTTTCGGAGTACCGGGGCTTACCGGAACCCCCCCCCCCTCCGGGGAGTTAATGGGCCTTCATGGGTCCTAGTGTAGAGAGGAGGCGGCGGCCAGGTGGAGGCGCGCGCCCCCCAAGCCCAAACTGAATTGGACTAGGGTTGGGGGCGGCCCCCCTTTCCTTCTCTCCTCCTCCTCCTTCCCTCCTTCTCCTAGTGGGAATAGGAAAGGGGGGGCGAATCCTACTTGGACCGGGAGTCCAAGTAGGACTCCCCCCCATGGCGCGCCCCTTTGGGCTGGCCACCTCTCCTCCCCCCTTTATATACGTGGGAGGGGGGCACCCCAAAGGCACACCAAGCCTTCTCTTAGCCGTGTGCGGTGCCCCCCTCCACAGTTACACACCTCGGTCATATCTTCGTAGTGCTTAGGCGAAGCCCTGCGCCGGTAACTTCATCATCACCGTTGCCACGCCGTCGTGCAGACGGAACTCTCCCTCGTCCTCAACTGGATCAAGAGATCAAGGCACGTCACTGAGCTGAACGTGTGCTGAACGCGGAGGTGCCGTACGTTCGGTGCTTGGATCGGTTGGATCGCGAAGACGTTCGACTACATCAACCGCGTTACTAAACGCTTCCGCTTTTGGTCTACGAGGGTACGTGAACACACTCTTCCCGCTTGTTGCTATGCATCTCCTAGATAGATCTTGCGTGATCGTAGGTAAAAAAATTTGAAATACTGCGTTCCCCAACAATATCGGCATCACGTCAAGATTAGTAGACCGACTCCTGCCTGCATCTACTACTATTACTCCACAGATCGACCGCTATCCAGCATGCATCTAGTGTATTAAGTTCATGGAGAAACTGAGTAATGCAATAAGAACGATGAAATGATGTAGACAAGATCTATTTATGTAGAAATAGACCCCATCGTTTTATCCTTAGTAGCAACGATACATACATGTCGGTTCCCCTTCTGTCACTGGGATCAAGCACCGTAAGATCGAACCCACTACAAAGCACCTCCTCCCATTGTAAGATAAATACATCAAGTTGGCCAAACAAAACCCAAATATCGGAAAATAAATATGAGGCTATAAGCAATCATGCATATAAGAGATCAAAGAAGTCTTAAGTAACTTTCATGGATAAAAAGATAGATCTGATCATAAACTCAAAGTTCATCCGATCCCAACAAACACACCGCAAAAAGAGTTACATCATATGGATCTCCAACAGACCATTGTATTGATAATCAAAAGAGAGAGAGAGAGAGAGAGAGAGAGAGAGAGGAAGTCATCTAGCTACTAACTACGGACCCGTAGGTCTACAAAGAACTACTCACGCATCATCGGAGAGGCACCAATGGAAGTGGTGAACCCCTCCATGATGGTGTCTAGATTGGATCTGGTGGTTATGGACTCTGCGGCGGCCGGAATGATTTTCGTCGACTCCCCTAGGGTTTCTGGAATATTGGGGTATTTATAGAGCAAAGAGGCGGTTCTGGGGGCACCCGAGGTCGGCACAACCCACCTGGGCGCGCCTGGGACCCCAGGCGCACCCTGGTGGGTTGTGCTCCCCTCGAAGTACCCCCCCCCCCCAGGTGCTTCTCCGGCCCACTGTATGTCTTCTGGTCAAAAACAAATCTCCAAAAAGTTTCGTTGCGTTTGGACTCCGTTTGGTATTGATTTCCTACGATGTAAAAAAACATGCAGAAAACAGCAACTGGCACTTGGCACTATGTCAATAGGTTAGTACCAAAAAAGATATAAAATGACTATAAAATGATTATAAAACATCCAAGAATGATAATATAATAGCATGGAACAATCATAAATTATAGATACGTTGGAGACGTATCAATCTTCAAAGCTACGACATGGATCCGTACGTGGTCCTTACTCACTCCTACGGACTCCAGGGTGCCTTTGGTTACTGGGTGCAACCAATGGGAGATGGTAGCACAGGCTACTTTCAACCGATTTGGATGGCGGTCGGATAACAGGATAGGAGTCTAGGGCCTAGTCCTTTCATTCATACCGGTTGTGGCATACTTTGAAGACTTTGCGATGGATACCATTGCGTTTTTTATGTTTCTCTGCTCCTTTTGCAAGCTGTAATACTTTGAAGAGTTTGTGCTACTTTGAGACTTTTAATAATATGGCTGCATGCATCGTTCAGATGCAGAGGCCGGGGGCAAGCCTCCTTTTCCAAAAAAAACTACGCTTGCCTAGAAGATTTCCTGTCCTACGGAGAACGGACTATGTTTAATCCTGCAAGAAGTTGGATCTTTGCAAAATTATCCATTCTACAAAAAAATCAAATATCTAGTGCCATCATTGTTACGTATATGTATACGAAAATTGTCAATACTCTGTGCATTTTAAAACCAAACCGAAAAACCATGCAAAAATAAACCGAACCAATCTAATTTAGGGTTTAAACTTCTGTCACTCTAGCAACCCATCATCTACTTATTACTCCACAGTGCCTTCCCTTAGGCCCAAGTATGGTGAAGTTTCATGTAGTCAACGTTCACATGACACCAACAACATATCATCAAAATATCGAACGAATATCAAATTCACATGATTACTTATAACAATACTTATCTCATCTCGTCAGGAACAAAAGTAACTACTCACAAATCATATTCATGTTCAAGATCAGAGGGGTATTGAATGACATTAAGGATCTGAACATATAATGTTCCATCAAATAAACCAACTAGCATCAGCTACAAGATATAATCAACACTACTAGCAACCCACAGGTACCAATCTGAGGTTTTGAGACAAAGATTGAATACAAGAGATGAACTAGGGTTTGAGATGAGATGGTGTTGATGAAGATGTTGAGGAAGATTGGTCCTCCCACGATGAGAGGATCGTTGGTGATGTCGATGGCTTCGATTTCCCCCTTCCAGAGGGAAGTATCCCCAGCGAAATCACTTCGCTCGAGAGAAAAAGTGTTCCTGCCTAGATTCTGCCACGACGCTTCGTCCCGAAAGTCTTCTCTTATTTTTTTGTAGGTTAAAACCCCTCATATAGGAGAAGATGGGCATCGGAGGCCAATTATGGGCCCCACAAGGCATTAAGGCACGCCCAGGGGGTGGTTGCGCCCTATTGCCTTGTGGGCAACTAGTGGGCCCCCTCTAGTATTTCTTTGCTCCAGTATTTTTAATATATTCAATAAAAATTCTCCGTGAAGTCTCAGATCATTTGGAGCTGTGTAGAATCTCTATTGTAGATTTTTCAGGTCTAGAATTTCAGCTGCCGGTAATCTCCCTCTTCATATAAATCTTGCAACCTAAGAGAGAAAAGGCATTAGGATTGCATCACAAAGTGTAATAATGAGCAAAAACATTATAAATGATGCAAAATGAACGTATCACTGTGCTCTTCGTCAAGTTCACGCTAAGACCCGACCCCTCCCCAAACAGCTGCACAGTTTAGTGCAGGTACGCGGATCAGTGGCTTGTGGCTTGAGGAAAATCATTATGTCGTATACAAACATCGAGATTCTCTGGTATAGCCCTCTCGGTGCAAGCGGAGGTAAAAGACCACGTGTTGCTATGCTCCATGACCATCAAGAACAGTGTCGGTGAGAGGGACTCTCCTTGACGAAGCCCACAACAGTTGAGAATTGGTTTGTCAGGAGTTCCATTAACCATTATCCTTGTTGATGAAGTTCGAAGTAAGCCACAAATCCAGTCCAACCATCTTGTACCAAATCCCATTGATCTCATAACTTGAACGAGGAACGGCCATTATACTAAATCAAAGGTTTTCGATATGTCCACCTTAAGCATGACGGTGGGCTCCTTGAGAGCATTCAAGCGGCGTGTCGTGCACTGAAATAGCATAAAGTTATCGTGAATTGAGCGCTCCTTCACGAAGGCACTTTGGTGCTTGACCACGAGTCCTGGAAGTTCCATCGCCAGACGATTCAAGAGGATCTTGACAAAAAAATTAATGGCTCCATGAACCAGGATGAAAGGCCTGAAATCTCTTATATCTGACGCCCCATCAATCTTCGAAAGGAGAGAGACAATCGCCTTATTGATCGCGGGTAGACCCTACATGTCTCCATGGTAGAAACTATTGAATGCTCTCATTATATCATCATTTGTTACTTCCCAACATGTCGCAAAGAATCTTCCGATGAATCCATATTTTCCCTGTGCCTTGTCACAAGGCATGGATTTGATGATGTTCTCCACTTCCTCCTCAGTGAATGCCAAGTCCAAATGTGCCAAATCCCTGGATGGCAGTTGTAATATGCCCGGGTCTATGGAGTGTTGTCGATCTAGCGCCGCTCCAAGCAGGTTGGCATAGTAAGAATCCACCATGCGTGTGATCTCCTCATGTCCCCTTGCAATCGAAGCACCATTCGTCAATGTGAAAATCATATTATTTCGCTGTTTGTGGCATGCATCTGATGAAAAAGCCTTGTGTTCGCATCTCCGTCCTTGGGGTATAGGATACGTGATCTTTGACGCGCAATTGATCGCTCCAATGAGCTCAACCCAAGTATCTTGTGCTTCAGCTTCTTACGTAGCTCTCTCTCCTGGTCTGTTAGGCCCCGACTGTCCATTGCCTTATCCAAGCGAAAAATGACCTCAAGTGCAATTGCAATATGTAGCTTGACATTGTCGATCCACCAATCCGTCCATTTTTTGAGACTTTTAGCCGTGGCCCTAAGTTTGTTGTCCAGAACTGCGAATGGCTTTCCCTTGCTCGGAACAGATCCCCTAGCCTCCACCACCGTTTGCATGAATCCATCTGCCCTGGTATAGAAGGCTTCAAACTTGAACCGCTTTTCCATGCATAATTCGGCATTCGTATCCAACAAAATGGGCAGTGGTCTGATATAGCAGAGCCGACCGCCGTGAGGCAGCACCTGGGGTATATGTCCTCCCAAGATGATGTGCAGAATATGTGATCCACCTTCTCCAATGTTGACCTTGCCCTCCCATTAGAACAAGTGTACCTCCTATCGTTGAGATATAGCTCCTTCAGTTCCAAGATATTGAGCTTTACACGGAAGCGAGTCAACATTTTAAATAAGAAGCTAGCTCTACTTCGTGTTATACGATCAACTCACCCAACACAATTTTCCAGAAATGTGCTATGCAACTAAATAGATGAATCACACAATGGATAAAGCAATGGAAGCAACATTAGCTCATCTTCGCCTTCATTCTAGGGTTTGTTTGGATTGAGGCCCACCTCGCCCTACCAAATTTTGGCATGACCAAGAAAAGTACATGAGAAAAACATTGTCTACTATACATTGTTTGGTTTGTAGGCAAATGGTTTGTGGCCAAATGGTAGGCTACAATTTGGTTTGTGGCCAAATGACTCACCAAACATTTGGCAATTCATGTTGGATAATGTTTGTTTTGCCTTCAAAATTTAGTTTGTGACCAACCAATTAAACATTATGTAGTGTACTCAATTATAATATTGTGAATGGACTAAAATTAAATACAACACACACTAGGACTCAATAATAAGATTCGAAGTGGAATGATGTTTCAGATTGAGACAATTCACACAAATTATTATATACTATGCCCATTCATGAGCCAAAATTAAACTGAAGTCCGCATTCTAATTAATCGTTTGCCTCAACATGCTCACAGAGCCAAGAGAAGAACAAGCATGGATAGAACCATCTACCTCAACATGTCCATCGAGAAGAATGTATAATGTATAATTATATAAGCTATTAAGATGGATGACTATGGAGATAAAGGGAGAACAATGATACTCCTAATGAGCAATGATATACAACAATACAGAGGTTGGTAAAAACACGATGGTGAATTAAAAAATATTTTGGTGAATTAGTAAAAAAAGGACAGAGAACTTCAAGGAATCAGAAGCATGTGAACTTCAAAACATAGACTAAGGGGGGCACGAGTGAGAAGTTACAACACAGGAAACGGGATTGGTGTAGGGTTGAGGAGGCTTCGAATGTTGAGGGTTTTTTTTGCGGGGGTAAAAATGGTGTATTACTCAACAACAAAGAACTTTATCCCTACACAAACTAGAGATATTGTCTGGTCCGGATTGGATCCAAACAACAGCGTGCTCATCCGTCCGACCGAAGTTAGCCAGAACAGGGCTAGTTTTATTTTGCTCCATAGAGATATGAGTAAACACACACTCTCTTTCTCCCATGAGGCTCTTCACCTCCGTCATGACCATGGGGTACATCGGTATGTCCAGTGCGTTGGATTTTATCAGTTGTACCGCTTGTAGGCTATCACATTCAACAATAATCGGCAAGGTGGTCCACTAATGAGCGAGAGCCCTTCCATGCATCCACCCAACTCGGCATGAAGAGCATTAAGGCAGGACCATAGCGACCTGCACGCCGAAAAATGATGATTCTGTGTGCTTGGTCGCTGCTTGGCCACTGGGCTGCCATGGACATTGCTTGGTGTGCTGCAGGTGGCGGCGGTGGTGGGCCATGGCTGTTGCTTGGTGTGCTGCGGGTGGCGGCGGTGGAGGGCCAAGGCGATGTGCGTGGTAGCGGCTGCGACGGTCGCGGTGTCGGAGGAGGCAGCCAAGGCGGCCCGGTGGCGGTGACGGTGGCAGAAAGGAGACCGAGCAGTCACCGAGGCAGCGGGAACCTTCCGGATGACGGTTGAGCCTTCACGCGGCTGCTTTTGGATTTGCTCACAAGTGACGAAAATTTTGCACCACTTGGTGCCTGATAACCCATAAGTATAGGGGATCGCAACAGTTTTCGAGGGTAGAGTATTCAACCCAAATTTATAGATTCGACACAAGGGGAGCCAAAGAATATTTGAAGGTATTAGCAGATGAGTTCTCAATTCAACCACACCTGGAGATTAATTATCTGCAGCAAGTAATCAGTAGCAAAGTAATATGATAGTTTTGATAGTAGTGACAGCAGCAATAGTAACGGTAACAGTGATAGCAGTAATTTTATAGCAAGTGTAACAGTGATGATAGCAGTAGTAACTTAGCAAGAACGATATAAGATAAATTCGTAGGCATTGGATCGGTGACTTGTTGGATGATATTCATCATGAGACAGTTATACCTAGGGCGATACGGCACTAGCTCTAGTTCTTCAATATAATGTAGGCATGTATTTCGTAAATAGTCATACGTGCTTATGGAAAAAACTTGCATGACATCTTTTTTTCCTACCCTCCCGTGGCAGCGGGGTCCTATTGGAAACTAAGGGATATTAAGGCCTCCTTTTAATAGAGAACCGGAACAAAGCATTAACACATAGTGAATACATGAACTCCTCAAACTATGGTCATCACCGGGAGTGGTCCAGACTATTGTCACTCCGGGGTTGCCGGATCATAACACATAGTAGGTGACTATAAATTTACAAGATCAGATCTAAAACATGGATATAATGATGATAACATAAATGGTTTAGATCTGAGTTCATGGCACCCGAGCCCAAAGTGACAAGCATTAAGCATGGCAAAGTCATAGCAACATCAATCTTGGAACATAGTGGATACTAGGGATCAAGCCCTAACAAAAGTAACTCGATTACATGATGAATCTCATCCAACTCCTCACCGACCAGCGATCCTACGAAGGAACTACTCACTCCCGGTGGGGAGCATCATGAAATTGGCGATGGAGAAGGGTTGGTGATGATGAAGAACAAAGATCTCCCTCTCCGGAGCGCCAAACGGACTCCAGATCTGGCCTCCCGATGAAGAACAGGAGGTGACGGCGGCTCCATCTCGTGGATCGCAATAATTCTTTCTCCCTTATTTTTTTTCTGGAATAATGTGATTTTATAGCATCGGTTTCAGGGTCAGCGGGGCCACCAGGTGGGGACAACCCACCTGGGCGTGCCAGGAGAGGGGGCCGCACCCTGGTGGGTTGTGCCCACCCAGGTGCCCCTCTCCGGTAGGTCCTGGCTCCAGAAATTCTTATTTATTATATAAAAATGCCTCGCAAAGTTTCGTTCCATTCCGAGAACTTTTATTTCTGCACAAAAACAACACCATGGTAGTTCTGCTGAAAACAGCGTCAGTCCGAGGTTAGTTTCATTCAAATCATGCAAATTAGAGTCCAAAACAAGAGAAAAAGCATTAGGAAAAGTAGATACGTTGCAGACGTATCAACTCCCCCAAGCTTAAACCTTTGCTTGTCCTCAAGCAATTCAGTTGATAAACTGAAAGTGAAAAAGAAAAACTTTAACGAACTCTTGTGCTCTTGTTTGCATAAATAAGCTTAAACAACACCCAGCTTTTCAGCCAACATTATAACTAACCATGCCGACAATAACTCTTAAAAATTATATTAACTCATATCAATGACATAATCAGCTAGCGAGCAATAATAAGATATCTCAAACGGCAACACGTTGTCAAAACAACCATGATATAATATGACAATAGTGGTGTCTCGCTAGCCCTTTCTGATATCGCAAAACATAAATGCAGAGCACCTCCAAAGTTCAAGCAGCGACTAAACATTGTAATTCATGGTAGAAAAGATCCAGTCATGATGCACCCAACATTAGCTACACACAATGCATAAGTCATGAGAGTTGTGCTCTCAGGTTTTGGTGCTTGTTTTAGAAGGTGATGACACAACATAAAAGTAAATAGATAGTCCCTTCGCAGAGGGAAGCAGTGATTTGCAGAGGTGCCAGAGCTCAAGTTTTAAAACAGAGGTAAATGATATTTTGACATGCACCCTTCTTATTTACTTCACGGCCATCAGTTATCAATATCTTCCATGCTAAGCACGCTAGTGGCGATTCCCAAGCAATAAAAGTAAAGGTTTTGACTCCATTGGGAGTTTTTGTTTGATTATTTGAGAGATTGACTCTTTTTCTGTTTGCAGTTTGGGACTAGGCATCCCTATTACCGCCCTTTTCTCGTGCGATGGCGAGTGAATAAACACTCGACCTGAGAATAACCCGCTTAGCATGGAAGATACCGACCACCTCCTGTCGTTCCATGAACGATCCAGGCACACAAAAAGGATATTTATTAGAAGTTTTTAGAGGTGGCACATGCAAATTTACTTAGGACAGCAGGGTAATACCGCATATAGGTAGGTATGGTGGACTCATCTGGAATAACTTTGGGTTCAAGGTTTTTGATGTACAAGCAGAATTCCCACTTAGTACAGGCGAAGGCTAGCAATTAGATTGAGAAGCGGCCAGCTAGAGAGCAACAACGATCATGAACATGCATTATGCATAAGTAACATTGGACACTAGCATGAGTAGGATATGAACACCATGAACATAAATGTCATAGAGGCTATGTTGATTTTGATTCAACTACATTCATGAACATGTGCCAAGTCAAGCCACTCGAACATTTAGAGGAGGATACCATATCATCATACTACATCACAATCATTTTAACGCAATGTTGATATCCAAGATAAATCATTATCCACTCCTAGCTACTTATGCATGGCATGAGAAACTATAATCTCTAATTGTCATTGCAAACATGTTTAATCATAATGGGCTGAATCATGGATACTAGGTTAAACATATTTACACAAACAGAACAAGTCGAGTTCATACCCGTTTCTCTCTGCCACGGCCAGTTCATCGAATATCATCATTATTGCCTTTCACTTGCACGACCGAACGATATGAAAATACTAATAGTGCAAGAGTGTCGTGGACTAACCTGGAATCTGCAAACATTTTATTCAACAGGAGAAGACAAGGTAAAATGGGCTCTTTATTAGATTAACGTTTATTCCTATGAGAGCCAATCAACATTTTCATCGTGGTCTTCTCCTCGGTACAACTCGAATAAAAAGAAAAGAAATTCAGAGAAACATACTGAAATGTTTTTGGAGTTTTCGGTTTTCTAGAACAAGCAAATAAAAGGGAAAAGCAAAAACGAGAAAAACTATTTACACGGGAAAGCTCCCAACAAGCAAAATAAGAACAAGGAAATCTTTTTGGGTTTTCTTTTTAGTATTACTACTAAGCATGCATAGCAAGTAAATTAACTACAACTATTTTTTTTTGTTTTTCTAAAGTTTTTCAAACACACAAGAAGAAAGCAAGAAAATAAATCTAAGCATGGATGGTACAATGAAAGAGTGTGAGCACTGACAAATGGAAAATAAGTGGACATGAATGTAATGTTAGTGAGAACACGTACTCCCCCAAGCTTAGGCTTTTGGCCTATCTTGGTAGTCGATCAGTAGCCTGGATGGTAGTAGGGGTACTGAGGAGCGGGCATCCACTCATCCCACTGCTGAGGTTCCTCTGCTACCTCTGCAGCAGCCTAAGCGTTCCGATAGGCGATGATGTTCGCAAGCATAATCCTATATCCGCCCCTGGCAACGGAATCAAACAAAGCAGGAGCAGGCAACTGGATAATATCACGGGTTTCAATGCTAAAACCAAGTTCTAAGGAATAGGAATGTTAGGAGAGTCTTTATCAGTGAAATGGTCGTGATCCATGGCTATGTGGTCTAGATAAACTTTGGTCAGAGGGTAATCATGATGGCGTATCTCAACATTAATGTGAGCCGCCAAACGAGTAGCAAAAATCCCACCATGTATTTTACCCTTGGACTTATTAATGTGGAGGCGACGAGCCACAATAGCTCCCAAGCTATAAGTGTTGTCGCCCTCTAGTGCATGACATAAAAAAGCAAGGTCTGGTGAACTGAGTGCACCCACCTTCTCTCTAGCAAGCAAGCATTTTGCAATGAAAAGAGCAAAGTAATGAACAGCAGGAAAATGCAAGCCAGCGGCAGTGATAGCTGACACCCCTCTCTCATCTCCCACTGTCAAGGTGCGATAAAAGGCCTAAAACTCAGCTGGCCTAGGATCGGCTAAGCTCCCATCAGAAGGGATCATGCAAATGTCACAAAATTCAGTAAGTGGTATCTGATGGTTTTCAGCATATAAATCAAAACTCACTTCAGGAGGATTATTCCTAAGAAAGAAAATAAAACTTTGAACAAAGATGTTTGTGAGGATTTGATGTTGTTCACACTCATCTGCGATGAAGTCGGTGAGGCCGGCATTAACAGCATATTGTGTGAACTCCGGCAGGATTCCAGCCTCTTCCATGAACTAGGTATGCCGCCATTCGCACAGCCGTACCTCTGCCAACCTCCGAGGATGGAGATCACTGTCAGATGACTCCCCAATAAAACCCTTGGAGTTCTTCTTAGAAGCAAACTTCCTAAAGATATTCATCTTATTCCTATGAACAAAAATTCTGAAATTTTTAGTCCACAACTTTTTCTCAACAAAACTTCACAAAATTGATAGCAACTACTCATAGGGATACATAGAGGCCATAGCAAGCATTCAAACTACTTAGAACTCTAAGAATTTAACATGCCATCTACAGCAGCACCAAGAGTAGCTAATTATTCAAAATATAAACCACTAAAACAAAAACTAATTGGACAAACGATGGAGTCACATACCAAGCAACAATCCCCAGAAACAGTTTCGGAAACGGAGCATCGAGCAAAGAGATCGAAATCCATGGGTTAGAGAGCAAGAACACGGGAGAGAGAGCAATGGAGATTTTTTTTGGAGGTAAGTCATGATGTGGGATGAAGAGATAAGTGAGGGGGCCCACGTGGGGACCACAACCCACCAGGGCGTTCCTGGGGGTCCTGGCGCGCCCAGGTGGGTTGTGCCCACCTGGTGCACCTCCCTCTGATATTATTTGCACCAGAAATTGAAATATTCAGAAAAAATCGTATTAAATTTTCAGAGCATTCTGAGAACTTTTATTTTTGGGTCATTTCTTATTGCACGGGAAATTCAGAAAATAGACAAAACATGGCATTTTGTTTTATTTAACTAATAAAAACAAAAAACAAAAAGTAAGGACAAAAGGTAGTGCTTACTAAATTCATCAACTTCATACCGCTCAAAAATGATCCATTAATAAGGTTAATCAAGTCTTATTAACAACCACTTTCGATTAGCATGAAACCGAAGAACTTTCGTAAATCACTAAGTTACCTCAATGGGGATATGAATGTACCCAACAATAAGCATTTCATATTTCTTTTTGACAGTAGGTAGAGGTATTTGAAAACTTCCAATAGTGATTGTCGGAGATTTTTCAATAACATTAATACCATTCACTTGGAATTGTTTCTTCGGAAAGTGCACCGTATGCTCATTACCATTGATATGAAAAGTGACCTTGCTTTTATTGCAATCAATAACAGCCCCTGCAGTATTCAAGAAGGGTCTACCAAGGATAATCGACATGTTGTCGTCCTCGGGCATCTCAAGTATAACAAAGTGAGTCAAAATAGTAACATTAGCAACAACAACGGGCACATCCTCACAAATACCGATAGGTATGGAAGTTGATTTGTCAGCCATTTGCAAAGATATTTCAGTAGGTGTGAGTTTATTCAAATCAAGTCTTTTATATAAAGAGAAAGGCATAACACTAACACCAGCTCCTAAATCACACAAAGCAGTTTTCACATAATTCTTTTTGATGGAGCAAGGTATAGTTGGTATTCCCGCATCTCCAAGTTTTTTAGGTACTCCATCTTTAAAAGTATAATTAGCAAGCATAGTGGAGGTTTCAGCTTCCAGTATTTTTGTCTTATTAGTGATGATGTCTTTCATATACTTTGCATAAGGAGGCATTTTCAATATGTCAGTCAAGCGAGTACGCAAAAAGACTGGCCTCAGCATTTCAGCAAAGCGTTCAAATTATTCATCATCATTCTTTTTAGTTGACTTGGTTGGAAAAGGCATAGGTTTTTGAACCCACGGCTCTCTTTCTTTACCATGTTTTCTAGCCACAAAGACTCTTTTATCATATCTTTTATTCTTAGGTTGTGGGTTATCAAGATCAACAGGTGGTTCTATCTCAACATCATTGTCTGGTTCTTTATTATTTGTTTGAGTATCTTCATGAACCTCATCATTATCTTTTTCATTATCACTAGGTGAGTGTTCATTACCAGACTGAGTTTCAGCATCAGAGATAGAAGTTTCATTATCATTATCAGGAGGTTTTTCTATTTCAGCTTCACTAGAAGCATGCAAAGTCCTATCATTTTTCTTCTTCTTTTTCTTTTTAGAAGGACTAGGTGCGGTGGTGTTGTTCCTTTGTGAATCATGTTCTATTCTTTTTGGGTGTCCCTCGGGATAAAGTGGTTCCTGAGTCATTTTACCTCCTCTAGTTGCAACTCTAACAGCAAAGTCATGTATATTATTATTCATTTCATCAAGCAACTCTCTTTGAGATTTAGCAACTTGTTCTAACTGAGTTTGAACCATAGAAGCATGTTTTCCAAGACCTCTAACATCATTTGAGATTCTAAATAACAAGTCACTCAAGCGAGCAATCATATCAGAATTGTATTTCAATTGTTTCATAACATTTGCATTGAAGTGATCTTGTTTTCTAATATAGTTTTCAAACTCATAAAGGCATTGGCTAGGATGCATATTGTGAGGATTGTCATTATCATTGAACTTCATTAAGAGAATTTACCTCTACCACCTTAGGCAGTGGTGGTGTATTAAGCCCATGTATTTCTTCAATAGGAGGTAAATTTTTAACATCCTCAGCTTTAATACCTTTTTACTTCATAGATTTCTTTGCCTCTTGCATATCTTTAGGACTGAGATATAATATGCCCCTCTTCTTCGGAGTGGGTTTAGGCGGTGGTTCAGGAAGATTCCAATCATCATAATTTTTCAATATGTTATTCAATAATTCTTCAGCTTGTCCAACAGTTCGTTCCCTGAAAACACAACCAGCACAACTATCTAGGAAGTCCCTAGAAGCATCGGTTAGTCCATTATAGAAGATATCAAGTATTTCATTTTTCTTAAGAGGATGATCAGGCAAAGCATTAAGTAATTGGCAAAGCCTCCCCCAAGCTTGTGGGAGACTCTCTTCTTTTGTTTGCACAAAGTTAAATATTTCCTGTAAGCAGCTTGTTTCTTATGAGCAGGGAAATATTTTTCAGAGAAGTAATAAATCATATCCTGGGGACTACACACACAACCAGGAGCAAGAGTATTGTACCAAGCTTTAGCATCACCCTTTAATGAGAACGGAAACAATATGAGAATAAAGTAATAGCGAGTCTTCTCATCATGAGTAAAAAGGGTGGCTATGTCATTCAACTTAGTAAGATGTGCCACAACAGTTTCAGTTTCATAACCATGGAAAGGAGCAGATTCAATCAAAGTAATTAACTCTGGGTCGACAGAGAATTCATAATCCTTATCATCAATAAAGATAGGTGAAGTAGCAAACTTAGGATCATATTTCATTCTAGCATTCAGAGATTTTTCTTTATACTTGCATAGTAATTTCTCTAGATCATCTCTATCCTTACAAGAAAGAATATCTCTAGTTGTCTCCTCATTCATAACATAACCTTCTGGTACCTTAGGCAATTCATATCTAGGAAGGCTAGTTCTAGCAGGTGTTTCAGGAGTTTCAGTTTCAAGCTCATCATCAGATTCAACAACATCATGTTGTATTACTCTAGCTATTTGTTCATCAAGAAATTCACCAAGTGACACATCATCATTATCAAGCAAGGTACTAGCATCATCATAAGCATTATCCTTAGCAGAAGTCGCATCATCAATAACTTGCGACATATTAGAATTGAGAATTGGATGGCAGTTCCTTACCTCCCCTTGTCTTTGAGGGAAAAATCTTAGTCTTAGCATCCTTCAGATTCTTCATAGTGGTAAATTGATAATAATCCCAAGTGACTCAACAAATATATCTATGCTCCCCGGCAACGGCGTCAGAAAAAGGTCTTGATAACCCACAAGTATAGGGGATCACAATAGTTTTCGAGGGTAGAGTATTCAACCCAAATTTATAGATTCGACACAAGGGGAGCCAAAGAATATTTGAAGGTATTAGCAGCTGAGTTGTCAATTCAACCACACCTGGAGATTAATTATCTGCGGCAAGTAATCAGTAGCAAAGTAATATGATAGTTTTGATAGTAGTGACAGCAGCAATAGTAACAGTAACAGTGATAGCAGTAATTTTATAGCAAGTGTAACAGTGATGATAGCAGTAGTAACTTAGCAAGAACAATATAAGATAAATTCGTAGGCATTGGATCGGTGACTTGTTGGATGATATTCATCATGAGACAGTTATAACCTAGGGCGATGCGGCACTAGCTCCAGTTCATCAATATAATGTAGGCATGTATTCCGTAAATAGTCATACGTGCTTATGGAAAGAACTTGCATGACATCTTTTGTCCTACCCTCCCGTGGCAGCGGGGTCCATATTGGAAACTAAGGGATATTAAGGCCTCCTTTTAATAGAGAACCGGAACAAAGCATTAACACATAGTGAATACATGAACTCCTCAAACTACGGTCATCACCGGGAGTGGTCCCGACTATTGTCACTCCGGGGTTGCCGGATCATAACACGTAGTAGGTGACTATAACTTGCAAGATCGGATCTAGAACATGGATATAATGGTGATAACATAAACGGTTCAGATCTGAATTCATGGCACCCGGGCCCAAAGTGACAAGCATTAAGCATGGCAAAGTCATAGCAACATCAATCTTAGAACATAGTGGATACTAGGGATCAAGCCCTAACAAAACTAACTCGATTACATGATGAATCTCATCCAACTCCTCACCGACCAGCGAGCCTACGAAGGAATTACTCACTCCCGGTGGGGAGCATCATGGAATTGGCGATGGAGAAGGGTTGGTGATGATGAAGAACAAAGATCCCCCTCTCCGGAGCCCCAAACGGACTCCAGATCTGGCCTCCCGATGAAGAACAGGAGGTGACGGCGGCTCCGTCTCGTGGATCGCGATAATTCTTTCTCCCTGATTTTTTCTGGAAAAATAGGATTTTATAGCATCGGTTTCAGGGTCTGCGGGGCCACCAGGTGGGGACAACCCACCTGGGCACGCCAGGAGAGGGGGGGCGCGCCCTGGTGGGTTGTGCCCACCCAGGTGCCCCTATCCGATAGGTCTTGGCTCCAGAAATTCTTATTTATTATATAAAAATTCCTCGTAAAGTTTCGTTCCATTCCGAGAACTTTTATTTCTGCACAAAAACAACACCATGGTAGTTCTGCTAAAAACAGCGTCAGTCCGGGGTTAGTTTCATTCAAATCATGCAAATTAGAGTCCAAAACAAAAGGAAAAGCGTTCAGAAAAGTGGATATGTTGGAGACGTATCAGTGTGTAGCGACCCGACCCGAATGGATCGAAGTCTCTATGCACCCAAATAATAAGAGTAAGTCGGCCTGGTGATCAATCCATTCCGCACCCAAATCATTACCTTGTATATGGTTTAGTGAATCTCGCATTCTAACACTCGGTCATCCTCACAAGCATTGTAGAATTTCTCTTGTCGACGAACTAAGTTCGGATAAATCCATGGATTCTGCAAGCCAAACAAACATCTATCGTTCCTTCACAACTCTCAGGTTCTGCGTTACTCCTATAAGATCGTCTGTTGATAAACGTAACTTCTTCCAGGGTTTTTCCTTCAGCAAGAGTGTGCTTGCTTCTTGGCAGGTCCTGGAGCCTGTGGGTTATGGGCTCACCTCATCACATTTATAGCTTCAACTCATCCTGGGGTTACAATTGCTCCGTATTACCAACATTATACTTCCTTTATATCCAATAGTACTTCATCCCTTCATATTCTTGGGGTATCCCACATATCGAGATAAAAATCATACTTATTTTGTCTGAAGTCCACTCCGTGGAATATCATTATCTTTTCCAGAGGTCAAGTGTCCTCACAGGGTACTACCACCCTTGAAATGCACAAATTCTTCCATAGACCATATTTCTCATATCCTCAAAAATGGTCAAAATCTTTCTTCATAGAGTAACAACTCATAAAATTCAACGTATGAAATCATGACACATGAACTTTATTGTTTTCATGAATTTATTACAATCTCTTGCATATCCATTACATGCCTCAGCTCAACACCTCAATATATAGGGAATGTTCCCACTACTACTACTATATTTCTTTTTCGACACAACTATTTAGCACAAGTCTCCTTCTCATTGGGACAATCTCTGGCAAAGTGCCCTGCTTCATTACAACGAAAACATATTACTTCTGACCAGTCTTGAGGTTTCCTTGTGATTACATAGCCTCCTTGGGTCCTCGGCTTCCTTTCTGGGCAATTGCTGAAGTAGTGCCCTGAATCTTTACACCCGAAACATGTGATATGACCCAGGTCCTTCTTTGTAGAAATTGGGTTATTCTAGAGATACAATCTATTTCTCTTCCTGGACTTTTCCGTATCAATCAGGGCTTCTATCTCTTGTGGGTCATACTCTACTTCCACTATCGGGAATTCTACTAGATCCTCCTTCGGGCAATTTTGGGAGATGTGTCCTTCTTCTCCACATGAATAACATGACTTGGTGCAGGGTTTAATTATGTTTCCTTTGTGTGTGTCCTCAACATCTTCCTTCATCACAGGTTCTTCTAAAATTTCCATGAGGGCTCCTTTCATTGCTTCTTTCTTCTGCTGGATGGTTCGTTTTACCATGGGGTAAATGTGACACTGAGCAGGGCAGTGGGTAGTCCCTTCACACAAGAAACAAGTAATCTGCCTAATTGGGCATTCTTCAGCTGGGTGACTTTCTTCACAATGAGGGCATTCATCCTTGTGCTCCTCCTGGGTGTGTCCTATCTCTCCACAAATCCTGCATGCACAAGGTTTCTTCATATCATTTCCGTAAGGCTTCAATTTCTGGGACACAAGCCGAGACTTTAGCACAGTCAACTTAAATTCTTCCCAAGTGATTACTCTTTGCCATCCATTGATGATTTGGTACATCCTCCACCAAGTAGCAGCACCTCTTTCAAAGCACTGAAGAGCATGCTGGGGCATATCCTTTCCGGCTATAGTGTTATTCTTCATGTGATCTTCCATGTTCTGAATCCATCGGTCCGTCTCCAATTGAGTCATCGGTCCAGAAAATATGAGTTCATCTCCATTCATCCTCTATTGGTTCCAAGGGTTTTGGGGTGAGATAAGAGAGATAGAGAGGGATGCACACAATACAAACAATAGTTTTGAAGGGACAGATTTTATTTGGTGGCTGTCGGAAAAACATCAAACAAATGACAGCTCACAATCGTCGCAACTAACGTAAGTATATAACAGGGGTTTGGTCTTCTTCTGATCGTGCTTGCTGATCTTCTCAAGTTCTTCTGCCAGGTCATTTCTGTTGACGCGAAGTCTCTCGTGACGTCCTTTAATATTCTGGAGGTGCGTTCCAACTTCTGGGTTTCAACATCCTTGGCATGAACCATGGTCCTATTGTCCTTCAATTCCTGACGAATCTCCGATATCTCGAGGTTTTAGCTCCTCCAGCTTGGCTACTTTCAACTTCTGGGTCCTGAGTTCTTTACGAAATACTTCCTTGTTGAATACGGCTTCCTGAAGGTGCACCTTAAAATTTTTGATGTAATACTCCAGATCCTGGCGATACACCAGCTAAGGTTAAAACTTCATCTTTTGTTGATAGGTGCTCCATTAGCCCTTTTGTCATCCAATCCTTCCGAAGAAATGCATGCTTAACTCAGCACGGTGACAATAGCATAAGCGGACGATAACATCATGAATAGCCGTGTTTATGCCCATGTCTCTGTCATGAGCTATCATTCCATAGTTGATATCTCCTGCCTTGGGGTTTTCTTGACAAAAACTTTGAGTTTTAACACTCCATGTTCCGGTCTTTCTCCGACACACCTTGATCTCGGGTATTGACAGCTTCAATAGTCTGACAAGTTCCATCAGGGTAGCCTTCCTAGGTCATACCAATCTGGAAATTCTTCAGAGCCTTCAAATTCTCCTAGTCTTCGGAGTCTTCAACCGTTGTAGTTTCCATTATTCTAATGCCCAGTAAATCCTCTTTATTCCGAAGTGGTCTTAATTGTCTGGTATCTTGTACTTCTTGGAGTAGTCTCATCAGTCGAATCCTCGCGTGGTCAAAAGGGGAAAGGGGTATAATCTAACTACCTGAGGTGAGAGGAAATACTTGGTAAAGCTTAGAAAAGATGAGAGTTAAGGGATCTCTTTTGAAAATAAAGTTTTAGAGAAATCATCTCCTAAGGGCTTGCCAGTTCTAGGGGTCATGTACTAGAGTCAACATGTGCTCTGATACCATCTTGTAGCGACCCGACCCGAATGGATCGAAATCTCTGTGCTTAAGTGTCATCCCTGGATCGGTATGCTGACACACACAGTACTCGAGGATTTATAACAGAGGTAAATCACATGTATAAAGTAACGTAAATACTATTACCTCAATCCATATAGCGAAAGTAACAACAAAGTTGTGGAGTCCCAACAACACCAACGGCAAAGTTGAGTGTAGACATCGTAACCCTAACGTATCACTTACTCGTCGTAAGAAATCCTGCAACATGAGACGTTGCAGCCATGTAGGTCAGTACATTGAATGTACTGGCAATTTCACACCATAGAATAATAATGAGAAGTGTCTATCTCTATATGCATATTTGGCTGGTGGAGGATCTAAGTTTAATATTTGCATAAAGCTAATTTTTTCCTACAACAAAGGAATAAATTTTATTTACTACTAAGTTAAATTACCCATATTGAGAAGGTAACCCCAACTCAATCCCAAAAATCACCAAATCATTAATAACCGAACAATTTTATTAAACAGAGTGATGAGATCAACCAATAATTCATATACCAGATACTCAAAGTCGTTCATAACCGGGGACACGGCAAATCATGATTTGTTTGTACACTCTGCAGAGGTTTGCGCACTTTTCCCCACAAGACTCGATCTCCTCCGTTGAATTTCTCGCACTGCCTGATGTTTGAGAACCGGATGATCGAGACATAGTCTTCCGAAGAGGTCCCTTAACCGATGGATAGGCCGGTACACCTACAATTCCCCTACATCTGCTAGCCTATCATGGAAAGGTTTCCCACAACTTACTCAACTATGCCAGAGCCCATAATGGCTTGTGGCTGCACACGGAAGTTTCTAGCATGAATAATCTAATGATCCCTTGAGCCTGTGTGGCATTCCATAGGGTGATCACACGGTTACTCCGGGATCCCCTTGGGTAAGCACTGGGTTCTCCAGGTGCCCGGGCAAGCCACTGGGTTCTCCAGGGTTCCCCAACCATTCCACCCAGATGTATGTTAATGTTGTCACCTTAAAGTTACCCTTAATTATTATCTCTCGCAACTTGCATGAATCTCACATATCAATCCCCGTCTACTAGCATGGCTAAGCAATATATGACATAACGAATATTCCCGGGGTGTTACAAGGATCATAGGTTCCTACCTCATGTGTTGGAAATATGCCCTAGAGGCAATAATAAATGGTTATTATTATATTTCTTTGTTCATGATAATTGTCTATTGTTCATGCTATAATTGTGTTATCCGGAAATCGTAATACATGTGTGAATACATAGACCACAATGTGTCCCTAGTAAGCCTCTAGTTGACTAGCTCGTTGATCAATAGATAGTCATGGTTTCCTGAATATGGACATTGGATGTCGTTGATAACGGGATCACATCATTAGAAGAATGATCTGATGGACAAGACCCAATCCTAAGCATAGCATAAAAGATCGTGTAGTTTCGTTTGCTAGAGCTTTTCCAATGTCAAGTATCTTTTCCTTAGACCATGAGATCGTGCAACTCCCGGATACCGTAGGAGTGCTTTGGGTGTGCCAAACGTCACAACGTAACTGGGTGACTATAAAGGTGCACTACGGGTATCTCCGAAAGTGTCTGTTGGGTTGGCACGGATCGAGACTGGGATTTGTCACTCCGTGTGACGGAGAGGTATCTCTGGGCCCACTCGGTAATGCATCATCATAATGAGCTCAATGTGACTAAGGCGTTAGTCACGGGATCATGCATTGCGGTACGAGTAAAGAGACTTGCCGGTAACGAGATTGAACAAGGTATTGGGATACCGACGATCGAATCTCGGGCAAGTAACATACCGATTGACAAAGGGAATTGCATACGGGATTGATTGAATCCTCGACACCGTGGTTCATCCGATGAGATCATCGTGGAACATGTGGGAGCCAACATGGGTATCCAGATCCCGCTGTTGGTTATTGACCGGAGAGGCGTCTCGGTCATGTCTGCATGTCTCCCGAACCCGTAGGGTCTACACACTTAAGGTTCGGTGACGCTAGGGTTGTAGAGATATGTGTATGCGGAAACCCGAAAGTTGTTCGGAGTCCCGGATGAGATCCCGGACGTCACGAGAGGTTCCGGAATGGTCCGGAGGTGAAGAATTATATATAGGAAGTCAAGTTTCGGCCACCGGGAAAGTTTCGGGGGTTACCGGTATTGTACCGAGACCACCGGAAGGGTCCCGGGGGTCCACCGGGTGGGGCCACCTATCCCGGAGGGCCCCGTGGGCTGAAGTGGGAAGGGAACCAGCCCCTAGTGGGCTGGGCGCCCCCCCATGGGCCTCCCCCCATGCGCCTAGGGTTGGGAACCCTAGGGTGGGGGGCTTCCCACTTGCCTTGGGGGGCAAGGCACCCCCTTTCCCCCTTTGGCCGCCGCCCCCCCCTTGAGATCCCATCTCCAGGGCCGGCGCCCCCCCCCCCAGGGGGCCTATATAAAGGGGGGAGGGAGGGCAGCAACAACACAGCCTTGGGCGCCTCCCTCCTCCCCTGCAACACCTCTCCCTCTCGCAGAAGCTCGGCGAAGCCCTGTCGAGACCCGCTACATCCACCACCACGCCGTCGTGCTGCTGGATCTCCATCAACCTCTCCTTCCCCCTTGCTGGATCAAGAAGGAGGAGACGTCGCTGCACCGTACGTGTGTTGAACGCGGAGGTGCCGTCCGTTCGGCACTCGGTCATCGGTGATTTGGATCACGGCGAGTACGACTCCGTCATCCACGTTCATTGGAACGCTTCCGCTCGCGATCTACAAGGGTATGTAGATGCACTCCTTTCCCCTCGTTGCTAGTATACTCCATAGATGCATCTTGGTGAGCGTAGGAAAATTTTAAAATTATGCTACGATTCCCAACAGTGGCATCATGAGCCAGGCCTATGCGTAGTTACTATGCACGAGTAGAACACAAAGCAGTTGTGGGCGTTGAGTTTGCCAATTCTTCTTGCCGCTACTAGTCTTTTCTTGTTTCGGCGGTATTGTAGGATGAAGCGGCCCGGACCGACCTTACACGTACGCTTACGTGAGACAGGTTCCACCGACTGACATGCACTAGTTGCATAAGGTGGCTAGCGGGTGTCTGTCTCTCCTACTTTAGTCGGAACGGATTCGATGAAAAGGGTCCTTATGAAGGGTAAATAGAAATTGGCAAATCACGTTGTGGTCATACGTAGGTAAGAAACGTTCTTGCTAGAAACCTACAAACCACGTAAAAACTTGCAACAACAATTAGAGGACGTCTAACTTGTTTTTGCAGCAAGTGCTATGTGATGTGATATGGCCAGAAGATGTGATGAATGATATATGTGATGTATGAGATTGATCATATTCTTGTAATAGGAATCACGACTTGCATGTCGATGAGTATGACAACCGGCAGGAGCCATAGGAGTTGTCTTTATTATTTTGTATGACCTGCGTGTCATTGAATAACGCCATGTAAATTACTTTACTTTGTTGCTAAACGCGTTAGCCATAGAAGTAGAAGTAATCGTTGGCGTGACGACTTCATGAAGACACAATGATGGAGATCATGGTGTCATGCCGGTGACGAAGATGATCATGGTGCCCCGAAGATGGAGATCAAAGGAGCATAATGATATTGGCCATATCATGTCACTATTTGATTGCATGTGATGTTTATCATGTTTTTGCATCTTATTTGCTTAGAACGACGGTAGTAAGTAAGATGATCCCTTATAATAATTTCAAGAAAGTGTTCACCCTAACTGTGCACCGTTGCGAAGGTTCGTTGTTTCGAAGCACCACGTGATGATCGGGTGTGATAGATTCTAACGTTCGAATACAACGGGTGTTGACGAGCCTAGCATGTACAGACATGGCCTCGGAACACACGCAATACACTTAGGTTGACTTGACGAGCCTAGCATGTACAGACATGGCCTCGGAACACGGAGGACCGAAAGGTCGAGCATGAGTCGTATAGAAGATACGATCAACATGGAGATGTTCACCGATCTTGACTAGTCCGTCTCACGTGATGATCGGACACGGCCTAGTTAAACTCGGATCATGTTTCACTTAGATGACTAGAGGGATGTCTATCTGAGTGGGAGTTCATTAAATAATTTGATTAGATGAACTTAATTATCATGAACTTAGTCTAAAATCTTTACACTATGTCTTGTAGATCAAATGGCCAACGTTGTCCTCAATTTCAACGCGTTCCTAGAGAAAACCAAGCTGAAAGATGATGGCAGCAACTATACGGACTGGGTCCGGAACCTGAGGATCATCCTCATAGTAGCCAAGAAAGATTATGTCTTAGAAGCACCGCTAGGTGATGCACCAATCCCACAGAACCAAGACGTTATGAACGCTTGGCAGCAGCGTGCTGATGATTACTCCCTCGTTCAGTGCGGCATGCTTTACAGCCTAGAACCGGGTCTCCAAAAGCGTTTTGAGAAACATGGAGCATATGAGATGTTCGAGGAGCTGAAATTGGTTTTCCAAGCTCATGCCCGGGTCGAGAGATATGAAGTCTCCGACAAGTTCTTCAGCTGTAAAATGGAGGAAAATAGTTCTGTAAGTGAGCACATACTCAGAATGTCTGGGTTGCACAACCGCTTGACTCAGCTGGGAGTTAATCTCCCGGATGACGCGGTCATTGACAGAATCCTTCAGTCGCTTCCACCAAGCTTCAAGAGCTTTGTGATGAACTACAATATGCAGGGGATGGAAAAGACCATTCCTGAGGTATATTCGATGCTGAAATCAGCGGAGGTGGAGATCAGAAAAGAACATCAAGTGTTGATGGTGAATAAAATCACTAAGTTCAAGAAGGGCAAGGGTAAGAAGAACTTCAAGAAGGACGGCAAGGGAGTTGCCACGCCCGGTAAACCAGTTACTGGGAAGAAGTCAAAGAATGGACCCAAGCCCGAGACTGAGTGCTTTTATTGCAAGGGAAGTGGTCACTGGAAGCGGAACTGCCCCAAATACTTAGCGGACAAGAAGAAGGCCGGCAACACCAAAGGTATATGTGATATACATGTAATTGATGTGTACCTTACCAGTACTCGTAGTAGCTCCTGGGTATTTGATACCGGTGCGGTTGCTCATATTTGTAACTCAAAACAGGAACTACGGAATAAACGGAGACTGGCGAAGGACGAGGTGACGATGCGCGTCGGGAATGGTTCCAAGGTCGATGTGATCGCCGTCGGCACGCTACCTCTGCATCTACCCACGGGATTAGTTTTAAACCTCAATAATTGTTATTTAGTGCCAGCTTTGAGCATGAACATTGTATCTGGATCTCGTTTAATTCGAGATGGCTACTCATTTAAATCCGAGAATAATGGTTGTTCTATTTATTTGAGAGATATGTTTTATGGTCATGCCCCGCTGGTCAATGGTTTATTTTTGATGAATCTCGAACGTGATGTTACACATGTTCATAGTGTGAATACCAAAAGATGTAAAGTTGATAACGATAGTCCCACATACTTGTGGCACTGCCGCCTTGGTCACATTGGTGTCAAGCGCATGAAGAAGCTCCATGCAGATGGACTTTTGGAGTCTCTTGATTACGAATCATTTGACACGTGCGAACCATGCCTCATGGGTAAGATGACCAAGACTCCGTTCTCCGGAACAATGGAGCGAGCAACCAACTTATTGGAAATCATACATACCGATGTGTGCGGTCCAATGAGTGTTGAGGCTCGCGGAGGATATCGTTATGTTCTCACTCTCACTGATGATTTAAGTAGATATGGGTATGTCTACCTAATGAAACACAAGTCTGAAACCTTTGAAAAGTTCAAGGAATTTCAGAGTGAAGTTGAGAATCAACGTGACAGGAAAATAAAATTCTTACGATCAGATCGTGGTGGAGAATATTTAAGTCACGAATTTGGTACACACTTAAGGAAATGTGGAATAGTTTCACAACTCACGCCGCCTGGAACACCTCAGAGAAATGGTGTGTCCGAACGTCGTAATCGCACTCTATTGGATATGGTGCGATCTATGATGTCTCTTACCGATTTACCGCTCTCATTTTGGGGCTATGCTTTAGAGACTGCCGCATTCACTTTAAATAGGGCTCCGTCGAAATCCGTTGAGACGACACCGTATGAATTATGGTTTGGGAAGAAACCTAAGCTGTCGTTTCTAAAAGTTTGGGGATGCGATGCTTATGTCAAGAAACTTCAACCTGAAAAGCTCGAACCCAAGTCGGAAAAATGCGTCTTCATAGGATACCCTAAGGAAACTATTGGGTATACCTTCTACCTCAGATCCGAAGGCAAGATCTTCGTTGCCAAGAACGGGTCCTTTCTGGAGAAGGAGTTTCTCTCGAAAGAATTGAGTGGGAGGAAAGTGGAACTTGATGAGGTGATAGTCACCCCTTCCGTACCGGAAAGTAGCGCAGCGCGGGAAGATGTTCCTGTGGTGCCTACACCGACTGGGGAGGAAGTTAATGATGATGATCATGAAGCTTCGGATCAAGTTGTACTGAACTTCGTAGGTCCACAAGGACACGTTCCGCACCAGAGTGGTACGGCAACCCTGTCCTGGAAATCATGTTGTTAGACAACGGTGAACCTTCGAACTATGAAGAAGCGATGGCGGGCCCGGATTCCGACAAATGGCTAGAAGCCATGAAATCCGAGATAGGATCCATGTATGAAAACGAAGTATGGACTTTGACTGACTTGCCCGATGATCGGCGAGCCATAGAAAACAAATGGATCTTTAAGAAGAAGACGGACGCGGATGGTAATGTGACCATCTACAAAGCTCGACTTGTCGCTAAGGGTTATCGACAAGTTCAAGGGGTTGACTACGATGAGACTTTCTCACCCGTAGCGAAGCTGAAGTCCGTCCGAATCATGTTAGCAATTGCCGCATACTATGATTATGAGATATGGCAGATGGACGTCAAAACGGCATTCCTTAACGGCTTCCTTAAGGAAGAGTTGTATATGATGCAGCCGGAAGGTTTTGTCGATCCTAAGAATGCTAACAAAGTATGCAAGCTCCAGCGCTCAATCTATGGGCTGGTGCAAGCATCTCGGAGTTGGAACATTCGCTTTGATGAGATGATCAAAGCGTTTGGGTTTACACAGACTTATGGAGAAGCCTGTGTTTACAAGAAAGTGAGTGGGAGCTCTGTAGCATTTCTCATATTATATGTGGATGACATACTATTGATGGGAAATGATATAGAATTCTTGGAAAGTATAAAGGCCTATTTGAATAAGTGTTTTTCAATGAAGGACCTTGGAGAAGCTGCTTATATATTAGGCATCAAGATCTATAGAGATAGATCAAGACGCCTCATTGGTCTTTCACAGAGTACATACCTTGACAAGATATTGAAGAAGTTCAATATGGATCAGTCCAAGAAGGGGTTCTTGCCTGTATTGCAAGGTGTGCAATTGAGCACGGCTCAATGCCCGACCACGGCAGAAGATATAGAAAAGATGAGTGTCATCCCCTATGCCTCGGCCATAGGGTCTATTATGTATGCCATGCTGTGTACCAGACCTGATGTAAACCTTGCCGTAAGTTTGGTAGGAAGGTACCAAAGTAATCCCGGCATGGAACACTGGACAGCGGTCAAGAATATCCTGAAGTACCTGAAGAGGACTAAGGATATGTTTCTCGTTTATGGAGGTGACGAAGAGCTCGTCGTAAAGGGTTACGTCGACGCTAGCTTCGACACAGATCTGGATGACTCGAAGTCACAAACCGGATACGTGTATATTTTGAATGGAGGAGCAGTAAGCTGGTGCAGTTGCAAGCAAAGCGTCGTGGCGGGATCTACATGTGAAGCGGAGTACATGGCAGCCTCGGAGGCAGCACAGGAAGCAGTCTGGATGAAGGAGTTCATTACCGACCTAGGGGTGATTCCCAATGCGTCGGGCCCGATGACTCTCTTCTGTGACAACACTGGAGCTATTGCCCTTGCGAAGGAGCCCAGGTTTCACAGGAAGACCAGGCATATCAAGCGTCGCTTCAACTCCATTCGTGAAAGTGTTCAAAATGGAGACATAGATATTTGTAAAGTACATACGGACCTGAATGTAGCAGATCCGTTGACTAAACCTCTCCCTAGGGCAAAACATGATCAACACCAGGACGCAATGGGTGTTCGATTCATCACAATGTAACTAGATTATTGACTCTAGTGCAAGTGGGAGACTGTTGGAAATATGCCCTAGAGGCAATAATAAATGGTTATTATTATATTTCTTTGTTCATGATAATTGTCTATTGTTCATGCTATAATTGTATTGTCCGGAAATCGTAATACATGTGTGAATACATAGACCACAACGTGTCCCTAGTAAGCCTCTAGTTGACTAGCTCGTTGATCAACAGATAGTCATGGTTTCCTGACTATGGACATTGGATGTCATTGATAACGGGATCACATCATTAGGAGAATGATGTGATGGACAAGACCCAATCCTAAGCATAGCATAAAAGATCGTGTAGTTTCGTTTGCTAGAGCTTTTCCAATGTCAAGTATCTTTTCCTTAGACCATGAGATCGTGCAACTCCCGGATACCGTAGGAGTGCTTTGGGTGTGCCAAACGTCACAACGTAACTGGGTGACTATAAAGGTGCACTACGGGTATCTCCGAAAGTGTCTGTTGGGTTGGCACGGATCGAGACTGGGATTTGTCACTCCGTGTGACGGAGAGGTATCTCTGGGCCCACTCGGTAATGCATCATCATAATGAGCTCAATGTGACTAAGGCGTTAGTCACGGGATCATGCATTGCGGTACGAGTAAAGAGACTTGCCGGTAACGAGATTGAACAAGGTATTGGGATACCGACGATCGAATCTCGGGCAAGTAACATACCGATTGACAAAGGGAATTGCATACGGGATTGATTGAATCCTCGACACCGTGGTTCATCCGATGAGATCATCGTGGAACATGTGGGAGCCAACATGGGTATCCAGATCCCGCTGTTGGTTATTGACCGGAGAGGCGTCTCGGTCATGTCTGCATGTCTCCCGAACCCGTAGGGTCTACACACTTAAGGTTCGGTGACGCTAGGGTTGTAGAGATATGTGTATGCGGAAACCCGAAAGTTGTTCGGAGTCCCGGATGAGATCCCGGACGTCACGAGAGGTTCCGGAATGGTCCGGAGGTGAAGAATTATATATAGGAAGTCAAGTTTCGGCCACCGGGAAAGTTTCGGGGGTTATCGGTATTGTACCGGGACCACCGGAAGGGTCCCGAGGGTCCACCGGGTGGGGCCACCTATCCCGGAGGGCCCCGTGGGCTGAAGTGGGAAGGGAACCAGCCCCTAGTGGGCTGGGCGCCCCCCCCCATGGGCCTCCCCCATGCGCCTAGGGTTGGGAACCCTAGGGTGGGGGGGCTTCCCACTTGCCTTGGGGGGCAAGGCACCCCCTTTCCCCCTTTGGCCGCCCCCCCCCCTTGAGATCCCATCTCCAGGGCCGGCGCCCCCCCCCCTAGGGGGCCTATATAAAGGGGGGGAGGGAGGGCAGCAATAACACAGCCTTGGGCGCCTCCCTCCTCCCCTGCAACACCTCTCCCTCTCGCAGAAGCTCGGCGAAGCCCTGCCGAGACCCGCTACATCCACCACCACGCCGTCGTGCTGCTGGATCTCCATCAACCTCTCCTTCCCCCTTGCTGGATCAAGAAGGAGGAGACATCGCTGCACCGTACGTGTGTTGAACACGGAGGTGCCGTCCGTCGGCACTCGGTCATCGGTGATTTGGATCACGGCGAGTACGACTCCGTCATCCACGTTCATTGGAACGCTTCCGCTCGCGATCTACAAGGGTATGTAGATGCACTCCCTTCCCCTCATTGCTAGTATACTCCATAGATGCATCTTGGTGAGCGTAGGAAAATTTTAAATTATGCTACGATTCCCAACATCATGAACTACATAGCAAAACCCAATTCCCAATCCTACTCATGCAATCTTTGAGGGTGAAACTAATGCATAAAAACTGGGTATGAAAAATATGATCAAAGTGTGAACTTGCCTTGTACTGTTGATGAAGATTCTTCGCACTCATAATTTCTGATAGTTCTACTCGTCACACTCCGATCAATCTATCGTGAGCAAGCAATTATAACCACACATAAGCAATCACTCAAAGAACCAAAAGAACGAAGAAAACACTTCGGAAAACTTCAAAACCATCAAATAAAGCTCACGGACATAAACATATTTTTAACAGTAGCAAAATTATGTGATTTTGATCTTAACATAAGGTACATGTCAAGAGCTTCGATTTGCAAAAAGAATCAATTAAATCGGAGTTACGAAACTCAAATTATAGCCAAAACAAGTTTGAATTCAAATCTAATCTAATACAAATTTTAAAATTTCAAAAAAAGTTGATTTTATATGTTCTCTGGATAGAGGGGATCATAACGAAAATTCATCTAATTTGGATAAATGAACGAAAAGTTATGGCTATTTGAAAAATTAGGACCAAGCTGTTTTACGGAAAAAACATAGGTATGACTAAAAGAATTCTAGGTCTAATGTATAAATACGGAGACTAATTGATAATCCAATTAATCTATCGTACTAGTCTAGAAATAATAAGCTACGGGAGTATATAAAAAAATACAAGGAAAGATACCTTTATAAGTTAGAGAAAAGATGACTTCAGACAGAGGAGACGACTTCCAGAATTCCCGTCGGAGAGAAGAAATATATTTTTATTTAGTAAATCTATTAAAACCAAAATATATTGATTTAACCCGAATTAGATGATTTTTGGAGGCTGTATGAGTCTATATTTATAGGAGGAAGAGAGGTTTAGGGGTCAAAGGCTAGATAATGTGGGACTAAACGTAGGCGAACAAATAAAACGAAGGAAATTGCATGGGCTAAAAAGCACCAACGGCCGGCCGCGCGCACGCTGCAGTTTTTTTTGGCCAAAGGAAAAAGAAAAAGAAAACAAATTGAGAAGGAAATTGCTGGCTGGGCCTGGCCCATGAAGGAAAAAAATGGAGCGCCGCTGCCACTACGCTGCGCATATGGGTGACATATAGTTACGGCGTACGCGCATTTTTTAAAATAAAAACATAAAAAGAAAACTGAATAACGAAAATAAAATAAAATTTAATATAGGCATATTATATACCAAATTTTCAAAAAAAGATTTTCTAAAACATGAAGAGGCAAATAAATTCCACAAAAATTAAAATAAAGCAAACAGTGCTACTATTGCAAAAAAACTCATAAAAATCATTTTAAAAATACCAAAATGATTTCAGATTTATTTTCTCCTAATACATTGAAGGGAATCAATTTACCCTATTTTACGTATATTTTATTTTTGGAGCAAAATAATTTGAAATAAAAACCAAATAACTCCAAATTGAAAGTGGGTTTCAAAATAACTTCAAAGGGACTTTCAATTTGATTATTTGAAACTTCCAAATCTCTTTGTTAGCATTTGAAGAAGTCATTTTATCTTCTCTCATGAAACTCATTGAGTTGCATAAAGTTTCCGAATTTGAAATATTTCCAAATGGGATTCAAATCTTTTCAAAACCCTTTTTCATTTAATTAAATGGAAGAAGTCATATCATCTTCACTCTAGGGTTTTGTGATGAAATAAATTTGAATCATGGAGATCATAAATGCAAGGTGAAAGTTTTGGGAAAGTCATTTCATTCCCTCTCATTCAACTTTCAAAAGATTTCAGATTTCACTCAAATTTCACACAAGCAACCACACCACAATCAAACAAACAATCAAAACTATTTATTTAATCTAACCTTCCAAAATTTAGAATTTGGGGTTGTTACATAGTGCCCTATTTTAGATAAAATAGTCGAGTATTTTTTTTGCGTCTACATTATCTATTGGAGCATCGTTTTTATCCCTTGGTGATGTAAAAATATGTTGTTTTTGTATCTATAACATCTAACGAAGATGCTCTAAGATGCTTAGCTTCTTATGTAGTGAACTCAGTCAACAACGACAAGCCGACAAGGAATGTCTAGAAGCGTTGGCCGCTGCCGGAGCAGTGTAGATCGATGCCGAAACACCGTCATCCCACCTCGCGCAAACTCTCATCTAGGGTTTCCTTGCCTCTCGCCAGCATTACCGCTGGTCCGTCTCGTCTCCTATGGTCCTTGGACCATGGAGGCGCGGTGGATCCTGGCCCTTGTCGATGGGAGGGCTCCATTTTTAGGTGTCTTTTTTAGTTTTGTTAGGATTTGTGTCATGCTCAAGAAGACAAGGCGGTGGCGAGTTCTTAAAGATGGAATAAGGTTCTCCCCGCTTAGCCTCCGTCCCGGTGATGCTTCAAGCGTCGTCGGAGGGCGTGTGGAGGTGTGTCTCCGACGGATCTCATGGGATCCGGTCGGCACTTGTCTTTGGTAGATCCACCTGGATTCGTTCATCTACGTGTGTGTGTCTGCAGGTTGGATCCTTTCGATCTGCGGTTCTCTTCATCGGCGGCGGTTGTTGTTCTGGTGCGTTGGTCGTAAGGTGCCTTAGCACGACGACTTCCCAACTGTTTACTACAGCCCGGCTCCGACGAGGGAGAGGTGATGACGGTGGCGCGCCCCGCAGAATGATGTGCAGTTGAGAAGGAACTACAGCCCGAAGTGCTCACTACCTAGGGAGCATAGAGCTTTTTGGGAGCCTCTATTTGTGAGGTACCTGAAAAAATGGTCCGTCGGTCATTTTTTACATGGACCGTCCGATCTTCATCCAACCGCCCAAAATAGATCTAGTATTGTTCATCTTCTTCCTCCCTCCTCTCTTCTTCCTCCCGCACGCCCCTATCTTGCCCCGCTCCAACCGACGACATCCACCACCCACGGCCGGCGGGCGCTACCGCCGTTGTTGTCCACCATCCAGGTCGTCCCTCTAAGCCCCACACCGGTGAACAACTCCAGCGACCCTCCTGCACCCTCGCACCTATAAGATAGACAATGGTGTTGCTGCTTTCCGGCGAACCTGCACCCCCACATCCTTAAGATAGATAGTGGGGCCACTTCTCCAGCGCGGTTGCTTCTTCTCCGGCAAGGTCTGGACTTCCATCTCTCTCGCCTATCGAAGTTCTGTTCAAAAACCTCGTACAAGGCCCCTGAAGTTCAGCAAAACTGGAGTTTTTTAGAATTTGCATACGCCGTATGTTCAGATGATGTTATTTTGACCAACAATAGCACTGCATTCGCATACCTTTACATTCAGGAAAAAAAATGGATTTTGGTTTCCCCATTTCCTTTGCGATATCGGCATATTGGTTTTCCCCATTCCATTTGCGATATCAGTGAATTGTGTTTATGTTACCTTTCATTAAATTAATGACCTCCTTAGGCCTTAAGTTGTCATGCTAACCCATAGGTTTATTTAAAAGTAAGGAAAAATAGTCTTAGCTTTTTTTAATATTTTTCTTTGTTGTGAACATATGCAAGCACCCAGTAATTGAAATTGTGTGCCACCTTTTTTTTAGTAAAATCATAGTTACCTACTCCCTCTGTCCGTTTTTTGATACTACACTAGTGTCAAAAAACATCCTAAATTATGAGTAGTGTCAAAAAAACGTTCTACATTACAAGGCAGAGGGAGTATATATTTAGCTCGCATATGGTATTACTAAACTCGAACATTTATATGCGGAACGGACAATGTTAGCATGGATAATAGTCACTAGATGTACGATATCTATACACCTTGTATCCTAAAACGAAGGGACTTTTTAGCACGCATATTGCATTACTAAACTTTCTAAAAGGAAACCTACAAGCCATGAAAATTAGTTTCACAAGACGGCTCACACCACCCAAAATTACATTCGCTATACGGTAATCAACTCCTCTCAAAAGAAAAAGGAAAAACTTTGGCAAGACTAGGCTTTGCACCCCACAAAAGAATTCTCTTGGAACACAATCTTACAAACAACGGTCATCCCACCATCTAGTTTAAGTTAAGAAAGCTGCCGCTTCCCTACCCATGACGTACATTACACCGACCTCACCACATGTACATATGCTACTTAACACAAATCTGCATTACAGTCCACACAAGATATATCTATCTGCATTTAACATGATGAATAACCGGTGGCCATGGAGTTCCAAAGACGGGATTCGTTGAGCATCCATGACTATGCGTTGTTGTAACGTTAACTTGTGAATGGCAGACAGACAATGTCTAGAAGGCAGAATGCTTCCCATGCTACGTAGGGATTCAGGCAAATTCAAGCCTCTTTTCTGGCTATCCTGTGAAACAGTAAAAAGTGGTGTTAGATATGGAACTTTTTAGAATGGTAAGATGCCACAGGAGATTTCATTGTGTCAAGAAAAAGAACATGTGAGATTTCCAGACCTGAAGCAATATATTCCAAGAGCATCCTTGATTTCATGACAAACCGAAATGGCGAGATGCATGTAAAGACCCACTGTTACAAATAAACAAGACATGAGATGGTTGGACATTTATATATGTCACTTATGTTGCAAGAAAGATGCAAAGCTATTCAGCTGAGACAGACATCTCAAACTAAATGTTGGAGTGCAGTACTTCACCTGAGGTTGCACAATACAGAAGAATAACCAAAAGCTCGTCAGCCAAAGGAGTCCTGCGAATAAAAATGATGCATGGTTTAGCTTAACTGCACAAAGGTACAGTTGCAATTTAGCAATACTAGGCGCGGCAAACATAAAGAAACTTACCCATTGTTAATCTTTGCGGTGAGAGCATTTGCGATAGCAAAAGGAAGAAACACCAGAGCCTGGAATAAGAGATATTTACTAATTATTTTGAATTATTCTTACACTTTGTATGTAGCAGAGCGAAAACATGCACTACACAACATAGACATACCATGCACATTCCTGTTTTTAGACCTTTGGGCTCGTCACACAAATGAGCAAGTATCATCCTTCCCTGTCCACGCATGGCAAGTTCATTTATATTATGGAAAAATAGTAGCAATTCCAGAAAAAATTAAGAATGATCATAGTTTAGTTTATGTGCTATGCATGCCACTTTCAAGTCAATCGATAAAACCTATTAGATGCAATAGCACAAATAACATGGAGGAACTGAGTAACATTAGATGCTTATTCAGAAAATGGAGTGCCACTGCATGCAGCACAGAACATGAGTTCAATCGGCGAGTCTATATTAGTTGTAAGGTGATTTGATTGCCCATGTGTCATATCCAAGTCATTATGTGCTTTTGCCATGAATTCCATATGTCCAGGTGGATAACGGAACTATCCAGTTTCCCAGAGATAACTCGGACTTACACACCGTCTGTCAACAATTCTGAGTATCTATACCAATATAAAAAGACCCAAATGGGCAGATCCAAACCATCTCGACCGTCAAATCATGTTATCTAGCGGTTCAAATCGCTCCAATGTTGAGCACCAAACACGTTTAACGCTCTAATTACCCAACACTGCCATTGGTTATAAACACGTTTTGACTCAACGATATCCCTTGAAATCTGCCATGTAATTAATATCCTCCATTCCGTGAAAAAGTAATTGATATCTTACCAAATACCAACGTGCAACAGATATATCTTATCTAATATAACGTGCAACTAATATCCTACCTAATATAAACGTGCACTGCACGTACATTATTACTAGTAATCTCAAATCACAGAATCGAAGTCTTGAAAGCAATAAGTTTTAGATTAAGTGATACTAGATCATATCTACACGAATCAATAATAAAAACAATAGGTTGAGATCAGAATTATACCGAAAGCAATAAGCTTCAGATTAAGTGATACTAGATCATATCTACACCAATCAATAATTTAGAAAAAATTACGTTGAAATCAGAATTATACCTTACCTTCTTATTGAAATCAATGGTTAGAAGATGTAGCAACAGATTACATTTGAACATTTGCAGTTTGCTTGATGTAAAAAGTTAGATAGTTTGAACATTTGTAGATGTAGCAACAGAACACTAATAAGGTTGCACTAGGTGGCAGATGCTGAAGGTGTGTAGTCTACTTCTTCCAGTAGCAACCGGAACTACCAAGATAACAGCACTAGGACAATCATTTCGTCTGGATGTTAGATGCTTGGTCAGTTCAGAGTTAAATCCATGCCAAGTGAAAAAAAAGGTATCGCCTGCTTTTTGGAAGGCAGTCAATCTTGTGGTGCACTGGATCAACATCTAGAAGTAAAAAAGACATCCAACATGCAAATAATATGAAGCTTGTGAACCCTAACATTTTTTCCTTCTTTTCGCAATGCATAATTATACATGCAAAATACTGTGTTTTAGAAGGAAAAGTAGACAGACACCGTGCGATTTAGCAGGAAGCCAGGAACCAATACCGTAAATATGAAAGCACATTATTCAATATTACAAAAGCAAGTCAGGGTCAAGGAACCCAACAACAGAAAAGGAACTTACAACCAAATATCCAAAAGCAGAACCAGTTCCAATCACAAGCAGATGTGGCTGGTTCTTCATGATATCTGAAGGAGAGAGATAACACCTACACAACAAGATAAATAAAACTAGTGTTACATTCAGAGAGTTATATTTTGTACGATAAACAATGAATAGACTTTCTGATCCCATACCAGACAGCAACTCCAGCTAACAGCGCAATAAATGGAAGGAGCTGCAGCCCAAATGTAAAATACAAGCATTAGAATGTGCATGTAATGTAAGAAGATAAACAAGGTTTCCGCCTTCCAGGTTGAATTGAATATCTAAATAAATAAATAATCACATGGAACTTGAACTGTTCGAATGCAGAATATTTGTAAGAGCTGCACCTGTCCAAGATAAAATAATAACTACAAAATTAAACCCAACAGCTAAGACCCGACTTTGCCATTTTAGATGCTCTAATTATAAGCTTTGGGGCGAACTAGGTGTTTATACAACATTATGCATTTGTAATTTTGTTGTCCAAAGACATACAAGCTTTTGTGTATATTTTATCTATAAAATTTCATCGTCAGGGCCTCTCCTACAGTTTCCGGTAAAAAATACAAGCTTGATGATAACAAAGAGTATCCATATGCACATATACGCAAACTCAAAACTATACATATCAAATATTCAAATCATTGCTTGCTTCTTGAAGTTCAAATGGATGGATGGACTAGAGTTTTCAAAAGCACTCTAGTCCAGGAATCTACAACCTAAAAGATTACAAGCTTTTAAGTATTGTACATACAGGAAATTCCAAAAACTTACCATCGCTAATGCTAATTCCATGCTCCCTTTCCGTGCATCAACTACTTTTTGGACATTACCAATACTGCATGACAGGAGAATCGGTCATGTGTAAGCAAGAAATATCAGCAAGACATATGCAGCACATGATTATTGGCTTATTGCATTGGAAAGTGTTTAGTGGACATGCGGTAAATGCCACAAACAATTTCATAGAAGTTTCACTTAAAAGGGAACTGGTTCGTGAAACATGAAGATTCAAATATTTGCAAATAATTTCATAGAAGTTTCGGGTATTAAACACAGAGAAGAATTGCATGACAGGCATAGGAATCAGTCATATGTAACTTCATGTCATGGAGCCATGAAAAAAGTTACTCGGAAAATAAAATACAAAGGAATTTAAACTCACTTGGATCCAACTGTTGGGATTACAGCAAACATGATCATCAGAATCAGCACGATAACATACAAGGGGATTTCTGATACAAGTTAAAGCAACAAATCAGAAACAGTTTCTATTAATAGTCACGTGGAGTACTTGTGTGCTACTATGTTGACAAAACTGGTAGCCGATGTAAGTTGTAACTCGCACTCCAGCAGATAAGGAGTAAAGTAAATTGTACATATCTATGCTAGCAGTCATTATCGAAATAGAGGAGATAATACACAAAATAAACAGAAAAGGCATTCGCAGTTCCTAAAGTAACATACCTGGAACAAATGGAAGTGGAACCAAACTAATAAGAGGGAGGGATTTTCGAAAATCTTGCGCCCACCATTCAGCACCTAAATTGGGGAGTAGAATTGCTTATCTTAGAAGAATGTAAAAAAAAAAACTAAAGAAACAAAAAGCTATTTGAATATCAAGTCTTGCTTGGGTAAATTACCAGTAAAAAAGGTAAAAAGGTGGGAGACATAGATCAGCATCAGGCCTTCCGTTGGTCCATTTATTACAGGAAGAATAAGAGTATTTGTGAAGTAGCTGGCAGCATGAGAAATACAACCGTCAATAAGAGCTTCCAAGAAATTAATGCATTACCAAATGTGAAAAACCAAACATAAAGACAGCAATGAGAGTTCTGGAAGCAAATGTTGAGCTGACCCCTAAGTTTCTTATATGAAATCGGTGGTCAGTAGAAGAATTTACAGAAATAGAAGAAATACTATGATAAAGGAAGTGATAAGCAAATGGATGCATGTAATGTGCCAATCTGTTACTCAACTATGACAAAAATTACCTATGAGGTGCCAGTTACACTGGTGTAAGGTCAACACAAGGAGAAAGCAGAGTCTAATATCAGAAACATTATGAGCTAGTTGCTCAAAACTCTGGGCTAGATAGCTACGCTTTGGGGTAACAAACCTTGCTGAAATAACTCGATGAGGTTTACCCACATGTAACTCATGCATTCGGTTGGCATACACAGAAGTTCACACAGAAAAAAAAAACAGTAGTATCATCCCACTAAATCAATCTTCATGCCGCACCAAAAGCTGCAGCATGCAGGGGTCTAAACCCATTATTACAGAAGGAAGAATGCAAGATTACAATTGAAATGACTTTTTTTTTAACATTTCAGACAAGAAAAGAGCATCTTGTTTTGCAGATATATGGAATATGCTCAGAGCAATTGAGTTCTAAAAGCCTTACTGTTCCCATGTTGCCAGATAAAATGGGACAGCAGCAACCACCCAATAACAGAATGTCAACCTTCCACACATCAAGGTGCTTCCAAGGGCCAAGGCTTCAAACTAACCACAGTATAAGGACGAGCCCAGTCAATATAAATAAGACAAATATATCTTTAGTGAAGGACGAGGACAAGGTGAAGGCCTCGAATAAAAAAATCCTTACAGCGCAGGCAAGGGCATCACATCCTGCCAAATGAAAATTTTGAACACTGTAAGATTGAGATGTTGAGAGAGAGAGAGAGAGAGAGAGGGGCAGGAAAAAAAATACCATGATCAAAAAGTTCTCCTAGAGGACTTGATGAGCTGGTGCGCCTTGCTTGTTTACCATCAACGGCATCAAAAGTCTAGCAGGCACAACAAAATATAGTTGATTAATTCAAACCAGTGAACTAGATGACATGATAATTTCCCGTTTGCTTTGCGCATGTTGATTTACAAGGTGATAAATTGATAATGACACTACATATGTGTTTTTAATAGTTGCATCAGTCAGATAAACAAGTGTAGAAACAACATACTCCAAACACTCACCAACTAATATTTGTTCAATCTTTACAACAAAATAATTCTTCTAGGGGTAAATGTCAGGCTTAATTGTAATCAAATTCAGAACTGCCCACTAAGAGTGGGTCTTACTCATTCTGCTACCTGAAATAAAGGATTTAAGATAAACTGTTCTTCAGTAGTTAGCCTATATAGCTCTAGATTCAACGACTTAGTGAAATTATACTTATATCATTACGTGGCTATGGGTCCTTTCTCGAAAATCAGCCAGGAATACATAATTGTAATATGAACAACAACGCACATTCCTTGTTTACCATAGATTGTACAGGTCATTTCATAGTAAGAAATTAAACCAGCGGATAGGCAAGAAAACAAGAATTACAGAAATTATCACACGGAACACTCTTGCTTAAGCAAAATAATGCTCTTTAGTAACCATACAGGAGAAGCCAAAAAGATCGGAACAAGGAAGTGTTATCTATTTGGAATCTCATTCTCAGTTTCACACACCTGGTACAAGAAGAGAAGTATTCCATGGGCAAGATGGACCCACCGAGGGGGAGCTGTGTCAAGGTGGGGTGAATAAATCTGTGAAATTAGAGTCATAAGTGGAAAACAAGACATAACCTAAAACGTGGAATGCATCATAAGGTGATAACGTCGGTATATTAGCAGCAATGTACTACCTCCGTAAACAAATGTAAGACGAAATAAGAAGAAAATAAATTAAGAAAGACACTCACATAGCTAAGCAGCGAAGATGTAAGTAGAAACATAAATCCCATGAGTGTGATCTGTAAATTTGGAAAGGATCACCACAGACTGCTCCAAATGAAATGAACCCAAGGAAGAATTGACAATTTACCGATCAATCTCTTACCATGTTTGGACTATACGTTGGTCGATACATGCAAACGTGGAAAATTATAAATTAGTCCAAGGGCTCTGATGAAAAGAATAAAAATTGAAAACATTTATTTTCTGTTTGCACAAGACTACAAATCTATTTCCTTCGATTATAGAATGTTGATATGTAGCACCAAGAAGGTGCAAGATCTCAGTTCTCTGACCATCCTAACAATGTAGATACTGTGGCAGAAGAGAAGTACGTGTGTTAACGAGTACCCTTACAGCCAGGACCTAGACAACAGATCTTCAGTGAGGCAGATCAGTGGAGGTTGGCAGGCTCCAAGGAGCTCCGAGCATTGTCCTGCATCCTCGCCCTTGTGGCCACATCTGTAGTCACACTTAGCTCCATAGTTTTGTGCCTTTTTCGTTCTTTGTTTTTTCAAGATTTTTTGTGTCTCTCACGTGGTGGTTGTGTAGCTTTTGCGCCATTTGGGTGTTTGCCTTCTAATACGAAAGACGAGTGTTTTGATGCGTGCTCGAGAGAAAAAAATTAAGTGTAAGATCGATCCTACTGGTTAGTAATCCGTAAGATGAAAACAGGAACATCAAGTTTGATTGTTCTGTCACCGTGGTTCAAGCCCAATCACTTGGCCATTGGTCATCTAAGTTAATCAAAACATCATAGTATAATTTACAGGTAATGAGGTAAAGAGATGTCACACTCTACACTAGGCAGGCATGTAACCACACTTCCTTTGTTCAGAGCAACTGTAATGACAAATCACTGACTACTGATGACGTGACAAGTTAAAGTAGTAATGTACAAACAAATTGTCAATCCTTGCAATTTTAGGGAGTTTGTGAAGGCTTCAGTCATATTGGCCTGCATCTCATTAAGTTACTGTGTTTAGAGCGACTGGCATGCAAATCACTGCCTACTGACACTGACAGCCTGACAAGTTACAGTAATATACAAACAAATTAATTGCCAATCCAAACAGCTCGGGAGTTTGAGACAGCCACAAGGTTTCAGTGATATTAACCTGCCTCTCATTGAGTTAAGTTCCTACCTCTCTTAAAATGTTCCTTCAAAGCAAGCTTATGACGCGTCACCCCCGTTCCCCAACCCACAAATTCGACCCTCTTGGGCGCATCTACTCTCCAACCACTGACTAAACCACAGCCATCTACTCTAACCAGTATTAAGTAGAGTAGGGGAGGAGGCGGAAGGGGGCACTCACGGCATCCAGAGCGGGAAGAGGGTGACGCAGCGGCTCCAGAAGGGCTGGAGCACGTACTTGGCCACCACCGAGTGGTCCTGGCCGCTGTACCTGTAGCGCTTCAGCGTCTCCACGCCGTGCGCGCCGATGTACACCATCTCCGGCGCGGCGGCGGCGGCGGCGGCGGGCGGGGGCTCGGAGGGTCGGCGGAGGGGGTTTGGGAGGGCTCTGGATGGAAGGCTCGAGAGGGCGCTGGATCGCGATGCGATGCGGCGTGACCCAGTTGGTGGGCTTGGCTTGGCGAGGCGAGATCGGTGAGGCGGAGAGGGAGGTTGGAATCCGATGGCGTGGCGTGGTGGGATATTCGAGTCGACCCAGCACGACGACACGCCGTCAGGTCGGCCAGGGGCCCCGCCACTTTTGAGTGCAACGCACGGAGTTTTTTTTTTCCGAAGGCCTTTTCGGGTTCAGGGGTGGCCGCCATCTGTCCTCCGGTCTTTTATTGCTGGCCTTTTCGTTCCAGGGAGAAGCACCAGTCACAAATTCAAACCCTTTTTTCTTCAGCTACGGTTTTCTTAGGAAAATCGCTTTCTCCGATGTTTGACGTGCACCTGCCAAGGGAAAGAGGCGGATACGCCATACGCGTGTCCGATTCCGAAACCTTCTGAAAACTGTACACGTTAGATCATGTCTCGATGCTTGTTCCCCTAAGGAAAAGCGATGGAACCCGGACACGTGAGAGTGGGAAATGGTAGCAGCATCTACAGCTGGCCCCCCAAACCCTTCTCAAACCGGTCAACTGATCGGTGACGAAATTTTGACTCAGATGGACGTCTTAAACGGAATTCAAATGCCCGATCTGACTGGCACCCCTCATATCCAGCCCAAATATGAGACGGATATGAAGCGCCCGGGCGCGTCCGCCACGTCGGACCTGGCCCATCCGACCCCACATATATCCGTCCTCATCCGCTCGTCGGACCAATCCTAGCCACTCCAAATTCCTCTTCCCTCCACTCCCTTCGCCACCCGAGCTCACCTCCGGCGATTTTCGGCTGCCTCCAGCATGAGGGACGGCGGATCTGACTCCGACCAATCTGGATCCATCGACTGAAGTGTCATCTTGTGCGGGTTGGAGGAGGCAATAACGGTCCGCATTGCACTCTGCCGCTCACGGGAGGACAACGCCCGGCCGATGGACGGACCTGTCCAGCGCGACTCTGTAGCGTCGGCTCAACGGGTGCTCGGGTCCTCTGGGGCTGGATCATCGCGGACCCGTCAGACGGAAAATCTCTCCTTCCACATCACCGGTCGGGCAGCCTGTCGTGGGAAGGAGAGGATCGTCCCATCATGGTGTCGTAGTACCATACCAGTCACCGTCATACCCTCTCCAAGAACGCCGCATCTACTAACAGTGTAACCTAGTCCCTAAGAGGTGGGATTCGACAAGGGACTTGTTGCGCTCGTTGGTTTTGGTCATTCTGGTTCCAACACAAGCTGCATTTTACCCTTTACGGGTATACGAAAGGTCACTCGGAAGCTGGAAAGTTTTTGCTGTAGTGGATATTGAATACGAACGCTGCACCCTTCGGTTGCTGCCTGTTCGTTTCGTCTCCCGCGTTCCCTTCAGCTCCTGGCGCAGCCTCTCGCCTCCTTCTCTTGCGCCTATAAAAGGGAGGTCGCTCCTCTCAGAGAGTCGCACCAGAACTTCTCCTTCCTCTCGCCACCGGTTCCAATCTCTGAGCTGTTGTTGTCTTCCTCATCCCGACTTGCGGCGTGCACCGCGAGTCGGGATAGTAGGCCTCTAAAACCGCACCTCTTTGAGTCCTGTACGGGAGAAGGGTGATAAGGTTTTTGGGGAGCGCTCCACGCGACTACTGACTTCTTCATCACGGACTCCGACGACTACTACCCCGACGACGACTTCTTCCCCGACGTCGACAACCTCATCAACGACATGGCTGGAGAGGATGTCGACCCCAAGTCCACTGCTTCTGCTGCTGCTGTCCCGTACGTGTTCTTGCTCTTTCTGTTAGAAGTCCTGCCACAGTTCTTTGCTCTAGTCTCTGCCCTACATATGTTAGGTTCTACTTTATTTATGCAACTTCATCTAGTGTCTGTTCTAGATGTGTTTAGTTCAAGTTCATATATGCAGATGCTATTTACCTTCTCTCTGTCAGATTGCATGACTTGTTTTATCTCTGTTATATTAGTCATGCTTTATTTAGTATTTCCGTTAATAAAATCATTCGGTAAATTGCTCATATTTCCAACAATCCAAAGACCTTATTATAGGCAATTTACCCCGAGTGGTTTTGCTGCTTCCATGAGACCTCCTATGTTTGAGGGTATCCACTATAAGAGGTGGCGCGTGTGAAAGAACATGCGGTGCCCCCATGTTTGGTTTTGGTAATTGATGATAATCTCTATGGACTAATGGTTGCCTTGAGTTATATTTGAAGGATTTGTCCATATGCATTTCTTGAAGTCCATGTGTTGGTTTCAAGGAGTTTATGTGGTGACCAAGGTGTTATTAAGGAATTATCCAAAGATTGGTCATGTGAGAGTTGAGCTTATTGCAAGCATGTCTTGGAGAAGAAGATTGTGTGATCATTCATGTATATCTTCAAGACATCATCCAAATGAAGAGAGTTGAAAAGATTCAAGGTTGATCAAGACTAAGTCAAGAGTGAATCAACTTGATCAACTCACAAAGCGTAGAAGATGTACCGAGAGGGATCAAGCGATCCCATGGTGTGGTAAGCATTGTCAATTACGCTTTGTGTACTAACCCATGATCTTCGTGAGAGTTCTTTGTGGGGTTAGGTTGCGGTGTGCAAGTTCAAGTGAAGCATCATGAAGAGATCAAATGCTTGAAGCTTGCCGTCCATTGTGGTGACAATAGACTTGTGAAGATGTTGCGGTGTGCAAGTTCAAGTGAAGCATCATGAAGAGATCAAATGCTTGAAGCTTGCCGTCCATTGTGGTGACAATGGACTTGTGAAGATGTGCGGAAGAGTGGCTCACCCATAGTGGAGTATGGGGGGGCAATCAACTAGTCTTCATCGAGCCAACGCAACCAAGAAAGGTGGTCCAACTTGAGGGAGTCAAGATCGTCATCATCTAGCTCAAGTGGACCATGTGCAAGGCAAAGGTTTGCCCTTGATAGGTTTTCTATTTTACCGGTCTCATGATGGTAGTTGGGAGACCAGGTTATAGGATTGATTGCTGTACTATCAAGGGGGGCTCTCGATGAGTAGCTTGATCGTATCATTCGTAGAGAGCTCAAACCATTGCATCCTTGCATCATCTTTCTTGGTTCTTGTTTGGTTCTTCTCTTTGTGAGTTTTGGAGCTTATGGTCATCTTGATGACAAGCTCGAGTTCATCGAAAACAGAGTTCACTCACATCTTCTATGATGTTTTCGATGTTGGAGGTTATGCCGGTTCTTCTCGGTTGGAGGTTTCACTCCTCTATTTGTTGGCATACCTTCCCTGCCTCGTCTTCCTCTATCCAACAAGCTTGAGTTTGCTCAATTCGGAGCTCATATGCAGAAGTTATGGCAGTTTTGGTTTCCCGTGGAGTATTCTTGTTTTCGTGGAAGTGGCTTTAGGATGGTCCCGGCGGTAGTACCGCGGGACCCAGCGGTAGTACCGCTTAGGGTCACAAGCGGCAGTACCGCTCCGCAGCGGTAGTACCGCTGGTGGGTCCTCAGCAGTAGTACTGCTACGGTACCAGGCCCCTACCGCGTCGATTCGAGGGGTCATTTTTCGTGCCGGATAGCGCGGTACTTCGCAGCGGCAGTAGGGCGGCAGTAGCGCTCACGAGCGGTAGTACCGCCCAACCACCGCGGCAGTACCGCTCGGGTCTGTCACTCTCCTGCCCTCCAGACTCCACGGTAGTACCGCTGGGGTGAGTGGTAGTACCGCTTATAAGCGGTACTACCGCCCCAAGGTTCATGTTTTGTTTATCCGTTTCCCTGCTTCTTCCGCCCGAGCGGTAGTACCGCTCGTGGAACGGTAGTACCGCTCGTGTGCGGGCTGAGCACATAACGGTTGGATTTTCCCCCTCCTATAAAAGGGGGTCTTCTTCCCCAATGAACCTTATCCTTTGAGCTCGTGTTCTTCCCCCATTGTTGACCTTCTTCGAGCTTGCTAACTCTCAATCCCTCCATGGATTCTTGCTAGTTTTTGAGGGAAAAGAGAGAGGAGATCTAGATCCACATTTCCACCAATCACTTTCTCCTCTAGGTGAGGGGAACCCCTTGGATCTAGATCTTGGAGTTCTTGGTGTTCTCCTTCTTGTTCTTCCTCTCTTTTCCCTCCCTAGCATTAGTTGCTTTGGTGGGATTTGAGAGAGAAGGACTTGGGCACTCCGTGTGCCCTTGCCATTGCATTTGGTGCATCGGTTTGAGTTCTCCACGGTGATACGTGGAAGTTACAAGTTGAGAAGCTTATTACTCTTGGGTGCTTGGTACCCTTGAGCTTGTTCCTCTTGGGTGCTTGGGCACCCTAGACGGTTGGTGGTGTTCAGAGCTCAATCATTGTGGTGTAAAGCTCCGGGCAAGCGTCGGGGTATCCAATTAGGTTGTGGAGATCGCCCCGAGCAATTTGACGGGTTCCGGTGACCGCCCCCAAGGGTTGCCATTTGTACGGGTTCGGTGACCGCCCTCAAGGGTCCCTTAGTGGAATCACGGCATCTTGCATTGTGCGAGGGCGTGAGGAGATTATGGTGGCCCTAGTGGCTTCTTGGGGAGCATTGTGCCTCCACACCGCTCTAAACGGAGATTAGCATCCGCAAGGGTGTGAACTTCGGGATACATCATCGTCTCCGCGTGCCTCGGTTATCTCTTACCCGAGCCCTTTACTTATGCACTTTACTTTGTGATAGCCATATTGTTTCTTGTTATATATCTTGCTATCACCTAGTTGTTTATCTTGCTTAGCATAAGTTGTTGGTGCACATAGGTGAGCCTAATTGTTGTAGGTTTTGTGCTTGACAAATTAACCGCTAGGTTTATTCCGCATTTGTTCAAGCCTAAACCGTAATTATTTTAAAGCGCCTATTCACCCCCCCCCTAGGCGACATCCATGATCTTTCAGCATGAGAGAAGTCTTATGGTTTCAAACCATGAGTTGCTATGACGCCACTCTTGGCAAACCTGAAGGAGAGCTTGATGCTCAACAGGCACAAGCTTTTCAGAAAATGGATACTCTGTTTAAGGTTGCTCTCTTGAGTGTTCTTGGTGAGAACATAGTTGATGCTTATGCGTCAATTGATAATGGGAAAGATATGTGGGATGCACTCGAGGCCAAGTTTTGGGTCTCGGATGCTGGCACTGAGCTGTACATCATGGAGCAATTCTATGATTACAGGATGACTGAAGAGCGCTCCGTGGTTGAGCAAGCCCATGAGATACAGTCATTTGCTAGAGAACTTGAGCACTTCAGTTGTATGCTACCAGACAAGTTTGTTGCCGGAGGTATCATCACTAAGCTTCCTCCTTCGTGGAGGAACTTTGCTACCTTACTGAAGCATAAGAGACTGGAGTTTTCCGTCCCGGATCTCATTGGCACTCTTGATGTGGAAGAAAAGGCGAGAGCAAAGGACACACGTGCTCGAGGTATTGAGGGAGGATCTAGTGCCAATCTGGTACAGAAGAAGAACTTCCAGCCCCACAAGTTCAAGAACAAGGGCAAGTTTGATGGTAAAGCAAAGTTTGAAGGGAAGAACAAGGTTGTGCAACACACGAACTTCAAGAAGAAGAATGACAAGAAGAAAGGTGTTTGTCATGTGTGTGGGGATCCTGATCATTGGGCTCCTAGTTGCCCTAATCGTTATGACAAGCGTCATCCTGGGAAAGGCGGCAAGGCCGCTAATGTTGTCATTGGAGACACTGACATGAAGGATGCTGGGTATGGTATATTTCCCACTATTCTTTCAGTATGTCATTCTCCTGATTGGTTGATTGACACGGGTGCTAATGTGCATGTATGCGGTGATATTTCCATGTTTTCATCTTATAAGACCGTAGGGACTTCAACCGTGCCGATGGGCAATGGTTCAACTGCTTCTGTTCATGGTGTTGGCACGGTCGATCTGAAGTTTACTTCGGGGAAGATTGTGCGGCTGAAGAACGTGCATTATGTCCCCTCCGTCAATAAAAATCTTGTTAGCGGATCTCTTCTGTGTAGAGATGGTTACAAGCTTGTCTTTGAGTCGAATAAATTTGTAATATCCAAGTATGGAACCTTTGTTGGTAAAGGCTATGAGTCAGGAGGCCTGTTTCGTTTATCCTTATCAGACGTTTGCAATAAAATTGTTAATCATGTTTGCAAAAATAGTGAATTAAATGTGTGGCATTCACGTCTTTGTCATGTTAACTTTGGTTGCATGTCGCGACTAGCGAAGTTGAACTTAATCCCTAGTTTCACAACTGTCAAGGGATCTAAGTGTCAAGTTTGTCTGCAAGCTAAGCAACCTCGTAAGTCTCACACGACTGCAGAAACGAGAAATCTTGCACCACTAGAGCTCATACATTCAGATCTATGTGAAATGAATGGTGTTTTGACAAAAGGTGGAAAGAAATATTTCATGACGTTAATTGACGACTCCACTAGATACTGTCGTGTGTATCTTCTGAAATCTAAGGATGAGGCTTTGAACTTTTTCAAGATCTATAAAGTTGAAGTGGAAAACCAACTTGATCGAAAAATCAAGAGGCTTAGGTCCGACCGTGGTGGAGAGTATTTTTCCAATGAATTTGATGCTTTTTGTGCGGAACATGGTATAAACTATGAGAGGACGCCTCCCTATTCACCTCAGTCAAATGGGGTAGCCAAAAGAAAGAACCGTACTCTAACTAATTTGGTTAACGCCATGTTAGACACATCGGGTCTCTCCAAGGCATGGTGGGGGAAGTCGATATTGACTGCATGTCATGTCCTAAACCGTGTTCCCACAAAGAATAAAGAGATAACTCCATTCGAGGAATGGGAGAAGAAAAGATTAAAACTCTCTTATCTACGAACCTGGGGTTGTTTGGCGAAAGTCAATGTGCCAATTCCAAAGAAGCGCAAGCTTGGACCAAAGACCGTGGATTGTGTTTTCCTGGGATATGCTTTTCATAGCATTGGTTATAGATTCTTGGTTGTAAAATCTGAGGTACCTGACATGCATGTCGGTACGATCATGGAGTCGAATGATGCGACTTTCTTCGAAGATATCTTTCCCATGAAGGACATGGCTACCTCATCTAATCAGGAGATGCCTAGTTCATCGAATCATGAACCAGTTACAATTACCGAACCTGCCATTTTGATGGAACACTTTGAAAGTCCTGTGGAGGAGAACAATGAAGTTCCTACTAGGAGCAAGCGACAAAGGACTGCAAAGTCCTTTGGTGATGATTTTCTTGTGTATCTCATAGATGACACTCCCAGTACTATTTCAGAGGCTTATGCATCTGAAGATGCTGACTACTGGAAGGAAGCGGTTCGTAGCGAGATGGATTCCATCTTGGCGAATGAAACTTGGGAGATAACTGATCGTTCTTATGGGTGCAAACCTATAGGATGCAAATGGGTATTCAAGAAGAAGCTTAGGCCTGATGGTACTATTGAAAAGTACAAGGCTCGGCTTGTGGCTAAGGGTTATACCCAAAAGGAAGGTGAAGACTTCTTTGATACTTACTCACCTGTGGCTCGACTGACCACTATTCGATTTCTACTTTCACTAGCTGCCTCACATGGTCTTCTCATTCATCAAATGGATGTTAAGACTACTTTCCTAAATGGAGAGTTGGACGAGGAAATTTATATGGAACAACCAGATGGGTTTGTACTAGATGGTCAGGAAAGAAAAGTGTGCAAGTTGCTGAAGTCTTTGTATGGACTCAAGCAAGCACCCAAACAGTGGCATGAGAAGTTCGAAAGAACTTTAACAGCTGCAGGCTTTGTTGTAAACAAAGCTGACAAATGTGTGTACTATCGCCATGGTGGGGGTGAGGGAGTTATCCTTTGCTTGTATGTTGACGACATACTGATTTTCGGAACAAATCTGAATGTTATTAAGGAGGTCAAGGATTTCCTATCTCGCTGTTTTGAGATGAAGGATTTAGGAGTGGCTGATGTCATTCTGAACATCAAGTTGTTGAGAGACGATGATGGTGGGATTACATTGCTTCAATCTCACTATGTGGAAAAGATCTCGAGTCGCTTTGGCTATAGTGACTGCAAGCCCTCTCCAACACCATATGATGCGAGTGTGTTACTTCGAAAGAATCGAAGAATTGCTAGAGATCAATTGAAGTATTCTCAGATTATTGGCTCGCTTATGTACTTAGCCAGTGCTACAAGACCTGACATCTCTTTTGCTGTTAGCAAACTGAGTCGGTTTGTCTCAAAACCAGGAGATGTGCATTGGAAAGCTCTAGAGAGAGTTTTACGTTATTTGAAAGGCACTGCAAATTATGGAATTCACTACACTGGGCACCCAAAGGTGCTTGAAGGGTATAGTGACTCAAACTGGATCTCAGATGCTGATGAGATAAAGGCCACGAGCGGATATGTATTCACTCATGGAGGTGGCGCTGTTGTTTGGAAGTCTTGCAAGCAGACCATCTTAACGAGGTCAACAATGGAAGCAGAACTCACAGCACTAGATACAACTACGGTTGAAGCAGATTGGCTTCGTCGGCTCTTGAATGACTTGCCGGTTGTTGAGAAACCTGTACCGGGTGTCCTTATGAACCGCGACAATCAAACTGTGATCACGAAAGTGAGCAGCTCAAAGAATAACATGGAGTCATCAAGACACGTTCAGAGAAGGTTAAAGTCTGTCAAGAAAATGAAAAACTCCGGAGTTATTGCATTGGATTATACCCAAACGTCTAAAAATCTGGCAGATCCTTTTACTAAGGGTCTATCATGTAATGTGATAGATAATGCATGGAGGGAGATGGGTATGAGACCCACAATATGAGTTGTTCACAGTGGTAACCTAGTCTATGTGATCGGAGATCCCGTGAATTAGATGTGAAGACAAGCTGTTGGTCAACTGAGAGGAGAGTATCCTTACTGTTAACAATACCACTCCATTAAGATGCAATACTCTCCTAAATCTGCATGGCAGGTTGATGTATATCTTAATGTGTTCTAAGTGGCTCATTTAAGCAGAGATGTTGTCCTGCAGAACATCTTTTGAAGAACACACCTATATGAGTGTGATTGTCAGACGTCGCAATCTATGAGAGTAGGGTTCTCTCTAGTAAACTCATGAAAGGTCACGGAGTATGACGCATAAGCTCCACCCGCGGGAAAGACCCACAGTAGCCTAGTATCGGTCAAGGCTTTGTGTGAAGCTAGATTCGTAGAAAACTTGAAGTTCAAGGCCCAGTCCACTGTTCAAGTTGCCTACTAGTGTAGCATAGAGTTCTAGGTGGAAGTTCAACTTAACAGTCTCCACTGCAATACCGGTATATAAAACATTGTTTTGGAACCAAAGGCAAATTTCTGTGTGCCTCTGGGTTCTGGTGGGGGATTGCTGGAATTTAGTCTATTTTGGGACAACCCAATAACTATTTCAGAAATTCCTAAATAAATCCTAGAGGCCCACTTAGCCCATTTGTGCAAGGCAAGGGATACTACTAAAGTTTAGTCCCACATTGCTAGTTTAGTGGGAGTTGGACCTCCTTATAAGGGAGGTTCTTTCCCCACTTGTATGAGCATGAGAACAAGAGGGATATCCACGCGCGCTCCTCCTCCGCCGCCCGCCTCGCCGCGCCGCGCCGCGGGTTGCGGGTATGAGCCGAGCCGATATCTAAATTTTTGCCACGCACTACGGGTATACGAAAGGTCACTCGGAAGCTGGAAAGTTTTTGCTGTAGTGGATATTGAATACGAACGCTGCACCCTTCGGTTGCTGCCTGTTCGTTTCGTCTCCCGCGTTCCCTTCAGCTCCTGGCGCAGCCTCTCGCCTCCTTGTCTTGCGCCTATAAAAGGGAGGTCGCTCCTCTCAGAGAGTCGCACCAGAACTTCTCCTTCCTCTCGCCACCGGTTCCAATCTCTGAGCTGTTGTTGTCTTCCTCATCCCGGCTTGCGGCGTGCACCGCGAGTCGGGATAGTAGGCCTCTGAAACCGCACCTCTTTGAGTCCTGTACGGGAGAAGGGTGATAAGGTTTTTGGGGAGCGCTCCTCGCGACTACTGACTTCTTCATCACGGACTCCGACGACTACTTCCCCGACGACGACTTCTTCCCCGGCGTCGACAACCTCATCAACGACATGGCTGGAGAGGATGTCGACCCCAAGTCCACTGCTTCTGCTGCTGCTGTCCCGTACGTGTTCTTGCTCTTTCTGTTAGAAGTCCTGCCACAGTTCTTTGCTCTAGTCTCTGCCCTACATATGTTAGGTTCTACTTTATTTATGCAACTTCATCTAGTGTCTGTTCTAGATGTGTTTAGTTCAAGTTCATATATGCAGATGCTATTTACCTTCTCTCTGTCAGATTGCATGACTTGTTTTATCTCTGTTATATTAGTCATGCTTTATTTAGTATTTCCGTTAATAAAATCATTCGGTAAATTGCTCATATTTCCCGAGGCTTAGTTGGTAGGTGTGTATGGTATGGTCTGAGAGATCGCGAGTGCAATTCCTGAGGCAAGTAAATTTATTATTTTGCCAAAATATCCGACCAGGCCCACCTTGGCCCACGCGGGGATGCACAAAATAAGCTATGTGCGGCCCATGCGGGGAATTTTGGTTACGCACAGCCCATACATATGGTGATCCAGCCGTACGTGACCAAATAGGATAGACGGACAAAAATTAGGGACTAACCAATTAGTACCACCTCGCGTATATGTTTTTATTTAAACTGAAAGCGTAAATTCACGAGAAAAAAACGTATTGTGACATTGAACCCGACAAAGTCAATCCGTGCTTTATTATTAAGGGAAAGATTACAGTTTACTTTTATGAAAAATTTATTATTTTAAACAGAAATAATAACATTTTTTAAAATATGTACTTTGACTTTAAATTACTTTTTTCCTTTTTAGTTTAAGACTTAAAATATATAGTTTTGAGCCTTCAAATATGTAGTTTGACACTTTCAATTTTTTTTCTTTTAGTTTTTATGTGGTGATCTTTTTTATAGTATATTATAGTTTACTTTTATTAAATTTCTATTATTTTAAATATAAATAATGACATTTTTAAAAATATGTACTTTGAGACTTTAAATTACTTTTTTCCTTTTTAGCTTAAGACATGAAATATATAGTTTTGAGCCTTCAAATATGTAGTTTGACACTTCCAAATTTTTTTCTTTTTAGTTTTTTATGTGGTGATCTTTTTTATAGTATATTATAGTTACTTTCATTAAATTTCTATTATTTTAAAATGGTAATAATTACATTTTTTAAAATAAGTACTTTGAGACTTTAAATTTACTTTTTTTCTTTTTTAGTTTAAGACTTGAAATATATAGTTTTGAGCCTTCAAATATGTAGTTTGACACTTCCAAATTTTTTCTTTTTAGTTTTTATGTGGTGATCTTTTTTATAGTATATTATAATTTACTTTTATTAAATTTTTATTATTTTAAATGGAAATAATGACATTTCTTAGGTGGTGACCTTTTTTTCTTATTAGGCTAGCCCAGATAGGATTAGGATGCCGTGGGGGGTCAAAACCAACGGGGCAACGGTCCCCTCGACCCACTCCCTCTCTCTGCCCTGCGCTGCTCTATTCCGTTCCCCTTTCTCTCCCTCTCTCTCGCCGCTCGTCATCGCCACTTCGATTCCGGCTGATTTTGGCGATTGTCGTCGTTCTCCGGTCCTGAGGTACACACCTGAGCCTCCCACTCTCATCTGTTCCATTTGTATTTCTTATTTAGAGGTGTGTTTTCGCATTTCCTACGCTAGGGTTTTGGCGGCGGCAGCAGGTGACGGCGACGACGACGGAGTAGACTGTAGGCGACCCTCGGCTCCAACCTAGGTGAGCATAGCATCCCTCCCTCTTTTGATGTAGATCACTGCCACTATCAATCAAATTAAGGTGTTTGAGTTGCTAGCTGTAGAAATTGGAAGTGCAATCTGTCAATCAAATTAAGGTGTTTGAGTTGTTGTTGTTGTCAATTGGAAATTGGAAATTGGAAGTGCAATCTATCAATTTTTAAGTCATCATCTTTGGAAGCATCTAAATTCTGAAACAAAGTGTTTGAGTTGCTGTTGTAATCCATAGCAAAGTGTTTGAGTTGATGTTGTGTACTACCTTTTCACCATCTCACATATATCACTAGCTTCTCATTGAATCTTCGGTTTAATTTAAATAGTTGACTGTCCAATGTGGCAATATGTGGCAAATCTAGTGTTTAAAGAAAATTTTCACTCGAAAGCAATGCTCCAAGTTAGGTGAGGCAAAATAGTGTGACAAATATAGTCACAATCCAAACAAGGCCTTAGGGGTTGTTTGGTTCCAAGCCAGAACTTGCCACACTTTGTCACAGCTCAACTTAGGCAAGTTTGACCAAGTTAGGTGTGTGTTTGGTTCTTGCCCACATGTTATAGATACAAACTGGCATATATATACTACACTTCATCCATATAATTGTGTGAACATATCGATAGTGCTATATTGTTGTTGTCCAAAGCTAGTTATGCACATGCTACGATATATTGTTGCTGTTTTACCCTTGATGAAATCTGCCAAGTCTGAAACTGACAAAATTAAAACTTGCCATGTAGCATACTCCATCCACATGCTACGATATATTGTTGTTGTTTTACCCTTGATGAATATAACAGTGTGTTTGCTAATGTAGCATACTCCATGATGTTATGGACAAATTTGCATTGTATACTTTGACATGTGTGTTTGGTTCTTGTCATAATAACCTATACTTGTTACTATTTTGAAGTTCCAGCCATGACTAGCTGGAACAGCCACTACCAGTCTTCGTGCAACTTCACGGCCTATGAAATTGACAAAGGCGAAACGGGCACCAACCAGGTAAGATTACAAAAACATCCATGAGCATTGCAAACACATGCATATATACATATATCATCTAACCATTCTTTATTGATGATTTCAAATATTTGACTTGCCAGACGTATGTACGAGACCCATCTCCAGAACCGGTCCAGCAGCAGTTACCAACACATGACATGGACATGCTCAGTCATGAGCTTGTCGCGTCAAAGGATAGTACAATGAAGGCACTTAAGGATTTGAATGACTCCCTGAAGAAAGAGAAGGACGAGATGGTCGATGAGAACTCCAGTCTCTGCGATAAGAAATTGAAGCTCATTGACCAAAAGCAGCTACTAGTCACCGAGATCGAGTCTATGAAGAAGGAGATACGGCTCCTGAAGGCCGAGAGGGAGGAGCTGAAGACCCGCAAAGTCTATTTTAGAAAGGAGGGACAGAGCAGCAGGAACAAGTTGCGTGAGATGAGGATCATTCTTCATTGTAGCTAGTTAGCGGATAACAAGTTGCGTGAGATGTGAAGGAAATATGCCCTAGAGGCAATAATAAAGTTATTATTTTATTTCCTTATATCATGATAAATTTTTATTATTCATGCTAGAATTGTATTAACCAGAAACTTGATACATGTGTGAATACATAGACAAAACAAAGTGTCCCTAGTATGCCTCTACTAGACTAGCTCGTTAATCAAAGATGGTTAAGTTTCCTGACCATAGACATGTGTTGTCATTTAATGAATGGGATCACATCATTAGAGAATGATGTGATGGACAAGATCCATCCGTTAGCTTAGCATTATGATCGTTGAGTTTTATTGCTATTGATTTCTTCATGACTTATACATGTTCCTCTGACTATGAGATTATGCAACTCCCGAATACCGGAGGAACACCTTGTGTGCTATCAAACGTCACAACGTAACTGGGTGATTATAAAGATGCTCTACAGGTGTCTCCGAAGGTATTTGTTGGGTTCGCATAGATCCAGATTAGGATTTGTCACTCCGTGTTTCGAAGAGGTATCTCTGGGCCCTCTCGGTAATGCTCATCACTACAAGCCTTGCAAGCAATGTGACTAATGAGTTAGTTGTGGGATGAAGTATTACGGAACGAGTAAAGAGACTTACCGGTAATGAGATTGAACTAGGTATGATAATACCGACGATCGAAACTCGGGCAAGTAACATACCGACGTATGTTGTTATGCGGTTTGACCGATAAAGATCTTCGTAGAATATGTAGGAGCCAATATGAGCATCCAGGTTCCGCTATTGGTTATTGACCGTAGATGTGTCTCGGTCATGTCTACATAGTTCTCGAACCCGTAGGGTCCGCACGCTTAACGTTCAATGACGATTTGTATTATGAGTTATGTGATTTGATGTACCAAAGTTTGTTCGGAGTCCCGGATGAGATCACGGACATGACGAGGAGTCTTGAAATGGTTGAGAGGTAAAGATTCATATATTGGAAGGTTGCATTTGAAGATCGGAATGGTTCCGAGTGATTCGGGCATTTTTCCGGAGTACCCGGAGGTTACCGGAACCCCTCGGGAGAAGTTATGGGCCTTATGGGCCATAAGAGGGAAGCACACCAGCCCACAAGGGGCTGGTGCGCCCCCCTTTGGGCAGGAGGCCGATTAGGACTAGGATAAGGGGGGCGGCCCCCCTTTCCTTCTCCTTCTCCCTTCCCCCTTTCCTACTCCGTGTCGGAGGTGGAATCCTACTAGGACTAGGGAGTTCGAGTAGGACTCCACACCTTGGCGCCCCCCTAGGGCTGGCTGCCTCTCCCTCTCCCTCCTTTATATACGGAGGCAGGGGGCACCTCAAACACACAAGTTGATCTTTTAGCCGTGTGCGGTGCCCCCCTCCACAGTTACACACCTCGATCATATCGCCGTAGTGCTTAGGCGAAGCCCTGCGCCGGTAATATCATCCTCACCATCGCCACGCCGTCGTGCTGACGGAACTCTCCCTCGGCCTCAACTGGATCAAGAGTACGAGGGACGTCATCAAGCTGAACATGTGCTGAACACGGAGGTGCCGTACATTCGGTACTTGGATCGGTTGGATCGCGAAGAAGTTCGACTACATCAACCGCGTTACTAAATGCTTCCGCTTTCAGTCTACGAGGGTACGTGGACACACTCTCCCCTCTCGTTGCTATGCATCTCCTAGATAGATCTTGCATGATCGTAGGATTTTTTTTTAAATTACTGCGTTCCCCAACAGTGGCATCCGAGCCAGGTCTATGCGTAGATGTTATATGCACGAGTAGAACACAAAGAGTTGTGGGAGATAAGAGTCATACTGCTTACCAACAACGTCTTACTTTGATTCGGCGGTATTGTTGGATGAAGCGGCCCGGACCGACATTACATGACCGCGTTCATGAGACTGGTTCTACCGACGTGCTTCGCACACATGCGGCTAGCGGGTGTCTGTTTCTCCAACTTTACACTACAAAAAATACACTTCCGTGATGATACGTGTTTGTCACAGTAGGTCGCGTTTTCTGTCATGCATGTACATCCATGACAAATTTATGACAGAATCAAGATAGTCATACCTGTGCTGTCGTAGAAGTGTTCTATGACATTGCCAAAATTATCATCACGGAAGTGTCCACGTCCATGACGATAAATCGCGCGTCACAGAAGTGCTTTCGTCAAGGGTGACCGACACGTGGCATCCACCGTAACGGAACGCCGTTAAGCTATCGGGTCGGGTTTTGGATCTGATAACCCGTTAACAGCCCCGACCAATGGGGATTTTCCACATGTAAAATCATCATTGGCTGGAGGAAACACGTGTCGGCTCATCGTTGGGACAGATGTCATCCACTCATTGGACGAAAGGCACCTATGATACGTCGACACGTGGCACGACCCAACAGAGGCCCATTCCTGTGAAAAGGCCGGCCCGTTTGACTTGGTCAAAAGGTGGCGGGCCGGCCCATGGAAAGCCTGTTAACGGCCTGTTCGCATATAGCCCATTTACAGCCCGCTAACCCAAGGCCCGTTACGCCCTATCCGAATTAGGCCCAGTAGCGTCATCTGGGCCATCCAATATGATTCCAGCCCGTTTTCACTTCTGGCCCATGTATGGCCCATGACGTCTTTCGGCCCATATGAGGCCCTATGTAACTCTTGGCCTATTAACGGCCCGTGGTGAAACTGGCCCGTAATGAACAGTGTATCACTTTACACCCATTAACGGCCCATGGTGAAACTGGCCCGTAATGAACAGTGTATCACTTTATACCCATTAACGGCCCGTGGTGAAACTGGCCCGTAATGAACAGTGTATCACTTTATACCCATTAACGGCCCGTTATTCTGTTGGGCCGTTTCCAGCCCATGTTATCTTTCGGCCTTCTCAGAGCCCATTTATTCTTGGGCTCATTTCCAGCATTCGTTTACTTACGGCCCGTTACTGTCATTTTCTGCTTGTGGGCCAAATTTAGCCCGTGGTTACAGTCGGCCCGTTTGTGGTCCGTTAATACGTTGGGCCGTTTTCATAGCGTCATCAAATACGGCCTATTAACGATGGCCCGTTATGGTCGGGCCATGAACGGACGATTCCAACTCTAGCCCGTTTACGGCCATAATGCGGCCTGTTATTGGCCCATGTTTGGCCAATCGATCATACGGCCTGTAGAAGGCCCATTGATGGTACGGCCCGTAGAAGGCCCATTGTTTCTACGGCCCGTAGAAGGCCTACTGTTTCTACGGCCCGTAGAAGGCCCACTGTTTCTACGGCCCGTAGGAGGCCCAGTGTCACTACAGTAAATATTAGCCCATGGTTATTGTGGCCTAGTTTTTAAAAATAGGTTATTGCAGCCACTAGCAAACCGCGGAAAAAGAACTGCACTGACTACAAGCAAACAAATAAACAAGACAACAAGGAAATAAATAAGCAAGCAACTTATGCTAGGCTATCTAGGCTATTAGACATATTACATCCACTGGGCATCAAAGTTCGCCACCAGTGCAAATATAGGGAACAAAGCAGCATATAAACGCCGCAGCAAAACAAGTCCAGAACTGAAACCACTTCAGAAGAGTTCAAGAAACAATATCCTGGGTACCCATAATGCTGGCAAGATGCTTAGCAAGCTTATTAACTTTCTCTTGTTTGGCGCTTAAATCCTCCAGCGCTTGCTGTTGCACAAGAAAGTACGCATCTGAATTCTGCAGGGACTTCCTCAGTCCTTCGGCTTCTTGCCGCAGCACAGCTGACTGATGCCTTTCAGCTTGTAGCTGAGACTGAAGAAGCCGAAGTGATTCAGGCAGCGAGTTCGAAGAGCTTGTGCCAGCGGTACTGGCCAGTAACTCGAACACTACATCAACGCAGGACTGTGGGGTTTTCTCACTGTCTACAAGATCGTTTTTATCACCTTTCTTGGAGACCAACAGGGTTGTCTCACTATCTTGAACCTTATCTGCATTACTTTCTCTACCATTGCATAGTGGGGTGCTCTTCTCCAATATTCTGTTTGCATACTACAAGAGAAACAAGCAGACACATCACAGGTTTAGCTTGTAGTATACGAAACTCATTTTGGTAAACCGGTTCAGTAGTAAGGTGGACAGGATAACAGCATGAAACAAACATATATCTATGTACTATGGTCACTGTATTGTCCATATCATTCTAGTTTATGTTCCCTAATCAAGATAGAGACACAGTTCAACTCATATATTTTTAAGACACAGCAGCATAGACAGAATATAAGTGTGAGAAACTACACAACATTGGCAGCACTTGTAATGTGCATCACATGAGAACATAACTGTTTATACAACTTAAACTGAAATCAACATAGAGCAAGAAGTTAGAACAGCAATCCAGTTAAAGAAATAGGTTTAAAACATACCTGTTGCGCCATTGGAGTTTCAATTGGATCCTTCAAATTCGAAAGTAGTTGGTATGAGTAAATACAGTGATGCAACAGCAAAGGAGTATGGACCATAGCTACGGAATCTGACCTGAGAACAGTTGCTCTTCTGCTTTAAACGTGGAGTTTGGGTTAGCTGTGGTGGTCTTCGTGCTTTGGGCACTGCAGTAGCTTTACAAACTGCTCGTGTGGGGGTACTCTGTGGTGGACATGGTGCTTTGTCAACTATAAGTGGGTTACTATCCGCTGGGGTTGCGGTTAGATGGGTTGTAGCTGGTTCTCTGCCCAACGGTGTAAGTGTGCAATCTGGAAGAGTCTCGATTATGTGTGGTGGGGCTAGTTTGTGGGCCAGTACAACCATGGTTCTATCTGCATCGACGGGTAGCACTGTCTTTTGTGAAGAACGGGTTTTTGCTCCCTTAGATACTGCCATCACCCCCTCCAATTCAAATGGCTGATAAACAAGAAAAGAAATTGAACGTACAGACATTGTATGATAGACAGATGTGGTAATTCACATATATGTTGTCTAACCAAACAGGACAGCATGACACAATTTCACATATATGATGCCTAACTAAACAGGATAGCATGACACAGTTTCAGATATATGATGGATAACTTAACAGGATATAATGGCATAATTCAACATATGATGAGTACCTAAACAGGATGACATGACAAAACTATATGATGTCTTTCTAAAATAGGTTGGGATGAAATAATTCACATACATGTTGTCTAAGTATACAGGATGGCATGATATAATTGACATAATTGATTCATATACTAAGCAGCTGGCACTCGCATGTATGATCTCTAAACTAAGCAGATAGAATTCAATATTGTGCATATGATGTCTAAACTAAGCAATGCAAGACACCATATGCATCATATGAGAAATATAAACATTGCAACTTAGAGCATACACCTCAGGTGGGATATAGGACTGGTCATCTGTCTCTGAATCCTCCTCTGAGGAGCTCCCTGTAACCATCGAGATATATGCTTCAACAGGTACCATTGCCTGCTCTGAAGACCTTGTTTTCACTCCAGATTTTTCCATAACCGGCTCAAATGGCTGATACACATGAAGAGTAGTTCAATATACACAGATTGTCGACAAATGGAATACGTAATGAAAAAAAAGATGGCATGAGATAATTCACATATATGATGCCTGGCTCCATGGCGGTGCATAATTCACATATATGATAACTGGCTGAAAAACATGGCATTGCATAATTCACATATCTGATATAGAAAGCAAACAGGAGGCATTCACACAAAGCATGTCTAATCTAAGCAGATGGCATGGCAATGCAAGACACCATATGCATGATATGAGCAATATAACCCAGCCAAGTTAGAGCATGCACCTCGGGGGGGGGATACGACTGGTCATCTCTCTCTGAATCCTCCTCTGAGGAGCTATCTGTAACCAGCAAGAAATCTGCATCGACAGGTAGCACTGACTGCTCAGAAGACCTTGTTTTCACTCCAGATTTTCCCATGACCGACTCAAATGGCTGATGCACAGGAAGAGTAGATGAATGTATAAACATTGTTGACAAATGGAATACATTATGGAAAAAAATATGGCACAATACAATTCACATATACGATGACTGGCTAAACAGGATGGCATTGCATGATTCACGTATATGATGCCTGGCTAAAGAAGATGGCATTGCATAATTCCCATATACTCCCTCCGTTCCTAAATATTTGTCTTTTTAGAGATTTCAAATGGACTACCACATACGGATGTATATAGACATATTTTAGAGTGTAGATTCACTCATTTTGTTCCGTATGTAGTCACTTGTTGAAATCTCTAAAAAGACAAATATTTAGGAATGGTGGGAGTATGATATAGAAACCAAACAGGTGGCATTCACACAAAGCAAATCTAAACTAAGCTGATGACATATAAGATGTATAATGTAAGCAATGCAAGGCGCCATATGCATGATATGACCAACATCAGCATGCCAGGTTAGAGCAAACACCTCAGGTGGTAAACAGGCGTGGTCGGCTCCTTCTGAATCTCCATCTGAACAGTTATCTTCCTCTGGAATACAATCTGGAAATGCAGGAGGGGGGCACTTCGCCCACCATGGAGCGGCGTCTGCATGACATTATATTCGCACGCAACGGTCTTCTCTTTTTCTCTACATGTTCAGTACGATTGTGTACAATATCTGACATGCATAATAAAAAAATAGTTAGATTTTGTAAGGCCTAAGGGGTGCATGCAAAAATCAAGACTGATGGTAGCAAACGAGTGGATGGATCCAAAACTAATGATAGCAGGTAGATTATAGCTTCAGTTTAAAAAGATAGACAATGGATCATCTATTGTTTGTTGCCCACCCAACATGAACCACATAGAAGACCCCAGATGAACCAGATAGTAGACAGATACTATTCGTTGCTGGCTCGATATGAGACCCATGGGCAATTCAAAACTCAAGATTGAACGATAAAGTAGCAGGTAATAATAACCGATGTATAACGTAAGCAAACACGAAAGACTGCGACCTCTCTTCCGGAACTGTGTAGTCCTCAGGTTCATCTGCTCAGTCGATGATGGTAATGCAGTTGGCGTGGCTGCCGGCAACGGGGAAGATGATCTGAGGCGGCGAAAGGAAGTCTGCAGGGGGATCTCTGCTGCAGTGAACGCTTCTGTCGATGGTGCACCTCAGGTGGGGTGGATGACGGCACGGCAGGAGCAGGACATAACACACAGAGTTTTCTTTGACGCCTATCTGAAAATGAAGTAAATCTGTAAGGGCTCCTTAGAATTGGAGGATTCTATAAACGCAGGGACAGGAAAAACACAGGAATAGGATAGGAATGCACGTGCAAAACAGAGCATTTGGAAACATAGGATTTCAGTCAACCTGGGTGTTTGGCTCACATGAATTGGAAGAACAGAGGAATGGAGAAACAAACTGATGCGACGAGTGTACAACCTCTTTGGCATAGCCTTGTGGACCTCAGCATCATTGGGTTGGACGTGGAGGATGGTGATGATGCTGGTGTGACTGTCGGAGGCGGGGAAGAAGATCCGAGGCCTCTGGAAACGGCGCCGAGGGTACTGCTCCGCTGTGATGGACGGTTCCGTCGTTGGAGCAGCTCCGCTAAGGTGTACGGCGACGAGGCTGAAGCATGACAAGACAGACAACGTTAATCTGAAGTGGGACCCTAATATCATCTGCAATAGATGATGTAAAATACATCACCAAAAAGTGCTAGATGTAAAACGCATCAGCCGCGCCACGGCCGCTCCGACAGATGCTGTAAGTACTGTTCACTCTGAACTTAACTGAAGAAAATGAACTTCACAGTCGAAACTGAATTTTACTGTCGAAACTGATTGAACTAACTAGTAACAGAGCATTGCAATAGATGTTTAGGGCGTTCGAGCACTAGTAGCAGAGAAGCAGTGATCTAAATCAGCACACTCTCGAGTAGGGAACGCACTAGCAGAGAGCAAGTCGTGCAGTAGCACCGCGAGCGAGTGCTAAAGCAGCAACTCCTGTAGCTGCCGGAGGTTGTGCAGCAGCAGCAGCAGCGCAAGCGAGAGCAAGAGCAGAGCAGCAGCACAAACGAAAGCAAGAGCAGTGCAGCAGCGCGACCGACAACAAGAATAGAGCCGCAGCGCGAGCGAGAGCCGGAGCAGCTGCAGCTAGTGCCGTTGTGGAAGTCGCCGTCGAGGAAGCAACGACATGGGGGAGAGACGCCGTGGATGATGTGGCCGGTGACGGCGCCGTCGATGGAGACACGCCATGTCTGCTCGGTATCGAGCACTGGCAGCCCCGTGAGATCGAATAAAAGATAAAATGCAGCGGTGAGTGCAGAACCTCCTTGGTGGCGCCGAGTTGGCCTCGGCTTCATCGGAGGAATTGGTGAGGGTGCTGCGGTTCCAGTGGGGCAGGTCAAGACGGCGCTGTGGGGATTGAGGTGGTGCGATAGACGAGGCGAACGTCAAGGAAGCTCCTTGGAGGTGGAGGACGAGGCGGCTGATCCGATGGGACGACGAGATCGACAACGGATCCTCATCCGGTGCGGTGGATGAGGGACGGCGAGCTGTTGTGGTGGACGACGTAGTCAGGGAAGAGTCTCCGGCTGGGCGGCGGTCGGGAGGCCGACGGAGGAGCGTGGGGTTTCGCGGGTTTTGGCGGCCTCGGTGTACGAATGGGGGGGCGAAGGGGGAGGGGGAGCCAAGCTTAGGGATGCGCTTGTCCGAAATGTAGGGTAAGTTACCAGCGTACCCCCACCGGTTTTGACACCGCGACGTGGAGCTTCATTTCTGGCTGAGGGGTAGAAGGGGGATTTCGCGTGTCTGGGCTGCGGGAGCGATTTCAGATGAGGAGGGAGTTCTCGCGCGTGTCCAAATTTTGGGATAACAAGGCGCGGCGCGGGTTGAAGAAGCGGGAGTTTCAAAGCAGGTGAGACAAAAGATACTCGAGCTTGAAAATTTCGGGATAACAAGGTGCGGATTCCTTGTTCGGCAGAACAAACTTAACGTGTAAAAAAACAATTCATACAAGACACAAGAGAGTCATGTCCCCTTTTACTATATTGCTATAGATGCCATTGAAAAAACTACAAGAAAATGTAAAAAAAATCGGGAGAACAAGATTACCCTGCACAGTACCAAATCGATTCGCACATCCCTCAACAACAACAAAAAACAAATCAATTCCCACCAAAGAAAGAGTAATGTCCCTTTTTATATGATTACAGATGCCATGATCTCGAATTTCAATTTTTGAATCCACGTTATGTTGAATTCGAATATATCGTTAGGTGACCTTGCGGTTTATAATTGATGTAGTCGTACATTTTGATCTTCCATCATATATGAACATTTTACTCCACCATGTGAACATATATATTGTCGTCTACCATATGGACTAAATTTGAATCAATTTTCCTTATTTGAATACGATTGTTGTCAAGTTATACAATAATTTAAATATTATCTTGATAACAAAAAACATACATATAGCAGTAATCATATTTCACTATGAACTACATGTACCATACGCTCTCCAATTCAAATATTTGTATCCATTTTATGTTGAATTCAAATCATAGTACATTATTGGTCTAGGTAGCGAGATGTTTGGGATAATCAAACCCTGTTTTCATACGTATAATTTTTGGCTGAATTGGGACAAGTTTTGGTATAAGCCTCTTGCAAAACCGGAGATTCTCTCAACAAGCCTCGTGGTTCCGAGAGGGAACGTGTCACCTTTGTGTGCGAAACGATATACGCTGCCTCCCCCCTGATTTTATTTACAGAGGCAACATAGAACTATATGAGTGCCCTGTTAAATTTTGGAATTATTTCGGGTTCATTTGGCCTTTTTATACATTAATTGAGTTTCTGGACTTTTAATGTGCATAATCTAAATATGAATTGCATGCACATGCTCCGGTGCACCAAAGTGGGTTGAAAAATCACATGTGTGTCCTTGGTTGAATTTCTAGGTCCCATGGAAGAAATGAGAATGAAATTCAAACATCTGGGCGTCATGACTCGGCCGAGAACATCGAGAAACTTTGATTTTAAATTCATGTAAATCCAAAACTCGCCTGGAAATCATGAAACTTGGCATGGTGTCATGTCATGGCACTAACATGTTGTGGTAAAAAATTGGGCCGATTTGGAAGCTCGTGGTTCTAAGAGGGAACATGCCACCTTTGAGTGTGAAACGATATACGCTGCCCCCCTTGAGTTTCTTAACAAAGGCAACATAGAACTACATTAGTGCCCTGTTAAATTTTGGAATTATTCCGGGTTCATTTGTCATTTTTTATACATTAATTGAGTTTCTGGTCATTTAATGTGCATAAGTCAAATTTGAACTACAAGCACATGCTCTCGTGCACCAAAGTTGGTTGAAAAATCACATTTGTGTCCTCGGGTGAATTTCTAGGTCCCATGCAAGAAATGAGAATAAAATTAAAACATCTGGGCATCGTGGCTCGGCCGAGAACATTGAGGAACTTGGTTTTAAAATTCTTGTAAATCCAAAACACGTCTGAAAATCATGAAACTTGGCATGGATGTCATGTCATGGTAAAAAAAAATTGGCCGAATAGGAACAGATTTTGGTATAAGCTTCTTGCAAACCGAAGCTTCTCTCAAGAAGGCTCGTGGTTCTGAGAGGGAACGTGCCACCTTTGAGTGCGAAACGATATACGTTGTCCCCCTTGAGTTTATTTACAAAGGCAACATAGAACTACATGAGTGCCCTGTTAAATTTTGGAATTATTCCGGCTTCGTTTGGCCTTATTTACACATTAATTGAGTTTTTGGTCATTTAATGTGCATAATTCAAATTTGAACTACAAGCACATGCTCCCGTGCACCAAAGTTGGTTGAAAAATCACATTTGTGTCCTCAGGTGAATTTCTACTCCCTCCTTCCATCTATATAGGTCCTAATGCGTTTTTCGAGGCTAACTTGTCAATAGGAGCTTCCAATAATATAATTTTCATAGTATACATCTCATGTGCTATTAATCTTGTCAATAGTCAAAGGCTGTCTTGAAAAACACATTAGGCCCTATATAGATGGAAGGAGGGAGTAGGTCCCATGCAAAAAATGAGAATAAAATTCAAACATCTGGGCATCGTGGCTCGGTCGAGAACATTGAGAAACTTAGTTTTAAAATCATGAAACTTGGCATGGTGTCATGTCATGGTAGTACCATGCCGTGGTAAAAAATTGGCCGAATAGGAACAAATTTTGGTATAAGCTTCTTGCAAATCGGAGCTTCTTTCAAGAAGGCTCGTGGTTCTGGGAGGGAACGTGTCACCTTTGTGTGCATAATTCAAATTTGAAATACAAGCACATGTTCCAGTGCACCAAAGTTGGTTGAAAAATCACATGTGTGTCCTCGGGTAAATTTCTAGGTTCCATGCAAGAAATGGGAATGAAATTCAAAATTCTGGGCGTCGTGGCTGGGTTGGAAACATTGAGAAACTTAGTTTTTTAATTCCTGTAAATCCAAAACACGCATGAAAATAATGAAACTTGGCTTGGTGCCATGACATGGCACCAACATGCTGTGGTAAATTTGCAGTCTGATTTGCGAAGGCGCACACATTAACAATCAACAAAGTCATTTTGGAACAAGTGCTGTCACGTTACAATCGGAAACACAAGTATTATTGAAACCGTGGGCGTTCTACTTACTAGTACCATTTACGTGCCGCCACGCGTCCCCATTTTTTATTAGCTAGGAGGCGCCGTGCAGGGTAGCTATTTGAGTACGAGAGGCGTGCGATCAGACCCCTGCGCATGCTTATCGGGAGGAGAGCCCTTTGACCTCCATCTGCCGTCCACCTCTCTCCCAAGGTCTCCATTAATGGCGCCCGAGCCTCTGTTTAATGGCGGGCTATGTCTCACTCGACTGAGATTTAAGAGACAAAAAAGAAAATATGAAAGCACGGATCTTGATGTAAGATCCGACGGACCTATATAGCATCTACTGCGACTTATAGCAAGACTGATGAATATATAAGGACGATTAATTTTTTTTTATCAAAGAAGGGCTTGCCCCTTCCGATTTCATTACTGAAAACCACCACAATTCACAAGAAGTTCAGCACAACTCCAGCCTAACACGAAGGACTAAAAGCTACCAGATTGAAATCGCAACATCCCAAGAGGCCAACAAAGGCCAAACATCCGCGCTAGAACCCAACATTTCACAACTGACGACACAATCCACATCCTAAACCGATTATTACATCAAAAGAAACCAGGAAACTGAAGGAAGCCCAGCAGCAACTAGAAGAACAGCAACGCCAGGATCACCACAGCAAGAGTTTTCTTCATTCCAGCCTCGCAACATTGATCTTCCACAGAAAGATAAGGACGATTAATTGTCTTACATAATCAGAAAGATAATTAAAAAAGCCACATGCGGCTACGCCTGAAATACACAAGGGCAAAAGAAGAAGGAAGACAAGGATCTGGCTCGCTGATCTCTACTTTCTTGATGCATTGCTGCAGGCCGCGGGAACTAGTCTCCGCGGCGAGCGGCGATGAGCTCTTTCGTGTCCTCAAGATGCTGCTTGAGAACATCCACGGATTCCTCCACCAGCCTTTGGCGCTCGTTGCGGAGCATGTCATTCTCGTCCATAAGTTTTTTGACGATGACGCCGGTCCTCTTGAACAAGGCACTGGTCTCCTCCTGCTGGTCTGCACTTCGGACGATCTTCTCCCTCAGCAGGTCGCGCTCGGCCCGGAGCCTCTCATTGCCCTCCCTTAGTTGCCGGATGACGCCGGTAGCCTGTTCAAACGAGGCTTTCATGTCGTCCTGCAACCTCGCCCAGCCGGAGATCTGATCCATCTGGCTATGGACGATCGCATGCAGGCGCCTGTAACAGTCGTTGCTTGCCCGCGAGAAATTTTCCCAGGCCGCCGCGGCGCGGCGGGACATCTCTGCTGCTTCCGCGGCGCGGCCGGACCAGTCTACTGCATCGACGGCGCGGCGGGACCTCCATGCTGCTTCAGCGGCGCGGCGGGACCTCTGTGCTGCTACTTCCGCGCGGCGAGACATGTCGGCTGCTCTCACAGCGAGGCGGGACATCTCTCGTGCTTCCGCTTCCATGCTCGCCTCTCCCTGGTGGCAATCTCTCGACCCAGAACTCACGCTGGCCATGGCAGACGCAAGGGAAGGATGCTAAATGACTTGTTTGTTTTTGTGGATGAGGAGTTGAGGAGGAATGTGCAGTCATCTTGGCATACTAGTATTTATAACCGAGTACTAATACGCTCCTAAGTGGGAAACCGTTTAGGTTGTGATCGGTGTGAACATGTTTGCAATTCAATATAGCGTGGTACTAATACGCTCCTAAGTGGGAAACCGTTTAGGTTGTGATCGGTGTGAACAGGTTTGCAATTCAATATAGCGTGGAGTAATTTGGAATGCGACGAGATGCAAGCTCAAAATTTATTGACGGTTCTAGTTTCGAAGTGCGGCACTATTCCCGGATGGAGTACTTTTTTTTCTACTCCCTCCTTTCTGGTTTTATAGGGCTTATCTCAAAATTTCAGTTTTTCCATTTTATAAGGCTCAATTTGGTTGTTCCCCAACACATGTTCAGATTCCAAGGTGCATTAAATCATTGCATGCAAGTATTAAGAGAAAATTGACCAATGCATGTACTTTATGCATGCATTGCAATTAATGCATTGATAAACATAATTTTTTGAGAAAACAAGAGCATTAATTAGGTGCTTTTGCAAACTACAAAAAATATTCCACCACTCACCATCTTGGTTGGTGAGATTTTTGAATTAAGCCCTATAAACCGGAAAGGAGGGAGTACTGTTGTGTACGCGCAATAACTGGCACCGTCGTATACATATCTTACGGTTAATGGGGCGTTCGACAGGAATAGCCGCGTGGCGAGCTCTCACACACGCCTATGTTTTTTTCTCGAAAAGGAGGATGATGACCCCCGGCCTCTGCATTTGGGAGTCACACACGCATCTGTAGCTACGAATTGTAGTGTTCTCAACCATTCGATTGGCTCTATCGTGGATGTACCTATATACTAAAACATGTCTAGATACATCTATATTTTGACAAATGGAAGGCATGTATTGTGGAATGGAGGGAGTGCTTGTCATCAAAATGGATAAAAAGGGACGTATCTAGAACTAAAATACGTCTACATACATCTCCATTTATCCATTTTGATGACAAGTAGTACTTCTTACCCAAAGGAGCTTATATCCAACAGACACAAAATATTCGTTCGACTGTTGGAAATTACTGATCTGATGTCGAAGTAATTGCTGCATCGCCACCAAAACCCACCATTTCTTAAGCTAAAGTAGACCAAGGTAATGCCTATATTAGCATATTACTAAGATAAACAGAAGGCACTGTAGAAACATTTAGGACGTGAGCTTGTCAATCTGAATGTGGAGGGACACAAGCTTAGCCCCGGCCAGCAGCTTGGGCGGAACTGTCAAGAAGGTCAGCTCCTGCACGTCGACGTCGCTGGGATCCTTACTGCTTGTCACCTCCATTTCCACCTTGACGGCGTCGGTCGTGCCTTTGGGCTCCCCCGGCGGGCCGTTCGCCCACAGCTTGGCCACGTAGTGCGGCAGTGGGGACGCCCCCGCTCTGATGCAGACGACCGACACGGCGATAGGCGCGCCGATGTCGAGCACGCCGCCGACCAAGAAAAACGCGCGGCGGTCCTCCTCCGCGAACAGCAAGAGTCGTGGCTCCGACAGTGGCACTTGCAGCTGGAGCACCTTGCCGTACTGGATCCTGTGCACGGGCATGGGATGCGCGGTGCTGATGTGGTGGTAGAGCGCCGGCGGCGGGCCTTCGTAGCCGCAGACGGGCACGGGGCATTTGCAGGGCGCGAGCGGACACACGCTCTGGTGATCGGCGAGCTTGTGGTAAGTGACGTAGAGCCCACAACCTTCGTGCGGGCACTCCACCCTCACCGACGAAAGGACGGAGTCCACCGCCGTGTTCCGCACGTCGAAGCCACCGCCGCGCTCGCACTTCTGGCACTGCCGCTGGTTCCCGGGGCGCTCGACGCGGCAGTCCGCGCAGGCCAGGTGCCCTCCCTTGCACTGCAGAAATCAATCGAACAACACATCAATCAAGAAACCTGCACCTTGCTCAATCAGCCGAACGGACGAGGTGTATTCGAACCTCATACACTGGAGGCGTCAAGGGGCGGAGGCACAAGGGGCAGTGGAGCACGGTGAGGTCCATCGAGACCTTAGAGAGCTCCATCGTCGGGTCCTGTTCGGTCTGCATGATCTCGCCCTCCTCGTGCACAACCATCTCTCGACTTGGGCCGGGGTATTACAAAGCTTTACCGTCACATATTTTATACTACTTCAAGGTGCATTAAATCAACACATGCAAGTATCAAAAGGAGAGTCACGGCATGCATGCATGCGTTGTAATTAATGCATCGGTAAACGCAAATTATTGAAATATATCGAGTGCAGTGCTTTGATGTGTCGCGTCAACTCGTACATCAACGAGAAGTTTGATTATCCTCTCCCTCGCGGACTTAACTGCACCTGCCTTTGGCTGTATGACAGGTTGGCCACACACCTGTCGGGCCCACCTGTCATACACGCAAAGGCAGGAGCGTCCCTCCCTCGCCCATGAGCGTGGTGGCTGGCAAGACTAGGAGAAGCTTTCGCTACACGCTCTCCCTCCCGCACGCGGTGGACATGCAGCAGTTCAATCGGTGTCAGATGGCCAGAAGCGTACTGTAGTACTCCTCCAGTGCAGTAGTACTCCATCATTGTTCGACTTCCCGAAGAGGCGAAGAGCCAAGCGCAGCCCGGACGCTCGTGTGGCAGTTTCATGTGTAGAGTAGTCTAGGATAGCGTGTACCGTGCCTGTAAGCTTAAAATCGTTGGGGTCGGCTCCATGCTATGTGGCCGTCTCGAAGTTTTAAAAAATAAATAGTCTTCTGGCCCTACCTGACACCCTGGTGATTGTAGTTTGCACGCTCATCTGGTCAAGACAGGAATATATATTTTAATTTGTTTTTTTTGAAAAGGGGGGACTCCCCGGCCTCTGCATCAGAACGATGCATACGGCCACATATATTTTAATTTGTGGTGGGTAAATGTTAGAGGTTGCAGCAAATATATTGTACACTGCGGGTCTTTCAGCCAAGTTTAGAGGCAAGCATGTGGGGCCAGTGCTATGATGTGTCGCGTCAACTCGTACAACGAGGAGAAGCTTGATTTTACTACACGCCTTCTCCCTCACCCATGCGCGCGGTTGCTCGCAAACGAGGACAGGCTTTTGCTTAGTAGTACTTCTACAACAAGCTATCCGTCCCGCTCGCGGTGGACGGACATGCAGCAGTGGATTCGACACTGTAGAAGCAGTAGTAGTAACATCATTGTTCGTCTTCTCGAAGAGGCGAAGAGCCAAGCGCAAACCGAACGTTGCAGTTGCGAACATTGGAGCACGCATATAGCCAGGCTCTTGCATGAGACAAAATTGCTATGTGAGCCCACTATTGTACTAGTACGTACAACTACTTGCTAGTATAGCCCTGTAAACCAGAAAGGAGTATTTGCCCTTCTAGAGATTTCAACAAGTGACTAGACTACACCGAGACGGAGTACATATGGAGCAAAATGAGTGAATCTGCACCGTAAATAAATACGTACTAGTTCTATCGTTTTCCTCTCCGAGGTGCACAATATTGAGTATACTGACTAGTCTCTTTTTGACACGCATTTACGTTTTTTTACACAGTACAGACGCAAGCGCTCATATACACGCGCATACACTCACCCCTATGAACGCACACACGCACGGCACTATCATCTTGAAATTTACGAAGTCACCATAGGCACCTCGTCGTCGACGGGTCCATAGGTGCTTGAATGCCAAGGAGGGAGAGGGTAGCGGTTCCCGAGACGTTGAACGGTCAATGATGCATCCTCAATTACATGCAGAGGGAATTAATTGGAGAAGCAGAATAGAGCCAGCACGATGTGAATGCAACACAGTTTGGACTCTCATATAATAAAGGCGCCCCACCACTCCAATCCATCTACTCCCAAGTCTCTGCGCAACACTGCTCACTCCAATCCAAGACCAAGTGACCAGAAGCCACAAGCACCTATGGAGGCGATGGACGCGAGCGGCAGTCGGCTGTGCCAAATCATCCAAGGCGCCGGCCTGCGGCCCCGCACCGCGCAGCGTTTCCAGACGGTGCTGGCGACCGCAGGCATCGTAGCCCTCGCCGACGCCGGCTTCGCCTCTCGCATGGACGACATGATGGTCAACTCCATCCGCAAGTTCACCGCCGTCAAGAAGCGCGCGGACGACCTTGCCGTACTGCTCCAGCCCGCGCGCCCAGGCTCCTCATTGCCTGCCACCCTCATCGGCCTCCATGGTGACGAACTCTTTCAAGCCCTGGTGGCCCTGCAGGTGCCGGAGGTCGCGACGAAGAATGTGCACCTCGAGGCCGCGCTCGCCGCGCAGCGCCTCGCCATGCAAGAAACCGTCGACCTGCACATCCACGTCTACGAGGAAATCGTCTACATAGGCCACTACAAGGCAAGCGAGGACAGAAAGACGTTGGCCTTCTTCCAGCGGCTGGAATCTTTGGACGCCATTGTTCAGAAGCACGTCGACCTGGCCACGAAAGCCGCTGCTACTTAGGCGCCGTTCGGTGGGCCGGCGCCCTGAGTCGAGGAGGTGGACGTCGTCGATGGATGCATCTCTTCTTGCCTCCTGTAACCAGCACTGCATCGCCTCGTGGCCTTAATGTTTTATTAGTATAGTACTCCCTCCGTTCCCAAATATAAGTCTTTCTAAAGATTCCAGCAAGTGACTACTACATACGGAGCAAAATGAGTGAATCTACACTCTAAACTATGTCTACATACATCTGTATGCTGTATTCCATTTGAAATAGTATCTAAAAAGGCTTATATTTATGAACGGAGGGAGTATATGGCATTTTTATTCCAGTCGTAACGTTTTCACTGTGAGGTGGGGCCGCAGTTGAGCAAACCCACCCCGCCCACCGGGCGTCGGCCGAGTTTAGAATTAGAAGAGAGAAACGAGGGAGGAGAGCTAGCTGTAGCACGGACGCTGTTGTCAGATGGGACTCGTGTTTATAGAATAGGAGTACTGAGCACTCGTGCCTCTTTTTTTTGAGGGAAAAATTAGTCGTATGTCTAGTACCACTAGTTGGGTGCGTGCGACCTATAGCTGTCATCACTTTAGGTCTCCTTTTCGAACCGCGGCTACGCTTCACAGTACATATTATTTCACGCATTTATCCTCCTATATGTACTCCTAGGCTATTTCCACGTGCTCCCATTCGCCGACATGTGGGACATAGAGCATCTGGGTCGTAGTGCATGCACGACTCGGAGCATATGCCGGGGTACTTTACATTTCAGACCTCACGAATTACATGCAAACCCCCCGCAGAAGAATAAATAAATGAATGAATTACTACATGAAACCGGATTATTTTCGTGGAAACCGGAGCACGTTCATTAAATTTTGGACATAACACGTTTATAAAAAATGACCGGACCGAAACCAGTCTAAGGGCCTCTTTGATTTTTCCCGCAAAAAAAGGGCCTCTTTGATTCGCAGGATACTGAAAACACAGGAATGGGGAAAGTATGATGGCGATGAACCGAGACGAGGAGAACTCTAACTCAGTTAGAGGTTAGAGTTAGATTCTAACCCTGAACTAACTCTAAACCAAAGAGGTGTATGGATGGCAGGGTTAGATTGACAATAAATGCTCTATCTCAATCATTTGACTACTTTGGACCCTATTTCCTGCCGGATTTGGAGGGTGCTTGGATACGTTTTAGTTCCATGACTAAAAGTAGTGGGACTAAAACTTGCTAGCCTCACCCATGCTTGGATCCAAATACTAAAGAGACTAAAATCAAGTTAATGAGCATTTATTATCCTCCAAACCCTCCAATCCAGAACTCGCCTGTGTTAAAGGAGAGGAGTTAAATGAGGAGAGAGAGGACTAATCCACATTTTAGTAGGGGTACCCCTGACTAAATTTTTTAGTCTCAAGACTAGTTTTAGCCCCTCTTTAGTCAGGGGTGCTTGGAACTTTAGCCTCTTAAAGAGACTATTTTTAGTCAGACTAAAATAAGTCCCTTGGATCCAAGCACCCTCTTGGTGTGGCCGGCTCTTCTGTGGCCTCCTCCCGCTCACAATTGACATAAACGAACCATCTATACAAATCAAGCATGCAAAACATGATAATTTTTACTTTGTCCATACAAATGAGATATCCCACTTAAACATACAAGTCGTCAATCAAGCTTCACAAAATAAAAAAACACTTCATGAAACAAAGAATGAGCTAACTCATCACGGAAGTCATTCACGATAGGGAGGGAGCCCGGAGCCCCTCACGCACCGAGGGAGGAGCTCGCCATCGTCGCTCTGGAGGAAGGCTCTGTAGAGCCCAAGCCCCGGGAACCCCTCCGACGCCGGCCCTTGCGAGTTGAGGTCGACACCGGCATGGGTAGCAGGGCCGCTTGCCGCCGACTGGGAACTTAATCTTTGGGCCTCTAGAAATAATGCAAGCCTGTAACTAAAATACCTAGAAAGGTGAACTGAATCTTTGGGCCTCTAGAAATAATGCAAGCCTGAAACTGAAATACCTAGAAAGGTGAACTGAATCTTTGGGCCTCTAGAAATAATGCAAGCCTGAAAGTGAAATACCTAGAAAGGTGAACTGAATCTTTGGGCCTCTAGAAATAATGCAAGCCTGAAATTGAAATACCTAGAAAGGTGAACTGAATCTTTGGGCCTCTAGAAATAATGCAAGCCTGAAATTGAAATACCTAGAAAGGTGACCTGAATCTTTGGGCCTCTAGAAAGATTTATTACCTCCTCAAGCAGCATCAAACAATTCCATGCGTGCACCACAAATCTATACCAAGTTTGATCAGGATCTACTTTTCCAAATCAGAATTAGCGCTAGAGCAAGCAAGATCAATGATATGGCCGTGAGACAGAGAAGGAACGAACAAACTCACCCCTCTCGCGACCTCCCTGGTAGATGCGCCGCCGCCGCGCACGACAGAGGGAGAAAAACGACTGGTGAAGGGGGAGCGGGGCGACCTTCGAAGGCCGGAGGGAGAGGGCGGCCGGAGTAGGGCGGCGGAGGCCGGAAGGAGAGGGCGGCCGGAGGAGAGAGAGGGCGAGCGGCCCTATGGGGAACAGAGAGGAGTCGTGCGAGAGGGGGGGAGCGATCTGGTGCGGGCAGGGGAGATTTTTTTAGTTCTCTTTTAGTGGGCCCGAGGATAACTAACCCAATTAGAACCTCTCCACCGGGCTAGTTTTTTTAGCTGGGTTAGAGCAAACTAGCTCAAACTAACCCCTCTTGTTTCGATAATTTGAGGCTATTTCAACCCAAACTAGCTCTAACTCAGGGATCCAAACAAAGAGGAGTGTTACTGTACATGCTACAGTGTGGACCGTAGCACATTGTTTTTTATGGCCATATCACCACATTGTTTTCTACTGCTGGTTCACTGGGCTACCGTGGTTCGCACTGCTGGTTCACTGGGCTGCCGTGGTTCGCACTCCTCCGACCTGAGTAGTACTCTAGTATAGTACTAGTATATACCGCATCATTCTTTGCTCCTTCTTACTACTCCGACATGTGGGAGAGCCAGCATCCGGGTCGACGTGTCATGCACCAGATTAGAGCGCGGAACGGAAGGGGGGCATCACCCCGGTCGGAGCGCCAGTAATTCATGACTATAGTGAGTGGTCATATCACAAGTCTTTCCAGCAGTAACGCGCCGTCAAATCGCACAGCCCCACTCGCTCACCCTCCTCGCCTCTCTGTCAAACCGCCTACCCGAAAACTGCCGCGCGTACTGCCCGGGAAAAGCCCCGCCCTCAACTTTTAACTACGCGAAAATAGTTCGAGCTTGTTCGTTCTATATAAATACAGTACTTACTGTATGTTTATTCACCCGTGGGGTTGTTCAATGAATGGAGGGGCGGGGAGCACAAGTGAACAATACTGTAGTACTACTAGTAGTAAGTAGGAGTCGTACAGTAGTCACCTTAAATAGAGAGTTTCTTTTCTTTAATGCCACGTACACAAATTGAAACGCTTGTTGTGGAGAGAAAAAAGATAATCACTCCACTATATATGGACGCAGGGGCCTGAGCGCTTGCTTTACTAGGGTTGCTCTCTTCATTCTCTCATCCTCTCCAGATATAAACAAGACAGCGGTAGCGACATTTTCTCTCTGCTCACCGCTGGTCACAGATCCGGCCGGATCCCTTCGGCCGGTGTGTGTAGAGGACTAAAAGGTGCATCGTTCACGCGGTCATCGCCGCCGAGGGAGGAAACCCACAGCTGCCGGAGGGGCCCGATCCTCTGCCCGTGCCGTTCTCTCCGACACAGCGCCGGCTCGGGAGGTCCTCCGACCCTTCTTCCTCCCTGCCGTATTGTTCGCAGATCCGACCTGCCGCCGCCGACATCCCGGCGACCCTCAGGTATAAGTTCTTCGAAAGCGGCCTTGCTCTACTGCCCCAGCTCCCCACGTGTCTGCATGTGCATCTTTTTCTACTCCCATCAGCTCTTCCAAAGCCACCTAAATTTTTAGTATTATTAGAGGTAAAGCTACTTCATGCATTCGAATCTAGGGCTTTGTTCAAACAACGAAGAAAGGGGGGAAAGTTGTAGCATGAATCTAGGACTTGATTCAAAGAGGAAATAATATGGTGAAAGTAGTAGAGACCGGATACCCAACCGGTCTCTTGGTTGAAAAGGGAAATAATGGGAAAACGCAGTACAAACTGGATAAGGAACATATCTATTATTGGTTGAAAAAAGGATAGAAAGTGGCGGCTGGTGGACAAGTCAACAGAGTATGTCCAGGATTAGATTTGCTGCCATCACATAGTAAAAGGTCTCCAGGATTAGATTTGCTGCCCTCACATAGTAAAAGGTCTCAGGATTAGATTTGCTGCCCTCACATAGTAAAAGGTCTCAGGATTAGATTTGCTGCCCTCACATAGTAAAAGGTCTCCAGGATTAGATTTGCTGCCCTCACATAGTAAAAGGTCTCCAGGATTAGATTTGCTTCCCTCACATAGTAAAAGGTCTCCAGGATTAGATTTGCTGCCCTCACATAGTACAAGGTCTCCAGGATTAGGTTTGCTGCCCTCACATAGCATGAACAAACTCGGCATCACCACTTTATGCCTCCTTGTAGGTACATTGTGCTGATGCGTCCACTGTCGCATGTCCTTATACCAACCTTTTGCTGTTGTTAATGTAAGGGCGCATGTAAAATGAAGCGATCACACTGTTACCTTAGGGACATGTCTAACCAGTGTTATTGTTAATCTAATGCCTCCAGTGATAAGATGCAATTAAACTGTGTTACAAATGGCACTCCTGCTGTTTTCCCCAGTATGATAAGTAAGTTGCTCCTTTACGCTGCTGAGTGTCCTGGTGTCCCCACGGTCCCATGCCCTTAAACCAACTCTTTAGCTGCTGTTGATTTACTGTGTCTGGTAAACAAGCAATGCCACCATTAAAGTAATCCCATATTTGAGGAATCTCATTGTTGATCGTAATGCTTCTGGTAACATGAAGCATTGCTGACGTTTTAAAATTTCTACTGTCCTTGCGTGATTGCCATGAACATAATTAAGATGCTTCTTTTCATTTTGTATATGTTTCGTATATTCTTATTGACCAGCAACTGTTTACTTTCTATCTTTTTGTGCAGATAGGGATATCCATTTCACCTTGTTGCTATTGTGACCTTTTGGTGAACTGCACAAAACACTTTTTTGGAATGAGTGTCTTGTGCAGTTCAACTAAAATGTTACATGGGCAACATCTCTCAATTTTGGTGGAACTGCACAAAATGGTGATTGGAGTTTCCAAAATCTCCGTCAAATTCTGCTGGTAATCTCGTGCAACATTTTATTAGCCTTTGCAAGATGAGCCGTAGCTGAATGATGCAATCTTTGCTTCATTTCAGGCGAACTGCAGAAAAAGTGGCATGAATTGAATCATCGGGTGGAGCTGCAGGTTGACTTCCACTAGTGCCACTATTATAGTAATCATGCTCTTTATTATCTGCGCTGTGCAAACAGGAATACTCAACTACAGATGTTGTGACGGTCAAGAGCATTCGCCAAGTTCTTCGATTGTATGACATGGCTAGCCAAGATGGATTTAATCCCGATATTCACTTTATCAAAAGGCTCTAATGGGTTGGTTCTGAATCTTGCAAGCTGGGAATCAGTGAGATGTGTAGGCATCTTTGTTGTACTTATTATTTGAATCTTATTTGTTGGTTCTGAATCTTGCAAGCTGGGAATCAATGAGATGTGTAGGCATCTTTGTTGTACTTATTATTTGGATCTTATTTGTTGGTTCTGAATCTTGCAAGCTGGGAATCAATGAGATGTGTAGGCATCTTTGTTGTACTTATTATTTGGATCTTATTTGTTGGTTCTGAATCTTGCAAGCTGGGAAACACGGCATGATGATGCAGAGGACAACAACCATAACAAACAGTTCAAACTTGGTAGTATTATCTTTGTGAAAGTGCGACAAATGTGCTGATCGTGAGCGTCCTGAGAATAATAATTCTAATTGTTGTGCATGTTGATCCTGTGGCACTGATAGAACGAGCGAATGCATTGCTTGTTTTAAGTATAAATTTCTATTAAAGCTAATTAAATTTAAGTAAAGTGACCACTAACTCCTGTTATTACAGTACCAATACAGACCCGCTCGTGAACCGACGTGTGGCCGAGGGTGCATCTTCTGCCGGGCGTGCAGCGGACGAGGGAGGGGTAGTAACTGTTGTCGCCTGTACACACTCAGCTTACTGTTGAATCCAGTTCCCCAAGAGCTGAAAAACGAACTGCTGCCGCCGCCTACACACTCGTTCACTCGAAGAGACTCCAATGGCGATCCGAGGGGTGAGCCTGCTGGATATGGACTTCAGCAAGGAGTTCCCCTTTGAGTTCGCCGTTCAGTCCTATGGCTGCACCAAGTTGAATGTGATGTACACCAACGATACGGACTCGGTGAAGCTCTGCCTCGCCTCAGTCCTATGGCTGCACCAGGTTCTGGAGCATTCGCCCGTTTCATCGGCAGCGCCGACTGCACCTTCGCTACGGTGGAGAGAAGGAAGAACGCGACGATTCGGCCATCTGGTGCAACAAGCTTGTCGACATCCAGAAGCAATACAAGATCATCAGCAACGGGCAGGAGAAGGACTCCGTGGTTGACCTCGCTGAGACCATCATCGACCCCTGATACGCCAACATGAAAGAAGACGACCTGAACACGTGGGAGGTACCTCTGAATCTAGCCTACATAACCTACGCGGCCAAGGACGCATACGCATGCTACAACATGTACAGGCATATCTTGGACATGAGGGCGTGTCTGCTTCCCGTAACCGACGAGTACACGGACAGCCGCAGCGTCATGATCAAGCGTGCCAGGAAGGTCTAGATGTTGTACTTTATCTTTATAAGCACCTTTATCATTGAGTGTTTCATGCATTAGCCTATGTGTCGTAATTATCTTTTGTCCGAATATTTCTTTTAAGAACCCATTAACCTGATTGCTTTTTTTAGTGGCTATTTGCTTATGTATGTAAACTAGTTCACTTGTCCGTAAAAAAAACTAGTTTACTCGGCTGCCGTGCTTTGAATCTCCTTCCTCCCAACATATTCCCCTCCTCAGGTGGACCCAGCAGGTCTCTGAATTTTCTCCCACTTTCTTTTTCGATGTAAACTGAGTTTTCTCCCAGTATTTTCTCCCACATGGGCAAAGATGCCCCGTCTTCCCCATCTCCGGGTCGTTCCAGTCTGGGTGCGCTCGACACGGTGTGGTCAACGTGGTCAACAACCGAGAGTCATCGGAAGATGACTGTACGTGAGAGGCTGACAGTGGGGACGCACCACGCCCATGGACGCATGCATGCAACGGAACGCGGCGAGGTCAACGTGGTCAAGGAACGACTTCCATCGGAAGTATACTGTACGTGGAGAGTCTCAGCTGGGTCCACGGCCGCAGCAAGTAAGTGCCTCCTTATTACGCGGAAAATAATGATTCCTCCAACTGACCGCAGGGACCCACTGGACGGGCCACCGTATTTTGCGAAAAAAACGTTTGCCCCCTGACTGCTGGGACCCACCTGACGGGCCACCGTATTTCGTGAAAAAACGTTCCCCCCGCTGTCAGCTCGGACCCACCGGAAGTGCCTCCTTATTACGCACAAAAAAATGAATACTCCCCCGGCTAGCTGGGACCCACCTTGGTGGGAGGCTGACTTGTGGGCCTACTAAGTTGACGGGGACGAAGGGCTTTGTCAACTTAGTCAATATGAACGATTCTAGCTCCAGTGACCGTACGATGTCCATCCAACGGCCGTAGTGCTTCTTCAACCTCTGGTCTTCTTGCTCCAGCCGCCCAAAGCAGCGCCGGTCGTGCCGCATGCTCCTGCCTCCCGTGGCCGGCTGTGCTGCGCGGAGGCCTCACCGCCCCTACTATTCCCACCGCTGGCCAGGCCCTGCGGCGACGGCAGCCTCACACCGCAGCCGAACCAGTGAACCCTCGTACTCCTCTCCGCGCGGGCTTCCACTGCCGCGTCTTCCCCGGCTCCGCGTCGTCCCCTTCCTAGGCCTCGCCATCGTCCACCGCCGTGGTGCTCTCCGCGCGGCGTGGTCAACGTGGTCAAGGAACGACTTCCATCGGAAGAGTACTGTACGTGGAGAGGCTGACAGCTGGGTCCACGGCCACATCCCAGTTTTTTTTGTGATTTGCCAAGTAAGTCGCTTTGTCAGGCCTGTTGGGCTGCAAATCTTTCAAGACGAGGAGAGCTTTCATTCGGCTGGCCGAGAAAATGGCCCATCAGTAATGAGAAATGGGCTGTACATTTTTAAAACACATCAAACCGGCAATTAGTTTCAAATATCTTTTTTTCATTTCGAGATTTTAAATTACATTAATTTTTATGCGTGGAGAATTTGTTGGATTTTATATTGATATACATTTATTTTTAAAATCAGTTTGAAGTGAGTCGAAATTTCGGGATTAAAAACAGTTCGGACCGCACCGAAATATGCAAAATTCCGTATAATTTTTTAACCGTGGCCACAATATGGGCTGTAATGCTAACAAAAAGAATATGGGCTCCAAAAAAACCTTAATAATTAGCAAATGGGCTGTAAATTATTAGAAATAATGGCAGATGGGTTGTATGCTGTTTTCCACATATTTGAGGCTTTCCTAAAAAAAAGGTTGACGCACAAGCAGTGACTGTTGGATGGCCATCCAACGGCCGTCGTGCTTCTTCAATCTCTGCTCTTCCTGCTCCAGCCGCTCAAACAAGCGCCGGCGGGACTGCCTGCTCCCTCCTCCCCGCGGCCGGCTCTGCTGCCGCGCAGGCCTCACCGCCCCACCGTACTCCCATCGCTGGCCTAGCCATCCCTCTACTCACCCACACCTGCTGTTATTCTCCGGCGACGGCAGACGAACCAGTAAACCCTCGTACAGTCGTACTCCCCTCCGCGTGGGAAACAACTGCCGAGTCTTCCCTGCCTCCGTGTCGTTCCCTTCCTAGGCCTCGCCGTCGTCCACCGCCCTGGTGCTCTCGGCGCGGCCTGGTCAACGTGGTCAACGACCGACATGCATCTGAAGTGGACTGTACGTGGAGAGGCCGACAGCTGGGTCCACGGCCGCACGCAAGGAAATGCCTCCTTATTACGCGCAAAATAATGATTCCTCCACCTGACATCAGGGACCCACCGAAAGGGCCTCTGTATTTCGCGAAAAAAACGTTACCGCCGCTGACAGCTCGGACCCACCAGCTATATCTTCGCACGCAAGGAAGTGCCTCCTTATTACGCACAAAAAAATGAATACTCCCCCTGCTAGCTGGGACCCACCATGGTGGGAGGCTGACTTGTGGGCCTACTAAGTTGACTGGGACGGGGGCCTTTGTCAACTTTAGTCAATATGAACGATTCTAGCTCCAGTGACCGTACGATGTCCATCCAACGGCCATAGTGCTTCTTCAACCTCTGGTCTTCTTGCTCCAGCCGCCCAAAGCAGCGCCGGTCGTGCCGCATGCTCCTGCCTCCCGTGGCCGGCTGTGCTGCCGCGGAGGCCTCACCGCCCCCTACTATTCCCACCGCTGGCCAGGCCCTGCGGCGACGGCAGCCTCACACCGCAGCCGAACCAGTGAACCCTCGTACTCCTCTCCGCGCGGGCTTCCACTGCCGCGTCTTCCCCGGCTCCGCGTCGTCCCCTTCCTAGGCCTCGTCGTCGTCCACCGCCGTGGTGCTCTCCGCGCGGCGTGGTCAACGTGGTCAAGGAACGACTTCCATCGGAAGAGTACTGTACGTGGAGAGGCTGACAGCTGGGTCCACGGCCACATCCCAGTTTTTTTGTGATTTGCCAAGTAAGTCGCTTTGTCAGGCCTGTTGGGCTGCAAATCTTTCAAGACGAGGAGAGCTTTCATTCGGCTGGCCGAGAAAATGGCCCACAGTAATGAGAAATGGGTTGTACATTTTTAAAACACATCAAACCGGCAATTAGTTTCAATTTTTTTTCATTTCGAGATTTTAAATTACATTAATTTTTATGCGTGGAGAATTTGTTGGATTTTATATTGATATACATTTATTTTTAAAATCAGTTTGAATGTGAGTCGAAATTTCGGGATTAAAAACAGTTCGGACCGCACCGAAATATGCAAAATTTCGTATAATTTTTTAACCGTGGCCACAATATGGGCTGTAATGCTAACAAAAAGAATATGGGCTCCAAAAAAACCTTAATAATTAGCAAATGGGCTGTAAATTATTAGAAATAATGGCAGATGGGTTGTATGCTGTTTTCCACAGATTTGAGGCTTTCCTAAAAAAAGGTTGACGCACAAGCAGTGACTGTTGGATGGCCATCCAACGGCCGTCGTGCTTCTTCAATCTCTGCTCTTCCTGCTCCAGCCGCTCAAACAAGCGCCGGCGGGACTGCCTGCTCCTCCTCCCCGCGGCCGGCTCTGCTGCCGCGCAGGCCTCACCGCCCCACCGTACTCCCATCGCTGGCCTAGCCATCCCTCTACTCACCCACACCTGCTGTTATTCTCCGGCGACGGCAGACGAACCAGTAAACCCTCGTATAGTCGTACTCCCCTCCGCGTGGGAAACAACTGCCGAGTCTTCCCTGCCTTCGTGTCATTCCCTTCCTAGGCCTCGCCGTCGTACACCGCCCTGGTGCTCTCGGCGCGGCCTGGTCAACGTGGTCAACGACCGACATGCATCTGAAGTGGACTGTACGTGGAGAGGCCGACAGCTGGGTCCACGGCCGCACGCAAGGAAATGCCTCCTTATTACGCACAAAATAATGATTCCTCCACCTGACATCAGGGACCCATCGAAATGGCCTCTGTATTTCGTGAAAAAAAGTTACCGCCGCTGACAGCTTGGACCCACCAGCTATATCTTCGCACGCAAGGAAGTGCCTCCTTATTACGCACAAAAAAATGAATACTCCCCCTGCTAGCTAGGACCCACCATGGTGGGAGGCTGACTTGTGGGCCTACTAAGTTGACTGGGACGGGGGCCTTTGTCAACTTTAGTCAATATGAACGATTCTAGCTCCAGTGACCGTACGATGTCCATCCAACGGCCGTAGTGCTTCTTCAACCTCTGGTCTTCTTGCTCGAGCCGCCCAAAGCAGCGCCGGTCGTGCCGCATGCTCCTGCCTCCCGTGGCCGGCTGTGCTGCCGCGGAGGCCTCACCGCCCCCTACTATTCCCACCGCTGGCCAGGCCCTGCGGTGACGACAGCCTCACACCATAGCCGAACCAGTGAACCCTCGTACTCCTCTCCGCGCGAGCTTCCACTGCCGCGTCTTCCCCGGCTCCGCGTCGTCCCCTTCCTAGGCCTCGCCGTCGTCCACCGGCGTGGTGCTCTCCGCGCGGCGTGGTCAACGTGGTCAAGGAACGACTTCCATCAGAAGAGTACAGTACGTGGAGAGGCTGACAGCTGGGTCCACGGCCACATCCCAGTTTTTTTGTGATTTGCCAAGTAAGTCGCTTTGTCAGGCCTGTTGGGCTGCAAATCTTTCAAGACGTGGAGAGCTTTCATTCGGCTGGCCTAGAAAATGGCCCATCAGTAATGAGAAATGGGATGTACATATTTAAAACACATCAAACCGGCAATTAGTTTCAAATATCTTTTTTTTCATTTCGAGATTTTAAATTACATTAATTTTTATGCGTGGTGAATTTGTTGGATTTTATATTGATATACATTTATTTTTAAAATCAGTTTGAATGTGAGTCGAAATTTCCGGATTAAAAACAGTTCAGACCGCACCGAAATATGCAAAATTCCATATAATTTTTTAACCATGGCCACAATATGGGCTGTAATGCTAACAAAAAGAATATGGGCTCCAAAAAAACCTTAATAATTAGCAAATGGGCTGTAAATTATTAGAAATAATGGCAGATGGGTTGTATGCTGTTTTCTACAGATTTGAGGCTTTCCTAAAAAAAGGTTGACGCACAAGCAGTGACTGTTGGATGGCCATCCAACGGCCGTCGTGCGTCTTCAATCTCTGCTCTTCCTGCTCCAGCCGCTCAAACAAGCGCCGGCGGGACTGCCTGCTCCCTCCTCCCCACGGCCGGCTCTGCTGCCGCGCAGGCCTCACCGCCCCACCATACTCCCATCGCTGGCCTAGCCATCCCTCTACTCACCCACACCTGCTGTTATTCTCCGGCGACGGTAGACGAACCAGTAAACCCACGTACAGTCGTACTCCCCTCTGCGTCGGAAACAACTACCGAGTCTTCCCTGCCTCCGTGTCGTTCCCTTCCTAGGCCTCGCCGTCGTCCACCGCCCTGGTGCTCTCGGCGCGGCCTGGTCAACGTGGTCAACGACCGACATGCATCTGAAGTGGACTGTACGTGGAGAGGCCGACAGCTGGGTCCACGGCCGCACGCAAGGAAATGCCTCCTTATTACGTGCAAAATAATGATTCCTCCACCTGACATCAGGGATCCACCGAAAGGGCCTCTGTATTTCATGAAAAAAAGTTACCGCCGCTGACAGCTCGGACCCACCAGCTATATCTTCGCATGCAAGGAAGTGCCTCCTTATTACGCACAAAAAAATGAATACTCCCCCTGCTAGCTGGGACCCACCATGGTGGGAGGCTGACTTGTGGGCCTACTAAGTTGACTGGGACGGGGGCCTTTGTCAACTTTAGTCAATATGAACGATTCTAGCTCTAGTGACCGTACGATGTCCATCCAACGGCCGTAGTACTTCTTCAACCTCTGGTCTTCTTGCTCCAGCCGCCCAAAGCAGCGTCGGTCGTGCCGCATGCTCCTGCCTCCTGTGGCCGCCTGTGCTGCCGCGGAGGCCTCACCGCCCCTACTATTCCCACTGCTGGCCAGGCCCTGCGACGACGGCAGCCTCACACCGCAGCCGAACCAGTGAACCCTCGTACTCCTCTCCACGCGGGCTTCCACTACCGCGTCTTCCCCAGCTCCACGTTGTCCCCTTCCTAGGCCTCGCCGTCGTCCACCGCCCTGGTGCTCTCGGCGCGGCGTGGTAAACATGGTCAAGGAACGACTTCCATCGGACGTGGATTGTACGTGGAGAGGCTGACAGCTGGGTCCACGGCCGCAGCAAGGAAGTGCCTCCTTATTACGCGGAAAATAATGATTCCTCCACCTGATAGCTGGGACCCACCGGACGGGCCACTGTATTTCACGAAAAAACGTTTCCCCCTGACTGCTGGGACCCACCAGCTACATCTTCGCACGCAAGGAAGTGCGTCCGGGCAAAAAAAATGATTCGCCCCCTGACTGCTGGGACCCACCAGCTACATCTTCGCAGGCAAGGAAGTGCCTGACAGTCGGGACCCACCTGGTCGAAGCGTACATAGCATTGTCATTCTGGTCGCGAACGTGTACGTACATACTGGTCGATGTAGAGGCGCGCACGTGTCATAGTAGAGGCGCGCACGTAGCATGTACACGTACGTACAGCGGCCAGTGTGCAAGAAAGAAAATACGGCCACGTACGTACATACGGGCAGGGTCTCGAATGCCTACTCGCGCATACGTACGGCCAGGGCTCGTGTACATGGCTGGGTCGGAACGGAGAAACAATGTCGTCGTCGTGTTCATGGGGAGCCAACCGGCTGGGTCAGAACGGAATGCGTCGTCGTGTTCATCGGGAGGGCTTGGACGGAACAGCCGATGGAAACGAGGCCTGGCGTACCGCAGAACGGAGGAAACGGCCTTGTGTTCGACCGGCCACGTTTGAAACGGGATCCTGTTCATCGGGAGGGGTCTGGCGTACCGCAAAACGGAGGAAACGGACCTCCTACGGTCGAAACGGGGGTCCTGTTGATCGGGAGGGGTGTGGCGTACCGCAAAACGGAGGAAACGGACTTGTGTTGGAGCGCTACGATCGAAACGGGGGTCCTGTTCATCGGGAGGGGTGTGGCGTACCGCAAAACGGGACTCCACGGGACACTGTTCATCTCCACCGTCGACCCCCTCCCGCCTCCACGGGCTACTGTTCATCCACCGTCGACCTCCTCCAGCCTCCACCTGCGACTGTTCATCCACGGGCTCCTGTTCATCCAGCCTCCACCACGCGCTACTCCACCGGCTACTGTTCAACCAGCCCTCTCCACGGGCTCCTGTTCAACCACCCCTCCACGGGCTACTGTTCATCCAGCCCTCCACCGTCTACTGTTCATTCTGCCCTCCACGGGGTGGTCCTGTTCATCCTTCCCTCCACGGGGTCCTGTTCATCCAGCCCCAACCGGCTTGATCGATCGGGGTCCTGTTCATCTAGAGGCAACACCACGGGGTCCTGTTCATCCACCCCCACCGGGAACTGTTCATCCAAACCCCCCCAGCAACGCTCACTGTTCATCCAGAGGCAGCATCGATCGGCTTCAGTTAGCAGCAGTAGAGAAGGAATCGCTCGATCGGGTTCAGTTAACAGCCATCGATCGATCGCTCGGGTTCAGTAACGCGTAGCCTGCAGTGCAATCACTCGGGTTCAGTTAGAGCCCAACGCCTCGCTCGGGTTCAGTTAGAGCCAATGCCTGGCACACACGCGCGTATGTGTACGAGAGAAACGCGCATCGCTCGGCCCCCAACCTCCCACCGTAACCGGGAACTCCCCAAAATTTTCCTCGCCCTCGCTTCTACCACGGTTTTTTCCGTCATGGACGGCCCAAAGAATGTCATGCAGCTGCGTCTCCGGCCCACCCAGGACGAAAAGTCCATTTTCTGTCATGATTTTTTGTCATAGAAGTAGGAGCCCACCACATCTATGATGATACCGGTTTTTGTCACAATTATCGTCATAGAAGTGTCATATGTATGACAGAAAAAATTTCGTTCCGCCCAAAATGTCACGGATGTGTCTTTTTTTTTGTAGTGTTAGTTGAATCGAGTTTGACTACGCCCGGTCCTTGTTGAAGGTTAAAACAGCACACTTGACGAAAAATCATTGTGGTTTTGAAGCGTAGGTTAGAACGGTTCTTGCTATAAGCCCGTAGCAGCCACGTAAAACTTGCAACAACAAAGTAGAGGACGTCCAACTTGTTTTTGCAGGGCTTATTGTGATGTGATATGGTCAAGACATGATGTGATATAATTTGTTGTATGAGATGATCATGTTTTGTAACAGAGTTATCAGCAACTAGCAGGAGCCATATGGTTGTTGCTTTATTGTATGCAATGCAATCGCCATGTAATTGTTTTACTTTATCACTAAGCGGCAGCGATAGTCGTAGAAGCAATAGTTGGTGAGACGACAACGATGCTACGATGGAGATCAAGGTGTCGCGCCGGTGACGATGGAGATCATGACGATGCTTCGGTGATGAAGATCATGAGCACAAGATGATGATGGCCATATCATGTCACATATTTTGATTGCATGTGATGTTTATATTTTATGCATCTTATTTTGCTTAGTACGGCGGTAGCATTATAAGATGATCCCTTACTAAATTTCAAGGTATAAGTGTTCTCCCTGAGTATGCACCGTTGCTACAATTTGTCGTGCCGAGACACCACGTGATGATCGGGTGTGATAAGCTCTACGTTCACATACAATGGGTGCAAGCCATTTTTGCACACGCAGAATACTCGGGTTAAACTTGACGAACCTAGCATATGCAGATATGGCCTCGGAACACAGAGACCGAAAGGTCGAACGTGAATCATATAGTAGATATGATCAACATAGTTGTAAGGGCATATTTATCCCTTAAGTAGTTTTGGTGATTGATGACAATACGTTTGCGGACTAATCGTGTGCACTAAGTGTTTCAGGTGATCTAATATAAGGGCACTTTGCGATTGTTACCCCTTGAGGACTTCACTTTAGACGGATTATTTTCCTTCGTTTCTTTTAGGTGGAATTGAGTCGTAGGGATAACCGTACTATCAAGAGGGAATCCGTTTCGGAAGAGTATGGGTGGAATCATCACGTAAACATTTTCCTTGCACCCACGCTGTCTTCCTGCCTGTTGGAGTTTCTGTGTTGTGCAAAACGAGGGGTGCCTTGTGCTAAGCGGTAGTACCGCGGCCAGGGCGGTAGTACCGCCTATCTGCGGTAGTACCGCTTGTTAGTAACGCTGGTACTACCACCCCTGCTGTGGTCTCGACTTTTTCGTGTCGGGTTTTCGTAAAAGACCACGCAGGGGAGCGGTAGTAGGGCGCGGTAGTACCGCCTATCGGCGGTAGTACCGCTCCTACTTCCGCTCCACTGCCGCTCAGCTCGCTGCCCTCCCCTGTTTTTCCAGCGGCTGTAGGAAGCGGCAATACCGCCTATCGACGGTAGGACCGCTCTCAAGGCGGTAGTACCGCCCTAGTGCGTGTACTCCTCTTCCCTCAGCCATGGGTGCCCTATGCCTGCCTTCCACAGCGGTAGTACCGCTGTGGCAGCGGTACTACTGCTCCAGCAACGGTAGTACCGCCCAGATGCGGGCTGCGGGCTGCATAACGGTTGGATGTGTCCCCCCACTATATAAAGGGGTCTTCTTCTCCAAGAAACCTCACCTCTTCCATCCCCAAACTCCATTGTTGCTCCAAGCTCCATTTTTGCCCAATCTCTCTCCCTAGCCAATCAAACCTATTGATTTTCTAGGGATTGGTTGAGAAGGCCCGGATCTACACTTCCACCAAGAGAAATTTGATTCCCCCCACTAATCCCTTGCGGATCTTGTTACTCTTGGCTGTTTGAGCACCCTAGACGGTTGAGGTCACCTCGGAGCCATAGTCCATTATGGTGAAGCTCCGTGGTGTCGTTGGGAACCTCCAATTAAGTTGTGGAGATTGCCCCAACCTTGTTTGTAAAGGTTCGGTCGCCGCCTCCAAGGGCACCAATAGTGGAATCACGGCATCTCGCATTGTGTGAGGGCGTGAGGAGAATACGGTGGCCCTAGTGGCTTCTTGGGGAGCATTGTGCCTCCACACCGCTCCAACGGAGACGTACTTCCCCTCAAAGGGAAGGAACTTCGGTAACACATCCTCGTCTTCACCGGCTCCACTCTTGGTTATTTCATACCTTTACTTGTGCAAGCTTATATTGTGTTGCATCTCTTGCTTGCTTGTGTGATTGTTGTTGTTGCATGATATAGGTTGCTCACCTAGTTGCATATCTAGACAACCTACTTTGATGCAAAGTTTAAATTGATAAAGAAAAGGCTAAAAATTGTTAGTTGCCTATTCATCCCCTCTAGTCAACTATATCGATCCTTTCAATTGGTATCACAGCTTCGTCTCTTTATTAAGGACTTTGCCGTCCAAAGAGTATGGTTGACACCGTAGATGGTGTGGAGGAGCACTCCGGTGTGAATCCGGACTCGTCAACGGGCGATGGGGGTACCACGGTCTCTCGTGAGGAATTCAATGTGGCTTTGGACAAATTGAAAACCTGCATGACGACCGAGGTTGAAAGCGTGTTTAATAAATTCATTGAAGGGCTTAAACTATCCACCGTACCGTTGAAAGTGGGTGATCCCACTAAGAAGGTGACTGATGCTAACTCCGGCAAGGGGGGAGCTACTAGTGAAAAAGCTCATTCTTCTAGTGGTAAGAATGGCACCGGCATCTTTGCCCATGTGGAACCTCCACTTGTTTATGGTGGACCGATTCCTTCTACTCATTGGAATCATGCCGGTCCTCCCCCTAAGATTGTGAAAAATGAGGACTTTGATTCTTGGGTTTATCGCTTTAAGCGTCATTTAAATCATGTGAATACTAATATTTGGAGAATCATTGAAGAAGGTTTCTATCCGCATGACCCAAGCAACTTCACCCCTAGAGAAGCCGCGGATAATCAATTCAATGAGAATGCTCTCTTCATCATCCAAGATGCAATTCCACCCGAAGATCTCCCTCATCTTCGGCCCTTCGCCTTGGCCAAAGATGCATGGCATTGTGTTGTCTCCCTCTACCAGGGTAGCGCAAGCATTCAACGCTCCAACTATGAAGTGGTGCAAGATGAAGCCGATGAGTTTGCAATGAAAGAAGATGAAGAACCTCGTGAGCTTTATCGGAGAGTAACCAAACTCGCGGTCTCACTCCGAGATCATGGGAGCAAGGACACAGATGACAATTGGATCAAGCGAAAATTCCTCAAGGCAATGATGCCTTACCACAAGGCCATGTCCTCTGTCATTTGTCAAAGGCCGGACTTCCACACTTTGTCCTCAAGTGAAGTGTTGGATGAGTTTGTGGCTATGAGCATCCTGGACAAGACCGCCGATAATGCGGCGCTACGTTCTCAAAGAGCAAAGAAGCCCAACCTTGCATTGAAGGCCAAGGTCAGTGTGGAAGAAGAAGAAGAAGAAGAAGAAGAAGAAGAAGAAGAAGAAGAAGAGGAGGAGGAGGGCAACCCCGAAGATACAAAGTATGATTATCATGAGCACATGGCTCTCGCTTCACGGCAATTTTGGAGTAAGAAGAACTCAAGGCCCAACTTCAACAAGAACAACTCAAGTGGCAACAAGGTCAAGCAACGTGTGAGGACTTGCTATAATTGTGGCAATGTGAGCCATTTTGTTGCGGAATGTCCTTATGAGAAGAGAGAAGACAATGGTGGCAAGCTCATTCGAAAGGACAAAGCCAAGTCTTTCCCTAACAAGAGCAACTTCACCAAGAGGACTCCTCCCAAGGGGTTGGTTTCACAAGAAGAGTACAATGAGGATGATGATGACGATGAAGGTGGTGACTCGGTTGCTATGGCCTCCATGGCCATTGCAACAACTCCTCGGGTATCCCTCTTCGACTCACCCAATGAGAACATCATCGCCAAGTGCCTCATGGCTAAAGCAACCAACAAGGTAACCCCCAACATCAAAACTACCATCATTACTAATCCTTCCCTGACGGATTGCATTGATGAAAATGTGGGGCCTAATGAGGAAGAAAATGAGTTTGATTCCTTTATGAGTAAGCTCAAGGGTAAGTCCAAGAAGCACTTTGTTGCTCTCTTGGAACAACTTGGTGAAGCCAATGACACCATCGAGGCTCACGAAGAAACCATCTCTAAGATGGAGGGGCATAGTCGTGATTATGCCGATGAGATATCGGATCTCTCTAATGCTCTTGAGGAAGAGCGTGGTCTTCGTTTGGCTCTTGAGGAGTCACACAACGATGATCATGCTAAATTAAAGAAAGATCTTGATCATGCTTGTGTCTTATCTCGTGTGCTAAATTCTGAGAAGGCCAAACTTGGAGTTGATCTTGCTAGACTCAAGGAAGAGTTTGATATACTTGACAAGGTCCATAAAGCCTTGAAAGGTATTCATGCTAGTCTTAAAGAGTCTCACGATCAACTCCAAGTGAAGCTAACCAAGGAGAAAGCCACTTTTCCTCATATGGTTTTGATTGATAATGCAAATGCTACTAACCCATGTTGTGAGCATGTGCATTTTGTTGAGGAGAATGCCAAGTTGAAGATGCAACTTGAGAAAGGCCTTGCATACAAGGTGAGAAGAACCTCAACGACCTTTTGAGCAATCAAAAGGAAGTCGTGGCCAAGGAGGGGATTGGGTTCGCACCCGTGCCCAAGAACAAGAAGAAGAATGACAAGACCAAACGACCTCCTCCTCTTAAGCAAACCTTTGTGAAGGAGGGAGAGGGTGCTTCCAAGGAGAATAAGAAAAATGCAAAGGGTGGTGGTGTCAAGAAGGGCAATACCACCCCTTCCAACAAAGCCGACGACTTTAACCCTTCTTACGTGTTGTGCCATGCTAGTGACGGGCATGTTTATGCCAAATTTGTTGGTTCTCCTTATGAGTACATTGAGTGGTCTATTTGGGTTCCTAAGACCCTTGTCACTAACATCAAAGGACCCATTACAAAATGGGTACCTAAATCCAAGCATTGATCTCTTGTAGGTGTTTGCTTCCGGTGGGGGATCATGGTTGCTCGATAGTGGAGCTACAAATCATATGACCGGAAGCAAGGACTTGGTGGTTCTTGATAACCCACAAGTATAGGGGATCGCAACAGTTTTCGATAAGTAAGAGTGTCGAACCCAACGAGGAGCTAAAGGTAGAACAAATATTCCCTCAAGTTCTATCGACCACCGATACAACTCTACGCACGCCTGACATTCGCTTTACCTAGAACAAGTATAAAACTAGAAGTACTTTGTAGGTGTTTTTGGATAGGCTTGCAAGAAAATAAAGAGAGCGTAAATAAAAGCTAGGGGCTGTTTAGATAAACACACAACTAAATTAGTTTTAGTAGAGAGCTTTGTTATGAGAAAGTTATTTGTCCCTAGGCAATCGATAACTAGACCGGTAATCATTATTGCAATTTTATTTGAGGGAGAGGCATAAGCTAACATACTGTCTCTACTTGGATCATATGCACTTATGATTGGAACTCTAGCAAGCATCCGCAACTACTAAAGATCATTAAGGTAAAACCCAACCATAGCATTAAAGCATCAAGTCCCCTTTATCCCATACGCAAACAACATACTTACTCGGGTCTGTGCTTCTGTCACTCACGCCACCCACCATAAGCAAATCATGAACATATTGCAAACCCTACAGCGGGAATCCCTCACGCTTGCGCGACACGGAGAGCACCATAGGACAACACCAATAATAAAACATGCAACTCAAACCAATCTTGATCATCAAATAACCCATAGGACAAAACGGATCTACTCAAACATCATAGGATAGCCATACATCATTGGGAAATAATATATAGTGTTGAGCACCATGTTTAAGTAGAGATTACAGCGGGTAAGAGAGAGGTTACCGCTGCATAGAGGGGGGAAGAGTTGGTGATGATGGCGGTGAAGTTGTTGGTGAAGATTGCGGTGATGATGATGGCCACGGCAGCGTTCCGGCGCCACCGGAAGAGAAGGGGAGAGGGGGGCCCTTTGTCTTCTTCTTCCTTGACCTCCTCCCTAGATGGGAGAAGGGTTTCCCCTCTGGTCCTTGGCCTCCATGGCGTGGGAGGGGCGAGAGCCCCTCCAAGATTGGATCTGTCTCTCTGTCTCTCTCTGTTTCTGCGTTCTGGGATTCTGCCCTGGCACCGTTTCTTTTATATTTGGAGATCCGTAACTCCGATTGGATTGAAACCTTCGCCCAGATCTTTTTCCAAAAATTAGCTTTCTTGCGGCCAAAGTAGAGCATCAACCACCTTACGAGGGGCCCATGAGGGTGGGGGCGCGCCCACTTGGAGTGGGCGTGGGCCCCACCCTCGTGGCCACCTCGGGCACCATCTCGCATTGATTTTACTTCCCAAAAATCACAAATATTCCAAAATAATTCTCCGTCCGTTTTTATCCCGTTTGGACTCCGTTTGATATGGGGTTTCTGCGAAACATAAAACATGCAACAAACATGAACTGGCGCTGGGCACTAGATCAATATGTTAGTCCCAAAAATAGTATAAAAAGTTGCCAAAAGTATATGAAAGTTGAATAATATTGGCATGGAACAATCAAAAATTATAGATACGACGGAGACGTATCAGTGGTGGACGTGCACAAGATTCCATCTATGCCCACCAATGTCGAGTGGGGTGATGCCTCGTCTTCCAAGGTATTGGGACTCGGCAGGGTTGTCATTTCTCATGATCTCACGATCGAGAAGGTCATGCTTGTTGAGTCCCTTGCATATAATTTACTTTCCGTTCGTCAACTTGCACTCATGGGCTTTGCCACCTTCTTTGATATTGATACCGTGGCCCTCTTGTGGAGCAAGACTCTTAAAGTAGCCTTTGTTGGGCATGTCGAGAACGGTCTCTATGTGATTAACTTTTCGGAGTGACCCACTAAGACCGTGACATGCCTAATGGCTAAAGTTGACGTGGGATGGCTTTGGAATCGCCGTCTAGCCCATGTCAATATGAGATATTTGCAAAGTCTTCTAAAGGGGGACCATGTCCGTGGACTAACAAATGTTAGCTTTGCCAAAATCGTGCTTGCAGTGCTTGTATTGAAGGAAAACTACATGAGAAGGCTCACCCTCCCATGACTATCATTTTCTCAAAGAGGCCCTTGGAGCTCCTTCACATGGATCTCTTTGGGCCTCCATCCTTTGATAGTCTTGGGGGTAGAAAGTATTGCTTGGTTATTGTGGATGATTATTCAAGATACTCTTGGGTATACTTCTTCAAGAGGAAGAGCAAGACCCAACAAACCGTCATTGACTTTGCAAATGAAGCTCAACGTCAACACAATGCAAAGATCTTGACTATAAGAAGTGACAACGGCACCGAGTTAAGAACTACACCTTGGATGAGTTTCTTAGTGATGAGGGGATCAAGCATCAATATTCCGCACCATACACCCCTCAACAAAATGGTGTAGCGGAGAGGAAGAACCGGGCATTGATGGATGCGGCAAGGACCATGATGGCGGAGTTCAAGTCTCCATACAACTTTTGGGCCAAAGCCATCAACACCGCGTGTCATGCATCAAATCGGCTCTATCTCCGCAAAGGCTTGAACAAGACTCTATATGAGATACTCACCGGTAACAAGCCCAACCTCAAGTGTTTTTGGGTGTTCGGGTGTAAGTGTTTCATTCTCAAGAAAGGTGTTCGTTTGTCTAAATTTGAGGCTAGAGCACATGAGAGCATATTTGTTGGTTATGCTGCAAACTCCCATGTTCTCAATAAGTCCACGGGACTTATTGAGGAGACGTGTAACGTGGAGTTTGATGAGAATAACGGCTCCCAAGTGGAGCAAAGTGGTACTTGTGATGTAGGTGATGAAATTCCTCCCCAAGCCATAAGAAGAATGGGTGTTGGTCATATCCTACCCATTGAGGAACCCCTTGTGGCCGAAGGAGAAGGACAATGTTCCACTCAAGTGGAACCATCACCAACCCAAGACCCACACGCTTCCGAAGAACAAAGTGAAGGCTCTCATCATCATGAACAAGACCAAGGGCAAGATCAACCTCAAGACGGTGTTGAATCACCAAGTGATGCCCAAGGTCAAGTTCTCTCCTCCGAGCAAGTTCAAGATCAAGAGCAAGCTCAAGATCAAGGACAAGCTCAAGACGGCACTCAAGATGATCAAGTGACCGCTCCTCAACTCACCCATGAGGAGGAATTGGAGCGTCGTGCCGCCAAGATTGCATCCAAGCTCTCCACTAAGGGTCATCTCATGAAGAATGTGCTTGGAAGCATTCAAAAGGGGGTAAGCACTCGTAGACAATTGGCAAACTATTGTGAACATCACGCGTTTGTCTCTTGTGTTGAACCCCAAAAGGTCTATGAGGCGCTCCAAGATCCGGATTGGCTCAATGCCATGCATGAAGAACTCAACAACTTCGAGTACAACAAGGTGTGGAGATTGGTGCCAAGGCCAACGGGGAACCACAATGTCATTGGAACCAAGTGGATATTCAAGAACAAGCAAGATGCTCATGGGACCATCGTTCGCAACAAGGCAAGATTGGTGGCACAAGGCTACTCCCAAGTCGAGGGTATCGACTACGGTGAAACCTTTGCTCCCGTTGCTCGCCATGAATCCATTCGTTTGTTGATTGCTTATGCTTCCCATCATAACTTTAAGTTACAACAAATGGATGTGAAGAGTGATTTTCTTAATGGTCCTATTAATGAGTTGGTATATGTCAAGCAACCCCCTGGGTTCGAGGATCCCTACTTCCCGGATCATGTGTATCAACTCGATAAGGCACTCTATGGCCTTAAGCAAGCCCCACATGCGTGGTATGACCAGCTTACCGAGTTGTTGCAAGACCGTGGATTTGAAGTTGGGCAAATCGATCCCACTCTTTTTACTAAGAAGGTCAAAGGGGAGTTGTTTGTGTGCCAACTATATGTTGATGATATTATATTTGGTTCCCCTAACAAAGCTTTCAATGAGGAATTTGCCGCTCTCATGACCTCTAAGTTCAAGATGTCTTCAATGGGAGAGTTGAAGTTTTTCCTTGGATTCGAAGTCAAACAAAGAAGAGAAGGAACCTTCATCAACCAAGCCAAGTACACTCAAGACATGCTAAAGAGATTCAAGCTAAGTGATGCCAAGCCGGCTTCCACTCCAATGCCCACCAAGTGCCAACTTGACATTGATCCCAATGGTAAAGCGATGGATCAAAAGGTATATCGCTCCATGATTGGCTCCTTGCTTTACCTTTGTGCATCTAGACGGATATCATGTTGAGTGTGGGAATTTGTGCACGGTTTCAAGCCGCACCTAAGGAAAGCCACTTTGTGGCGGTCAAGCGAATCTTTCGATATTTGGCTCATACCCCAAACTTTGGCTTATGGTACCCAAGAGAAGCAAACTTCAAGCTTGTAGGATATTCGGACTCCGATTGGGCGGGAGACAAAGTGGATAGGAAGTCCACTTCCAGAGGATGCCAATTTCTTGGTTGCTCTTTGGTGAGTTGGTCTTCCAAGAAGCAAAGTTGTGTGCCTCTCTCGTCCATCAAAGCGGAGTATGTGGCGGTCGGTAGTTGTTGTGCACAACTCTTATGAATGAGGCAAACTTTAAAGGATTACGGTGTCACCTATGACAAAGTGCCTCTTTGGTGTGTCAATGAAAGTGCCATCAAGATTTCTCTCAACCCGGTGCAACACTTCAAGACGAAGCATATTGAGATTCGGTATCACTTCATCCGGGATCATATTAGGCGAGGGGAGATCGAGCTCAACTATGTCAACACTCATGATAACCTTGCAGATATATTCACGAAGCCCTTGGATGAAGCAAGATTTTGCGAGTTAAGGCATGAGCTAAATATAATTGATTCGAGCAATGTTTCTTGAACCCTTGCACAACCCACCATACTCAACTTGCTATCTTGTCTAGGTGTAGGCATGGACATAGGGGGAGTGTTGTTCTCTCAATGAACTCTTCCTCCCCCCATTATGCATAAATTGATCGAGTCTTTCACATTAGCCATTTTTATGGTACTTGTGCTTCAAAGACGAGTTTTGGTCATGGGCCCAAGGATAATTCTTCGCGGCACCATACCATTTGCTCAAACATAGGTGGCCTCGGCCACCGCCCTCTCTTCTCGAGAGTTTGTCTGTGTGTTGTTTCTTGTTGCTTGTGCTTCTCTCTTTTGAGTGGTTGTGTTTTGGTGTGGTCGTGTTCGGGTTTGGCTTGTCGTGTCTTGTGTGGTCCTTCAGTTTTTCTCTAGTCGAGCATAAGTCATCTTTTCCCTCCTTGTTTTTGCTTTGGGGCGCCTGAGCGGTACTACCGCGTCGGCAGAGCGGTACTACCGCCCGGCCGACACGGTACTACCGTGGAGTGGTTCACTGGGCGCTTCGTGCTCCAGATCTACACTAGGGCGGTACTACCGTGCCTTGCGCGGTACTACCGCTTGGGGCTGGGCGTGTGGGGTATGTATCGGGCAGGGGGAGTTTCTACTCCCCCATACCCGTTTAGTTTGCCCCATCCCCTCGTCCTCTCCTCTCTCAGGCGACTCCCCAAGAACCGGAGGCTCACCGCCGGGCCGCCGGATTCAGGCCGGCTCCCTCGATTCCGTCCGGTGGGATTATTCCCCACCCTCTCCTCATGCCATGGATGCCGGTATTGCCCCCGTTCTTCTCTCCCTTGGTTCTCCTTCTTGAATCTAGGTTTTGGGGCTATACTCGTTGCATCCCTCAATTTAGTTGTTGAATCGAGGTTTAGGAAGGACTTGGGAGACTGCTAGACTAGGGTGTTTGTCAATTAGGTGTAGAAATATGAACTTTTGCTTCTCTGGTAGTACCGGATCTTGCCGCGGTAGGTGTCAGCCGGTTGACAACTGCTCCAGCAGTACTACCGCTGTACCCTAGCGGTACTACCGCTTATCAGTGGTACTACCGCTCTGGTGCACGGTACTACCGCCCTGGGATGCCATTGCTCCTGTTTCTACACCTAATTCTCTTTTTGGTCTTCGTCTTTCCCTGGCTTATGCTCTCTTGACTTTGTGGTCTTTGTGTGCGTGTGCTTTCAGGTGGTAGTAGCTCCGGGCATCAGGCTCGCTGAGGGAGTCCTGGATTAGGGGGTCCTCGGACAGCCGGACTATATCCTTTGGCCGGACTATTGGACTATGAAGATACAAGATTGAAGACTTCGTCCCGTGTCTGGATGGGACTCTCCTTAGCGTGGAAGGCAAGCTTGGCAATACGGATATGTAGATCTCCTCCCTTGTAACCGACTCTGTGTAACCCTAGCCCCCTCCGGTGCCTATATAAACCGGAGGGTTTAGTCCATAGGAGAACAACAATCATACCATAGGCTAGCTTCTAGGGTTTAGCCTCTACGATCTCGTGGTAGATCAACTCTTGTAATACTCGTATCATCAAGATCAATCAAGCAGGAAGTAGGGTATTACCTCCATCGAGAGGGCCCGAACCTGGGTAAACATTGTGTCCCCCACCTCCTATTACCATCCGCCTTAGATGCACAGTTCGGGACCCCTACCCGAGATCCGCCGGTTTTGACACCGACATTGGTGCTTTCATTGAGAGTTCCACTGTGCCATCACCATAAGGCTTGATGGCTCCTTCAATCATCGGCAACGATGCGATCCAGGGTGAGGTTTTCCTCCCCGGACAGATCTTTGTATTCGGCGGCTTCGTACTGCGGGCCAATTCGCTTGGCCATCTGGAGCAGATCGAAAGCTACGCCCCTGGCCATCAGGTCAGATTTGGAAACTTGAACTACACTGCCGACATCCGCAGAGACTTGATCTTCGGCGGATTCGAGCCCATGTCAGGTGCGCCGCACGATCACGACGAGCATAATTTAGCTCTGCCGTCGGACTGTGTTCGGGAGATCACACCTGCAACTACTCCGGCCCTCAATCCGAAACAAATTGCGCCATCTGTGGATGGGTGGATGGACCCCGCCACAGAGGCCGCACACTCAGTGGCGATAGCGCCGAATACTGGCTTCACCTCCTATGAGACCCATGTTGCCGAACCGTCGGATTCGCCCCCGGCCACGGACTCCAAGCCTTGTGTCCGTGCCCATCAAATCCGATTGGGCACCGATCATGGAGTTTACCTCCGCGGATATCTTTCAGCACTCGCCTTTTGGCGACGTACTAAACTCATTGAAGTCTCTCTCCCTGTCAGGAGACCCTTGGCCGAACTATGCCCGACTAGAATGGGATGTGGACGATGAAGAAATTCGCGACCCACCCACCACCCGCTTAGTAGCCACTGTCGACGATTTAACCGACATACTCGATTTCGACTCCGAAGACATCGACGGCATGGACGACGATGCAGGAGAGGAACAGGAACCATCGCCCACAGGGCGCTGGACAGCCACTTCATCACATGACATATACATGGTGGATACACCCAAAGAAAACAATGACGAGGAACGGAAGGATGCAGCAAAGGATAGTTCCCTCGAGAAGTAACCAAAGCGTCGGCGTAGGCGCCGCTCCAAATCCCGCCCCGGCAAAAATAGCGATAACAGCGCAAGAGAAAATAACACCCCAGTCGACTCCAGAGGAAACGACAACCACATTGACCCAGCGATAGAGCAGGATGAACCAGCAAATGGCGAACATAGTACGGATCCGCTGTCCGAACACGGCGACGCCGAGGATAAAGCTCATCAACCTCCCTCCGGAGAGGAAAACAGTCCGGACGAGGATGCACACATCATCCCGGAAAGGCACTTGGAACAAGAGAACCTTCGCAGAAGGCTTATTGCCACCGTGAGGAGTCTGAAGAAGCAGAAGCAAAGGCTTAAGGGCGCGCAGAATACGCTCAACAGTAGATGGAACAAAGTGCTCAACAATGAAGAAAAGTATGGTGGTAGTTACCACACAAAGAGCTATCCAAAGCGCAAGTTGTTGCCTGAATTTGATGATGAGGCCTTAGAGCCCACACAGCCGAAAAACAAAACGGCCGACCAGTCGGATCAACCACCTCGTGACCGCGATAGAGCGGCTAACAAGGCCGCACATAAGTCAGTACATGATTCACGTGAGGACTTGCATCAGAAGACCGGCGTGACCAGATCCATCTACGGATCAAGGAAACGCGCTCCAGCGCACAACCAAAACCGAACACTACAACCGTCAGAACGCCATGACACATCCAAATACAGGGGTGCCGCACACCCCCTATGTTTCACCGATGAGGTGCTGGACCACGAATTTCCAGAAGGATTCAAACCAGTGAACATAGAGGCGTACGACGGAACCACAGACCCTGGGGTCTGGATTGAGGACTTTATCCTCCATATCCATATGGCTCGCGGAGACGATCTCCACGCCATCAAGTACTTGCCCCTCAAGCTGAAAGGACCAGCTCGGCACTGGCTGAAGAGCCTTCCCGAAAACTCAATTGGAAGTTGGGAGGAGCTTGAGGATGCTTTTAGGGCTAATTTTCAAGGGACCTATGTCCGACCTCCGGATGCAGACGATTTAAGTCATTCAACAGCCCGGAGAGTCAGCCCGAAAGCTTTGGAACAGATTTCTCACTAAGAAGAACCAAATCGTCGACTGCCTGGACGCCGAAGCCTTAGCAGCTTTCAAACACAGCGTCCGAGACGAATGGCTCGCCAGACACCTCGGCCAAGAAAAACCGTGAACAATGGCAGCCCTGACAAGCCTCATGACCCGCTTTTGCGCGGGCGAAGATAGGTGGCTAGCCCATAGTGGCACCAGCGACCCAGGCACATCCGAAGTCAGGGATGGCAATGGAAAACCACGACGCAGTAAAAGCAAGCGTCAAAATAAAGAAGACAGCCCGGATAACACGGCGGTAAACGCCGGATTCAGGGGCTCTCGACCGAGTCAGCGGAAAAAGCCTTTCAAAGGCAGCAGGGGTGGACCGTCCAGCCTAAACAAGATTCTAGACAAATTATGTCAGATCCATGGCACCCCCGATGAACCTGCAAATCACACCCACAGAGAATGCTGGGTCTTCAAGCAGGCCGGTAAGCTAAACGCCGAACACAAAGGAAGGGAGACACCAAGTGAAGACGAGGACGAGCCTCGCCAGCAAAGCACTAGGGGACAGAAAAAATTCCCACTAGAGGTCAAAACAGTGAACATGATCCATGTGACGAAGAGGAGAAGCAAACATGCACTCCGAGACACACGCGCCGTAGAGCCCGTCACCCCTAAATTCAACCCCTGGTTGGCCTGCCCGATCACTTTTGATCGCAGGGATCACCTGACAAGTATCCGACACGGAGGATTGGCTGCCTTGATGTTAGACCCAATAATAAACGGATACCATCTCACACGAGTCCTTATGGACGGCGGCAGTAGTCTTAATCTGATATATCAGGACACAGTCTGTAAAATGGGGATAGACCCGACAAAGATCAGCCACGGTAATACTACCTTTACGGGAGTAATACCAGGCCCAGAGGCCCGCTGCACGGCCTCTCTAGTACTAGAGGTTGTATTCGGTTCTCCCGACAACTTCCGAAGCGAAAAGTTAACCTTCGACATCGGTCCATTCCGAAGTGGCTATCAAGCACTACTCGGAAGAGCAGCGTTTGCTCGTTTTAATGCAGTACCGCATTACGCTTCTCTTAAGCTCAAGATGCCCGGTCCACGTGGCTTCATCACAATTAGCGGAAATATCGAGCGTTCCTTATGCACGGAAGAATGTGTGGCGGCCTTAGCAGCCAAACACTAAACGGCCTCTCCAACCAGAATAAATGATCGGTCGTCAAGACCGCGGACACGGTTAGACGAGTCCGGCACATCACTAGCTGTAACAGCTTAGATATACCTAAGATTGGTTCGATGGATTTACCCTCATAGGCGGTACCAGGGGCTTCCCGCATGTAAAAGGACTACAGTTCGGCTCGACCTTATTTATCTTGATTTCCAATGGTTTATTGACTAAGTTCTTCTCTTCTACAGATGGTAATCGTGCTACACCCTTCCAGGATACGGCACAACGGAGACACAGGCGCAGATGTGCAGCAGGGCCCCGCTCAAAGGTTTCTTTTTAGATTAAGACCCTGCGTAAACCTTTTTTTACTGTCTCTCTTGTTGCTTCACATCCTACGGATACTCAGCATAACCGAGAGCAATGCTGATGTTATTGGCATTTCGCCACGTCAGAACGATGCACGTACCTGGACACTCAGGGATCATCATCCAGGGTGTTATTCAGCCCGGTATATGTTGTAAAGACCGAATACCTTAGGGAGTGTTCGGCGTCGCGAGTTTGGCCTTATATGCATCAGCTCCGAATCATGTCTTTGGTGAAATGTTGGGTTTGCCCGGCTCCCGTGTTTTGCTACCTTACGTTCCGCTCTATCGGCTAAGGTGGCACCGGGAGAACTACTGCGATTGTGCCCTGGTTCATTCGGACGAGCACCTCAGTAGAGAAAGCCGAAAACTGACTGTCATGATAAAGCGTGAGACTGGTCAACCACTCGATGACTTAGCGGAATCTTCGGGATTCCTCCGCATTAACGAAGGGCCGTTTCCCGGTCATGTATGTACGCACCCCGTATTCGGATGAGCTCTGAGGTACCAGGGGCTATATAGTAGTCCCACCGTCAAACTCCTATGGCTAAGTGAAAGTGTTAAAGTAATATAGTCCGATTGCCTCATTCGCCGCGCTATCACCTCCTTAATGGACCAAGACGTTGGATCAAGTGTGAATACGTGTTTTTTGCGAACACCCCCGCATTATATGCGTGGGGGTTGAAGCCGACGACTGCAAACTTTCAGGTTATATACATATATACATAAACGGCCGCACAGGAGGCATCATAATACTTTCAGGCAAAAGTATAAACACAACCTTTATAATTTAATAAGCATTGCTCTTACAATTGGGATAGATGTCACTAGAACATGATATGTTTTGAGCACTGAGCCTCTATTACACGAGCGCCTTCTAATACTTCCTCAAAATAGTGCTCGGCCAATACCCGGCCTACCGCCGAACTCTGGGATGCAATAGTGGTGGCTTCCATCTCTGCCCAGTACGTCTTGACAAGGGCAAGAGCCATCCGCGCACCCTCTATGAACGCCGACCTCTTCACAGCATCGATATGCGGCACAGCACCAAGGAATTGCTGCACTAGGCCAAAATAACTATTCGGCCTCGGTCCCTCCGGCCAAAGGTGATCCACGACGGACCTCATAGCAAGTCCAAACAACCTATGGAGCTCGGCCCACTCGGCTATTTGTTCATTTAACAGCAGCGGACGCGTTGGAGTGCGGAACTGTGACCAGAACAACCCGTCCACTACATGATCCTTCTGATCTTTGAAAAACTTGGTCGCATCAGCGGCACTCGCTGCTAAATCCAAGTACGCGTCTGCAGAACTCCATAATTTATCCAGAGGGGCATACTTCAGGTCTCCAAACCTCGTCCGCAACAAAAAGGGCTTCCCAGCCGCAATATCTCCGGCTTGACGGAGTTCCTCCTTCACCGCTCTGATTTGCGAGCGGGTTTCCTTGGCCGCTTCATGGCCTCCTTCAGTTCCGCCGCCTTCGCTTGGCTTTCCTTTCAAGAAGCTCATAGCGACCAGCGGCATCTTTCAGCTCAATAGCCATCTTGGCTATTTTCTCTTTGCTCTGGCAATGGGCGGCCTGTTCGGCTCTTAGCTCTTCGGCCGCCTTTAGGGTGGCCGCATCACTCTTCCTGGCTTTTTCCTTGGCTCGGGCAAGTTCTGCCCGAAGGGTCTCCACGGCAACAGCCCCATCTGCAGTCACAACATATTACAGATACTAGCATCATGCTCCTCTTAATATGTATTGATCCTAGGAGAATACATACCCTGTGCCTCGTCAAGCCGCTTGTTTACAAGCACGATGTCGGCATCTGCCGCATCAAGTTGCCGCTTCAATTCGGCAAACTCACCAGTCCGGCCAGCCACCGGACCCGCAGCCACCTGCACATGAAAGCAGCACGGTTATTACCTGGGACTATGATCCTCTATTTGCCATCTTTTTCGACAGCAACCAGAGTCTCAGGGGCTACTATCTGCATAGACCACACCTAGCGTGTGCGGTATCGTCCAAAAAATATATATTACTTCACGTACCTCAAAGCCTTTCAGCAGACTCATAAAAGCTTCATGCAACCCGCTTTCGGCGGATGAAATCCTCTCAACCACCGTGCCCATTAGAGCATGATGCGTTTCCGAGACAGCCGCTTGCTCCAGAAGATTCATCAGTGTGTCCGATCGCACACCGGACGGTTCCGGACTCTTTTTGTGGCTCTCCTTAGGAGCCGAATACCCTAGACTTCGGTTGGCCGAAGGTTTGCCTTCTGGCCTTGGCGGATCAGGAGAAATCCTCCGTGACGACACCTCAGGGTCGCCCGCTTCACGAGGCGGGGAGGCACGGGGAGGTGTTTCGCTCTCCATCATCTCCGGAAGAAGATCCCCCGAAGACGAACTCTGTCGTGAAGGGCTACAATCCGAACTACAAGACGCACGCCTCGGTTATCATTCTCGAAAATGAAGCAGGATATATTTACTATAAAGTACTCTCGTTTACTTACAGCTCGGTAGAGGGCTGGTCCCCTTGCGGGTACTGTGCGGTAAGGATGCCCTCCGGCGTAGGACCCTCCGACAAAGGATTCTTCCCTCGCTTGGAGACCATTACTTCCAAGTCTTCAGAGGCGGTCCTCTTCCTTCCCTGGGGAGAGGGAATTTTAGATTCTCCCCCCCCGGTTATCCTCCTTCGCGGAGGCACTAATTCTCCCGGTTTGGATGAATAGTGAGTGAGGCTCGCTCTCGGCCTCTTTGTTCCTCCCTTTACCTTCCCCTGATGGCGCTGGATAAGGCGCAAGCCCAAGCGTCCTGGCTAGTACAGGATCCGGTGAGCCCTCGGGAAGGGGGGCCGGACACCTGATCATCTTCGCCTTTTTTATCCAGTCCTGGTCAAAAGGTGACTTTTCAGAATGATGTTGTGATAAATTAAAAGACAACGTGTTCGGCCACGGAATTACTTACTTGAGTGTCTGGGCGATTGCAGTTCAGACCCGCATCCTCGGAGGTGTCCGGACACTCTATTTGTGATCCGAAGAACGATTTATACATCTCTTCGAGCGTCATGCCGAAGAAGTGTTGAATATTCGCGGTCCTTCCGGGTTGAACTCCCACATACGGAGAGGTCGACATTTGCAAGGCAGGGCTCAACGAACTAGCATAACTTGCATTACCTTAACAAGGCTGACATCTCTCTCGTGGAGATCTCGGATGCGACTCTGCAATGTCGGCACATCATTTACTGGCCCCCAGTCTAGCCCCTTGTTGACCCATGACGCTAGTTGTGGCGGGGGGCCTAAGCAGAAGGCAGGGGCGGCTACCCACTTAGTACCCCGGGGAGCTGTGATATAAAACCACTCCCGTTGCCATAAAATGGACACCTCCGGGAAGGAACCCTTTGGCCATGGAACATCGGCGCCTTTGCTTATTACGGCACCTCCGCACTCTGCGTGTCGCCCCTCAATCATCTTCGGCTTCACATTGAAGGTCTTGAGCCATAAGCCGAAGTGTGGGGTAATGCGGAGGAAGGCTTCACACACGACGATGAACGACGAGATGTGAAGGATGGAATCCGGAGCCAGATCATGGAAATCGAGCCCGTAGTAGAACATGAGCCCTCTGACAAAGGGATCTAGACTGAAACCTAGCCCTCGGAGGAAGTGGGAGATGAATACAATACTCTTGCCAGGTTCGGGAGTGGGAATGACCTGCCCTCGAGCAGGCAGCCTGTGCGAGATTTCGCCGGTCAAATACCTAGCTTCTCTTAGCTTCTTGATGTCCTCCTCTGTGATGGAGGAGGGCACCCACCGACCTTGAAGGTTGGATCCGGACATGATTGTAGGTCCGAAGCGCCTAGCCTGAGCCTTGGGTGTTGGAACTCGAGGTGGGGGAAGGATTCGATTGAGCGCGAGAAGAAGGGGACATGCCTAGGCCTCTTTATAAAGAGGATGAATATCAAGCGTCCTCCGCGTGGCCGTTTGGGACTTGCCTAAAATCGAGGATTCATACCAACAGGCACGATTGGGTTACCCATACCCGTATTGATGAGAAAGCCGTGAAAAAAGGGACACGATCTCTGCTTCGACAGGACGTGCCAATAAAAACCGCCTCGCAACACGTGCAGTGGCAGGCTCGGAAAAACGGTTCATCATGACCAGACCACGGTAGTACGTCACATTATGAAAAGCTGTCGGCAGATTGGATTTGTGGAAATATTATTCTCTCTACGGTGGTATGTGGAATTTGTTTTGCAGAGCCGGACACTATCCTTGTGTTCAAAATCTTCTATGGAGTATTCGGAGGAGGAACCCGCCTTGCAATGCCGAAAATAATCTGCGCGCCGCCATTGAAGCCTGGTTCAGGGGCTACTGAGGGAGTCCTGGATTAGGGGGTCCTCGGACAGCCGGACTATATCCTTTGGCCGGACTGTTGGACTATGAAGATACAAGATTGAAGACTTCGTCCCATGTCCGGATGGGACTCTCCTTGGCGTGGAAGGCAAGCTTGGCAATACGGATATGTAGATCTGCTCCCTTGTAACCGACTCTGTGTAACCCTAGCCCCCTCGGGTGCCTATATAAACCGGAGGGTTTAGTCCGTAGGACAACAACAATCATACCATAGGCTAGCTTCTAGGGTTTAGCCTCTACGATCTCGTGGTAGATCAACTCTTGTAATACTCGTATCATCAAGATCAATCAAGCAGGAAGTAGGGTATTACCTCCATCGAGAGGGCCCGAACCTGGGTAAACATTGTGTCCCCCGCCTCCTGTTACCATCCGCCTTAGACGCACAGTTCGGGACCCCCTACCCGAGATCCGCCGATTTTGACACCGACACTCGCCGCAAGAATCCAGACCGTGCAATAGGTTCCAAGCGCTATCGCTCGTCAGATGTTCCAGTGTCTGCTGGTGGTGGTGGTGGTGAGGGTGTCTCTTCTAAGCCGCCAAAGCGCAAGGCCAAGGTACCAACATCGAAGACCTCCGCTGGGCGCAAGCCTGCTAATCTGATGTCTGCCATGGAGTTTTGCACCAAGAGGAAGCTCAATCCCTATCATGTGGATCAAGATCCTGCTCTTTAGAGGCGTCCGTTCTGGAACAGGTTTCAGCAGTCTATCTATCACGATGTCTTGAAGCAAAAGAAGAACTTGTTTGTGAAGGTCAAGTCTGTCGATCTCTCGCACATGGAGAAGGACTTGCAATACTTTGGGCATGCTCTGCAGAGGTGTGAGGAGTTGGATATTAAGAGGATCATTTCCTTCAACAAGGACTTTGATGCCGAGCTCGTGGCCCAGTTCTTTGCCACCGTTCACTTTGGGCATGATCCGGCCCGCACTCTGACTTGGATGACCAATGGCCGTCTTCTGTCCGCCCCATGGAAGGACTTCATGGTCAGCTTATCATACGATGATGAGGGTGCCCAGACCCCACTTGGGTCTTGCCCTCATAAGGAGATTGCTGCTACTCATAAGGAGAAGCTTTGGCCCTATTCTACCAGGAAGGTGCCAGAGACTGGGAAGGTTACTTATGAGCTCTGGCCCTTCCTTGACATCATGCATCATATCTTCAGGAACAGTCTGTTTGCTCGGGTCGGCAACTTGGATCAGGTGCACTCTTACCTAGTTGACTTGCTCCTATTCTGTCAAGAAGAGCAGGACTCTTCCCTGGTGTTGGACGTGTCACATGTGATGTGGTCTGAACTTTACTCTGCTGTCATGGAGCGCAAGTGCATCATTTATGGACCCTGTCTTATGCAGCTTATCGAGGACACCTGGGCAGCCAAGTTTCCAGATGAGGAGCTAGTCACAGACAATATGGTTTCTCATGATACTATCGAGCTGCGTCAGAAGGAGAAGTGGAGTTCGTCCACTCCGGCCCCTCCAGTGCAGGAGACTGTCTTTTCTGATGTAGATGATGAGGATGATGGGCAGGAGTGTGTACCCCCATCTGAGGAGCCCTCTTGCGCGAAGAAACTCAAGGAGAAGATGAAGCGTCTGTTCTGCCTTCAGGCCAAGGGCCAGTACAAGGCTCACAAGGAGGCCAAGATGGCTCGTCGCCGTGACAAGGCTATTATGAGACTGGTTGGCCTTGAGGCTCCAGATGGCTCTGAGGAGAGGATCACTGATGAGGAGTCCTGGATCAGAGTGCATTGCCCGTGGTCTGACACTGAGGAGGACACCGGAGTTCATACTTCTCCTCGTGCTGCAGAGGTTTCTGAGGAAGAGGAGGAGGAGCATGACTGGTGATGCCATGGAGACCTACTACCGTCATGTGTCGTGTCGTACCTTTTGGTGTCTTGCTGTCAAAGGGGAAGAGTTAGGGATTTGCCTTAGGTCTTGTGTTGGCGTGTGTGTTGGCGTGTTCGTGTTCGTGTCTCGTGTTCGTTGTGTTCGTTCGTTTTCATTTGCTTTCTTTCGGCTGTGAGCAAGACCATATGGTGTAAGACATATGTCAACTACCCTATCCTATCTACTTTAGTATCAAGTACCCTATTATATTGTGAGATGCTTCTTTTTCAGCATTTATATTATTGCTCTCATGCTCGTCCTTGCTTAGTTGTACTTGTTGTTATTCTTATTTGCAAGGATGTTGCCTGCCTACAAAATATAGGGGGAGTTTGATCCTAAAGATGTGCACATAGCCTTTCATGCTGATTCCTTGGTGCACACCTCTAGGGGGAGCCCGTCTATATTTTATTAGAAGGGGGTTTGCTTATTTTCAGTTACTATTTTGTGCAAATCCCATGTTGTCATCAATCCACCAAAAAGGGGGAGATTGTAAGGGCATATTATCCCTTAAGTAGTTTTGGTGATTGATGACAATACGTTCGCGGACTAATCGTGTGCACTAAGTGTTTCATGTGATCTAATATAAGGGCACTTTGCGATTGTTACCCCTCGAGGACTTCACTTTTGACGGATTGTTTTCCTTCGTTTCTTTTCGGTGGAATTGAGTCGTAGGGATAACCGTACTATCAAGAGGGGATCCGTTTCGGAAGAGTATGGGTGGAATCATCACGTACACATTTTCCTTGCACCCACGCTGTCTTCCTGCCTGTTGGAGTTTCCGTGTTGTGCAAAACAAGGGGTGCCTTGTGCTAAGCGGTAGTATCGCGGCCAGGGCGGTAGTACCGCTTGTTAGTGCCGCTGGTACTACCGCCCCTGCTGTGGTCTCGACTTTTTTGTGTCGGTTTTCGTAAAAGACCACGCAGGGGAGCGGTAGTAGGGACGGTAGTAGGGCGCGGTAGTACCGCTCCTACTTCCGCTCCACTGCCGCTCAGCTCGCTGCCCTCCCCTGTTTTTCCAGCGGCTGTAGGAAGTGGCAGTACCGCTCTCAAGGCGGTAGTACCACCCTAGTGCGTGTACTCCTCTTCCCTCAGCCATGGGTGCCCTATGCCTGCCTTCCACAGCGGTAGTACCGCCGTGACAGCGGTACTACCGCTCCAGCAATGGTAGTACCGCCCAGATGCGGGCTGCGGGCTGCATAACGGTTGGATGTGTCCCCCCACTATATAAAGGGGTCTTCTTCTCCAAGAAACCTCACCTCTTCCATCCCCAAACTCCATTGTTGCTCCAAGATCCATTTTCGCCCGATCTCTCTCCCTAGCCAATCAAACTTGTTGACTTTCTAGGGATTGGTTGAGAAGGCCCGGATCTACACTTCCACCAAGAGAAATTTGATTCCCCCCACTAATCCCTTGCGGATCTTGTTACTCTTGGGCGTTTGAGCACCCTAGACGGTTGAGGTCACCTCGGAGCCATAGTCCATTGTGGTGAAGCTCCGTGGTGTCGTTGGGAGCCTCCAATTAAGTTGTGGAGATTTCCCCAACCTTGTTTGTAAAGGTTCGGTCGCCGCCTCCAAGGGCACCAATAGTGGAATCACGGCATCTCGCATTTGTGTGAGGGCGTGAGGAGAATACGGTGGCCCTAGTGGCTTCTTGGGGAGCATTGTGCCTCCACACCGCTCCAACAGAGACGTACTTCCCCTCAAAGGGAAGGAACTTCAGTAACACATCCTCGTCTTCACCGGCTCCACTCTTGGTTATTTGATACCTTTACTTGTGCAAGCTTATATTGTGTTGCATCTCTTGCTTGCTTGTGTGCTTGTTGTTGTTGCATCATATAGGTTGCTCACCTAGTTGCATATCTAGACAACCTACTTTGATGCAAAGTTTAAATTGACAAAGAAAAGGCTAAAAATTGTTAGTTGCCTATTCACCCCCCTCTAGTCAACTATATCGATCCTTTCAATAGTGATGTTCGCCATTGAAAGCTACTCCATCTCACGTGATGATCGGACATGGTTTAGTTGATTTGGATCACGTGATCATTTAGATGACTTGAGGGATGTCTATCTAAGTGGGAGTTCTAAAGTAATATGATTAATTGAACTTTAATTTGTCATGAACTTAGTCCTGGTAGTATTAGCATATCTTTGTTGTAGATCAATAGCTTGCGATGTAGCTCCCCGTTTATTTTTTATGTGCTCCTAGAGAAAAATAAGTTGAAAGATGGTAGTAGCAATGATGCGGACTTGGTCCGTGATCTGAGGATTATCCTCATTGCTGCACAGAAGAATTATGTCCTTGATGCACCGCTAGGTGACAGATCTATTGCAGGAGCAGATGCAGACGTTATGAACGTTTGACAAGCTCGGTATGATGACTACTTGATAGTTTGGTGCACCATGCTTTACGGCTTAGAACCGGGACTTCAAAAATGTTTTGAACGACATGGAGTGTATGAGATGTTCCAAGAGTTGAAAATTGTATTTCAGACTCATGCCCGAGTTAAGGGGTATGATACCTCTGACAAGTAATTTGTCTACAAGATGGAGGAGAATAGCTCAGCTAGTGAGCATGTGCTTAGAATGTCTGAGTACTACAATCACTTGATTCAAGTCGGAGTTAATCTTCCAAATAAGATAGTGATTGACAGAATTCTCTAGTCACTACACCAAGTTACTAGAACTTCGTGATGAACTATAATATGCAAGGGATAACGGAAACGATTCCCAAGCTCTTCGCGATGCTGAAATCGGCAAAGGTAGAAATCAAAGAAAAAGCATCAAGTGTTGATGGTTGACAAGACCACTAGTTTCAAGTAAAAGGGCAAGGGAAAAAAGGGAACTTCAAGAAGAATGGCAAGCAAGTTGCCACTCCCATGAAGAAGCCCAAAGCTAGACCCAAGCCTGAAACTGAGTGCTTCTACTACAAAGGAAATGGTCACTAGAAGTGGAACTGCCCTAGATACTTGGCGGATAAGAAGGATGGCAAAGTGAATAAAAGTATATATGATATACATGTTATTGATGTGTACTTACTAGTGTTCATAGTAGCCCCTGGGTATTTGATACTGGTTCAGTTGCTATGATTAGTAACTTGAAAGAGGAGTTACAAAATGAACAGAGACTAGTTGAGGGCGAGGTGACGATGTGTGTTGGAAGTGATTCCAAGGTTGATAAGATCACCATCGCACACTCCCTTTACCTTCGGGATTAGTGTTGAACCTAAAATAAATGTTATTTGGTGTTTGCGTTGAGCATAATATGATTGGATCATGTTTATTGCAATACGGTTATTTATTTAAGTCAAAGAATAATTATTATTCTATTTACATGAATAAAACCTTCTGTGGTCATACACCCAAGGTGAATGGTTTATTGAATCTCGATCATAGTGATACACATATTCATAATATTGATGCCAAAAGATGCATGGTTAATAATGATAGTGCAACTTATTTGTGGCACTGCTGTTTAGGTCATATTGGTGTAAAGCGCATGAAGAAACTCCATGCTGATGGGCTTTTGGAATCACTTGATTATGAATCACTTGATGCTTCCGAACCATGCCTCATGGGCAAGATGACTAAAACTCCGTTCTCCGGAACAATGGAGCGAGCAACTGACTTATTGGAAATAATATATACTGATGTATGCGGTCCGATGAGTGTTGAGGCTCACGGCGGGTATCGTTATTTTCTTACCTTCACAGATAATCTGAGCAGATATGGGTATATCTACTTGATGAAACATAAGTCTGAAAATTTTGAAAAGTTCAAAGAATTTCAGAGTGAAGTGGAAAATCATCGTAACAAGAAAATAAAATTTCTACAATCTGATCATGGAGGTGAATATTTGAGTTATGAGTTTGGTCTTCATTTGAAACAATGTGGAATAGTTTCGCAACTCACGCCATCTAGAACACCACAGCGTAATGGTGTGTCCAAACGTCGTAACCACACTTTATTAGATATGGTGCAATCTATGATGTCTCTTACCGATTTACCACTATCGTTTTGGGGTTATGCATTAGAGACAGCTGCATTCACGTTAAATAGGGCACCATCTAAATCCATTGAGACGACACCATATGAACTGTGGTTTAGCAAGAAACCTAAGTTGTCGTTTCCTAATGTTTGGGGCTGTGATGCTTATGTGAAAAAGCTTTCAACCTGATAAGCTCGAACCCAAATCGGAGAAATGTGTCTTCATAGGATACCCAAAGGAAACTGTTGGGTACACCTTCTGTCACAGATCCGAAGGCAAGATATTCGTTGCCAAGAATGGATCCTTTCTAGAGAAGGAGTTTCTCTCGAAAGAAGTGAGTGGGAGGAAAGTAGAACTTGATGAGGTAATTGTACCTTCTCCCGAATTGGAAAGTAGTTCATCACAGAAATCAGTTCCAGTGATTCCTACACCAATCAGTGAGGAAGCTAATGATGATGATCATAAAACTTCAGATCAAGTTACTACCGAACCTCGTAGGTCAAGCAGAGTACGTTCCACACCAAAGTGGTATGGTAATCCTATTCTGAAAGTCACGTTACTAGACCATGACGAATGTACGAACTATGAGGAAGCGATGATGAGCCCAGATTCCGCAAAAATGGCTTGAGGCCATGAAATCTGAGATGGGATCCATGTATGAGAACAAAGTGTGGACTTTGGTTGACTTGCCCGATGATCGGCAAGCCATTGAGAATAAATGGATCTTCAAGAGGAAGACGGACGTTGATAGTAGTGTTACTATCTACAAAGCTCGAATTGTCACAATTTTTTGACAAGTTCAAGGTGTTGACTACGATGAGATTTTCTCACTCATAGCGATGCTTAAGTCTGTCTGAATCATGTTACCAATTGCCACATTTTATGAAATCTGGCAAATGGATGTCAAAACTGCATTCCTTAATGGATTTCTTAAAGAAGAGTTGTATATGATACAACAAGAAGGTTTTGTCAATCCTAAAGGTGCTAACAAAGTGTGCAAGCTCCAGCGATCCATCTATGGACTGGTGCAAGCATCTCGGAGTTGGAATATATGCTTTGATGAGTTGATCAAAGCATATAAGTTTTATACATACTTGCCGTGAAGCCTGTATTTACAGGAAAGTGAGTGGGAGCACTACAACATTTCTGATAAGTATATGTGAATGACATATTGTTGATCGGAAATAATGTAGAATTTTCTAGAAAGCATAAAGGAGTGTTTGAAAGGAGTTTTTCAAAGAAAGACCTCGGTGAAGCTGCTTACATATTGAGCATCAAGATCTATAGAGATAGATCAAGATGCCTGATAAGTTTTTTCAATGAGTACATACCTTGACAAGATTTTGAAGTAGTTCAAAATGGTACAGTCAAAGAAGGAGTTCTTGCCTGTGTTGCAAGGTGTGAAATTGAGTAAAGACTCAAAACCCGACCACGACAGAAATTAGAAAGAGAATGAAAAGTCATTCCCTATGCCTCATTCATAGGTTCTATAAAGTATGCTATGTTGTGTACCAGACCTATTGTGTACCTCACCATGAGTTTGGCAAGAAGGTACAATAGTGATCCAGGAGTGGATCACCGGACAACGGTCAAAATTATCCTTAGTGGAATAAGGATATGTTTCTCGGTTATGGAGGTGACAAAAATTTCGTCATAAAAGGTTACGTCGATGCAAGCTTTGACACTGATCTAGATGACTCTAAGTCTCAATCTGGATACATATTGAAAGTGGGAGCAATTAGCTAGAGTAGCTCCGTGCAGAGCATTATAGACATAGAAATTTGCAAAATACATACGGATCTGAATGTGGCAGACCCGTTGACTAAACTTCTCTCACAAGCAAAACATGATCACACCTTATTACTCTTTGGGTGTTAATCACATGGCGATGTGAACTAGATTATTGACTCTAGTAAACCCTTTGGGTATTGGTCACATGGCGATGTGAACTATAGAGTGTTAAATCACATGATGATGTGAACTATTGGTGTTAAATCACAGGGCGATGTGAACTAGATTATTGACTCTAGTGCAAGTGGGAGACTGAAGGAAATATGCCCTAGAGGCAATAATAAAGTTATTATTTTATTTCCTTATATCATGATAAATGTTTATTATTCATGCTAGAATTGTATTAACCGGAAACTTGATACATGTGTGAATACATAGACAAAGCAAAGTGTCCATAGTATGCCTCTACTAGACTAGCTCGTTAATCAAAGATGGTTAAGTTTCCTGACCATAGACATGTGTTGTCATTTGATGAATGGGATCACATCATTAGAGAATGTCATTTGATGAATGGGATCACATCATTAGAGAATGATGTGATGGACAAGACCCATCCGTTAGCTTAGCATTATGATCGTTGAGTTTTATTGCTATTGCTTTCTTCATGACTTATACATGTTCCTCTGACTATGAGATTATGCAACTCCCGAATACCGGAGGAACACCTTGTGTGCTATCAAACGTCACAACGTAACTGGGTGATTATAAAGATGCTCTACAGGTGTCTCCGAAGGTATTTGTTGGTTTGGCATAGATCGAGATTAGGATTTGTCACTCCGTGTTTCGGAGAGGTATCTCTGGGCCCTCTCGGTAATGCTCATCACTACAAGCCTTGCAAGCAATGTGACTAATGAGTTAGTTGCGGGATGAAGTATTACGGAATGAGTAAAGAGACTTGCCGGTAATGAGATTGAACTAGGTATGATAATACCGACGATCGAATCTCAGGCAAGTAACATACCGATGACAAAGGGAACAACGTATGTCGTTATGCGGTTTGACCGATAAAGATCTTCATAGAATATGTAGGAGCCAATATGAGCATCCAGGTTCCGCTATTGGTTATTGACTGGAGATGTGTCTCGGTCATGTCTACATAGTTCTCCAACCCGTAGGGTCCGCATGCTTAACGTTCGATGACGATTTGTATTATGAGTTATGTGATTTGATGTACCGAAGTTTGTTCGGAGTCCCGGATGAGATCACGGACATGACGAGGAGTCTCGGAATGGTCGAGAGGTAAAGATTCATATATTGGAAGGTTGCATTTGGACATCAGAATGGTTCCGAGTGATTCGGGCATTTTTCCGGAGTACTGGGAGGTTACTTGAATCTCCCGGGAGAAGTTATGGGCCTTATAGGCCATAAAAGGGAAGCACACCAGCCCACAAGGGCTGGTGCGGCCCCCTTTGGGCAGCAGGACGATTAGGATTAGGAGAAGGGGGCCGGCCCCCCTTTTGTTCTCCTTCTCCCTTCCCCCTTTCCTACTTCGTGTGGGAGGTGGAATCCTACTAGGACTAGCACTAGTAGAAAAAGGGCCTATTGTCCCGGTTCGTAAGGCCCATTTGTCCCGGTTTTTGAACCGGGACTAAAGGGTCGTTACTAAAGCCCTAGGCCTTTAGTCCTGGTTCTTACACGAACCGGGACAGATGGGCCTCCACGTGGCCGGTGCTGCGAGCCCAGGCAGGAGGGCCTTTAGTCCCGGTTGGTGGCACCAACCGGGACCAATAGGCATCCACGCGTCAGCTGTTCAGGGGCTAGGGTTTTTGTTTTTTTT